>NC_092038.1:136643350-137268350 GCF_003086295.3 Arachis hypogaea
TATTTTCAATTAACTTTTATACTGCTTTGTATTAGGTCTATCTTAGTATAAAAAATATTAAATTTAATTGAATAACAATAAAAAAATCTAACTAGATCTTTAACCACATATTTTTTTTAAAAAAATATTTTGTTAATTTTAATATTTTTTATATAAAAATATATTAATTATAAAACTAAAAACAGTATAAGAACTCAATTGAAAAGAAAAATGTATAAAGACCTAATTAAAAGTTTGGTAAAACTATAAAGACTAACATGATAATCAAACTTTAAAAAATGAAAAACTTTATTTTAAAATAAATTTAAACTTATGGGTAATTTACGTTAATAAATTAATAAATTGATTGAAAATTAAAATTATGCAAATATCTTCAATAAAAATTGGATCCACGCTTATTTTTAATAGGTTTATATAAATCGAATCAAATAAACTCAATTTAAGTATTTATTCGATTTATTATATAGAAGGTATACATAATAAATCGTATATAAAATTAGCAAATTTTGATTTACTATGTATACCATGTGCATAATAAATCGAATCGAGTAATTAAAACAATTTGATTCGATTTATTATGCCGGAACGCACACATGCTAAATAGATATGAATTAAAAAAATTTATTATAATACAAAATTTATTTTAATTCAAAGCATAGTAAATATATTAAAAATAAAAATATATTAAAAAACTTTAATAAAAAATTTTATACTTTTATTTTAATAACTACATAATAAATATATTAAAAACTAAAATTCACATTTTTTATTTTTTGTGCTAAAAATAAAAAATATATGAACAAAAATGATACATATAATATTTTAATAAATATACATAAATAAATTCTCATTGAAATAAATTTGATGTTGATGATTTGTGTCTTTAGAATAAATAAAGCCAATAATTTTATGCGTATCTATTTTAAATTAATGTTGGTAGACTTTTAAAAGTCTGTTTGGATATTGTCTATGTCCATCAAAAATATAGACACGATAACATATGTTCAATGTTTGTTTTGTGAGACATAAAAAAAAGAATTACACACAAGAATACATAAAATACTTGTATTTTGTGTCTTTCTCAAATAATGAGACACGAATTTTCATCCTGAGACACAAATTAAACTAAAATTTTAGACAAATTTACCCTTAGTATTTTTTAAAAATTCTAGATTTTTTCAAGCCATTTGGTTCTTCTCTTTTTCTCCGTGCCTCAACCCCCTTCTTCTTCTTTCCATATCTTCCTTCCTTCTTTCTTTCTTTCTTTCTTTCTTTCTTTTTTCTTCTTTTGTCGTCTTTTTTTTTTTTTGAACAAAAGAGCTTAACCCAATAAAGTGGAGCGATAAAGTCTCAAACAGAGACACAACCATCAAAAACAAAGAAAAAGCCTAAGAACAATCCCTAGTGTTGTCTCCGGCATTACCATCAACAACAAAAGGGATCCAAGTTATTCTATTCTCTGTAACTGATCAAGGATCTGTGAAACACCACTCTAGATTTCTTGTTATTAAAGATCTGCCCGTTTTTTTTCTAGCCACACATTTCAAATAACTGTAAAAAAACATATGAGCCACTTGTTACACTCCTCTTTCCTATTAGCAACACATGTCCAATTCTCAAAATGTTCTTTCAGTGAATCCGGAATAGACCACAACCTCCCAAAATCAGATAGTCAATCACACCACACCTGAACTTTGCTGCCGACACTGTTAACCTGTCTTAACCTTTCCTCTCTTCAATCTGTATGACCTCAACAAAATCTCCCATATAGCATATCGGATCTTGACATAACCCAGTTACAAAGCTCAGTTCCTCCCACGCAGTCAGTTTCTCCATCCTAGTATGAGCACCATATACTAAACAGAATGCACAGTTGAACTCATTTATTAAAAGCACTCCTTCAACACTTAACCATCTTTCCCCTTTGTCGTCTCGCTTATTAGGCTCCTCTGTAGCCTGTCCAGGTTCTCTTTTGCTACTAGAATTTTCATCTTCTTCGTCCACCCATTGCCATGTGGATCTTCTTTTTTTCCATCCTTTCTCATCTCTTTCACTTTCTTCCTCGGGTATCTTGTGCTCTCCTCCTATTGAGTTTAAATCTTCTCAACATTATGGATGTCACCCGCCTCCTGAAGTCTCTTACTACTCGCCACTTCATTTGTATGTCGATATCTAGCTTCTCTGATTGACACAACATTCTCTCGTAACCTCGTTCTGTTCATCTTCGTAATAGCCTTCATGACTCCACCCTTTGTTGTATACCGGATGAACGCAAACACGTACAAATTATCATTTTTTTTGTTTTCGTGAGATATATATATCATTTATACGTCTCGTCCAATTGAACAAGTGGTACAATTCCCTCTTTGATATATCTTCTAGAAGATGATCTACAAAGATAGAGAACGATTCGTTTTCCAAGCGACAGAACTCTTTTCGATTCCAAACCCTCATATCTCTACTAAATTGCCTAGTTCTACCCATCCCGGTGTTTTCCAACCCCCCTCTCTCATCTTCAAAAAATCCATAGGTTACATTTTTCTTTGTTTGTTGCAAAGAAGAAAGAAAGAAATAAGTTCTAAAAACTGTTAAATGAATAAAAGAAAATGCTTCTTCTTTTTCTTCTGCTTCTTCTCTCTTTTAGAAGTATGACCACTGTCTTGCCTCCGACTTTCCTCAATCTCCTCGCCGCCATTGCTAACCGCATCTCTCACTTGGAATTCCACCGTCTCAACCTCTACTTTCACCATTGTGTTGTCTCTTTTTTGCCTCTTGCCTCTGTGCTTCTGCATCTCGCTGTGCCTCCTTCTCTCGCTGTCACGAATCTCACCGCGTCGCCCCTTCCTCACCGTTGCGACGTCAATGTGGGTGCTGCAAGTGCCCATTGTTCTATCCATTTTACACTTTACCTCAAGAATTTTTTTTTCTTTTTAGATAATAATATTTGAACACAGATTTGGTTATTTGAGTTTAGTTTGACTGTTAAATTTTGATACTGAATTTGCTGTAATTTGATTAGTGTTAATGTGAGTATCATTATACTATTATTGTTTTTGTTTCTATCTTCTTGTGCTTAGTTATTTTTATTTTTAAATTTTTTCAGAATATAATATATATATTGTAAATCTTGTTTTGTTATGAAATTATGTAGATGAATGTTATGGTTTTGCAATTAATTTTATTTATAATTTTTTTTGAAAAAGATTTTAGATCTGGAAGTTGTTATGAGAAAAAAGATTGAAAATTTTGAGGATAATAAAGATGATAATGATGTTATTTTGTATGCTACGAAAGATAAAATAGACATTTTACAAATTTATATGTTCTGTCTATTATAACGGACAATTCACTTAAATAAATTGTTTCATCTTTAAAATTACGCAAATGTATTATTTTCAAAACGAAGACGCAAATGCATTGTTTCACATATTTATAGAAATCGCTACAGCATGGAAACCGCTGTTGCCTGCCGCGGTTTCTGCATGATTATGGCTAGTAGCGGTTTATGTGCATTGGGACACGTGTGTAAACCGCTAGAAGCAGCAGCGGTTTACGTTGAGTATAAAAACAAATAATAAAACTAATCTTTATCTAAAAAATAATTACAAAACAAATAATTAATGGTATATACTATTTAAATAATATCATAAAAAATTACTATTTAAATTTTTTTATTTATGATATTATTTAAATAGTATATACCATTAATTATTTGTTTTGTAATTATTTTTTAGATAAGGATTAGTTTTATTATTTGTTTTCATATTCAACGTAAACTACTGCTGCTTCTAGCGGTTTACACACGTGTCCCAATACACATAAACCGCTACTGGTAATAGCGGTTTATGACCAACCATAATCATGCAGAAATTGCGGCAGACAACAGCGGTTTTCATGTTGCCACAACTCAATGTAATCCGCGGCTGGCAGCAGCTGATTTTGTGTTTGTGTAAATCGCTACTGTCAGTAGCGATTTCTATAGATATGTGAAATAATGTATTTGCGTCTTCGTTTTGAAAACAATATATTTACATAATTTTAAAGGTAAAATAATTTATTTAAGTGAATTGTCCTATTATAACTATCAAACACAATTATTTTTTATCATGTATTTGTGTATATATCCATGTCTCTGTTACTCACTTTTGTGTCTATGTCTTAATTTATGAGAGACATCAAACAAACACAGTAAAATATTGAGACAGAGTACTTTAAAAAAAATGGAAAAAACATCACTAAGATTAAATCAAGATAAAGAGAAGAGATGAAATAAAATGTAAATAAAGTAAACCAAATTAAAATCATCAAGAAATTAAATATGTATATTCTTTTTTCTTCTTCACATACCAAATAAATTTTACTTTTTAAAAAATAATTAAAAAAAAAGAGAAACAAATTAAAGGACAAAAAAAGTATGCATGAAATTATTTAACTTTATTTATTTTATAGACACACATCATCAACATCATATTTATTTTAATGATAATTTATTTTTGTATATTTATTAAAAAATTATATATATTTTTTTGTTTGTATTTTTTTAATATTAAAAAATAAGAAAAATAAAAATAATTTTTTGTTTTATATAAAAAATTTTGGATGTATTTATTAAAATAAAAATATAAAAATATTTGTCATAATAAAAATTGTATTTTAATAAATACATTAAAAAATTTTATGTATGTATTAAAATAATTTTTATTATAATAAATTTTTATTTTTACTCATACACATACTATGTATGTGTCTTGTATATACAATAAAATAAAATAAATTAATTTAATTTATTATGTATATTCTGTATATAATAAATCAAATTACATATAAATACTTAAATTAAATTTACTTGATTCACTTTTTACAAATTTATTTAGAATAAATATATAACTAATTTTTAATTCAGAACGTCTAGATAATTTTAGCATCCAATCAATTTATCAACGTAAATTACCCATTAATTTATCACTTTGTGCTTTAATAAATTTTTCACGTACAAATTCCGATAGCGGGTAAGAATATCATGTCTTGTACGGGTTGAGATCTAGCTTTAGATTTTTGCTACACCCAAACAGTAAGCAAATCAACTCAACTGTGCAGGTGGGCCTCCTACGATATCTGTTGTCTCTCCAATTACGTGGCGGAAATCTAGCGCTTTCCTTCCTTCGTCTGAGATCAAGACTCAAGAGAGATAAGAAGGTAAACTAGAAAAACAGAAGAGAGAGAAAAAAAAAAATTACGATGAAAAAAAAGTCATCAAGCTCCAGCATCGGTGGTGTGGGCTCCACGGCTCTGCGTTCATAGGTCACCGTCAACACGTCCCTTTTGTCTAATAAAAAATAATTTGTGAATAGTCCTGTAAAAATATTTTAATTTAAATATAATAATTAAAATTTATTCAATATAGAGTACCAACAAACTCACGGATTTTGTTTAGGAAATGTATGATAAAGCATAGCGTAGTAATTAGTAAAAATAAATTCTCTTAATATTTTTAATAATTAAAAAAATAAAATAAAATATTTAATTTTTTCATATTTTTTAATTTTATTTATAAAATCAACGATAAAAAATTACACTTTATTTTTTCGGTGGTTAAAAAAATTTGAGAAATAAATAAATGATAGTAAGTAGGGGTGCACATGGGCCGGGTGAAGCCGGGTTTGATGTGACCCAGACCCGGCCCGAAATATACACCGGGTCTATTTATTAGACCCGAACCCGGCCCTAGACCCGATGAAACCAATACACTTTCGGGCCACAATTATACCGGGTAAAAACCGGGTGAAAACCGGGCCGTTAACATTACATTACATTGATACCTTCTTGTAAGCTAGCATGTAAAAATATCCAAAGTTCCAAGACTCCAACCATTATTTAACATGATAAAATTCACTTAGAAAAATATAACAAGAACCAACCCTTCTTCAAAATTAAAGCATAACCACAATCAATACTAAAGTATAACCACAATCAATACTAATATTGTCTAATAATACCAAATATTTAAATACATACAAATAACACAATATTATGCATTCTAAACATAAAACATTAACTTATAGTCTTATAATGACTAATAACACAAAATATTAAGATTTACAATACTTAAATTCCACATAAGAATAGTCATGATCCATCACTAATAACACAAAATATTAATTGTGTATGATGACCGGGCCACCGGGCCGACTTCGGGTGACCCGAGCTATGGCCCGGACCCGACCCGAAATAATGACCGGGTCTATTTTTGAGACCCTTACCCGGCCCTAAACCCGATGAAATCACACCAAATTAGTCCCAAAAGTGTTCGGGACCGGGCCGGGCCTTCGGGACCGGGCCGGGTCTGTGCACCCCTAATAGTAAGTGTTGGTAATGGTAGCTAGGGTTAGGAGAAGGGCACGTGATGCAGGTTAAAGGGATAAGAGAGGGAATCCGAAGGCAATTCCCAAGAAGAAGAACATGTACATGTGCCAACCACAACTAACACCTAGCCGTGCCCTGCCTACCCCGCTCCACCCTATCCCAATGGCCCACCACCTCCTTTTCTGTCATCCATCACCATTCACCATTCGCGCACGCCACCCAACCAGCAGAACATTTCTTTTTTTTTTTTTAAATATATATTTATTTATTTATAAAATTAAATATGAAAATATATTTCTTATGGCTGTTTGTTGGGCTTGAAGGGCATAAAAAGTCATGGGTCTTGGTGGTGAAATTTGCACGGGTTCCTTTCCAACTTCTCTATATAACCATATCAACAAGGTTGGTATATGCCTCACTACTCGTAAAAAGATAGGGTTTCTAGGTGCCCCTATCATCTCCTCTTGGGTTAGTTAAGCACTTGAGTTGAGTTGGATCGGATCGGACTTTCGGAGTAGTTCTTACTTTCCATTTACAGTAGGATCGGTTTCGAATATATACTTGAGCTAGGATGAGATGAGATGCATGAGTGCTACTAGATCTATAAGCTAATATATATATATGGCTCCTCCTTATAATCTAATCACAGTTTTAATTATGATAGTCAAGGTTTAACTTTTGAAGTGCCCTTGTTCTTGCTTTTGAAACTCTTGCTGCAAGCTAGTTTGTTCTTTATTTATTTATAACAATCTAAGTAAGGGTTTTGTTTTGTTTGGTTTTAGTAGGGTTTGGATGTGGAAGATGGTGATGAGTGGAGCTCCTTGAAGTCCAACAGAGGGTCTTGGTGGGTAGATTGAGCTGCTAAGCTATGGATCCCACAGTACTACCCATATATACCCCATTATGCAGTGGTAGTTCTGCGGATTCCATATCCTGGGAGCTTCATTACCTTTCCTCAGATCCTTATTTGGATTGAAGGGAGCTCTACATAGCATCCTCTTTCTAACTTGTACTCTTCAATTTGTTAGATTTATTTTTTATGTTACCTCTCCATCTCATTTTTGTGTGGTACAGGAACCCATCTGGCTGCAGTGGTATAACCGAGCTAGGTGCTGCAGCTCTATATAACGCGTTATGCGATCTCCACTATCTCTCAATCAACATTCATTAGTTTGGCTTGTAGATCCGGATCACATATCACTTATCAGTACAGTGTTGCTCCAAATTCATTTTATTTTTTAGTTGCAGTTATTAACTAGTTGTTCGCCTTTAAACAACATTTGTTTTATTCATACGTGCCGAGTTAATAATGTATGCTTTTATCTGGTTGTCCGATAAAGTGATAACTTGATAAATTTGGTATTGTTGTTGCCGATTTAGGGCGGTATATTGATGTATTGATATTAGGTTTAATATTGCATATTTGCATCGAAATTGTTTGCCAATAAAAAAAATTAGCCAAAAACAGTTTGAAGTTATTTTATTTAATATAACAATTAATGAATCTTAACTAAGATAAATTGTAGTTTTTTTTTTTTGTCATTCTAACTTACCGATATTGAATCAAGGAACTCTACTCTTGAGGGTGAGGGTGAGTTTGGATGAAAGTAAGAGATTAGGAGATATACACTAAATTAAGTTTCTGAATGAATGGCTTTAGATTTTAGAGTTATAAAGGGTATAAGATTGAGTTAGATTATATTATCTAATTTAGTTTAAAATAAATATAAATATTAAATAAAATATTTATAGTTATTAAAAAGGATATTGCTGTGTTAATCTCTTTTCTAGACAATTTAATTTTAGGGCAATTTATATATATAAAATAATTGGAAGGTGTTGCACAAATTCAACATTTCAGATAGGCAGACGCAATTATAACATTTTTAATTGTATGTAATTCGCGACACTTTAACGCCGATTTCACTTGCACGTAAACCGTTGGATCTAGTCGCAGTTTACGATCAAAGTCTTGAAGCAGATACACCGTTACACTCTGTAGCGGTTTATGAAGAGAGACGCTATGATGGTAATCCGCGAGACCCTTAAAGCACATAAATTGTATAGGGTTTTGCGGATTACCCTTGTAATATCTCTTTTCATAAACCGCTACAGGGTGTAGCAGCAGTTTATGTGCTTTAGGCTTTGAACGTAAACTGCGACAGGGTCTAACGCTTTACGTATAAGTTGAATCTGTGTTAGGGTGTCGGAGATTACATACAATTAAGAATGTTGCAATTGCGCATATCTGAAATGTTGTATTTGCGTAATACATTCTTTCAATTATTTTATATATGCAAATTGCCTTTAATTGTGTTCTTACTTTTTAGAGATATTGAAGAGAGAGAAATTTTGTATGAAAACTAAAATTTTAGTTATCAAAACATGATATTAAAACAAAATACAAAGTCTTAATTTTCCACTTTTTAATTTAGATATGGAAGTGGAAATAGGATAGAACGCAGTTATGGAGTGTACGAATATTTTATGTGTGTGTGGTGTCGGTGTGGTATCAGGATAAGAGAAATCGGACGGCGTTTGATTTGTGTCCCTCAATCACGTGTCGCGCATGCGTTTCTTCATTGGACGATGATTTCATTCCCTTATCTATATTTTTCCATTGGACGATGATTTCATTCCCTTGAAGCTCCACTCTCTTCCCGTGTCTTTTTTTTCAACCTTTCTCTATCCACCATTTTCCTTCTTTTTCATTATCTTCTTCAAACCTTGAAAAAAAATTAATTACAATGTCAAAAAAGCAGAAATATAAAGATGTTGATATCTCTATTATTCTGACTATGTAAGTTTGTTTTTAAATTTTTTTATATAACTGAAATATTATAAATAATGTTAAAAATTAAGATTGTAAATTATAGTCTAATAGTTAGAGCAATAATTAAAAATATATATATTTAAATTTTAGTTAGTGAATATGTTAATTAATGATAATGTTTGGATTAGACTAATGTAATAGATTAGCAAAAAATATATGTTTAGAATTGTTTGTAATAATTTAAAAAATTATAATTAATTATTACTAGAGCTATGTTATTATTATTAGTATTATTGTATAATTTTTGTAAAGTAGAATTTATAGAAGATTATATTTTTGATCGGGTAATAATTATTTATTTATTGTGAGATATTAAATTAACATAAATATATTATAATAATATTATTGTAGTTGAATTAGATTTGTCCGTAGGGTTAATTAGTTATTATTAATAGTAAGGGCAATTATACAAATAAAATGATTGAAGGTAAACGTTACGCAAATATAATATTGGCAAACTTTAAACGTAAATGCAACAAAAGCAATTATATGTAATCCGCGACACCCTCTAGCGGAACCCAGATGCACGTAATCCGCTATACCCTCTCGCGGATTACGTGGAGAGCCTGCATATCATAAACTGCTACACCCTGTAGCGGTTTATGACCAAATTTTTTGAATGCATAATCTGCTACATCCTGTAGCGAATTATGGGTAGAGTGGCTCATTATATAAACCGCGTGAGGCTATAGCGGAATTCATTTGAAAAAATTTGGAAAGAAAGTTAGAGAGAGAAAGTAGAGAGAAGGGAGAGAAAATTCTTGAGCATTGGAAGAATAGAGGATGAACGGCGGTTGTACCGGCTCGACGGCATTGCTCACGTAGTCGGAACCATCAATGAAGAGGTAAGTGTCTTTATTTTCTTTCAATATTTTAATAACTGTATATTTTATTCAATATTAAAGAAGTAATTTATTAATTAGAAAGATAGATACTTAGTTTAGCTTTTGCTTTGAAAATCAAATTTTGAAATTTAAACTTTGACATTTAACATTTAAAAGTAAAGATATAGAAGTAGGATTTTAAGTTGTGAATGGTAAATAAGTAATTTTAAAACCCAAGTAGCGTAAGAATAGAAACATAAGCTATAGTTTGGTGATGCCATTGTTAGAAATTAAGTCGGTCTTCTTTATTTCTGAATATGCAACCAACCCGATGTGTGTATAGCGTCCGTAGGCAACAGAATATGCTGTTACATGATAGGATCATACCTTACTTGGAGAGGGCTGAGTTGTACCACCTGGCTAGGCTGAATGCGCATTGGTTCTGGTTGAATGAGCCTATGGTCAGCGTATTTATCGAGAGGTGGCGGCTTGAGACCCACACTTTCCATATGTCATTCGGAGAGTGTACTATCACGCTCTAGGATGTGGCATACCAGTTAGGGCTGCCCGCGGATGGCCATGCTGTTTCTGGGTGCATGACTGACTTCCACCTGCACATCGAGGGGGCCAGACCGGCATGGGAGTGGTTCGAGGACTTATTTGGTGAGCTTCCGCCACCGGATAAGAGAAAGTTATACACAGTTCACTTCACATGGTTCCATGAGCGGTTCAGGTTGTTACCAGCTGATGCTTCGGAGGATACCGTGTGCATATATGCACGTGCATATATTATGATGCTTCTGTCGACACAGCTGTTCATGGACAAGAGTGCTAATCGGGTCCACCTTCGCTGGTTGCCTTTTGTGGCGAAACTTGACGACATGGGCAGTTATAGCTGGGGCACCGCTGCGTTGGCGTGGCTGTACCGATGCATGTGTAGGGTGGCGAACAGAAACATCACCAACTTGGCTGGACCCCTACAGTTGCTACAATCATGGATCTTTTGGCGGTTCCCCACACTGAGGCCGCAGGATTTTGATGCTTTCTCTTTTCCATTGACATCCAGGTATAATTCAATTCACGTATTCTTTCAAGTTCATAACGTTCTATATATGAAATTACATACTTATGTGCTATTTCTGCAACTCAGATGATCCACATATTTGCCCACTTCTGATGGGAAGGAACAACGGATTATTCAGTATCGTCTGGAATTGGATCGACTGACACATCGAGATGTAAGTAATTTATTTTTGTTTTTTATTATTTTATTAGTTCTTCCCCCACTTATATGTATACATTGGTACAATGCTGACTTGCCTCCTGACTATCAGATTGTGTGGGAGTCTTATGGTTCTCTCGACGTACTGGCAATCATCGATCCGGAGATACTAACTGAGGAGCACAGCCGGTTATGGTGGGCCGTCACCAGTCTGATATACTTTGTAGTGATTGAGTGATATCAGGTAGACAGAGTCTTCCCACAGCTAGGGGGCATACAGCATCTGCCTGAGCCAGCCCTTAACATAGAGTATCTTCATAGTAAGGACGACAGAGATGGAGATAGATGGTTCCCCAATTACTATAGGAAATGGTATCAGCATTGGGACGAGAGAGTTTGCTCTGTGTTGAGTGTCCAGAGAGTGGCTGATCCTGGTCCATCCGCTAAGTACCTGGATTGGTGGCACCGTGTTGCACATAGGATTCTGCCACCAGGGATTGCTTTCGCCGACCCCAGGCTGACCCAGGTTCTGGACGATGCTATACTCAGAGGGTCGTCGCAGGCGCCGACTAGAGTTCCAACGTCGGATATGCCTGATAACAGACGTATGGAGCGGAGACGGCGCATTGGTACACGTGCCACTGATCGCGAGTGGCGCTGGCTCGATGACATGATACAGGAGGAGCAGGTTGGTGGTGATGACGGAGGCTAGGCAGATCATCGCCTTCGTCGATCTAGTGCTAGACGACGGGCTGGATCGTCCCGTGGGCACCCTACTGACACTTAGGTTGGTGGCATTGCGGAGACTAGTACGGGTGGTACACTTTTTACTCACGTATCTAGCTCTCAGGTACTGCATGAGTGTAGCATGCAGATGTTAGTTGATCTTGCTACCACTACTTTCACCATGGATTTGGACGATCAACTGGCTGGACCCCAGTTTTATGCGGATTTTGCTGAGATCATACGGGGTAACAACATTCATCAGTACTAGAGTCTGATTCTAGGCGGCCCGTCCGACCCTCCAGAGTATAGGCCACAGCCAGTGGATGTGCCGTCCCAGGTTCCTGAGACCCAGCTCTCGGTCGACCTGAATGAGCCCGCAGGCAGCCCATACGACACTTGGTTAGGCATGGGGGGGACGCCACCATCTGCATTTGGAGTTGGGCTACATGAGGCTTCACCCGAAGATCGGCAAGCGGCCCGACTCGATGTGGCACAAGCTCGCACCTACTTGGTCCATTCGGGGGCGACAATGATGTTGATGGTGACCAGCAGTAGCGCCCATTGTCTTATTTCCGACTGTTATCATTGTATGAATTATGAATTATTTATTTTTTGTTAGGGTTAACGACTAGTGACAGTTATATTTGTATGACTTATGTAGTTAACTTATTTTGTGTTAGTGTTAATGTCTGGTGGCTATTATTTTCGTACGACTTATTGCAAATGACGATTACATTTTGTATCAATTCGTGCATTTTACATCATGTGTTGTTACTATTACACAGGTTTATATAATGAGCCACTCTACTCATAATCCGCTACAGGGTGTAGCAGATTATGTATTCAAAAAATTTGGTCATAAATCGCTATAGGGTGTAGCGGTTTATGATATGCAGGCTCTCCACGTAATCCGTGAGAGGGTATAGCGGATTACGTGCATCTTGGTTCCGCTAAAGGGTGTCGCGAATTACATACAATTCCTTTTGTTGCATTTGCGTCTAGAGTTTACCAATGTTGTATTTGTATAAAGTTTTCCTTTAATCATTTTATTTATGTAAATTACCCTAATAGTAAGTTAGTATTTATTATTAGTGAAATAGGAATAATTATTTTCCGATTTATTTATGAATAAATAAATAAATAATTATGTAAAAAATAAGTTAATAACGATTTAGGAAACAGTTGACAAAAATATTTAATATGAATAATAATATCATAATTTTTGAAAATTAAAAACTATGTGAAATAATTTTTAGTACTATTAATAAAATTCATCATCATCATCATCATCATCATCATCATCATCATCATCATCATCATCATCATCATCATCATCATTCTGAATTTAGTAAATTGGATTTAGTAAAATTAATTTTTTTAGTATTTTTGATAATTAATGATTATTGTTAGATATTTAATTAATATATTTTGTGTAGTTAAATTTGAAAATATTTTAATAATAATAGTTAAATAATTGATAGGTTATTTGTATTTATGTATACATGATAGTTTCTAAATTAGCTAATTAATATTAAATTTAGTATTAGTTTAATAAATTAGTAACTATGATTAGAAAATTATTAATTTTTAGTAGTAAATTAGTAATTATTAATTATTTGACTAATAGTTTGCTATGTTTTTGTAGAGTTCACAGAATTTGACATGTAATTATTTACTGCCTCCGAATTGGTACAATCAAATGTGGAGGAGCATTTACGGTTTATTGGTTTTTATCACGTTTCTTAGATTAGAATAGTTCAATGTTAGAAAACACTGGTAAATGCTCTAGTTGAGAGGTAGTACTCAAACACACACACATTTCACCTTCTGGTTGGTGAGTATGCTGTGACACTGGAAGATGTGGTTGTTATTTTTTGTCTTCCGACAAAAGGTCTTCTAGTGACAGGAGTGACTATAGAAGATGGCTCCTCAAACAAATGTTCGTTTGCCAGTGTATTTGCCACGTCTGTTACATTTGTCTCTATAGTGCCGTCACCTTGATATTCCTCTCCATCTAGACCAACAACTTTATAATTGCTTTCAAACTCTTCTTCACTGTCACTATTGTGATCTTCTCGTTCAATATTTCAGGCGACTTCAGATTGTTCGAACTCAATATACAACTCAATGAACGACATCTGAGCGCGACTTTTAATATACATTGAAAACATCTCTAGCATGCTCGCTTCATCAGTTATATATTTGGTTTAAAATTGAGTGAAATCACAAAATAACGGTATATGATACCTGTATAAAATACATGGTATTTTCTTTGACATTTCAGAATCTATCTTCTCACAAATCATACTTTTTAGTTCTTCGAATGAGATTATAAATGGAATATAACAAATTTTCACAAACAAATTTCATTCCTTCAAATGTTTATAACAAAATATGACCAAAATAATATTTTTAATAAGACTCTATCATTCATTTTTCACTCACATAAATATGAATTTCACTGTCAATTTTTTTAAGCTCATACGAAATGATAGAGATAGATATAGGTAGAGGAACTAAGGAAAGAAGAAAAAGAAAAAGAAGGAAAGGAGATCTGCAAACTCGTATACGACATACACACAAATCGAACCAACTGATTTGTATTGACGCATTAAAATAACATATATAATAATTAAATTAGACGGTCCGATTCGATTTTTTCACAATAAAAATAATTAAAACCATATTAAAATCGAACGGTCCAACAATTAGATACACTAAAATTTAAATTTTTTCTCCCACACAAATCAAATTGTTCAATTTGTGTACCTAATTTCTTTAACCAAAAAATTAGACGTTTCAATTTTTTCGTCACATAATTCAAAAAAAGCTATCCTACATTTATATCTAACACTACCCACTCTATAACAAAACACAACACACAATTTACATATCCAAATAAATGAGCCCCTAATTTTCTCAATTCCCAGTATCTGAAAACAAAGTACTTTTATAACGTTGGATGGGAGAAGTCAAGAAGGGTTTTGCATGCCTCTATGCTTTGTCCACCCCCAATTACACTAGCTAAAACTGAAAACTTTTATTCTTCAATTAATAAAATGAAAATTAATTTAGTTTTTAACTTTATTATATATAAAAGTAAAACCTTATTTTATCCTTTACAGGTAAATTCTCGATCTTCCTAGAGTATTGAACTTCAAAGTGAGGTTAGATTATTTTTATAATAATATAGATTTTATTAAATTCTACTTCATCTATTTTAAAAATTAAAATATTTGAGAGACTAATAATAAGTCTAAATTATCTTGTTTAAAATTTATTAATTACTGTCAAAATAAATAGATTATAAGATATAATAAACATGTGAATATATATACTATATATTTATAAATGTTTAATTAAATAAAATAAGTTTAAATTATTATTTTTTCTAGCATTATTGTTTAATAATTATCTGTTACATATTTTAGCATTTTAGTATATTTAAATTTTATGTATCTTTTTGTATATATAAAGTAGATTAGAATCACACGTTTACGAAACTGTTATATAAGCTTAATTTTGATGCTGTATAATATTTTATATGATTATTTATGTAATTAATAAAAATAGTTGTTATTTTTTATAATATGACATTATGTAATTTGATATACATATAAGATTATTTTATATGTTAAAAATGAGAAACCATCAAATTAGTTATTTTATATATATATATATATATATATATATATATATATATATATATATTAATTAATTAATTAAAATAATTGTTATAGTAAAATAACTAAATTTATATCAAATTAATCATAAAATTTATTTACATTAATATTTTTTTTTTTGAAATATCAAACGGTTATATATATATATATATATATATATATATATATATATATATATATATATATATATATATATATATATATATATATATATCAAATTGTATTGTTAAAATCTATAGACTTCATCTCCGTATTATGATATTGAGGGTGCGTATTCTTGAATAGATCTTTCAATTTGGCTAAGCACCAAGTCTAAAGTCCTAATAAGTTGTGTAGGCACAGTGCTCTTAATCAAGTCCAATCTTTAGGAAAGCGTAACGAAATGCATATATACCATTCTTGAATGGATGATCTTGTGAGGTATAAATATAATTCGTCATTTGTAATGTTTTAGTGTCTTTTTTTGAATGGTCATGAGTATAATTTGGTCATAAAAAAATATAGAGTGTAGATATTTGTAAATAGCACCGTATAAGTAAATATTTTATATTTTATCAATAAAAGTTAAGATCGGATCTTGAAAACATATTTCTCTTTTGTGAATGTGACACTTTTTTAAGTAGTTGAGGATTATAGCCGTTGATCAATTATGATATAGTAATTGTATTTGAAGATTGTAACAGAAACAAATAATGTTGCTATTTTGAAGAAATAGTAAGCAATTTATAACAATTACGAGTTAGATCACAAATTATATATAGGACTAGAAAACAGGATGTATTTCGTTGTGGTTGATGAAAAGAATTTAGCCATTCGAATGAGAGTAAAAGTTTTTTTCGGTTCTTAACCATTTATTCGATGGACATTGTGCTCCTTAATAATTATAAAAACACAAATCGATCTTCATCCACTTTTGTATTTGTTCAATTCAGCCCCTAAAATCGGTTGACAGTAGGTCAACACTGACGTGTCAGGTAACTATGTCTATGTAGTTTTGTCTTCTTTGTAATAGGGACAAATCGCCTCCTGAGCTCCTCAACCATCTCCCTCCTCCGCTTCACCTGCTTCCTCTCTGCCACCGCCTCTTTCCTCTCCCTCAAAAACTCTCTCTCCCTCCTCTTCTCCCTCTTCTCCATTGCCTCTCAACTCCAAAACCCTAACCCCAACTCCCCTAATCCGCCTCACCTCCTCTCCGGAATCATTATCAAAATTATCACCACCGCAATTATCATCAAAATCACCGTATTCACTTCTTCTCATCCTCATCACAATCATTATCGTCAGCAATAATATTATCATTAGAATTCAAAAATTCAAAAACTAAAAACATAATCACACTAAAAGAAGTACTCTGGTCACTTGGAGGAAAAAATTATCAGAAAAATCAAGACTAAAAATAAGTAAAGTTTGAGTGTTAAAATAAATGAAACTCATGATGTTGTTGTGGCGGTGGTAGTAGTTATGAGTGATGAAGAGAAATGAGAAAGTAAAAAAAAAATGCAAAGAGAGAGGAGAGGAAGGAGAGAGAGTTTAGGAAAATATAAAGTTCAGGAAAATATAAATTTTTCATTAATTATTGTGCATAAATGATGATGATAATATTATTATAATGACGACGATGATTGTGAGTGTAGTGGCGGTGGTGAAAAGGAGGGATTGGAGGGAGAGGAAGGAGTGTGAGTGCGGTGGCGGTGGAGAAGAGGAAGGAGAGTAGAAAGAAAGAGTTTTGGAAGAGGGAGATGGTTGAAGAATTCATAGAACAATTTGTCCCTATTACGAATGAGTTGTTACCTGACACGTCAGCGTTAATATGTTGTTAACTGGTTTGGGGGACTAGATTGAACAAATACAAAAGTAGATGGAGACTGATTTGTATTTTTATAATTGTTAGAAAACGCAATGTCCATCGAGTAAATTATTAAAGATCGGAGAGGACTTTTACTCTTAGAATGATGAAGAATTAGGGTATAGTGGAATTAAGTACTTGGTTTCAAGTTCTGTTTTGTCAATGTTAAGAAATAAACAAATAAATTAAAAATAACAAGAAAAAAACACCCCTATTTAAAAGTTCTATCTACTATTCAAATTCAGGTACAACACTACAACATATTAAGAGTTAGCTATATAAATCATTTGTTTGGTCCAAGTCTCTGGGGCCGTTGGTCCTCCCATCTCAAAAAAACGAACATTTCTACTTTTGGCTATAATTATGCGGCTTTTTTATATATTTAAATATAGAAAAAACTTTAATTCCCGGAATACGCACCAAATCAAAACGTTTCTGAAATACGCAGGGCCATCTCATGGGCGTCGTCCGCAAAATGGAGAAGCACGTCAACTCACTCCCGGCGGCCGCGAATTGGAGCTGACACGGGCAGCTTTCCCATTTCGTGCATGGCAGGAACAAAATGACCCATTCCACCCCCGGCGCACACGACTTGGACCATATCAAGACCTGCGCCAGCGAAATGGGGCAATTAGCTTGCGGTGGACACGAAATGGAGACTTGCTTTTGGGATTCAACACTTTCTTGCCAAGGGGTTATGAAATCACACTTCCACTGGAGGATGAACAACCTGCCCCAAAGAAGCCTATTGAATTTGAAGAAGTGATTAATTTTGTGAACAAAATTAAGGTAAAATGTTCTTGGGCCTGATTGGTTTTCTAATACAGACTCAGTTTGAATACAGAATGGGCAGTTCTAGTTGAATCTAATTCATCATTTTTATTCAAACCCGGTTTCAAGGTGATGATCGTGTTTACAAGTCATTTCTGGACATATTAAATATGTATAGAAAGGAAAGCAAGTCTATAGCAGAGGTCTACCAGGAGGTTTGTTTTGTCTATGCATGTGTTATTATGTTATAGCTAGGAAAAATTTTTATATTTGTCTTCCAATGTCATTTATATTAGTCATAATATTTCCTTCGACATTCATTTCAATCATATTATGGACTTCTTCAGGTTGCTGCACTTTTCCAAGAGCATCCGGATCTTCTTGATGAGTTTACTCATTTTCTCTCGGACACTTCCTCAGCAGCCTCTGCTCATTATATTTCTGCTAGAAATTCTATGCTACGTGATAGGAGCTCTGCAATGCCAACTGTATGGCAAATGCATGTTGAGAAGGTTTATCTCGGTATTTTTCTGTCTCCGAGATGCTAAGTCAAGGTGCCTGGAGGTTTCAACACCTTTTGGTGGCTGCATTATTGCCCCTTTAATGAGATGCATGCTTCTAGTGTATTATTGTTCAAGCAACATACCTATAGCACTTAATGATAGCTGTAGAAAATTAAAAAAATCCATCCCTCTAACTTGCTATGATGTTACATTGGCTAAAATATTATGTTGTTGAGAAGTAACTATTTCTGGGTCATAAGGAATTTTACAGTTAGTAGTTTAGGATTTCTTAAATTGAACATTGCAGTTGTTTACTTTTACTTAGGATGTTATTCTCACCTAGTTATAAGTCTTTGGCTTATCTTTCTCCAAAGCATTAAAACCCTGAAGCCTTAAAGTAGCATTTTGTCTTTTACTATTTTTCTCCAAAAGCATTAAAACCCTGAAGCCTTAAAGTAGCCATACACAAAGCAATCCAATCTTAACAATGGAAAAATTTTTAGAGAGAAAGAAGGTTGTGAGGTTCAGAACAATTTTGGAGAGTTGGAGAAGAATGGAGATAATGCCTTCTTGCGTGGATGAAGTAGCGTTTATATAGCCACATTGAGATCCCAATTCATGGGCAATACACATGAGGTGCATCATCTCGCGTGTACTGACAGTGAAATGGATCCAATTCGTGCCTGCCTCCCCAGAGTTCCCCAATTCGTGGATGTCAGCCACTAATTGGCTTCCCCTCCATTTCGTTTGTGCCGCACCAGACATGGAAGTTGCCCGTGTCAGCTCCAATTCGTGGCCGCCGGGAGTGAGTTGACGTGCTTCTCCATTTCGCGGACGACGCCCATAAGATAGCCCTGCGTATTTTGAAAACGTTTTCATTTGGTATGTATTCCGAGAATTAAAGTTTTTTCTATATTTAAATATATAAAAAAGCCTAATTATGCTGCATGCAAAGTTAGGTAAAGTATCATCTTTAAACTTTAATGGAACTAATAAAATGCTCTAATGGAACTAATAAAATGCTCTAATGAAAAGTTAATAATATTTGATTTTATAATTTCCTATCATATATAAATTTTATTATCTTATTTAAAAACGACTAAATACTTATTTTACCTCACATCAAAAGAACATAATTATTTAATTTTATTTTATTTTATTTTTATCTTTTGGCTAAAATTGTAATTTTAACTAAAAAACCTAAAATAGGACATTAATTTTTTTAAAGTAAAAATAAAACATTTCAAATCTTAAAAACAAAAATACTAAAATGGTACTCTAACTTAAAATGTAATATGGACACACGAAAAAGAAAAAGTCTAAGGAGCCAGCAACTTTTGTGTTTTGTGGCCAGCACTTAACCATCAAAAGAAAAGTGAGTGATCTCCCACCATTGAATGTAATCTCACACCATTAAAAGGACTATTGATGGCCAATTGATGGTTACAAACCAAAAAAATTGCTGACCCCCTAACACTCCTCCACGGAAAATAATTAGATGAGAAATATTAGAGAATTATTATTTTTTATTAATATTAGTCAACACTATTTTTATACTATTAAAATTTAAAATTTAATATTTAATATTTAATATTTAATATTTAATATTTAAAATATTATCGATTGTTGACTAAAAATAAATAGATAATCAATTTTATTAGACATATAACATTATTCTAATTAGATATATAAATAACATTATAGTTAAATTGAATATATATATCGCGTTGCCGTTGCGAGCTAAGTTAATATACACAGGGAGTAGTGTAAAATTATGATTCAATTAGTACACCCGATATCTAAGGGGAAAAAAGACCAAAAAGTTAAGGAAATACTAATTACTATCATAAGTAGAAATCATATGGAATTTCAAGGACATCCGTAATTTCTTCGGTCTCTATCGATTTTGGAATTTTTTGACGCTTTGGGAGTTATGGTGATTTCTTTTTACGACATAAACCTAGCTTGTTGATAATCTCAATATGTCTATTATGTATTTGCACTCCTTGGCATCCATAAACCCTTTGGACCCTTTGAATTTTATCAGCAACAACGTCAGAAGTTCTGAACCAAATAAAATTCATTCCAGAAACAACACTAGATAGTTGATCAAAAACATGAGAGAACAAAAAGGAAGAGGAGGAGAAGAAAGGGGTAATCTCATACTTCTGAATTCGACAACGGTCTATTTTCTGTGATGGCTTCCAGGTTCCAACCTCTGAAACGAAAAAACTCATTAACAGCAGCTAAGACCTACGGATGAACTTTGATGAGGAAAAACAAAAATTTCACAGCAAGTTTATACCCTTCTGCTGCTTCTGTTTTCAGTTCTTTTATGCGAGCTTCAAGAGAAGCGCAAGCAATTTGGATGTCTATATTTTTCTGACACAGATCCTTCCATTGCATGGACAAAGCATTGAGCTCGCAAGCAGTATTTTGCTGGCAAGTGAATCGAAGCGTTCTCGGGTAAAAGTATAACAGCATTTAACAAATTACGAAAGGATATAACAGAAAGTCAGAAAGTCATTTCACCTGATGATATTTCCTTTCACGATTTACATTTTCAATCTTTTCACCAAGTTCCTGAGCTAATTTCTGCATTCTGCAGATATAAACACAACTGTGATCAATTGACCAGCACCACATATTGATAAACAAAAATGAGATTAGTGTTATGTTTGACACACCACATTGCACTTTTCTCCTAGCAACCACAGGACAGCTTCATTATTTTCTAGATTCTTGCTTATTTAGCATTTATACAATCTTCTTCATTCATTTATCAAATAAAATTGCCTCTCTGAATTAGTATAACTTTCTCTAACTGTTTTAGACGGAGTGAAGCTAGTCAAACCTAAACCTTCCTATACAATAGTATGAATGTAATTTCCAATAAAATATAGACCTAGATTGATTACATGAACAAACCTTGACAAATATACTTCCAATCGATTATTGTGTTGTTTCCAGGCATCGGTGCCATATTTTAACAACAAATCCACATTTTCCATCCTGCAGTAGAAAGCAATCAGAGGTTGTGAGATGTATATTGTTAATTAAGTTGAGAGAGGGAGAGAGAGAAAGATACCTGATATTCTGATATTGAAGAAGGCGTTGAGATCTCTGAAGTGCTTGCTTCCAAGCAGTTTCATCGTTCCTCTTATTGGCAGCTGGCACTTCAAATTCATAACGCGACCTATCAAGAGCGACGGGAGGCCTTCCGGCTCTTACACGCTCATACTCTCTACCAACCATTGGGTACTCCTGCAATAACTCACATATCACAAACTCTTTACTCACTGCAACAATTAGAACGAAAAGAAACGAAAACCCTAATTCTGACCTCAAAATTCAAGGTGGGAAGAGGGGGTAATTCTTTGAGGAAGTCAGCGGGCATCTTGGTACTGCGGCGCATTTCTTCCTCCACGAGACGGTCAACCTCGAGCTTCACTTTGGGGTCGGCGTAGTCGGAGTCGATGTAAGGCAAAGCGTCGATGATTTCCGCGTGGGAAGAACATGCTTGGCGCCCATAAGAAGGTGGAGCTTCCAGCATCAGTACATCGCCATTGTCTCGATCCGCCATGGTTGTAGACAGAGAGCGTGGGGAAGGAGGGAGTGTTTTCCTCAGCGTGATGATCCACCACCTGCACCCAGAGTAGATCAAACGATCCAACTTCCATCTGGGAAGAGCCCAAGCCTAGTAGCTTTTTTTTTTTTTTCTTTCTGGACAGTCCTAAACCCAATAATGTTATAACATGGGAGGTGGCTAAAATAGAAAAGAGGAGGATTGTTGTTCATTTTTAATTTTTTATTTCTCTATGAAAACACTAAACTGATACAATTTATTAACTCAATTCATATATTAATGTAATTGTACTTCATAAATACATATAATTCTATAAAGTATTTTAATAAATTACTCATAAAATTTTTACAAACATAAACATTTGATTGGACAAAGATATAAAATTTCAAGTAATTTTGCATTGATAAAAGATTTTCATTAAAACAAGAGAAAGTATAGGTAGACAACGATATGGGGAGTTAATAATTAATTTAATTAATTTTTAATAATTTATAATTTTAAATTTTTAAAAATAAAAATTTAGTTATAGGAAGTTATGTATTTTTCCATTTTACGCGTGCGAAGAACATGTTGCAGTTTCTTCCTCTCCGACAGTCTCTTCCGCTTTTTCCGCACTGACGCTGCACCGTCCGCCGCCTAGAATGCAACTTGACGCCACCCAACTATTCGAGAACATCCGACGAAGGCACCTCCTTCGCACACGTTGCGTCTGTGGTGCTGCAGTTTCTTCTTCTCTAGCAGTCTCTTCCACTCTCTCCACACTGCGAAGGTCCATCGTCCATGGCCCAGCTGTTCGAGAACGTCTGATGAAGACACCGTGCACGTTGCGTCCGTCTCGCATCCCCCAGCAGCCGGCGGGTTTCACCGTCCCAACATTTTCATCCGCGACATACAGCAGGTGGGGATGTTGCCACGTGTAAGGTGATTTGGAGTTTGGTTGGTTGCCTCCGGTTGATGTGGTGCATCGGATTAAAGATATCAAGAAGGCAAGTGCTTTGTTTCATGGTGTTGTGGATGTTTATGGCCAATTTGCCTTTTTTAATTCTTAATTGGATAGTTATTTTGATTGATTCAGTTTAAGTAATTAACAAATGCAATAAGCCAATAACTACATTGATGGTTGTTTGATAGCCGATGAGAGAACTTCTAACACTGGAGAGGTGGGATGATTGATGAGGGTGGGGTAGTAGACAATTTGAGTGGAAGAGAGAGGATGTTTAGGTAAATTCTTTTGCCAAATTAAAATTGAAATGATTAATTTTTTAAAATAATTGTTTGAATTTTTTTTTGTATTAGGTCAAATTCAAAACGTATTGTACACATTTTTAAAATTTTTGATTATTTCTCTAATAGAATTCTTAAAACAATAGTGTAACCAGTGATACTCTCATTAAATCACTGCAATTTCCTTGAATCAACCACAAAAAGAAGAAAAATGATCAATTTTTCAATCAATTATTAGACAAACTTAATTAAACTCTACTATTTGATAAGAGTTACGATTAAAAGTCATAATTCATTAATATAATATCATTAGTTAATTTGAATATAATATATGTGTGAAGTTAATTCTATTTGTACAATGTGTATAATGGGCTATTAAGTTACAAAATAAACATCTTGATTTTTGGGTTTACCAAAAATTGAATTCTCGACTTTTCCAATTTAGAGCTCTAATACCATGTCATGATACCAGTCATCCTAAAAACTTCAGCTGATAGAAAAAGGTAACACTAATGATTATAACTCTAACACTCTCTAAATCTCCATTATATACATTGTACAAATATTTTATTTGCTCTTCGTACTTTCCCAATTTGAATATAATATCATTGGTTAGAAAAAGGCATGTGGGTGGGTGTGGTTGATGGATGATATGAGGCAACAGTAGTTGTGTTCCATTTACTCTTCAACGCCTTCGTTCTTGAAATTCTTGCATCTACCACATGCATGTATATGTTATCTATCTTTCCATTTATGAATTTATATCTATCGGTCTACTATTTTATTTTCACACAGGTATAATAAATATGAAAAAAATGATAAAAATCAATTAATAATTAATTCAAATATATTTAGGATGTATAATTTTAAATTTATTAATGTATAAATCTTTTGCTTATTGATTACTAATTTATTTTTATTTTCTTCTAAGAATAAGTATTATATTATATACCTAAAAGTCAATTAATGTCAGCTATGTTGTCTCTCAACTTTAGTATATATATATATATATATATATATATATATATATATATATATATATATATATATATATATATATATATATCCATTACTACATTCACTGATCACTAACATATGAAATCACACCTTCCACCACAACACAAACGTTCTATATATATTTTCTATAGAGAGCAACACACGCATTATTATGTTGTGTTATTTCCTTTGAAAAAGCTGCACAAATTCTTACTAAATGTTGTTGATAAATAATACATAAATGTTGGGTGAGTGATTTCTATGCTTTTTTTTGTAAAGTGTACATTTTCTTGCTGTATTAATCTCTATCTCGTTGTCTGTTCGACCTTGAGTCATTTGGTATGTTAGAATTAGTACATATTATATTTCTACCTTTGTCTTAATATGTAGCATGTGAGCACTAATTTTTTTCTTGAAAGCACGATGAAAAATATTTTTAAAAATTTGGAGTTTTTTAAATATTGTTTTTGCTTTATATACGGATAATTTTTTTAAATATTTTTTTGTTCAGTTGTGTTTTGTGTTATACTACTCTCAAGGTCGAACTTACAGCGAAATTGAGTTTCTTGCAAGAAGTGTTTGCTTCACAAGGTTTAGCATGAAAATCTTTTATCATCACCACTAATATACTCGTCCTAGGTGTTGTTGCAATGTCTATTTGGCATATCTTATAAATAGCAGTTAATAAGTGTACAAAAATTTATTTATGTTCACTTGTTAATCGAAAAATAAATACATTTAAAAGGAAGACTTTCTACAATTATTTTTTTTAATTATCATTAAGCATTAACCTCAAATATTCACTAATTCGAAAGTTAAGATACTAATTTTTCTGCAATAACTTTTATTTTTAACAATACATGTATTTTATTAGCAGTATTTTTCCTATGCTTAATGGAGAGAATGTAAGCTATTTAATTTCTTTAGATAATGCACTCAAATGTGACATGACACTAGATAATTGAGCTTAATAATACTTAATAATGTTGCTCATCATGGTTGAAATTACATAAAAAGAAAAATACAAATGTCTAGTTTTGTTTAACCATATAATCAAAAAAAAATTTATGGAAGATAATTTCATTTAGTAATTGAACTCCAAATTATAGTATAATTTATAGAATAAAGTACTAAATTAATTATCTATATTTGAAAATAATTTTATTTTAGTCCTTAAAATTTAAAGTATCTATCTAAAAACATTTCATTTAATTAATTTTAATATAATTTTGTCGCGAAGTCAATGTTAAATCAATGTTAAATAATTAGTGAAACTCAGTTTTATATGCAAAAGACTTATATAACCAAATTCTTGAATTCTCAAGGGAGTTTTTCGTAGCCATCTCGAATAATGTTTTCCATGTACTTGAACCACTGACCTTGGCTTGCTGTAATACATCCTGTGGCTCTCGAATTTATACATCTTCTTTAGAAATAGACATTAATTTTTAATTTTTTTGGTGACTTCATTAATTTTTAATTTGATGTTAAATAAAAAAATTTTATATTCAAATATAACACCTTAAACCTTACAAACCAAAACAGAATTAGATCTAAATATAAAAAATAAATTTAATATTTTATTCTAGTTTATATTATATGAAAAGTACATCTTATTTCAAACACGTAATGATTTTTTTTTATATAAAATATGTTTAGAGTATTACTAGTATAACTGAGTATGACTTGCTTAAATTATACATTATTTTGAATAAATATTATTTATTTTAATTTTTTATTACAAATAATTTTTATTTTTTTATTTTTTATTCCAAAATTAGTTAGATATACAGTTTAAAATATCAACTTAATTATTTAAATTGTTCAAATATTTAATTTTTAATTTAAAATTAAAAATAATTATTTTAATTATTTTAAAAAATTATATTTAACAAAAAATAAATATGTCTCATTGTCTATAAAAAATTAATTAAAAAAATCATTTACTTCTAAAAATTTGTAAAAATTATATATTAGTGTATTCACATTATTTTTTTTATTGGGTATCAATAACAAATGTTAATAATAGTGTATCAACACCTGTGAACTTAGATTATAATATATATAATCCAATCACTTAATATTTTTTTATGAAAATATGTAATTATTAATTAATTATTTATTTGAAAGAAAAAGTTACATGCATGATGTAATTGTGCTCTTTATAATCTTTAATTTATATTGATAGTAATTATTTATATAGGTGGATGAATATTAAGAAGAGAAAAAGTACACAGAAATCTGAAAGTGGATCCTCTCTAATAAAAAAAAATTAGATGGTGTCCAATGTAAAATCTCACATTTCATTGCTCTCTCTTTTCTATTTAATTTTGGTCCCACTTATAAAATTACACTTTATTCTCTCAAGTATTAAAAAAATGGAAAGGATCCATTCCCATTTATATCTATATCTATATTTATAATTTCTTATGTCGATTTATTATACCAAGAAGCATATACTTATTGTTGAAGAGTAGATAAAACATACTTGCTTAACATTTAGTTAATAATAATACTGAAATTTAAAGGAGTACATAATACTAAGTAATTACATATATTATGACTGTATGTAAACACTCTTAACATGGTTCTCATTATTTAATTTAAGGAGGATGATGCATATATAGTTGATTGATTGAGAAGGATCAACGTCTCTTAGAAGCAGGCTCTTTCTGGGAGTTGAAATAAACTGTAGCCACCGGAAGTCCTAAATTGAATTGTCTGGCAAAATAGCGAGTGTTGAAGTTCGCGCGTGTAGCTGGTTGTTCCACTCCTCCCAAAACTCCCTTCTGCTCAAACAATATCAGTATGTATCGGTGAATTCCCACAGGTGGCCGAGGTCCCATATAAGCTACTATCTCCTTTCCTGAGTCACATGCATGCTTGCCATGAACTCATACATGTATTTTTTTCGGGATATATATATATAATAAACATGCATGCCACCATTAATTCAACCTAAATAAATAAAGATAGCTAAATTTTGGAGCAAGTTGATCTACAATTTGTTTACAGGACATATATTTTAATTATTATATATGAATAATTAGTATAGAGACTTTAGCAATATGATGAGGATGACTACTGTAATTGGTGACATGGAAGTCTAGGTTTCTACGTGTCATTACTTTGAGTGAGAATACTCTATTAATAAACACGCGTCATCTAATTTGTACATTTAAAATAAAATTAAAAAATATATTAAAATTTGAGTTTATGACATAGATATAACAGGAGGACTATTTGGTGGATTGAAATATCTAGAACATATTAAAAAAATTTTTATGTTCTAAATTATTCATGTTAATGATTTGAAAGAGAAAAAGTGAAAATTGAAAGGAAAAAAATAAATTTTTTATTTTAAAAATTTTAAATAAATTAAATTAAAAAATAAAAAATATTTTATAATTAATTTTATGTATTTTTATTATAATTAATTACTGTTAATATTAAACTAATAAAAAATACTTTATGTAAAACATGACTAATATCTAAGTTGATGAGGAGGAAAACAAACAAAATAAGAGAAAAAACATGCTGGCTAAGGTTGATTATATTAAATTTGTGTTGGTTACAATGAATGATACCTTGGTTGGGATTTGCACCGCCAGGAATGTCAACAACGACCCTGTAAATTGCAAATTAAAGAGCGTAAAGAGGAGGAGTACAGTTAAGGACAAAAAGAGGAGGAAGAGTACAGTTAAGGGCAAAGAAAGAGCAGAGAGTAGTAGAAAGGTACCCACCAATGAAGCCACTCGCGCATGGTTGGTTCACTAGGACTTGGTGCATCTGGATCAGTCATAACCTATGAATGGGTTGAAATAGAAATAAAAGTGAGTTGAAAATAATAATTTAATTTAGCATGCATGGTAATTAATTAACGAGAGACCACTGACGAGGGTGTAGAGGCTGTGAATGTTGCCGCCGGTGAGAGTAACCTTGGGTGGGTTTGTAGCCATGGAAGGCTTGATGTCGCAACCATTGGTCACGTGCTTTGAGCCGTAGTAGACAGACATCCCTACAGATGGAACGAACATGTCTATCACGTCTCCAATCACCCGCCCTACTACCAGAGGATCAACCGAAGCTCCCATCATGCACATACACTATATTATTATAACTGTCAATTTGTGTGTGATTTTCATATGACCCACAGGCATGAGGTTTTATATAGACATCATATGTGACTCCAATTAGGAGAGGAATTAAGTAATAACTAGTGAATAGTGATGATGATGACTCAATAATTTAGTTATTTATGTATTATTTTGAAATTAAAACTTAGGACGTACTCAAATAAATATGGAGAAGTAAACAAAATACTCGTAAAATTTACTGAAAACAAAGTAACATTAATCATTTTATAACAATAATTTAAATTTTAATGCACACAAGTAATACAAAAATTAAATTAGAAATATCTAGTAGGTAGCCACTTCTCATCTTTAATGCAATGAAAACCACGGTTCATGCATGAGGGTAATGTCATCAGGAAATCATCTAGGGTAGGAAAGGGATGACACGTGTGAGAAGAGGCCCCACCTATTTGTACTATTGTGCCACATGGACTGATCAGAGCCATCCAAAGAACACACTAGGCACAAGAGTTCTGATGCATACATCAGCCATCACTCATTCATGCACCTCAATAGAAGCACTAGAGGGAGGTAGCTACAAGGATCCATAATTCCTGTTTGGTGGAGTCTACAAGAGAGAATCAAGGGGCAGTGAGAACAGAGAGAGCAGCAGTAAGGCACAAATTGCAATGTTGGATTCTCCACTAAATTATTTTTCTAATTCTATAATTCAATAACAAAAGGATTTAAATGACTAATAGTTTTCTAATTAATGCACTCTTTTTTGGTTTTTTTTTTAAATAATTTTTTTCTCCTATCTTAGTTACATATTAACTATAAATTAAAATAATTAACTATGTAATATATTACTCAAATTATAACTCTTTTTCAACTCTTATTACCTAGATTTAATTAGAGAATTTTTTTAGTTAATAATTAGTTAATAAAAAATCAAAGTGTAATTTTTTTTAACTCAACAATCAAAAACAAAAAATTAAAAAAGATTTAAATGTTTTTTTTTTAACAAAGGAAGCTCAACGCAATAGAGTGGAGCAAGTAAAAAGTATAAAACACAACTAAAAACACAAGACAATGAACACAGTAAAAGAAGTATAATCCGTTGTACACTTCCGGCATAGCCATCAACAACCAAAAGAATCAACACCATACCACCCTCTGTAGCTCAAAAACGACCTATTTATAATTCCATCAACAGTTGTCTCTGATTTCTGGAATACTCTGTTATTCCGTTCCAACTAAATATTTCAAATAATCACAAAGAAACCTATCAGCCACTTCTTATGCTCAATGTTACGACCAGACACTCTAGTCCAACTCTCAAAAAGCCCTTTGACAGTCCCCGGAATAACCCAAACTCTATCAGCACACGTCAACCAAGCGCATCACACCTGCCACGTAAACTCACATCCAAGAAATAAATGATGTAGAAATTCTACATCCTTTTGCATAAAACACAAATATTATCACTATGATGAATAATCTCTAGCCTACTCAACCTCTCTTTAGTGTTAACCCTGCCTACTAAGACAAACCATGCAAATAGTTCAACTCTTGGAGGAACCAATCCTCTCCATATGGTACTAGTGAAGTTGTAGCTTATGATTTCCTCCGAGATAGTCTCTTTCTCCAATACCTGCAAAAATGAGTTAGTAGAAAAATACCTGTTTTGTCAAATTTCTATATAAATGTATCCTCTCTATTAGACGAAAGTCTAACTAGTCTTAATCGGTCATGAAGTTAATTGAGAAGCTCTAACTCCTATTGGAATAAATCTCTCCTCCACTGAAAGTTCCAAACTCACTCTAACCCATCCCAAAACCCACAGTCCCCTATGACAGAGCCTCGAAAAACTTACTTTTAGGGAGTCACTTTGTAACCAATCATTCTCCCAAAATCGAATATGTCTTCCATTTTTCACTTCCATAGACAGACCACTGATAATCTTATCTCTCACCTATTGCTCCTGAATATTAAGCTGGCAGATATCTTTCCATGGGACACCTCTTGTCGGTAATGGCTGTTTAGATAACATTATACTTGGGTTCAACTGGTTACAAGAACATACAACCTTCTTCCACAGCAGGTAGTCCTCTTTAGAAAAGCGCCACCACCACTTGAACAGAAGCGATGTGTTTTTGATCAATGCATCACCCACCCCTAAACCCCTTAGTTTTTTCGGAGCTTGCACCACCTCCCATTTCACAAGTGGTATACCGTTGTTCCCATCTTCTTTACTCCATAAGAACATCCTCTGTAACCCAATTAGTCTTTCTGCCACCGACTTTGGCATCTTATACAAGCTAAGATAGTAAATCGGTAAGCTATTAAAAATAGATTTTATAAGAACCAGCTTGCTAGCTTTGTTGAGAGACTTCGCTTTCCATAAGCTGAGCTTATCTTCCACCTTATCTATGATCGGTTTCCAGGTCTCCACCAACTGAGGCTTTGTGCCTAGAGGGATTCCTAAGTACCTGACAGGTAAAGCAACTTTTGTACATCCCAACAAGCCACACATATTCGTTACCCATTCCTGCTCACAGTTAATCAAAATCAAGTTCGATTTATCAAAGTTAATACTCAAGCAAGATATCAACTCAAAACAACGCAGAAGCCTTTTATAATTCATGACTATCTCCATTTTCTGTGGACAAAATAAAATTGTATCATCTGCAAACTAGAGATGTGACAACTCTATGTTGTCCCTTCCAACCAGTACTAGAGAGATGCGTCCATTTCTGACTACCTCACCTACCATCTGTGCAAGACGTCAACAACCAGAACAAACAGAAAGGGTGAAAGAGGATCTCCTTGTCTAAGACCTCTCTCCATTCTGAAAGGCTTGGATGGTGACCCATTTATCAACACCGACATAGACGCTGTAGTCACGCATTCCTTTATGTCCTCCATCTAAGACTAAATCCCATCTTTTGTAGCACAATATACATAAAGCTCCATCTTACTGTCATATGCTCTCTGAAAGTCTAACTTGATAATTGTCACCTTCTTCTTGCACAATTTCAGCCATTAGACCGTCTCACAAGCAATAAGAGTACCATAATGTATTTTCTGACCCTTCACAAATGCAGATCGAGTCTCTCTCACTAAACTTGGCATCACTACTTGCATTCTTCTCACCAACACTTTCAATATCACCTTATACACACAACCAGTCATACTAATCGGTCGAAGATATTTTATTTCCTTGACTCCCACAAATTTTTTAGCTAGCGCCACCCATGTTATATTAGAATCCGTTGGTAACCTCGCACTTTGGAAGAAGCCCAACACAGTTGAAGTAATCTCCTGGCCAATCCCTCCCCAACATTTCTTTATGAAGTTCATATTATATCCATCACTACCTGGCACTTTACTGAACTCACAGTCCTAAACTGCCTGTCGTATTTCGTCAGGCGATGGCATCACCTCTAACCTTGCTACCTCTTTTTCATCAATTTGTTTTACCAACCCATCATGGAACCCAATCATAGGAGAATATTCCTGCCGATATAGTTCCTTACAAAACCCTTTGATCGCAATCTTTATTCTGGCCTGATTCTGCACCAACCTTCCATTAATTAACAGGGAGTCGATTTGGTTGTTCCTCCTTCTAGCTGACACCAAGTTATTAAAGTACCTTGTGTTCTTGTCCATGTCTCTAGCATATTGAGATTAAGACATGTGCTTCCAATGAATCTCCTTTTTAGTATACCACTTTGCACAGTAAGTCACAAGAGCCTTCCGCCTAGCCTCCACCATCCCATCATAATTACCAGCACTAACCATATCCTCTTTCTCCAATTTCTTTATCCTATTGTCCATGTCCCCAAAGTTGTCCTTATGCCATTTTATCAGCGGTACCGTCAAGGCCTTCAGCTTATTAGTGAACTGATCATCCCCTAAATTCCTCCATTCATCCTTCACTATCCTCAGAAATCATTTATGAGTAAACCAGGAATCCGAGATTCGAAAAGGTCTAGGGCCAGAGTTACCCTTGTATCTTCTAAGATCAACGGGCAATGATCTGACAGACCTCTAGGTCCCCCTTTCAACGGAGTTTCTGGAAACTCCTCTAGCCAGTCTAAAATGACAAGGATCCTATCAATGTGACTACAAGATCGACCTCGAAACCATGTGAACTTCCGATCTGATAGTGCTAAATCTACTAGTTGTAAATCTTGCACCCAATCCATAAAGTCTTTTGTAGATGCCGGCAAACTAGCAGCGCCTTTCCTTTTCTCTAACCGTAGTATCTCATTAAAATCACCTATGAAGAAAAACAAAACCTGACATAAGCCCACAATATAGCTCAACTCTCCTCACATCACCAATTTTTCATTCTACCCTTGAGCTCCATACACCAAACAGAATACATAGTAAAAGTTATTTTTTGTCAGCAAACCATCAATGCACAGCCATCCATCGCCTTTATAGCAATTCGAACGTTTAAACAACAAATCATTCCACATTAACAATAAACCTTCAGAGGCACCTGCTGATTCTATATAATCCCAGACCATAGTGTCACAACCCCACAATCATACTACATCAAACTTAGTCACAACCTCTCACTTAGTTTCAATAAGTCCTAACATATCTAACCTATATTTTTTCTTCAACTCTTTCACCATATTCAACTTCCCAGCCCCTCCTAAACCTCTAACATTCCAACAACTATAAATCATTTTAATAAAGTTTTACACACCTTGGTTTGTTTTTTGGGCTTGCGCCTCCTGGCTTTCTCCTTCTGTTTTGCCATCCTTCTTTTTGCCGCAATAACTTCGTTCTAACTTTGTAAAATTGCTATAATGTCTGCATCTTCATCATACAAAACCGCACTAGACTCCTCTACCAACGGCCATGTTTTTTTATTGTCATTTAACTATTCTTCTCTCGTCAGCCTCCGATCAAGACTTTGAGTTGTATCCTCCATTTCAGTTTCTGATCCAGCATCCTCTGTAACCAGCTGTTTGAAAGTTTCATTTCCCACATCTTCCTCTTCACCTCATATCCATGACATATTAATCTCTATTACATGGCCTTTTATTCGTTGATCTTTCTGCATAGTAATAATGCCTTCATTCCCACGGTCCCATCTTGCACCTCCGGTTCCTCCCCACGTTCAGCCCCTTCCACCACAGTTCTCCGTGTTAGGCTCTCAGCGTGAAACTCCTTCGGAGGTTGGCCATCGTTCAGTGCTCTCCAGGCTTCTCGATCTGCCACGCCACTCCACCGCACTTAGGAACACGCAACAAAATCCCCAGCCGCAGCATGAACCTATCTGCAAACCTCTGCACATAGGAGAGCGAGTGTTGATCTGCCTAACCCTTCACCAATCAAGCATGGGCCCGCCTGCTTTGACCCGATTCTGCCAGAAGGTTCCTGACCCGGCCTAGCATGCTTGGTGGTTGCTACTGATTTCCACCCAATGGCCCATCTCCTCTCAATAGTCCCCCATTCTTGCATAGGCCCACAAGCTTCATGGCCCAAAGTATACTTGGCCTTATATGCTTGTTAGCCTCTTTATTGTTTGAACCGTGGCCTATATAATTCCCACCTTGTGACTTATTCTCCACATGTTTGGGCCCACCTTCCTTCTCAAAGAGCTCCTCAGTAACTGTTCTTTCCGAGTCAATCTTCCCCCTCATCAAATCCCTTACAATTTTCTCCCTCATAAATTCCATTAATTTTCAACGAAGTAGTTTTTCGTTGCACATAATTCGGAATTAAATTATTTTGATTGCACTCATTCAAAAATATATCTCGTGTTACTATTCTACCTTTGTCATCAACGTCGCCTATAGCCCATGGCGTGATTAGCTCATCCGTCAGATCCCAAGTCGCCACCTTCAACAAAATTCTATTGGCAACTGAACTAGAGCTTCCACACGTTGACATATTGCTTGTATCTTCCAACGAATATTTCTCTCCATATACCTCACGTCCCACCTCTTTTACAAAGACATCGAAACCACTAGTGCCTACTGTAATATGAATCCATTCATGAATCACGTCAAAAACACATGTATCAATTAATACTCGGCCAGCACTGAACGATAAAGCGGGCTTTGTTACCTCATCACACTTGACTACTTCCCCCCATAGACCCCCTATTTTATTGAACGTCTCCCTTGATCACACATGTAAAGGCACTCCATAACATTCTAACCATACTCTTCTAGTCTCACTACATTCCGATTCCTCCCATCTCCATACATTTTGAAAGAATTGTAAGAGACTATTCATTTGAAAGTAAATGATTCCTCCACATTCTTCACAATATCGAAAACTAATAGAGCTTTGTACGCTCCAATCTCTCTAACTTCAACAACTTGAGGGAGATTCTTACTGATCGCTCTCTGTAACAATTTAAAGTTGATGGCCGGCGTCGTTTCTCCTACTAAACTCCTCAACAACCAATCAAAATTATCTTTTGTTACTGGGACTTCAACCTTCTTCGTCCAACCATTCCCATGCGGGTCTTTGACAAATGTAACCTTTTTTGTTTCTTCCACTCTTGCAAGATCTTCGCCTTTCTGAGGTTTCCTATTCTCCACATCAGTTCGTACAATGTCTTCCTCATGCATCCATGTGTTCTTCCCCTCCATTACTCTTCTATACTTAGCCTCACCTACAGAGATTCTCTTCCCCCTTAAAATAATAGGGTAAAGTATACTTTTTGTCCCTGAAGTTTACTAAAAGTTTCAAAATTACCCCTAAGTTTCAATTTGTTTCAATTTTATCCCAAAAGTTTTTGATTTGCATCAATTTTATCCCTGAACGTTAACAGCGTTGAAATCACTAACAGACGTTAGTGACGTGGCAATAAAGGAGTTCTATGTGGCAACTATGTGTGTGAGTCATTTCTAAAACGTTTTTTAAAATAATTTTTAATTTTTTGTTTAAAAATTTATATTACAAAAATGATATGGCTAAAAATCACAACCTCAAACCCTAAAATTAACTTCATTTACGTCTTCCTCTTCATCTTCTTCACTGTTTGTAAGAATAAGAAACCCTAACGAATGGCTTCCCAAGGCTCGGTATCATCACAAAAAAGCAGTCGGAGACGACGAACGCTTATATGCAACTGTGGTGAACCCCCTGTACTGAGATGGTCAAAGACACCAGAAAATCCCGGCCGGAGATTTTGGGGCTGTGTATACTTTGATGTTAGTTTTGAGTGCTTTTTATTTTGATGTCTTCATGAGTTTCTTCAAGTTCTTTTTTTTTTGTTTATGTTGCAGATTGGGAAGGAGTGCACATTTTTTTCCTGGGCAGATGGAGTTGCAGAGACAGAAGAGGCTGAGGTTGCAAGGTTGAAGATGAAGATTTCCACCTTGAAGACTAAATTAGTTTATGCTAAATGCAAACTGTTGGTGGCTGTTATTTTTGGTGTGTTGGGTTGGTTTATGGTGATTTTAATGGTTTATTTGTGGGTGAAGAATGGAACCCATTTGAGATTAGGGTATTAATGCGTTTGGGACAGCTGAAATTAGCAGAAGTAAGAATAGATTGACTGGTTGTAATCAGTTACAAAACTGTACTCAACTCGAAAACTTGTTAATATAGTTGTCCTTGAAGTTTAATTTATGTTTCAAAAATATCCCTGAAAGGATTAAAATAGTTTGGCACTAAAATTGGCATTAAGAACCTGTTGTGGCAGAGACAAACTCAAGTAATGAGGGATAATTTCAGCAGTGCACTAAAATAAATTTGCATGAAGGAATCCATCACATTAGTCATTATCAAAATAACATAAGTTGTTAATCAACATAATCTCTAGTTAACATAAGCCATAACCAAAGTAAAAACTTAATTACATAAGTCCTAAGCAAAATAATTCAGCAACAAAGGAAGAATTGGAGTCATAAGTCATAAGTCATAATACAAAATGCCAACATTTTTCAATCTTCCAAAATAAACACCAAACACAAGATGTGACACAACTAAGACCCTGTGAGAGCACTCTGAGTCTGACTCCCTTGTGATGAGGGTTGTCCCTGTGCAGTTGAAGTAGAGTTGCTCCTAAGAATTCTAGTTGGTCTTGGTGGCTGAAATTTTTTGTGTGCATTTGGTTGGGTATTAGGCCTTGCTGCAACACTGGCCAACCTGGTACTCTTATGCACTGAGCCAGTAGATCCAGCATTCCTTGCAGTGCTGTGCTGGACTGGTGATGTTGTAGCAGTTCCAGCATTATTGTTTTGGGCTGGCGATGCTGAGGATGGGGCAGCAGTTGTTTCCTATGATGGACATGAACAAAAAACAGCAACAAGTTACAGTTATAAAGAGGTAAACAGCATAAGAAACAGTGTTATGTATAAAACTATATTTACTAGACAAGTACTCACGTTTGGCCTTCTAAGAGGGTAGCCTCGCTTGTTGTGACCCAATTTCAGACAACGAGAGCATTTTTGTTGTAACCCCAGCCTAGATGTGCTTGGGCCCTGTGGTTCTTCACCCTCCCCCCTTGCTCTTTTCTTCTTAGGCCTCCCAATTGGCACTCTATGTGGTGGAGGCATCACATCTGGGTGGGTAGTTCTCTCCCACATTGTATGTCCATTACAAGGGTTAATCATGGGGGTATAACAAGCCACATAAGCAGCTTTAGTGTAACAGCTTGAAACATATTTTCGAATATCATCCTTAGCACAATTAATTGCACTAATTGCATGCGGACAAGGTAAACCTGTCATTTGAAACTTTCTACAAGTACACTCTTTCTTCAGAAGATCCACTACAAATTTGTCCCTGCCTCTTATGACTTCAAATTTTGAAATACCGGCAGCAACCGGAAACCACCACCTAGAAGCATCTATTTCCTTTTGTAACTTAAGCTTAATCCTAGGAAGAATATCATCCTTATACTTCTCAATAAGTACCCTATTTTCAGCCCATCTCTTCATCAAATAAACTCTAATATCTTCTAGCATTGTCAATATTGGTTTTTCCCTTGATTTAACAATTGCAGAGTTAAAGCTTTCACACATATTATTGACAAAAGCGTCACATTTAGGATAGAATTCAAACCTTGATTTAGTCCAATACTTTGGACGAATTCCTATCAAGTGTCGATAAGCACCCTCACTAATGGCTCGGATTTCCATCAACTCCTTTTCCCATGCTGCTAGATATGTACATTTTGCAGCTCTCCACATCCTTTTCTTAAGATTCAGCCCTGGAAATTTTTTTTTTTGAAGTTGGCATAAAGGTGTCTCACACAGAATCTGTGATCAACACCTGGAAGTAATTCATCAAACGTTGGCACCAGGTCCTGTTGGTGCAAAGTGCACAATTTTAATATAATGATCAAATAATTAGTTTAGTGCAGAAGCCACATGACTAACTAATTCACAGCAATTTATAACTATATATAAAAGAACATTACAAGAACATTAACATATAGTGCAGCTCTCCACATGACTAGCTAATTCACAGCAATTTATAACAGCAACATATAACTAATTATATGTTGAACATTACAAGAACAGCAAGATATAGTGCAGAAGCCACATGACTAACTAATTAACAGCAATTTATAACTAATTATAAAAGAACATTACAAGAACATTAACATATAGGTACAGCAATTTATAACTAATTATAAAAGAACATTACAATTACATTAACATATAGTGCAGAAGCCACATGACTAGCTAATTCACAGCAATTTATAACTAATTATAAAAGTCAATTACAAGAACATTAACATATAGGTACAGCAATTACTAACTAATTATAAAAGAACATTACAATTACATTAACATATAGTGCAGAAGCCACATGACTAGCTAATTCACAGCAATTTATAACTAATTATAAAAGTCAATTACAAGAACATTAACATATAGGTACAGCAATTACTAACTAATTATAAAAGAACATTACATATAGTGCATAAGCCACATGACTAGCTAATTATAAGAACAATAACATTAACATTAACTAATTATAACTAGACATAAAAATATAGTGCAAAATCTTAATTACACTAAAATACAGGTTACTAAATTACCTTTTGTTGGTCAGACATGAACGTGCTACGTAATAATTTATCCGCTCCTATATCATCAATTAGGTTTGAGAGGAACCACGTCCATGAATCTTTTGTCTCAGCCTCCACGACCGCATATGCTATAGGTAGCATCTGGTCATTCGGATCCCACCCCAAAGCAACCAATAGCCATCCTCCATATGGTGTCTTCAAAAAGCAACCATCAAGCCCTATCATAGGCCTACACTTCATGAAACTCTCCTTGCAAGCCTTTAAGCAAATATAAATCCTATGAAATCGTGGACTTAAGTCGACTGTTGTATCGGGGTGCTCAGTTTGGGCTGCTGGAGGTAATTGAACATGCAGCTTCACAGATGAACCAGGATTGGTGCGCAGCAACTCATGGCAATAGTCGTAAAGTCTTCTATACTGCTCCCTAAAAGTTCCATTAATGTCAACCAGTGCAATCTGCTTGGCCCGAAATGCCTTTGCTCTTGAAATCTGCACATTCCACTTCCTAAGAGTCCTACTTTGTATGGTGCCCAGCTTCAACTTCGGATTCTCTTCTACTTTTCTCCTGAAGACCTTCGCCAGCCACTTCGACTTCATCACTTTTATGTCAAATACAGTATTACAAGAATGATGATCATTAACTGTTCTTAGCTGCCAACTATCTTCATTGGCCATCTTCACTGCATATGCAAACCATTCACAACCATCTCCACACTTAGCCCTCACCCGGACATTGTCCACCACTGGAAATTTTATGTTTCTCCCAGTATGAACAGCATATGATGTCACAGCTTCCTTGAACTCCTCTCTTGTTGCATAGAGAGTTCCAGCCTCCCACTTATACTTACTCATATCCTTCAACTCCTTGTGAACGGGAAATTTCTTCTTGCTGGCTTCATCATCCTCACTCGATACCTCCTCTAATTCATCACTGTTCAATCCTTCATCATCGCTTAAACGAGAGCTCTTTCTCTTCCCAGCAGCCATCTTTTGAGTTTTCTTTAACTTCTCGACAGCACTCTTACTTTTCTTAGACTTTCTTATATCTTGGTGCATCTCCCCAAGAGTTATATCAACATCAAATAAACCATCATCACCACAATAATCATCTTCACTATCACTAAAATGCAGATCAGAATCAGCCTCATAATCTGGGTCATCAGTGTCATCCTCTTCTTCACTATTGTCCCCATCACCAATATTCTGTAGCACTTCTTCAGCAGATAAATGGGCATCAACTAATCCCTGCATTTGGGCCTCCATATCCACCCCTCCACCTTGGGCTTCTGCTTGAATATTTTGGGCCTGTCTAATATCACTTGGCCCACTATCAGCATCCACACACTCCTCCTCAACAACTTTGCTGCCACCCCCAACATCTAAATAACCAATGTCGTAACAAAAATCATCAGGGATTGAGGCCTTATGCACCACATACAAATCAACTACCTTTTTTTCAACTCCTATATTTGCCATTTCCATTGCTTCTTCATCACCTTTCAACAACTTCAACCCTTCTAATCCTAATTCAGTATCTTTATACCACAGAACCCCAATGTTTTCAGCAATGTACCCAAGTTTTCCAACCACATCATAAGCTTCTATAACACTCCATCTATCTCTGTCACACCAGTCAACCGTTGTCACCTCACCATCAATATACTCATTTTTTTCCTTATCACTACAAAACCTACCCCTGTGATGAACTCTAACACTGAAATCATCCATCCTGCCGTTATAAAAAGATGTTCAGACCAAAGAACAGAGTAACTAATCATTAAAAAATATAGACCACCTCAAAGTTATATTTTTCACTAAAACAGAACAGAAATCCCTCAATCCCTCAATGCAATAGAATCCTAACAGCAATCAACAGTGATTAAAAAAAAACCCTAAATCCTAACCGTTCAGACATGCAGTAGCAAAATTGACTAGAATGGTGGCCTACCTCGTCAGAAACCTTAATCAGAATGGCGCTATCCACGTTTGAATGGTTGATGACTGAATGCTATCCCAGACTCCTCCCTCAGTCTCGACGGCGTCACAACATGCGCCGTCCTGCACGTCGCTGTGGCGGACTGTAGTTGACGGTGCGACGTCTAACCACCCACCAACCTTCCTCCTGTGACTCTGTTTCTCTAGCGATGTTCCTTACTGGCAAAGGGAAGACAAACGGGTTATGTTTGAAAAAGGATGCCAATTGGTTTACTTGGTATAACTCAGCCATGGGTATTTTGGGGGTTTCACATTTCTTGCCACATCACACACTATACTTTGCCATATCACTAACGTCTGTGAGTAATTTAAACGGCGTTAACTTAAAGGATAAAATTAAAACAAATTGAAACTTAGGGGTAATTTTGAAACTTTTAATAAACTTCAGGGACAAAAAGTATACTTTACCCAAAATAATATTATTCATTTTTGCTATAGCCTGTATCGCCCCTCCTTTCATCGTATATCGTACAAACGCAAATAGGTATACTTTTCCATCCTTCAGCTTTCGGGCTAGATAGATATCATTGATTCGCCCCATCCAATGGAATAAATGAAATAATTCCTTCTTCGAAAAATCTTGCCAAAAACAGAGAAAAAATCGTTTTCCAATCGTTGATACTCTTCTCGATTTCAAATCCTAAAATCCTTTATCTGTAAGTCCCTAGTTCTACCCCACTCAATGTTTCCCTCCCTCACACTCTCTCTCTCTCATCTTTCCAATCTGATTTAAATGTTATAGCCTTAGCATTATAATTAGGTCATAACCATAAATAATCCTAAAGTAATGGACATGTATATTATCATTTGAAAAAATAGTGAGCCTCTTATCCTCATTATAATGATTTACAAAAATATTATTTATTTATTAAAATTAATATTTAAAAATAATTATTATATATTTATATATAATTTGATAACTAAAGATTTGGATAAATAATCTAGTAATAAATTTATAAAAACAAGGAAGTTTTAAGGGGGTGAAGAGAATTTTTTTTCTATAAATTATATTTCACAAAATTATATTTTTCTTTTGCTACATGAAATGTCGAAGTGTCTTTTGCTTACCTCGGTTTTGTGTTCTTTTGTTACCGAAAAATATCTCATCAATTAAAGAAATAAATTCAACTTCATCAGGATGAGTTATATCTCAAAGAAATTTACCGAACAACAACAAAACGTAGAATGCTAATTAGAAAAAAGGAAAAAACATTGTAATATATGTATTTTTTTTTAAGAAAATAAATTATGGACGAAGAATTATTTTAACCTTTAATATTATTTTGGTTAAATTCTAATTTTATCTTTAATGTTTAAAATGTTATATTTTTATTCTAAATATTTTATTTTATTTTATAGTTGAAATTAATCTTTTTCTTACCAAAAAAGTTATTTTTTTATTTTATTTTTCTATTAATTTTGTCTATGACTATATAATTACAATTTTTACTCCTATATAAAAAAATAATAATAAAGAATTTTTTTAAGAAAATAAAATTAATTTTAGTCAGAGAAACACTACAAAAAGGTACTGGAATAGCGACCAAAAAAATTAGTTTCTATTGCGAACAATTTAGCGACCGATACAGAATTTTTAGGACCAAATCAATATTGGTCGCTAAATTACATTCAGCGACTGATTTTAGCGACTAATAAATTCGGTCGCTAATAGCAATCAAATTAGCAACCGATAAATTTTAAATATAACCAAAATAAAAATCGGTCACTAAAATGGGTCGCTATTTTTTATGTAGCGACCGGTTTAGCAACCAAAACAGAAATAATGTCTTTAGAACCGTTGGTGACAAAAGCGGTCGCTATTTTTATTTTAGCGACCGATTTTGCAACTAATAGTGAAATAGGGTGAACAATTGTTTGGTCGCTAATTCAGTCGCTAAATTGGTTGCTAATTGTTAATTTAGCGACTGATTTTAGTGACCAACATAATCGGTCACTAATAGCCACCGAATTAGCGACTGACTAGTTTTATACAACTAGAATATAAACGGTCGCTAAGATCAGTCGCTATTTTTTAATTTAGCGACCGAATTAGCAACCAAAACAAAAGAAAGAATGTCCTTGAGACTCTTGGTCACAAAATCGGAATTTAGCGACCGATTTTCAGGTAAATAGAATAGCGTGGTTGGTTACTAATTCAGTCGCTAAAATTATGGTCACTAAATCGGTCGCCAATTTTTAAATTAGCAACCAATTTTATAAATTAATCAGTCACAAAAGCGGTTGCTAAGTTAAAAAAATGATATTATCTAAATTACCCAACCTAATCCTAAGCCAGCCACACCATTCTCATCTCCTCCAATCTTCTACTCGTGTTGTCGTCTTTTTCGCCGCCGTCTTCTGCACGCTTCTCGCCACCGTCTCTTGAAGTCCCATCGACGACGTCTTCTCCGGTTGCGGCGCCATCTCTTGAGGTCTCCTCGTTGTCTTCTTCCTCCCACGAAAATCGTCGCCTCCTAGGGGTGTTCATGGATCGGATCGTATCCGCAGATCCGCGGTAAATATCCGCATCCGATCCAAAAATTGTGGATACGATCCGATCCGCAAATTGATCGGATCGGATCCAATCCGATCCACACCCTTTGCGGATCCGATCTGATCCGCACCCTTTGCGAATCAGATCGCGGATATCTGCTCTACATCTGCGTATCCGATCCGCGGATCCGCAGATCCGCACAATAATAATTAAAAATAAATAAATATATATGTTTGGTATTATATTTACTTGTTTGTATGTTTTAGTTAGTACTTATTATTCATATATTGTATTATTTTATTTTTGTTATTTAGAAAGAGTTTGATTAAAAATATTTTAGGAATAAATAAGTTTAAAAGTATAAAAGAAATATTTTTATTGAATTTTTTACATAGAAATATGATTAAAAAGAGAATGTTTAATTATGCGGATATATCCGATATCCGATCCGCACATTTGCGGATCGGATCGGATCTTGCACTAAAAAGCGCGGATATCATATCCGATCCGATCCGATGAAAATTGTGCGGATTGGATTGAATTTTCGGCCATATCCGATCCAATCCGATACGCGGACACCCCTACCGCCTTCTCCACCTGCTCCGGCCAGGTTCACACACACACACTCTGACTTTTTGAATTCTTTCTCTAATTATCGCTTTTTGTCGTTTGCATTGAGGCCAGCTCATGAAGGAAGAAGAAAATCAGACCTGTTTCAAAGAGGTAAATAAAAACGTTCTTTTTCTCAAATCAGATCTGTTTTCAAGTGTTTTTTTGTTCTTTGTTTTTTATTTCTTTGCTCTGATCTGATACTACAAGCCTTTCAAGAGAAAGAAATCAAGTGCTCCACACACACCTTGTCCTATTATATGAACCTCTCTCTCTCTCTTTCTCTAATACCGTCATAAAGGTCTTTCGATTAGGTTTCCGGGCACGGATCGTGGAACCTTCTCGAAGCTTCTTCCCTTTTACTGTTTTAATTTTGTAAAGGTAATTGCTTTTTTCTAATTTCTTTAGCTCGGTTATTTTATTTTGGTGTTGGTGAATTTATGGGAATTTTCGTTCTGTAATCAGCTTGATATGTAGTTTCGTTTTTTTTTTCTTCTAATTCCTTTCAGTTTGGTTTTTTTTCTTGGTGATTTAGACCTTGATTATTCCACCATGCCTTTTGTTCAATTATTTACATGTTGGCTGGCACAGTAAAATTATCACATGGAAAATAGGGAGTTAGAAATACTACTTGATAATTTGGGGATCACAAGAGAGATTGCAGGAGATTTCATACTGGATAATGTTGAGCACTATAAGAAGTTTTAATTAATCTCATTCGAGAGTCTTAACTACTTGTAATTGCATAAGTTATCATACCGGAAATATATTAATTTATGAATCACAAACTACTTGTAATTGTTCACTACATCTTATAAAAGAAGTTTGGTTTTAATTTATTGATGTCCATTATAAGAAGATTTCACTCATTTGGTGCTTGATCTGTTGTCATTAACAAATTTTGTTTTATGTTTTGTGGGGATATATTTATTTCCTTAACAAATTTTTTGGATTTAGGATAAATTTATTTTGTTTTTACTGTTAGAACCGGGCTTTATTATTTTAAGTTTACCTTCACCTACCGTGACTCATGCAATTTCAGACATTATTAAAGGGCATTACTCTCAGCCGTGACCTTCGTAGAAAAAGAATACCAGATGCTACTATAAAATTTTGGTGAAAAACGTTTGAAGTAGGTTTTAGAAAAACATTTAATCTTTGGTAGACTAAGAATTAGTTCTAAGTTTAAAAATTTTAATATATATCAATTTATAACTATTCTTACTTGTGTTGATTATCCAGAGCAAATATTAGTTTTTTCCTCCAGATCTTCATTGGGCTCGAAAAAATTTTGAGAAGCGATGCGATTTTACTAAAAAATTTGTTGGAAAAAACTCGTGCAAGTCGTGTCAAACCTCAATAGATAGGAGAGGTTGTGTGGGATGCTCTCTGTGCTTATTGAAATACTGATGCTAGATTTTTACGAAAGAGTGCGCAAGGCAAGTAGCGAATTTGAAACTGCTCTTCATATTATTGGCTCAATTTTCGTTACCTAACACAAAATTAATATGGTGATATTATAAAAAAATTTAGATCTTTTATAATAATTTTATACACTTTAACTGATAGTTGATACTCATAAGTTTTTTAATTTATATGTTTGATAAAAAAATTATTAAAGAGGATTTCAATACAATTAAAATTGTTTATAAAGACCCACAAATACAAGAATGAGATATGGATAGATAAAAAATTAAAGTATGTTAAAGTGAGTCTATATTAATCAAAATCCATCTTGTTCATATATACTATAGCTAGAGAATAATCCAAGTTACTTTTTGTGTTCCTACACTATTTCTCCATTACGAAATGTTCTCATTTGACACCTGTTCTTATAAATTTTGACAAAGTTTATTATTATATATGTTCATTGTGATTGTACACAGAAATTATTACAAAGCAGTTATGAACACGTTCATATTTCTTAGTAAGCGTTACCGTTGAAGCCGTCTATATATACATATATGCTACAATGTTAGTTGGTAATGACCCAAGCTAAAGATATATGAAACCAAGTAAGATGCAATAATTAAGAATAATATTATGCTAATGTGAAATGGTTCCTTTGTTTCTGCTGATATAAAATTAAATAAGGTTAAAAATATTTTTGGGTTTATTACTCTTTTGACTAGTTATATATCAGTGATCTTTAGTAAATTTAGACAACATGTAACCTATGTATTAGATAAAACAATGATTATTATCTGACCAAGGACCAGGGTGTCCAACTGTAAGGACTTTCAACCAAATTTACTTTCTTTTAGGGACCATTGATAATATTTTTAGAGAGTAGTTTGGACTTGACTTGGGATTTTTAGTGTAAAAAGTTTTGGATTGGATCATTGATAATAGTTTGTCAAGTTCATTGAGTCTTTGAACTTTCTAATTATTATTTAACATGCTTTTATTTTAGTTTTTAAAGAAGCAGTTAACATATATTTTAATTTTCTGCATGCATGGCAGGATGATTTTAAAAATGCTATAGAACAGGTTACGCAAAAAGTATCTGAAGAAGGAAGTAATGCACCAAATGAGATGAATGTGTGATGTGAAATAGCCAGAGTTAAAAAGGGGAGAATTTATAGACTTGGAATAGAATTCACTGCAATTGACAAAAGACCTAGTTATCATGGTTTCAGTTCTCGGTCATCTGATTGGTTGCAAAAGTAAGAACATGAAGAAATAATGAAGAAAATGCAAGAAGAGAACGTTGACTTGAAAACTAGGTTGGAAAAGTGTTAGTCCTGTTCAGCAATTTAAGTTCAAGCAGCAGTATATCAACCACAAAATGATCAAGGAAATCATGCAGTTCAGAATGAAGTAAAAATCAAATATCAATGTGTATGTAATCTGAATGGAATGAATAATAATTTCCCCTTTCGAGTGAGGGACACACTCCTCAATGATAACAATTCATAATTTCTTACCACTCCTCTATTCTTTGCCTTCCTTTTTATCCTTTTCTCTCTCTAAGTTGTTACGTAACTAACTCAATACTACCTCTAATTTTATTACTCTACTGCGCCCTTATTTTAAAGTTCATAATCCTTCATCCACGCTGGCTGTTTCTTCACCCGTTTGTCCCTCTGCTCAGCTGCTGGTTTATCTGGCCCAATTACTATCTCATCACTTTCAGTTTGCTGTATTGGGCCGGGAGTAGCAGCTGTTAATGGGCTCGTATCAATTACTCCCCCCATGACAATGACCTTGTCCTCAAGTTCTTCATTAGGAAACATTTTGGTAAGTTCGACCCAATTCACCCAAGTAGCTTCCTCTCTCGAGGTACCTTCCCATTCTACAAGCACTTGCACTTCTCTAACATTTTCGTCTGATTGGGAGACACGACTATCAATAATGGCAGCAGGCACAGGTTCAAACGGTAATGATGGGGGTAGCTGATGGATGCTCGTATCACTAGAGACCTCGCCCTTGTACTCCTTCAACAAAGATACATGAAAAACAGGATGAATTGCGCTACCAGCAGGAAGTTCCAGTTTGTAAGCAACCACACCTACTTTTTGTAGCACCTTGAAAGGTCCATAGAACCGCTTTCCAAGCTTCAAATTTCCACGGTTAATTACTGAACCTTGGCGATATGGTTGGAGCTTGAGGAGGACCCAATCACCGACATTGAAACTCTTCTCGCGCCTATGTTTATCAGCTTGGCGTTTCATGCGATCCTGGGCAACCTTCAAGTGATAATGAAGTTCCATATCGAGAATTTCTCTCGCACGCAACATGTCCTCAACATCCTGAACAGTTGCAGTGTGGTTTATGTAACCTGGAATGGGACGAGTAGCAAAACCATACAAAGCCTCATGGGGTGACATCCCAATGGTGGAATGAAAAGATGTGTTGTAACAGTATTCAGCCCAGGCAAGGTAAGCAGACCACTTAGAAGGGTAAGAGTGAGAGAACACACGTAAATACTGCTCAATAGTGCGATTAACTACCTCAGTCTGACCATCCGTTTGTGGGTGGTAAGCCGTGCTAAATAGAAGTTTGGTTCCACAGTTCTGAAGTAATTGCTTCCAAAATCGGCTAAAAAATAGTGGGTCACGATCGGATACAATCGTCGCAGGAAACCCATGAAGTCGTACCACCACATTTATAAATTTCTGGGCCACCATCTTGGCTGTGAATCCGGTCTTTAAGGGAGCTATGCGAGCTATTTTGCTGAACCTATCAACCACAACCAGTAACGCTGTAAACCCAGCAGAAGGAGGTAACCGGGTGATGAAATCCATGCTAATGTGTTCCCATGGTCTCATCGGCACTGGGAGTGGCTGTAACAACCCTTGCGGCTTTGCAGTGATATATTTAGTACATTGACAATCCGGGCAATGATTCACAAATTGAATCACATCTTGCCGCATTCCCGGCCAAAAGAAGAGCTCACCTAACCCCTTATATGTCTTTAATATTCCCCCATGCCCGGCTGTCACCGTTGTATGAAATTGGTGTAGAAGAAGGTCTCTGAGGTTATCAATTTGGGGAACCCAAATCTTACCACGATATAAAAGAAGACCATCTCGGAAGGTATAGTCCGAGGAGATGTCACCCGTGTGCAATTGCTCCTTTAGGATTAACAGTTCTTCCACTTCTTGGTTGGCCTTCAAGAGGGCTGGAATGATTGAGGCTTGAATAGTAGTGAAGGCTTGGAATTGGACTCTATCCATTTCTTCTTGCTGCCTTGATAGCGCGTCTGCTGCATTGTTAAATTTTCCAGGTCTATATTCGATGTCAAAATCGTAACCCAGTAATTTGGAGAGGTAGTGTTGCTGTTCGGGGGTGAGGATTACCTGCGTCATAAGCTCCCGAAGACCTTGATGATCTGTTTTAATAGTGAACTTGCGGCCTAAAAGATAATGCCGCCATTTCGCTACTGCCTGTGTCACAGCATATAGCTCTCGCACATAAGCCGAAGCCTGTGCCATGCGTAACCCCATTTTCTTACTGAAATACGCTATAGGATGGCCTCCTTGTGATAGAACTGCCCCTATGCCGGTGCCTGACGCATCCGTTTCTACCACAAATTCTTTGGAAAAATCAGGGAGTGCGAGTACGGGAGTGTGCGTCATAATGTTTTTCAACTGATGGAATGCTTGATCTGCAGCAACTGTCCACTGGAAGGCATTCTTTTTCAACAGCTCCGTCAGTGGGAAATCTAACTGGGCATACCTTGCCACAAACTTCCGATAATACCCTGTCAACCCCAGGAATCCGTGCAATTGTTTCAGATTCGTGGGTTCTGGCCAAGCAAGAATAGCCTCAATTTTCGCTGGATCCACTTTCACTCCTTCCCCTGTGATCACATGGCCCAAATATTCTACTTGTTGTTGGGCAAAGGAACATTTGGATTGTTTAGCAAAGAGCTGGTTCTCACGCAGCACTTGTAAAGTGAGGGACAAGTGCTCTAGATGTTCCTCCTTACTCCTGCTATATACCAATATGTCATCAAAAAATACTGCAACGAAACGCCTCAAGAATGGCTGAAAAATATGATTCATGGTTTCCTGAAAGGTGGAAGGTGCATTCGTAAGTCCAAATGGCATTACCACAAACTCGTAATGGCCAATGTGCGTTCGAAAGGCAGTTTTATCAATGTCCTCCTCCTTCATGCGAATCTGGTGGTAGCCACTGCGCAGGTCAATCTTAGAGAAATAGATGGCACCGTGCAGTTCATCTAAGATTTCATCAATAGTAGGGATAGGAAACTTATCTTTTACTGTAATGGAGTTGAGAGCTCGGTAATCGATACAGAAACGCCACCCTCCATCCTTCTTCCTGACTAGCAGTACTGGACTAGAGAAAGCGCTTTGGCTATTGCGAATAATCCCTGTACTCAGCATTTCTTCCACAAGCCTCTCCATTTCTTCTTTCTGGAAGTGGGGATAACGGTACGGTCATATACTCACCGGTGCAGAGCCAGGAATTAGATGAATATGGTGATCGACTTCGCGTTGCGGCGGCAATTTGATGGGCTCCTCAAAGACTTCTGAGAATTCAGTAAGAACCCCTTGAACACTTTCATCTTCCAAGGCAGCTTGTGGTGTGGAATCAGTATTGGTAACCTCTAAATGGAACATGGAGACAATAGCGTTGCTCGCATTAAGCTTCTTAAGCTCTCTGAAATGAAGATTAGCATCCTTCAGTAGCCGCTCACCTTGGAACACTACCCATTTACCCATGATTTTAAACTTCATGAATAATTCCATGTAGTTAATCCTAATTGTCCCTAACCGCATCATCCAGTGCACCCCCAAGACAACATCAGCACCCTTTAAGTCCAGTACATAAGTATCAACCGCAAAATTATACCCTTGAACTGTTAGTGCCAAGTTCTTGCACATTGCTCCGCAATGGATAGAATCATCGTTACCCACCATCACTTGTAGAGCAAGAGTTGGACTGAGCGACAAATTCAACTTCTTGGCTACAGACCCTTTTACAAAGTTATGAGTACTTCCACCATCAATGAGGATCATCAATTGTCGGTTAGAGTGGGTACCACGGACTCTGAGCGTTTCCGGGTGAAATTCCCCTGCGAGGGCATTCAAACTAATCTTAGGTGGTTGTTCATCCCTTTCCCCAGCGTCGTCGGAATCAGATTCTGGCTCTACCACTGTCGTATGAGGCTCTTGCATCAGTTCCCATAATTCCTCTTCCCCCACTAGGAGTTGCAATGATGATTTGCAGCGGTGACCGGGGCTGTACTTGTCGTCACAATAATAACAAAGTCCTTTTTTCCGGCGTGCACGTATATCGGCGCTGGTGAGTCTCTTGACCGGTGGGGTTTGTGGTGCGGTGGGAGAAGAATTGGTTGAAGGGGTGGGGCGGGGGGGAACGAAAGGTTTGAAGAGGTGACGGTGTGAGTGATGGGTTTCTGAAGTTAGGAAACCGGGTGTAGAGTTCGGTTGGGTGCAAACCGATTCGGTGGCCCAAATGAGGAATTTTATTTGCTGCTATTGTTTTTTGTGAGGCCCAATGTTACTGCATGTTTCTGCTCATACAGTTTGGCAAGAGAGACAGCTTGGATATAGGAATTGGGTCGGGCCAGCAGTAGCTCGCACTTCAGGTGCTCTTGGAGCCCAGCGGTAAACAGAGCCACAATCCACTCTTCACTCAGCCCTGTCACACGGTTGCTCAGTTCTTCGAATTGACACTGATACTCTTCCACCGACCCACCTTGCTTCAATTCCTTGAGGGCTGTTCTTGGATCATAGAACACGTTCTTGCCAAAGCGAGCATTCAGCGCCTCAAGGAATGAGTCCCAGGTGTACGCAATATTGTTGTTGACTCCCCAGCGATACCATGCATAGGCGGCACCCACCAGATGGAAGGATAGTACCCGAATCCTTTGTTCAATTGGAATGTTGAAGGTCTCCAAGTATTGCCTTGCCCGGAAAACCCAATCCTCTACTCCATCTCCTTCGAACATAGGAAGGTCGGCCACCTTCAATTTCCGGGGCCATTGTGGTTCTCCATCCAAATTAACAGATCCCGAGCCTTCCACCACATCATCTCTAGCAAAGCTGGGATCGCCACTAGCTGCCTTCAGTTTCATACCCTCACGGAGCAGCTTTTCAATAGCACGCAGTGATGAATCCATCGCTATAAGTTGCTGTTGCGTCCCTGCTATCTGTTCGTTCGCCTCCACCAAACCACGGCTCAGCGTCGCTACCTCATGCTTATTGGAGAGTGTTAATTCTTCTAGTCGGGATAATCGAGTTCCTTCCGTCATCTTGGGTATCTCTCAATGAAAGCACCAATTGTTAGTCCTGTTCAGCAATTTAAGTTCAAGCAGCAGTATATCAACCACAAAATGATCAAGGAAATCATGCAGTTCAGAATGAAGTAAAAATCAAATATCAATGTGTATGTAATCTGAATGGAATGAACAATAATTTCCCCTTTCGAGTGAGGGACACACTCCTCAATGATAACAATTCATAATTTCTTACCACTCCTCTATTCTTTGCCTTCCTTTTTATCCTTTTCTCACTCTAAGTTGTTACGTAACTAACTCAATACTACCTCTAATTTTATTACTCTACTGCGCGCTTATTTTAAAGTTCATAATCCTTCATCCACGCTGGCTGTTTCTTCACCTGTTTGTCCCTCTGCTCAGCTACTGGTTTATCTGGCCCAATTACTATTTCATCACTTTCAGTTTGCTGTATTGGGCCGGGAGTAGCAGCTGTTAATGGGCTCGTATCAAAAAGACAGAAAGAAGACTTGAACTCATTAACCATATGCTTCAAGAAATGATGAAAAAGCTTAATTTTAAAATTTCGATTCCTCAACTAGAAGGTGGAGAAACAAATATAAGAGAGGATGAAGATGGTGAACGTATGTCTGAAGAGTGATTAGTAGTTGTGATGCTAGTTAGTTAATAGACTTTAAATGATGTAATTAGTAATATGAGAGTGTTGCATACTTATTATTGTTGTCTATAATATTGAATTGATGAGTTATTTTAGTTATTGTTTAAGTGTGTTATGTTATTTTGGTTATTGTTTAAGTGTTATTTACTTTTATGTGTTAAAGTGTAGGTTTTTTGTTGATAATTTTTCAATATTTGATGGCATAAATATAAATTTAGTAAAAAAATTATAATTAAACAATTATGATAGACTAAAATGCTTGGTTGCTAAAATATAGGTTTACACTTAGCGACCAAATTAGAGACTGAAATGTTGGTTACAAATTAGCGACCGATTTAGCGATCGAAATAACGGTCACGAATTAGAGACCAAAACACTAGTAGCAAATTAGTGACCGATTTAGCGACTGAAAAGTGGGTTGCTATTTAGCGACCGATTTACTCAGAAACCGATTTAGCGACGTAAAATTTGGTCACAATTTAGCGACCTATTTGTTTAATGACCGATACTCTTTGATGAAGGTTTGGTGGCCTTGTTAACAAATCGATCGCGACCGAAGTTGGTCACTATTTTTTTATTAGCGACCATGATTTTAGTGACCACCGAAATCGATCGCTAAATCGATCGGTATTCCGGTAATTTCATGTAGTGAAATAAAATAAAATGAAATAAAAATAAAAATAAAATATCAAACATTAAAGACAAAATTAAAATTTAATCTAAATTTTAGGACTAAAATATTATTTTACTCAATAATTAAAAACTGGAAAAATAAATACCCTTATATATTAATATGAGTTTGTCTAATATGTATTTTTAGAGCATATATGAATATTAAAAATAAAATTTTTTTATTAAAATATAAAAAATTTAATTTTTTAATACACTTAAATTTTAAATATTAAAGATCTGAATATTATCGTGGTCAATGAATTCAATATGTTAACTAACTGACCAATAAAATATAATATTTTTAGCAAATATTTTACTAATTTTAAATATTAAAAACTAAATTATAAATTATAAATTTTAAATTATAAATTTTAATAATAAAAGATAAGTTATTAACTCAAAATATTAACTAATATTGATGAAAAAATATTAATTCTTAGTATTTTTTTAAAGATGCTAAAAGATCAACATAATTATAAATAATTATTTATAATTTATAATAAAAAAATTTAATAATTTATAGAAAATATTTATAATTGTTATTTTTTAATTTATTATTAAATATATTTTTTATTGTATTCATTATGGGTATTATTAAATATATTATTAGACTCTTATATATTTACACCATAGTAAATCAAATTAATTTGCATCTATTTATATATCTTAATAAAAACATAATAAATCGAATTGTATAGTATCGATTTATTAACAGTTTACGTATCACGTCCATGTAAATTGAAGCATTCTCAATCGATTTACTTAATTAATGATATCATAGAGTAAATTGAACGGTACTAATTCGATTTATTAAAAGTCTCATCAATCATAAATCGAAACTATTTGAATTGTTTTACCATATAACTTAGTAAATCGATATGACCTCATTTGATTTATTATTAAAATTTGTAATTCGAAAAATTTCAATTTAATTTACATAAAAATACCAATAAAAATAAATAGCGTAACATTTTTTATTTTAGATGATATATGTAATATTTTCAATGCTTTAGTTTATATTGTGTCTAAAAACACATGTTAACTGAAAAGACAAGCATAGTAACTAGTAACGCAAGAAGCCGTCCAGTATGACAACATTGAACCTGCTAATGTGGCCAAGGAAAGTGTTAAAAGTTAAAACTCGAGATTGAACAGGGGGACTACGGAACAAAAGTATTGATATTGCTGAACCCTTCTCCCAAAACAAAATTGATTAAATCAACAATGGGCTATACTATGGAACCATATATTTTCTTTGTTCATTTTAAATGTAATTTTACTTTTACTTTTACTTTTACTTTTACTTTTATGAAAGATAATTTTCCAAACATATTATAAACCTTAATTAGAAAATTCTTCTTTTTATTTATTTTTTTATTGCCTAAACCCTAAACATGTTAACAAGAAACCATTGCTTATATTTCTTCAATTTCCTACCGCGGTGAATAGGCTATATTAACTATTCATTTTCTATATTCCCTTGGAAGAATAATTACTGCTTTTTAAAGAAATAGTCATAAAATGAACTCTTTTTTATATTTATTAAAACTATTAATTTATTACTAGAATAGTTAAACCATGATTCATATTTAAAGTTAAAGTTAAATTCTATTCTATAATAATAAGATAATTAATTAAGTATGTTAAAATTTTTTGAAGAAAAATATGTATTTTTTAAATATGTAAGCTCTTCATTTTGTGTTTAGTAAATAAAATTTTTTTACGTAATTACGTTTATAGTTTTTAAATGATATGAGTGCTTTTAAAAGTATTTAAAATAAAAAAATTTAAAATTAATTTATACTTATCAAAATTAAAAAAGTCTTATATAATTTCATACATTAATAAATTTTTAATTTATTCTTATAGTTATATCCAATAGTATTTTTAAATCTTAAAAATTATTTTATCAAATATAATTGTTATTGCTTGAGTCATTTTTATTTGACTTACCAAAACATATATAGTACCATTTTTAAAAGACTATCTTCTAAAATATATTTGATAAATTATTTTTAAAAAATAAAAAATTTATCAAACTAATTCATAATCTAAAAGAAAAAAAAAGCCATATTAATATTTTTTATGTATCAAATCATCAAGCTGCATGTTTATATTAGTAGCTTTTTTTTTAATATTTTTTTTGACACCTATTTTCATTTATAATTAATCACTTTATTTTATTTTACACGATTTTAGAGTATTATAAATAAAAAAGAGTTGTTATGAATAATGTTAAAGCATATTTTAGCAATCGAAAATGTTTGGAGTCAAAGGTAATCATAATTTTGTTTTTGTTTGTATTCGTTGATTATTATTAATGGATAATTTAGATATACATAGAAATATTATATTAATAATATTTCTATAATTTAAATATAAATACTCTCATGTATATCTTTACTAGGATAGAAAATTATCCACTCTAATTTATTAGGATTGTAAATTATACTTTTTAAGATAAGAAATATTTGATATAGTTTCATATCAAAAGTTGTATATATATGTGTTCATGACTAATAGAAAAAGTAGGTTGAATTTTCTATATGGTATCAGAGCATACTCTAGTATCGACAAACACAAAAGGAACCTAGCTGCATAACCATGGCAGCAGAATCAGAAAAGAACTCTGTAAATGTACCAGAAACTTAGAAAAAGGAACTAAAAAAACTTACTCGCCATATGACCTCAATGCGAGTGACAACCCAGGAAATGTAATCATGCAAGTGCAGTTGCGTGGAGAAAATCATGAGGAATGGGCTAGAGTTGTGAAAATATCACTTCGGCCTCAAAAAAATGGGGATTCATCGATGGAACTCTCACGGAACCAGAACAAGTTGCATCTAATCTTGAGGATTGGTGGATAGTCCAATCCATGATTATATCATGGATCTTGAACACGATTGAACCAAGTCTAAGGTCGACCGTTGCGTATGTAGAGAACGCACGGACACTGTGGAAAGATATCAAAGAGCGGTTTTTCGCTGTGAACGGACCACGAATACAATAACTGAAGTCAGATTTGACGAGATGTAAGCAGGAAGGAATGACCATGACGGCATATTATGGGAAATTGAAAGTACTGTGGATGAATTAGCACAGTGAGAGCAAATTCCCAAATGCACGTGTGGTGGATGTAAGTAGGGGATTTGATCTCAACTTGAGAAGCGAAGGGAAGAAGAGATGGTCCACCAATTTTTGATGGGCCTAGATGACGCATGTTACGGAATAGTGCGGTCAAATATTCTGCAACCGATCCTTTGCCATTGCTAAATCGTGTGTACGCAATGCTAGTCCAAGAGGAGAGAGTAAAGATGATGCCTAAGGCATCAGAAGAGAGAGGGTTGGTTGTAGGACTCGCAATGCAGGCAATAAATAGGACGAAGGGACGAGGAGATCCTAGACAAAAATCAACAATATGCTCTGACGGTGTCAAAAGTGGGCATGATGTTAAAGGATGCTTTCAGATTGTAAGATATCCAAAATGGTGGGGCAATCGACCAAGGAATGAAGTAAGATACGGTGGCAAAGGTTACGAACGACAAGGCATGCGTACTCGAGGAATTCCAGCGCGTGCACATGTGGCACACACTGATGGAAGTGGTAGGCATGCTACCAACATAGAAGAAACGAGACGTGAGATGTTAGGATTGACCAATGAACAATGGCAAGTATTGGTAGATATGATAAACAAGCAAAAACCAAATGACTCCAAGAAAATGACAGGTAAGAGAATTTTTTATTTATGGATCATTGATAGTGGAGCTTCCAATCACATGACTAGAATCCTAAAAAATTTATGTGAAAAAAAAAACTATACGCGGGTGTCCAGTAGGTTTACCGGATGGAGAGCAGGTGATAACGCGCAAGCAAGGAGCAGTGATACTTGAAGGAGGACTTGAATTGAAAAATGTTCTCTATATACCTCAATTAAAATACAACTTACTCTCAGTTTCTCAATTAACAGATGAAGAACACTGTCTAGTACAATTCACTAATAAATTTTGTGTCATACAGGACCGCACTTCGAGAATGCTGATTGGAGCGGGTGAGCAAAAGGATGGGCTTTATTGGTATCGTGGGGGCACACATGATTCAAGCTTGTCATACCAGAATAGAGAATCAACTAGCACTTTGGCATAAGAGATTAGGGCATCCATCATTTCAAATTATGCAAATACTCCGTAATGTAAGTGAAAAATATACAACTAATGAGATTTGTGAAATTTGTAAAAAATCTAAGCAAACAAGAGATAAGTTTTTTTTAAGTGTTTCCAATATTTTTTATTTAATCCATTGTGACTTGTAGGACCCTATAGAACTCCCTCCTCGTGTGGTGCTTCATATTTCTTAACTATTGTGGACGATTGTTCACGAGCGATTTGGATATATTTGTTGAAAAAAAAGGTTGAGGTATCAATCACATTGAAAAAAATTTTCACTTTGATTGAACACCAATATAACAAATATGTTAAAATGGTGATAATGGAACGAAATTCGTGTGTTTAAAACAATACTTCCTACAATAAGGCATTGTTCACCAATCGTCATGTATTAATACACCGCAACAAATAGACGAGTGAAGTGCAAACTTCGACATATTCTCAATGTTGCTAGATTATTACGGTTTCAAGGCAATCTTCCTATTCAGTTTTAGGGAGAATGTGTCTTAACTGCTGGCTATTTAATTAATAGTACGCCATCCTCAGTACTGAAGGGCAAGACTCCGTATGAGATTTTTCATTTAACAATTTCAAGTTATGAGCACTTACGGGTTTTTGGCTCTTTGTATTATGTTCAAAATCAGAATAGGCAACGGAACAAATTTGCCAGCCGTAGTCGAAAATGTGTGTTTGTCGGACATCCTTTTGGGTAAAAAGGATGGAAACTATTTGACTTGGAAAAAGAAGTTTTCTTTGTTTTTCGTTACGTTCATTTTAATAGGAAATATTTGATATAATTTCATATCAAAAGTTGTATATATATGTGTTCATGACTAATAAAAAAGTAGGTTAAATTTTCTACAATTACCACTAGAACAAATGCTTAATATTAAATATAATAAATGTATAATTGTAGATGTTACATATATAAAATTTAGTAATTTATTAATTTTAGATAATCAAAATTTTTATGTAATTAAATCCAACTAAATTATGATACGACGTACGTATATTTTTTTTTGTTTTTTGTTTTTTTTTTCATTTGATTTTTTATTCTTTTTCTCTTCTTTCTCTTCCATCATTATCATCATCATTACCACCATGATCATTTTTTTCTTCTTCTTATACATTTTTTCTTGATTTTATTTATTTTTGTTTGTTTATTTGTTTGTATATTTTTAAAAATTTTATGAAAGAAAAAAAAATACAAAAATTAAAGATGATGATAATGATGAATGACACCAAAATTTTTTATCCAACATACAAAAATAAAATAAAAATGACACCTAAATTTTTTATATAAAATACAAAAATTTTACTACAATAAATACAGAATTTGAATTGAAATCAACGCCACATTACAAGATAGTTTGTTATTTAAGACTTAGGAATATACAAGTTAACCTTAAAACAAATTTTTTTAGATAAAATTCTCTATTTTTTAAGTAAAGCATAAGATATAAAAATTTTTTTGTATTAATAACAAAATATGAAAAAGAAGAAAAAGAACTTGTTGAGAAAAAAAAGGATAAAGTATGAAGAAAAAAATAGAAAAAGAAGATATGTTGGGAGAAATTTCGGTGTCACGGCTAAAAAAAATTAATGTTATTTTTAAGAAATTTCGATGCTATTTTTGTTTCTGATAACTTCTAATTAGTTAAGAAATTTTCTGTGTTACCATTTAAAAATTTCGATGTCAAATTCAGAAAATTTTTATGTCAAGCTTTAAATTTTTCGATACTATTTTTCTGATAAATCAAACACAATTCAAAACTTTCCTCTTTTTTCTTCTTTATCATCGTTATCATCTTCTTTTTCTTCTTCATATTCTCTTTTTTATTTTATTTTTTTATAATTTTTCTTATTTTCACCGTCTTAAAAAGACAAAAACAAAAAAAAAGAGAAGAAAAAAATACTATAATAACATTAAAAAGAGAAAGAGGAAAAGAAATATAAAAAAATTGCTAAGTAATGGAAGAACGACAAAGCGAAAAAATACGTGAAAAGAAAAAAAAGAACATAAAAAAGAAAAAATGCGTAATTTACTGTGTTAGTGATTTTTTGTTAAGTTTGAATTAAATTGATTGATAAAAATATTTAGATGTATAACAAAACTCTATAAAATTGTAAATGTTAAATACAAAAAAAGAATTATTGATGTTATATTATTATCTTCTTAACATTGTAATATGTTAATGGAGAACCAAAACTACGAACATGCACTTTCAAAGCTACTATTATTTGATATTTCAGGATATATCTCAATGTGATATTAAAAGATTAATCTGTTAAGAATTTGAATTATAGTTAAGCAAATGATTAGATTGTCAACTCAAGTTAATTTGAAAACTACTATTATTTATTTGCTAATATTTTTAAGTCAATATATCAAGAACTAATTCACTATAAATTATTAAATTTTTATTTAAAAATTTATCATTAACTAATAGAATTATTAGACCAAACTATTAACCCAAATTGATTTACAGAACAATATTCAATTCATGATACTCCATGATAAGATGTGGAGATGGACTCTCCCCCAGATAAGATTCGGCCCTCCCTTATGTTTTAATAGAACCAACCCACTTGGCGATCTCTGCCCAATCATATAACCGAAAACAGGAAGTTAGTTTCTTCAAGACTTGTTACTAGGCCTAGGGCCAAGGCATGGTAATGGACCACAACATCTCAAACTCCTCGTCTCATCCCAGCGTGTTCAGTACTGAATCATTACCACAAGAATCTTTTCGTAGGAAGTAATTAACAAATATTTTTGAATTGTATTTTATATTAATTAATTATTATTAATTAATAATTTTTTAAATTTAATTTTTAAAAAAATACAAATTAATAATTATTAACTTTAGTTATTTAAAATTAACTGATTAAAAATTATTTGTCTATATTTTTTCTTAAGAAAATTGAGACGATTTACGGTAGTTATAAAAAAATTTTACATGTAAATTTAATTATTTACTGTCTTTAAAAATAACTACATTTTATTTCTACCACGTAAAAAGTAGTTTAAAGGGTCGAATGTTATCAGATGAACGTATAATTAAACTTGATTAAATATCATTATAACAACGTAGAATTGTTTTACAACTGCAATAAGTGTTATATAAGCAACGAAACCCAAACTTATCCCCATTGCTAATGGGAAGGGTATCATTTTCAACTTTCATGGCGAAGAAGGCCTTTCTTTTTGGATGAGGCATGTTGAAGTTTGTGATGGGGCAACTAATTCCTTTTCGGTGTATGCACAACTTAACCTTCGACAAATCTTGTTTTGAATTTTCATTGGCCGGGAGATGCTAAATCTTGTTTTGAATCCTGGATCTCTATTAAAATGGTAAGGACTTGAAATTTGGAAGAGATGATGGAACAAGTCATGCTGATAAAGATCAATGGCAAAGGGAGAAGCTTGAGAAGAGGTAATTCAGAGAGGAGGTGCGTGTTAATGTCACAAGTACGAAGAGTGTTGAAGTTAGTCTCATATCAAAAAAAGCAAAGGAAGAGTGAGAAATTTATAAGATGAGAGATCCATTAATTTACTCTTTTAAGGTTTTGAGGTGGATGTAGTGTCCCATGGTTAGCCCAACAGTGCGTTTTTTGATAAAACAAGCATTAATTTATTGTATATGAATTATGAAGCTTTAGGTGTGTAATAGTGATGATGATGATGATGTTGCATTCTTTAACTTAACCCTTCCACAAGTGATGAATAGAATAAAAATTGGCCATGAAGAAGGAAACACAATATTTAAAATAATGCCAGCGCAACAAGTGACGCTACATCCAAATTTTGTCCCTCCAAATCCGGGCATTGGTCACTATTACCACATGGCAATACATGTCCCACCCCATGATTTTTGTATCAAACACATGCATCAACCAAAAACAGACATTCAAATTTACAAAGTTGCCATGTTGGAGATATATATTTTATTTGTTTTTGAATTAGGTGTATAATAAAATGACAATGACATGCTGCATACCAAGTAGCGTTATCAAATAAACAAGTAACAAAGAAAGGAGGGTTGGGGCTTGCAGGATGGCTGATGAGGAAGTATCAGACATCTCGGAAGAATCGACGGCGAGAGGCTTTCCTTCGCTGTTCAGAGTGCAGGATTGAGGGTCCGATCCGTCAGCACTGAGCATCAAAGCCCGAAGAACCGCGGAAACTGTGTGAATGTATGCTGTCGTGTTCCTGGCCAGAAGCCATGTCAACCCCATGAGCTCACAATCTTTGTTGTGGATCTTGGTGGTCCTGTTCTCTGATGCTTTGCTTGAATTTGAAGAAGCCTTCTTTTTAAGCTGTGTAGAAACAATTAATACTTCATATTAGACTACCAAACATTAAAATTAGTAAATTGCGCTTACGCATTGGTTGGTGTAACATTCACTCACTTGCACAAATAATCAAAATTGCATGCACTACTGTTATAAAAAAAGATTCGGCTTTCTTTGTTTTCTTTCAGAAAACTAAATGGAGGCTTGACATTTTTGCAGTGTCAAATTATGCTATGATTATTTTATTTTATTTTTATTTGTTAGCAACAACAAGAATCAAATGCAACATGCATATTAATAAAAAAAACAACAATAAGATTCTGAAGAATAGATAGATATTTATGTTTTGAACATGAAATGAAAATTAAGTGCAAGGGCATCACCGCACATGCGACAAGGTCTGTGCAAGTAGTAGTTGGAAATGTGAATTGTGTCAGGAAATAGTTGAATAATTGAGAGTAATTGCAAGTGGACAGGCTAAGAAAAAGAACACTTACAGAGTAGAGGGTATGCAAGCAGTTGGAGCATGAAGAAAGAGGCGGGAAAGCAGTTGGAGTGAGACAACGGTTCTCCAAGTTCAAATTTTGGAGGGTGTGAAAACTTTGATGAGGGCAGGTGAAGGGGTGCAGCCTGATCCCGCAGTAGCAGTAGACAACATCGCAGGTGTCGTTGGGTTGCATCAGCTGGATTCCCCTGCCTTTGAGGGCCTTACCTAAACCAGCAACGCACGTTTCCGAGTCATCCGGCAACAAGGGCATATCATATGAATATGATGAAGCAGCATCAGCATCAGCATCAGCAGCAGCATGCTTCAGTGCCGTTGAGGAGTAGGCAGAGTAAAGCCAGGCAGCCAACACGGGGCAGCACCTGCTGCGGTCCAGGCTGGATCCACAGGCATTCTTGATCCCTTGGTAGTGCTCGTCGGAGAAACTCAGAGAGCACCCCTCAACGTTTTCCTCTTCAGGGAATGCGGGTATTGTTGCTGTTGATGCATCGCTTATCACATAGCATGGAACCACAGCGCACAGCAACAACACAAGGGCAAGTCTCTTCTTCATACTATTGAAGAGATGCTGGGGTTTATCAGAGTTTGGCACTATGATATTGCTACCTCATTTTCTTGCTTTGATTATTAATTACCCCTCTCTTATTCCTTGCTGTGTTTATTAACTCCTATCTCATCACATCTGTGGAATTTTTAATGAGTGGACAGTGTGTGAAGACAATTATATCAATTATTTGACAATACTACACTGCACTACACTACACTACAAAGTTATTCTTCTATCTTTACTCACCTAATATGATGGATGGACCCAGGTTTATGAGTTTAGTCTACGCTGATAAGAATTCCTCATGAACTTTGACACAGATTTATCTACCCAAACACGAAGGCCTAATAAATTGGTCTTGTCAATTGTCATGCAACAAAATTTTGGCTTCGGGATCATGTCACGTGCCCTCATTACGGATTTTAGCATATAGTAAATAAATAAAGTGATCATTGATTCTATTTAACAAGGGTATTCCGGATGTACAAAGTTCAGCAACTGCGTCGAAAATTTGAAAAATCCCAAGTAATCCTTGTAATAGAATTCATGGAGCCGTGTCCTAGCACTAGTAGTTTGAATGGCTCTGTGTTTACCAAGCAGGTTAATCACTTGTATTAGTTATAACTATACTTGAATATGAGAAAGTGTTTTGACTTTTGACCGTTAATCCCAACAAGTGGCAAAAAAGAAAAAAAGAAAAAAAAAAAGAAGAGCCAGCTGTTGCCACTATATCATTTTCCTTATCTAACTAACACCCTTAATTAGGCCTTCGTGGTAGTGGCTGTCACGTGAACCCGGTCCCTTTAGTACTGCCCTGCATCAAGAGTGGATATGAACAAACAGCAGAACGCAACTGAAGCTTCAGTTAAAGTAATAAATCCCGGTGCGTTTTAATATATTGCATTCGGATTAATTTGAAAAGGTGAAGTAGTAAATGAAATTCCTTAAATATTTTGTGTATGTAGTGAATGAGGGACACAAACAGGGAGAATTTAGGAATTTAGCGACGACAGGTCGAAAATTAAAATATTATATAATTAAATTTAATATTATATATTTATTAATATATATAAACATAATTAATATTTTTTGATTAAAAAATATTAATAAGTGTTTGTTATAAAAAAATTTATCTTAATTTTTATATTTTTTTATTTTAGATTTGATAAAATATAAAAATTATTTATTTTTTATTAGCATATTTTGTTGAATATTATTGTGACAGTAAATTATATTTCTATGTTTCATATCATAAAAAACATACTATAAAATAATATAAATAAATTGTTCTAATAATTTTATTATATGTATTTAAAATATATTCGTGAACAAAATATATAAAATATAATTATTTTAATAAATTTACTTAATATGCATGTTATTAATATAATATCATGAGAAAAATAAATAAATTTTAAAGTAATTTACTTTCGTTATGTATTATAATATATAAAGATTTTTTTAGTTATTATAAATATTAAAGTATTTTTATATGATAATAGGTGAAAAATTAAGGAAAAAAATATTTTAAAAAAAAAGTTTAAATGTTTAAAGATTTAGAAATTTATTTAATCGAAAAGTGATTGGTAATAATATTTTTTTCAATTTAAAAATTATTAATTATTTTTAAATTTACTAATTTAATTATTTATCTAAAATAATTATTTACGCTATTTTTTAAATAAAATTATATAATATATAATAACTTTATATTCTTATAATGTTAACTTTATTAAAAAAAGTTGGGGGAGGGGCCAAGGCCTATGCTTGCTCTCCCTTGGATCCGTTCTTGGACACAAATTTGGTATACGCCTCAACTTTGGCTAAGTGGTAAGTATAAAAAATTATTTGAGTCACAAGTGTATTTTTTGAATATAAGCTATTGGATATATATTCACTCAATCTAATAATCAATCTTATACCATATATAAGCCTTGGGATCAAGAGTTTAGATTAAGTGAAAACTGTTTTGGAGCAACTTTAGTGTGGATTAGAATTTCTGGATTACCAATCTGGTGCTACTAAGAAGATGCAATGCTCCGTGTTGCGGCTGCAGTTGGCATTCCCGTTAAGGTTGATTTGGCAACAAAATTAGCTGAAAGAGGACGATATGCTCGAGCATGTGTTCAGATAGATTTAGGATTGCCAGTGACTAAGAAGATTCTTGTTGAAGGTGTTGAATATGAGGTTGAATATGAAAGTCTTCACCTTATTTGTGGCTCCTGTCTCAAGTTTGGTCATGATATGAAGGTGTGCAAGACTGACAGCAATGCAGGAGGAGGAACTAATGCCAAGGTGATCAGCGATGTAGCAAAGCAGCCAGAAAGCTCAAATTCAAAAAATCCAGTACATGTAGAAAAGACAAGTTTTCATTTTGGCAAGAATCTTGGAGATGAGACTGTAAAAGTTACTGTCCCGGATTTGGTGGAGAGTGATTTGCATGCTGTTCATATAGACCATGCACAACATGAGGATTTGGAAGGTTGGACTCAAGTGATTAGGAAAGGAAAGTATAAAATGGGTCAAAAGCCTTCTCTTAGCACCCATCAGGTCCAACCAAAAGTAAAGAAGACTCTTAACAAGGCTACCAATACTTGGACAAGGCCTAATCACCAACGTACAACACATGCTACTGGATCCAAAGCAAAATTAAGCAGGGGCATCAATATTGGAAAACCGGTTAGTGTGGCTTCTTCGGGGACCCGGCACAATGTTCATCATCAGCAGCAAGGTGAGACAACAAATGGCACTGTGCGAAAGCGTCCTCGCCCAAACTCTTTGCAGAATTCACCAGTAGATAAGGATGGAGCATCGACGGCGGGTATGGTGCAAGTTTCGACGGAGAAAATTGGGCTGCAACTTGAGAGTCCATTAAAGGCAGGATCGTCGAAGACAGGGACATCATGTTGAGTCTCGGGTTTGTTATTGGAGCTCCCTTTTTGTTATTTTATGGATAGTTTCAATATCATAGCCTGGAATGTGAGGGGTGCGTCTAACAAGATGGCCCGTGTGCATTGCAAAAATTTGGTGAGAATATATAAACCATCTTTTTTCTTTCTCTTTGAGACTCATACCATGTTTAATAATTTGAAGAATTTTTGGGATAAGTTGGGTTTTCATTGTGTTGGTATTGAGGAAGCAGTAGGACACAGGGGTGGCATTTGGTTTCTATCTTCTATTGCTAATGCTTCTTGTGTGGTTATTGATCAAATTGACCAATGTATCACAGTGAAAGTGAGTGTGGGTAACTTAGTTTGGCTTTGTAGTGCAGTATATGGGAGTCCTCAATTCGAAAAAAGATGTATGCTTTGGGATCATTTGCGTTCTATTAATTCAGGCCATAATAGACCATGGATGGCAGTTGGTGATTTTAATGAGATTGTGGCACCAGATGAGAGTACAGGTGCTTATTTTTCTTCTCACAGAGCTAGTCTATTAGCTACTACTCTAGATGACTGTGAGCTCTTTGATCTTAAAGTGACTGGTAGGAGATATACTTGGTATAGAGCAGTTCAGGCTGGCAGGGACTTGGCTAAAAGGTTGGATAGAGCTATAGTTAATGAGGCGTGGATGACAATGTTTCCTGAGGGTTATTCTGAAATTCTTAGCAGGCTTCATTCTGATCATTGTCCTATTTTAGTTCGTTGTCATGGTAGCCCCAGAGTGAAAGGTTCACGTCCTTTTAGGTTCCAAGCTGCGTGGGCAACACATCCTTCTTATAAACATGTTATTAGTAAGGCTTGGAATCAAGAGTTTGGAGGCGTTACCGAAAGGCTTAAGATGGTTCAACAGGCTTCTTTGGACTTCAACTCAAAGATTTTTGGAAATATTTTTGTGCGAAAAAATAAGCTGGAATATCAGATTGATCAGATTCAACGGCGTTTAGAGGTTACCGATGTGTTATCTCTGAGAATTAAAGAAGCTGAACTGAGGGAAGATTACAATAAGCTTTTGTTGCAAGAGGAACTTTTTTGGTACCAAAAATCTAGAGAGCAGTGGGTCAAGTATGGGGATAGAAACACTAAATTCTTTCATCTTCAGACTTTGGTGCGTAGAAACCATAATAGAGTACATGGATTATATGTTAAAGATGGGTCTTGGTCTACTGATCCAGATATTCTCCAGGAAGAAGCCCTCTCTTTTTACAAGAATCTCTTTGGTACAACGGAAGAGGTTGAGGTTGATTGTTTAGGGGATGTTCCGATGCCCACTCTAAGCACTGAGGCTTGTGCTAGGTTAATTGACCCTGTCTCTTTTGCGGAAGTCAAGTCAGCAGTATTCAGTATGAGCCCTTTTAAGGCTCCTGGTCCAGATGGCTTTCAAGCTTATTTTTTTAAAGAATATTGGGAGATAGTAGGCACTGAGATTTGGAATATTGTCCGGAGCGCTTTTTTGGGAGAGTTCTTAAATCCTAGCATCATGGAAACTCTGATTGTGCTTATTCCTAAAATTGATAACCCTACCTTTATGAAGGATTTCAGGCCTATTAGCTTGTGTAATGTTGTTTATAAAATTATCACCAAAGTATTGACTAACCGACTTCGGCCTTTTCTTCCAGATATTGTTAGTCCTTTACAAGGAGGTTTTATTCCAGGTCGTGGTGCTCCTGATAATATTATTGTGGCCCAAGAAATTCTGAATTTCATGAAGCACACAAAATCCAAGAAAGGTACTCTTGCTTTTAAAATTGATCTTGAAAAAGCTTATGATAGGGTGGATTGGAGGTTTTTGGAGAGTACTCTCATTGCTTTTGGTTTTCCTATCATCACTGTTAATTTGATTATGACTTGTGTCCGTGCATCATCTCTTTCTATTATGTGGAATGGGAATAGATTGGATAGTTTTACTCCTAGAAGGGGGCTTAGACAGGGCGATCCAATGTCTCCTTACTTATTTGTGCTTTGTATGGAAAGACTTGCTTGCTATATATCTCATAAGGTGGTTGAGGGTGTGTGGAAACCAGTTTCTATCACTAGGGGTGGCCCAAAATTTTCTCATTTGATGTTTGCAGATGATCTCTTACTCTTCTGTCAGGCTACAAAGAGTCAGGTCCAAATGGTCATGCATTCTCTTAACATTTTTTGCAAGGCATCTGGCATGAAAGTGAATCTTGAAAAGTCTAAAGCTTTTTGTTCTAAAAATGTGACTGCTCGTAGAAGAGATATTTTTACTAGTGTTTCTTCAATACGTTTTGCTTTGGACTTAGGAAGATATCTTGGAGTTAACCTTAATCATTCCCGTACCAGTAGGGCTTCTTTTCATTCGGTGATTGAAAAGGTGAGGGGAAGATTAGCTAATTGGAAAGGAAGGCTTCTAAATAAAGCAGGGAGACTTTGCTTGATCAATTCTGTTGCTACATCCATTCCTGTCTATCATATGCAGGTATCTTTTTTTCCAAATTGGGTTTGCGATAAATTATCTTCTATGATGAGACAGTTCCTTTGGAAGGGTCAAGTTGATGGTAAAGGTCTTTCTCTTGTTAATTGGAGGACCGTGATCACTCCAAAAAAATTTGGTGGCCTGGGTGTTAGAGATCCTGCGTGTGTTAATATATCTTTACTTGGTAAATTGGTGTGGCAACTTTTTCATTGTCAGGACAAGCCTTGGGTTGCTCTATTGAGGGCGAAGTATCTGAGGAATGAGGGAGTTTTAAATGGCCCTGTCCCTTGCAATGCTTCTCATGTTTGGAAGAGTATCTCAAAGGCTTTTGGTGCTCTTAAGGATGCCTTCTCTTGGTGCGTTGGGTCACTTGATCAATCTTTTTGGTTTGACAATTGGAGTATTGAGGGTCCAATTGCTCAAGATGTCCCTTTTGTACATATATCTGACTCTGATTTAACTATTAGAGACGTTTGGAAAGATGGTCAATGGAATCTCCATGATATTTTCTCTACCATTCCAGAAGATGTCAAACAGCGTTTGAATGCTTATAATCCGGATTTGAATGCTGGAGAGAGTTCGGGTTGGTCGTGGGGTGTGGCATCTTCTAGACTTTACTCAGCTAGGAGTGGGTACAGTTGGCTAGCCAAAAGAAAGTTTGACTGGAATGAGCATGATAATTGGTTGTGGGTATGGCGACTGCATATTCCTGAGAAGTACAAGTTCTTGATTTGGCTCAGTCTTCATAATGCTATTCCTACGGCAGAGTTTCGTTTGGGTCGTGGTTTAGCTTTATCTAGCACCTGTCATCGGTGTCAGAATGGTTCTGAATCAATTCTTCATTGTCTTCGGGAGTGCCCTAGTACCAAGGAGGTCTGGAACCTTTTAGGCCTGTATTCAAATAACTCGAATTTACATGATTGGCTCTACAGAGGTGCAAGGAGTGAAAATGTTCTTCTTTTCTTTTCGACCATCTGGTGGATTTGGAGAAGCAGGAATCAGGACTTATTTAATATAGATGATTCATGGAGTGCTAGTAAAGTGGTGAGTTTGATTCGTAGTTCAGTAAGGGAGTTTCACACTATTTTTGCTATGCATCAATCTCTGTCTCCTCCTTCACTTTGTTTTCATTGGGTTCCACCTCCAGTTTATTCTGTTAAATTGAATTGTGATGCTAGTTGGTTTGCTCCTTCTGGCTATGCTGGTTTTGGTTGTATCATTCGCAATCCTGATGGATGTTGGTTGAAAGGTTGCACTGGGAAAGTCAAAGTGTGCAGTGTTCTTTTTGCTGAATTGTATGCAATTTGGAGAGGTTTACTTCTTGCTTGGGAGAGTGGATTTCGTGAGGTTATTTGTGAAACAGACTGTTTAGAAGCTCTTTTCTTGGTAAACCAAAGAATGCTTGGTAAGGATATTCCGGAATGGGATTTGGCAAAGCATATACAGGAGGTTATGAATTGGAATTGGAGAGTCTCTATTCTTTTAATTCAGAGGACTGCAAATAGTGTTGCAGATTGTATGGCTAAAGCAGCTGCTTCTGTCGCGGACATTCACTCGAATTGGAGCCAACCATGGAGTGAGCTTCAACATCTAATAGATTTAGATATGACCCTAGCCAATTAATTTGGTTTTGTATCTTTTTTTTTTCTTTCTTTTCTATTTAGTCACCAAAAAAAATACCATAAATTGATAATATGTTATTAGTACAAGATTAATCATTAGATTGAGTGAATATACTTTTTTTTTTTAAATAAGAGAGTTCAACATCGAAATAGAGTAAGACAGTAACAAGAAAGACTAACACAAATAGAAATTAGCTATTAGCTTACAGAACTAACCAACCCCAATGTCATCTTTAACATAGCCATCAACAACACAAAGGGTCTTTATATCTCCACTCCTGGTAACTAAGAAAGGACATATCAATAATGTCTTCAACGCCTTTTTCTTTATTATGAAATATCCTCCTGTTCCTTTCTACCTACACATTTCAGACTATCGCAAAATAGCAAATGAACCAATTTCTGGACTCCCCCTTGCTACCAGTAGCGCCTGTCCAGCTTTAAAAGTGTTCCTTCACAGTACCAGGAATGTACCATTTCCGCCCGAGATGAACTAACCAAACGCACCAAACCTGCAAAGTAAATTCACATCCAAAAAATAAGTGATGAACATTTTCAACGTCCTTTTTACATAGAGCACACAGATTATCTTCCTGATTAATTATCCCAAACCGGCACAATCTTTCTTTCGTATGCACCCTGCCAATCAAGACAAACCAAGCAAGCAGCTCCATTCTTGGAGGTACTAAGCTTTTCCAGATAGTCTTGATGAAGCTATAACTTGTTATGTCCTCTGGTAGTGTTTCCTCCTGCAACACCTGCACAAATGAGTTAGTAGTAAAAACACCTTGTTTGTCAAACTTCCATACAAGCCTATCATCTCTATCAGCCGCTAGTTTAACCACTCTCAGAGCGTCGTGTAACTGATTCACACTTTCCAACTCCCATTGGAACAGCTCACGCCTCTATTGGAAGTTTCATATCCACTCTAACCCATCCCAGAACCCACAGTCCCCAATGACCGATCCTTTTTGGATTGAAACCGAGAAAAGTCTTGGAAACCTATCCTTTAGAGCACCGCCACATAGCCAAAGATCCTCCCAGAACCGGGTTCTTCTACCATCACCAACCTTCATGGTAAGTCCTGTGATCATCTTATCTCTTACATGTTGGTTCTTAATCTGTAGCTGACAGATATCCTTCCATGGTCCTCCTCTATTAGATAATATCCGGGTGGAAAGTAGCTCCATAGGATTGGTGAGCCAAATAACTTCTTATGCTCACCGGTTAGCCAAAGTTAAGGCATGTATTAAACTCGTGACCGTGAATGAGTTTGTGATGTTATAATACTTAAAGATTAAAAGATATTCAATCTATTTGATGAAAAAAAAAAAGGCAGAATTATGCGAGAGTCAGGTCTCATTGCCCTTGATGATTGCATGCTCCCTCCCAACTTCCTGGGAAGGCCTTGAAGCAGGTAAGCCCGTCACCAATATACCCTTTCTTCAAATTGGTTACTTGGTTTTTTGTGGAATGGCAAATCGGTATATTCAATTATTCATGGATACCCATCTCCCATAAAACGGTTTGATCACTTTGATGCAAATGTGGTTGTGGCTCATCTAATTTTACTCATTTTTGTTCATTTAGCAAAACATCTCTACATTTAAGGTGTTGTCCTTCTTTCCATTCAATCACTTTGTAGCTTAATAAATTCTGTATGCGAGCAAGAATGAAGGTGAACGATATTCCAATGATCTTATTTGTAATTCTGATTTCTTACTCACTCTATATCTGCCACTGCACCCTCCCATTATTATGGTTGGAAAAATTAACAGATTACAGTGAACCATTATTCGCCCTCCCCTTTCTTGATTCATGTATGATCTATAGAGATCTCATTTGCATTATTCCATGTTATGTAGTTAGTTCGTGCATTTTATAAAGGTATATTGTAGTAAGTTTTCAACAAGTCTTCACCTTTCTCGAACATCAACGTTTTGTATATTGTATCTGGAACCTAACCTTACAAGACATGCGAAGCCAATTGAGGGGCAGGTTTTGCTAATGTTACAAGAAAGAAACTAACATAACTAGAACTGCCCATTCCCGAAGTTTTATAATAAATCATGGATAGTACACAATGCATTTTCATACATGTATAAATACTCCACTACAGATCAGTAGTAGTAATTCACATCGCTTGTTTTCGAGATCACAACACAAGTTGACGGGGAAGGAAGATGCCTATCTAAACATTTATAGCAGCAACTTTCTCTGTCAATCCATCTACCATATCCTCATTGACCTCCGCGATTGGTTCCTCCTAAAGCAAAACAAATACATTCAACACAAGCGCTAGAGAAATGTATTTCATCGAGTACAAATTTGAATGCAAATATTAGAGATCATCTAACTGTGCATGCTTACAACCATGAAATAAGCCAGACAAACCAAAAGAAAAGGGCAGAAAAGTAGTTTTTTTTTTGGATCTGGAACAGAAAAGTGGTTGAAGAACCATATTGCGCATGCAAGGATATTGTTAGTACCTCTGGTTCTTTACTTGGTTTCTCATAACTCCTTGAACCGCTAATGCTGGCACTTTTCAAGAGGCAACGTGTGCTGTTGTTTGGCTTTGAGGGCCCATTTTCTGCATTGGTGTTTCCAGCAGCATCAGACTCTCGAGGATTAGACAAATTTGAACCGCTGGGTCTTTCATCATTTTTGTTTTTCTCATCCTTTGGAACACAAACTCGCTCTCTGGAAAACGTTGAATAGCATAGTCAATACACATAACATAGAAAACACCAGAGGAAAAAGAAACACAGGCATTTCTGCCAACCAGATTTTATCTTTAAACAAACATATCTGGATTAAAATTATATAAGGGCAACAAAATAGAATTAAATGTGGAAGAGAACTAGATGAAAAGGCTGCACGCTGCCAAGCTCCCCCAGATGTTTAACGAACACTTGCCTGGGTAAGGAGGCATGCTGTCTCTGCAAAGGAGTGCTTCGCTCACCCTTGCCATAATGTTCCTCAAGATGTGCAAACTGTCGCTTGAACCGATCAACCCCACTATGCAACAAAATAATATAGAATTACTAACTAAAAACTAAAGCATGTAATGCTTGAAATTTCAAAGAACCCTCGTTACATATTAGCTCCTAGATGACTTGAATCACAGAAAATTACCATCGTAATTTCATAGGAATAAAAAAATCTAACTAATATAAGGATAAACATCAGCAAGAATAGATACTACCAAGGGATTATGATGATACTAGTGTAACAAATAAAACAAGTATGTTGGTGTTTTGCTACTGGAGGATCTAGTTCTAAATAGAACTTTTTGGGATTCCAGAAAAAAAATCCCAGCATTCCAGCAAAATATCAGTGCAACAATAATAAGTGTGTACAAGGGCTCCTGATCGTAGCTATAAATTACTATGAATCGTGAGAAGTATACAGTAGCAGGTGAGTTAATACATTATATTTCAATAATGAAAGACCGTGCCTTGTGAAAAGAACAGACAGGCTGTCCATGCCTGTCTGATTTTGATATATGCATCAAGCAATCAATAAACTATTAAGCATATCGGCACATCTACCTTGGATACATGAAGCTGGTTTGTTCTCCTCCACGAAGATATTCCTGGAGCATCTGGGGATGATACTCCAAAATCTGTTTGCTTCAATAGTATAATTAGTTACTATCACAATAAAGAAGCGACAATAAATAGAAGCAAGAGTGACTGAAATGCATAGTTGTACCTCTCGATAAATCAACTCTCTAACATCATCTTTGGTCAATTTCCTTCTCTCAAACTCAAACTCAAGTTTTGAAATGGGTTGAGTGGATGGCTCACGATCCACATTCGACAATCCTCGAAAATAAGGATCGGATAAAGCCTGCAATCACAAGCATCAGAGGTATTGAAATTTCTCCCTTGGTGACTACCAATAAAATTTCACATTTGTAACTATATAGATAATGGAAATGGAAAATAACCTCTTCAGCTGTTGGACGATCTTTAGGATCAAATGCAAGTAAGCGCTCCAGTAATCGAAGAGCCAATGGATCTGAAGTTGGAAATTTTTGAGATAACGGAACTCGTTGCTTCTTTCGCATGCCACTAAGATATCTTCTAGCTTTCTCATTTCGAATCTGTGAAATTAGGATTAACAATGATATTTCCAAAGACAGAAGGAACAGTCAAATTTAGTGATATGATTGCGGCATGTCATATGGTTGGATATCAAACTAGACTTTGAAAAACTAACCCTTGCAATGGACTCAGGTGGAGGACTGCCAAGCAAATCGGTCATGAGATCCAATTGGTGCACCACATTTTTACCCGGAAACAATGGCTTTCCATTGAGCATTTCTGCAAATATGCATCCAATGCTCCAGATATCAATTGCGGGGGTATACTGCAAAACACAAGGATTAAAAATTTACATTTACATTTACATAGATATTCCATTCCATTACTTTTAAGCAAACTCAAGTTGTTGTATCTTGCAGAAGCAACCCAGAGGTATTGTCAAAGTAGAGAGAAGCTTACTTTAGAGAAAAAAGAACCACATAATTCAGGTGCCCGGTACCACCGAGTTGCAACATAGTCCTTAGTAAGAGTAAGTAAATTAAGTCAGCAAGAGGTTGGTAAACAAGTAACAGATTGACATGGCATGCACAATAGTACACTTACAGTCCAGAATATAGCTGATGGAGCATCATTAAAAGAAACTCGAGCAAGTCCAAAATCACATATCTTTAGTTTGCAATCAGCATTGGCGAGAATATTTTTGGGCTTTAAGTCACGATGAAAAACATTTGCTGAGAGATAAACAGTGTATATATATATATATATGAGTATAAATGCGATGGCAGTATGAACTAATTATAAGAAATTAAGAAACCTAATAATACCTGTATGTATATATTTGAGGCCTCGAAGAAGTTGGTACAAGAAAAATTGGTGATGCTCAGGTGTAAGATCATCGTTTGCCTTGATTACTTGATGAAGGTCAGATTCCATCAACTCAAAGACGACGTAGATATCCTTGAACTCTCGACGGGAAGGAGGAAGCATAACATGTTTAATTTCTACTATATCAGGATGGCGAAGCAAGCGCAGGAGCTTAATTTCTCTTAAGATTCTTGTAGCATCCGATACATGTTCAAAAACATCATTGATTTTCTTGATTGCAACTTTTTCCCCAGTATGAGTGTCGAGGGCAGAGCCCACGACGCCATAACTTCCTTTCCCGATGACTTCGTGGATTTGGTATCGGCTTGCCTCTCCATACTCAGTGAAAAACTCAGCTTCTGCAGAACCCTGTTTGATAAGCAGAAAATCCATTAGGGTCTAGAGTCTAGGGAAGGGGAGAACAGTACACACTGGCAATGCCAATGGCAATGCTGTGATCGGGAATGACAATTACAATTACAATTAAAATTACAATTACAATCTCGAGAAGAAAGGTTTGAGATCTGGGACCTTTTTGTGGGGATCCATGGAAGAGTGTTTGAAGAAGATCTGGGTAGGGACTTTGAGGGGCTTCAATCCAGAGATATCAAAGTCATCGTCAATGGTGAGTTCAGTTTCTTGATTGCTAGTGGGAATAGAGGCCAATTGTGCCCGCAAATCTCTCACCAACAACACATCGCTCCTATTATTATTATTATTGTTATTATTATTATTATTATTATCGATAATAATACGATCGTCCCCTTTAATAGCTGAAGAAGCACGTCTTTGGAATAAGCGTCGAATCCCTTCCACGAGCGTTCCACCACCACCACCACCCATCCTGTCTACTTCGCTTAGAATACTCTGCCACTCCAATCCACCATTTCTCCTTCTCTCTCTTACTTGGATTCTTTTTTGTTCTCCTATGATAACGCGAGCGATGCGGAGAATCCAGGCACTCAGCAGAATCAGAGAGAGGTAGGTCAAATTCTTATTAGTAAGGGGAGGGGAATTTAGTCAATTTACCAAGTTCTAAATGTTAAGTGGTAGTAGTTATCCGTGTTAGATAATTGTTGCTTCCCTAATACTGCTTGCTACTTGATTGATGGAATAATTTATTTATTTATTTAAGGATGTTGATTATTGTAACGTCAAGTGCGAATGAGCTGTTGCCATATGGGTCAGTGATCGCACTTCTCTCACGTTTTGTCATTGCTAATTTAGTTTATTTTTTACGCGGTTGACAGGTACGTGCTAGTGATGTTGTGATGCTTCTTTTTTCATTTCTTTCCCGCATGATATCTTGTCTACCTTTATACTTTTCTTTCTTTTTTTTCTTCTTTTTAATGTATTACTATTTACTAGGCATCTATCAGCTCACGAAGCATGAGGTGTCGCTTCCGTCATTTCTCAGTTTGGCGTTCCTAACATATGAGTATTGGACCCCTATGGCCCTATTGCAGTTTTAGTTGTGGCCATGATGCAGGAGGTGGCAGCTGCAACTAGCTTCAGTGCCATACCGTCATTTTGGCGGGGATCACCGAGGTGTTGGCGAATTATTCGTTTTTCATTCAGAGTATGTGTCAATAAGTGAAGTACATGATTTGGCTCCCATTTTAGATTTCCCGTTGCATGTTCAGTAACTCAGCACGAGTTGAAGGTTATGGTTAAGTATGCTTCTGTTTTTGTTTTGGGACGTTATATAATGTGAATTGTTGTACTTGAGTTTGTTAGTTCTCTTTGTAGTCTGTAACTTTTACCGGTCTGCTTTTAAGCTCGGGGCCTTATTATTAGGTATAATTATGGTTGAAGTTTTCTAGTTTAGTAACTACTCTTACCAATTTGACCTGAATAAGTCAAATTTGATTAAAGTTGTGTTACATATATGACAAGTGTTACCAATTCGTGCATGCAATTATAAGTTTATAAATTTTGGGTACTAAGGAAGTTGGCACAAACAAACAACAAAAAAGAAGAGGAGAAGAGAGAGAAGAAAATAAAAAACCTCATCAAAATGGAATTTCATCTTATTGGTGTACATTGTACTACCGGTAATATATATCTGTGTAGTTTATGTGAAACTTTAATTGCCAAGTTTAATTATCCATTATCCATTAAAGCATTTTATCAAAAAAGTATCCTTTAAAGCAATCATAGTGAGAAAAAATAAGTGACTTCACAAATTATCACGGTGAATGATTTATTAAATTTTTACTATTTTGAAATCAATTTCTCTTAAATTATCTTAAAACATAATGACTTTATCATACAAATTACAAACAAGTTGTAGGTTGTTGGCCAATATGTAGCTTTGCCTGGCCTCTTCTATTGTTTTTTTTTTTTAACATATTTAAACTAAGTTTGTTACGAGAAAGTATAGGGAGCCAATAACCTAAATGTACAATGTGTACAATGAAGGTTTAGAAAGTATTAGAAATATAATTATTAGTGTTACATTGTCCTGTCAAGTTACGCTTTTGGGATAAGTGGTTTTAGGACGTTTTTGGGATGAGTGGTTTCAGGACATGGTATTAGAGTTTCAGATTCAGAAGGTCAAGAGTTCGAACCTTGGTGAACCGTATTCAGATGGTTATTCTGCATAGTATAGGTGATGTTCATTTTATTCATAAACCAAAGATTTAGCCCATTGTACACTTAGGCCATTGACTCCCTAGCACTACTCGTTTGTCACGCATGAAGTCCAAATAGTAGAAAGAGAGATCTTTTATTTGCGATACACAACATTTTATTTGCTAATTAGTGTGATCTATACTTATCCTTATAGTTAACTATTAAAACTGAATAACAAAATAAAATCTGAATTATAAAACATGTCAATTTTGTTGCTTTTGAGATTTTTTGAGCTACCACTTAAAACAGAGACCTTAAGACTGTATTTCGAAGAGATAGTGATACTAAAAGACTAAAATTAAATTAAATTTTTGTATTGTATTTAGTATAAAATATATTAGACGAAATTATAATTTAATATTATATTTAATTTAAAATAAACTTAAAAATTGTGGATAAATTTAAAATTTAAAAAGTTAAATTAAAATATTTTTAAAAATAAATATTATTAAAATTTTAGTTTCCATTTTAAAAATTACTTTATAGATATACTCCAAAAATTGAAATTTTAAAGACAATGACTCAAATTTTAGTTCAATATCCAATTATCAAACATAATACTAAGTCTCAATAGCACTGTTTCACCCCCTAACCAAATACCTAAGAAAAGGATAAGGTGGGACCAGACCAAACTTGTGATCTTTGTATGAAGCAACCTAATTGTGTTTGAGCCATACACCTATAATCTAAACACATACATGGCTACCTTCTTTAACTTCCCACCGGTCTTCTCTGCCCTCCCCTCCAGAACTCATCACCATATCCACTCATCACAAACACCACCGCCACCTCCACCACCTCAGCCCTCCAGCACAACTGGTAATGACAACCAGGAAATACTGCAAGTCTCTACCAAATCACAACAGCAGAAGCCTATCAAACCCACTAAGATTGAATCCACAGATTGGATAGCCACTTCCCTCACAAGACGATTTGGTCTCGGAGCTGGCCTTGCTTGGGTTGGCTTTCTTGCTTTTGGGGTCATCTCTGAACAGATTAAGACTCGCTTTGAGGTTTCTCAGCAGCAGGCCAACACAAGGACCGTTGACAAAGAACAAGAGGTGCTCCTCCCCAATGGCATAAGGTTAGGTTGCTTCTTCATTCACATTGTATCTTTTCTTAGTCATATTCATTTTCTGAATGATACTTGTCTCTGGCCAGGTACACAGAATTGAAAGTTGGAGGTGGAGCTTCACCAAAACCAGGGGATCTAGTTGTGATTGACATAGTTGGAAGAGTGGAAGGCAGTGGACAAGTGTTTGTGGACACAAGAGAGAAGAAGCCACTGGCACTGGTGATGGGGTCAAGGCCATATAGCAAGGGAGTGTGTGAAGGCATAGAATATGTGCTAAGAACAATGAAGGCAGGTGGTAAGAGGAGAGTGATCGTGCCTCCTTCACTAGGGTTTGGAGAAAGTGGTGCTGATTTTGGCACTACTGAGATACCTCCACTTGCAACACTTGATTACATTGTTGAAGTTGAAAGAGTCTCCATTGCACCTGCTTAATAAATATATGAAAAATTTAGAGTCCAACAATTTTATTAAATTTTGGACAGTAAAAGATATCATTAATGACTATTTGATAATTACAAGTCACAAAAGTTGCTTGTGGTAGCACTCCTCATAAATATATTACTCTTTGTACTACTTCCACCTTCTGTTATGTATATCAAATGATTGCAATTTGATTCAATGTATACCAATTTTTTGTCCAAATACAGAATTTAAGAATAACACGACTCCAAATGTATTTACTTTATTTTTACTTCACTTGGATGATGTACGAGTTTCCAACTTTTCATAGAGTTTTACTTTTATATAGTTATTCTTATTCAATTAGATTTTAGAAAATTTATTAAGTAATGAGTTTAAAAATCAGTTACACAATTTAGATTCTACAAATTATTTGACTAATTTTTCGTTATTTCATCATTTATTTTAGTTTGACAACTATTAAAAGAAAAAATAAATTTATTTTCAATAATATTTTTTTATATAGCTTTTTTTTTTAAATTGGAAGTGAGACTCAAATCTAAAATCTTTAGACGAAGAGAATAGATAATGTCATTTGAATTATAACTCGTTGTCTTTATATATATGTATATATATTTATATTTATTCTAATCAAAATTTTAATAAGAGATAATATTGACTCACTTCAAACAATTTAATTTCAATTTAAAAAGCATGCAAATTATTATTATTAAATTAATGAAACTTATTAGAATACTGTATTAAATTATAGAATATCTACCTATATTTTATTACGTAGATTTTCTTCTAATGTGTATAGTTGAGAAATTGTTACGGATTTTATTAGTTAAAATTAATTTTTAAAATTAAAAGAATTGTTATGAAAGAATCTTAAATAGATAACTAAATCACAAGTATCAATACCTTTATACAAAAAGAGTCTCATAATAAAATTTTAAATGAATTCATAAATAAAAGAAATTATTTTCTAATTTGATTTAATTTGTGAGTTGTTTTGGTCTTTTGAAAAAGATTAGAAGAATAACATGGTGTCCAAAGGTGAACCACATAATAGTATCCGATTATGAATTGAGCGCAGTGCAGACTGCAGAGCGACAGGCAACAGGCAGCTTAGCTATGGGAACTGTGATTGACTCTCACTTCTTGGCTCTCACTGCCATCATCACTGTATTTATTCTCTCTCTACATGCATGCTGCTTATTTTCTTCAACAAAATATTCAAGATATTCATTTCGCTTTTTTGTAGATTGGGTATCAGTTTGTGTTTTTCATCATCACTGCCCTCCTCAAATTTGACAAAGTTACTGATTTTGCCGGTATAATTCATTCACACTTCTCTTTCATTCTTCCTCCTACCGTCTTCTTCACCCTTTTTTTTTTCCTTTGAAGGAAGTACCAATTTCATAATAATTGCTGTGTTGACCCTCCTGCTCAAGGGATCATGGTATTTTCGACAGGTACCTATGCCAATTACATTCTATTTCCATCTCCTTTCTCTTTTGTATCGTCGCTCGCTTATTCAAATGCTACCTTCACAGATAATCCTCTCTTTCTTTGTTGTATTATGGGGTCTTCGCCTCGGCCTTTTTCTCTTATTCAGGTAACCCTACAAATAATTTATATTAATACAGTAAAGTACCATTGTAACTTCTGATTACCCCGTCATCAGGATTCTGAAGTGGGGAGAGGATCGACGCTTTGACGAAATGCGGAATAATTTGGGAAAATTGGCCATATTCTGGACATTTCAGGTTTGGAAGAATTTCTCTCTACCTTGCATATGCAAATTGGGAGCTTGTGTTTGTGTTTGATTTAATTTCAAATATTGCAGGCTGTGTGGGTGTGGACAGTGAGTTTACCTGTTACAGTGGTTAATGCAAGCAACCGAAATCCTTTCATACAGCCTCAGGATGTGATAGGATGGATTTTGTGGGCTGTGGGTTTTATACTTGAAGGGACAGCGGATCATCAGAAGCTGCGCTTTAAACAGTCTCCAGAAAATAGAGGCAAGTGGTGCAATTCTGGTCTCTGGAAATATTCTCGCCATCCAAACTACTTTGGTGAGGTTAGTCCTTTCATCTTATTGATTTCAATCAAACTTTGAAAAGTCCATGTTTATGTTTACTCTACTACATGATTATGTTATCTTCTTCTTTCTGTGATTATAATATTGCTCTGTAGCTTATTATATTCTTCTTCCCCCTGCATAAGCAATCGTTTACTGTGGAAAATCTTTTTGAAAATTAATGAGAATTGGAATGAGTTCCATTTATTCTCTCTCTCTTGGTTTATCCCTAAATAGTATTTCTTCTTTTATTTAAACCTCTAGTCAAGAATTAATGGAGCTTCATGAATACTTAACTCAGATGTTGCTTTGGTGGGGAATTTTTGTGGCATCCACACCAATACTGAAGGGAGCTGAATGGTTGGTAATCATTGGACCAATATTTCTCACTTTGTTGCTTCTTTTTGTCAGTGGCATTCCAATGCTTGAGGTTTGTTCTTACCCGATTTGGTCGAAACTACGCTGCCACCTTTTTTTGCCTTTGCCGATGATTAATTGCATAATGTAAGCAGGATTCAGCAGATAAGAAGTTTGGAAATGTAGATGGATACAGGATATACAAACGGAGGACTAGGTTTGTTTCACCTCCTCAATGTTATTTATTTTCAGTGTACATTTGAGAGATAACACTAAGCCAATTCAATGTTTCAGCCCTTTAATCCCGTTGCCACCACCAATCTATGGAAACTTGCCCTCGTGGTTCAGAACAACTTTCCTCTTTGAATTACCACTCTACAGTCGTAATCTTCCACAAGAAGGACTAGACTGGTGAGCAGCAATTCTAATTCCACTTGCATGACACTTTGTGCAAAAATCTATTCTGCCATGGTAGGATTCATGAGCGTGGGTGTGTCATACTTATCTTGAGTAACATTCAGGATTGTGTTCCTGATGTATCATGTAGTGTCTAATGAAAAGTTCGAAAAGAGTTATTGACATTTGTAACTAGGATATTATTCAAAAGCGCTAGATTATGCTCGAAACTAGATGATATTTTCTAAGCTTGTTTGTTATTGCATGCAAAAGCCTTAAACATTCCCAGAATCCCGTAACAACTCTGAGACCTGAGAGCCAGTCTTCTAACTATTAACTTTGTTGAGAACCTTGCTTGGCTACATTGTCTTCTGATGCGGACTTGTTTACAAGTTTCACTTTCTGTTTGCTCTGAATGAATGATTTGCAAAGGCTTTATAGTTGGTGTCAATGATAAGTGTTACTAAACTATTTACTGTCTTTGTAAGGTGTAGAACAAGCAGCGGGGAAAGCAGCAATGCTCAGAAAATTGACTAGCACTTGCTTCTTTCAACTTATGCGATTCTTTTGTTGGTATGCATTGTAATGATACACCATACCAATTACCAAGGTTGTAGTTGCCATCTTCGTGTTTGTTCTCATAGGTTCTTTTCTTTAGGGTTGCACATGGATCGGATAATATCCGCATATCCGTATCCGATCTAAATTTTGCGGATATTATCCGATCCGCAGAGTCATCGGATCGGATCAGATCCGATCCGATCCGCACTTTGGTAAGATCGGATTGCGGATTTGGCAGTGATATCCGCGGATCCGATCCGCAAATCCGCATATCCGCACATCTCATATAAATAGCATAGTTTAAGAAAGTAAATCCTAATGTGATATGAATTTTAGTGTGTTATTTTATGAATTTTATGATATCTTGTTTTTAATTTTTTATGTTGTACTTCAACTTAGAGTAATTAAACTTAAATCTTGTGTTATTATTTTGTTTTTGTTATTCAATAAAACTTTTATTGATAATATTTTAGAAGTAAATAGGCTTAAACAGGTGAAAAATGAATTTTCTGGATTTTTTTTTGTAAAAGCAGCCAAACAAAATCTTAAAATAGTTTTTTTGAATTATGCGGATATACCCGATATCCGATCCGATCCACATACTTGCGGATCGGACGGATCGAGCCTGAAAAAATGCGGATATCGTATCCGATCCGATGAGTGCAATGCGGATTAGATAGAATTTTAGGCTATATCCGATTTGATCTGATCAATGTGCAGCCCTAGTTTTCTTTTATTCTTTTTCTGGCCTTTTAATTTGGATATGTACACTACACACAATATGAGGTGCGTAAAGCGTACCGCAACTATTTCATCTTATTTGTTATATTGCAGTTACATTCTGTTTGATGCAAATCGATCATCAAAAGTATAGTTATCACATGGCATTGCCATCTCTTTCAACTTACTATACATTATAGCGAAGCCGCAGTTTTATTCGAATTATTAATGTACACGCGTCATACCATCATACGAATAGGAAATGATAACAAAACGGGTGAAAAAAATAGCGTAAAGCTGTTGACTTGAGATAATATTAAAGTTAGTAATGTTATCAACTTACGAGTTGCACAATCAAGCCTCTCCAAACATACTAGGGGGCAGAGGGCTAATTCTGTGACCACATCTTCTGCTGCACTGTACATTAAAAAAATGATAAAAAAAAATCCCCATATTAAGGTCACAACCACCACCAACTCCAATCATTGTTAAAGGAATTGAAGATTCAAGATTCAAGGCCTATTCGCCCATCTTTTCCAACACATGACAGGACATAGCGGTCTGGGGTAATGCTTCATTGGTGTATTAAATTTCATGGCCATAGTGGTACTGACCTACTGTAACATTCATTACACGCATTGTGAGTGCTTGATGTAGTATAGGGTAAAATCAAAGAATATATTCAGGGTAACCAATACCAGAAGACCTCCTAAAAGCTGATGTAAATAAGTAAAGACATATGATGACTATCCCCCAGTGTTATTAATATTATCCAATGAGATCACAGCTCCCGACTTAGCCTCATTGGATGGCCCTGAACCTGAATGTGACATTAGGATATATATCACCCAGAAATGAAGGCAAACAAGGTAAACCAGTGCCCATAATTTTGCAGTCGAGTTCCTTCTCAAAAAGACTGCACCCGTGACAAATATATAATCTAATTGTTGAAGCAGAGAGCCCAATTGTTTCTTGCCAGAATGAATTCTGGCTTTTAAGATTGGCTTCAGCTTTGAATTGGAGAGCTCCCAAATTCCTGATTCTAAGTCGCTAGATGAGGAGGCAGAATTCATATCTGGTGCACCTGATGCCGACATATTCTCATCTAGCAACCTTGACACTGCCTGCAAATTTTTATTCATAAAATTGTAACTCGAGTAGATGACCATTTCCAAGAATTAGAACCATGGCCTCAACAGAAAGCATACCTCAATTCTGAATACGAGACTTGCCTTCTCAGAGGAGAGTGACTCAACCTGTTGACAAGAAGAATTTGTTTGAATGTAAAGTGGTCCGGAACAAGCAAGTTTATGAAGTCCTAACAAGGTATTTGAATGAAAATATCCAAAAATTAACACTTTTCTATTCATTTTTAATAAGCTGAATTCTAAGAACCAGGTAAGGAGGGTTTTGTTGACTACCAATTGGATAAACTCGGACTGGTTAGTCAAGTTTTGTTTGGAGACAGGGAGTCATGAGTAATTGTAAAAATATTACAGACAAATGGACAAGAGATGCACCTTGGCTTGTTTCTGTATTAAATGATCAGTCATCTGTTGAAGCCTACGCTTGAGCTCAACTTCAACTTCCGTTGGTTCTTCTATCTCCTTCCTTGTCATTTCAATGTCAGCTTCCAGCTTCCGCGCCTATGACGTACAAAAGTATATCGAATATGCAGATGAAATTATTCCACGGCAAAATCGAAGCCATTCACCAGGAATGCTCGATGTGAAAATTACAAAGTAGTGTTAAATAGTAGCAGAGCAGCAGTTGGCAGTGCAGGTACAAAAAATAATAATATAAATACAAAATATGAAAACTTACATTTCAAATTTAAATGAAAACTTAACAAAATACTGCAATTCGTTTAGAAGTAAAAAACTCCAAAATGTTCCATAAAAGTAGGAACTTTGTAAGGGGTGAGCCCTTGTAACTCTGTTAAATATGACAATTTTCCTCGCATCTCATTTATTGTTAAGCACGCATTTCAGTCCATGCAAAGTAAAATTTGAACCCCATATGGGTAAACACCTTTTCTCCAATAATGAAACATGACTTGGTTAAATTTTAAAAGCAAGAACACAGACACATTAAAAAAATCCAAGACGTAGAATACCACTCTTAACAAAGCTTTTTTCCATTAGGTGGGGTCGACTATATGAGTCTGGAATGCGACAACGCTTTTATGTTAGTTGTCGCAAACCTAACACAACTCTATATGGATCCAACAACGTCATTGCGTTGTGGTCATGCATAGGAATGCAACAAAGTTTTACGTCGGTTGTCGCAAGCTTAACACAACCTTTCTTGTTTTTCCGGGTTCGGGAGAGACTATGTAAACATAGGCCGAGTTAAGATATAGATACCACAAACTAGAGGAAATGGGATATATAGAAGACTATTCAAGAACAGATACTATAAATAATGAAACATACAGCATTTGAAAGACAAATGCTCTTCAAGGGGGAAAAATCAAATATAGATCAGTTGAAAAGTTCCAAAGCTTACCTTTTCTTGTAATTGTGTAACTTTATCACCAATTATAGAGTGCTCTGCCTCAAGAATTTCTCTTTCAAACTCAACTCCTTTTGAAGACATCTACAACATCAGCATAATTAAACAGATTCAGGAATCAGTATAAATGTTAAACAGCTGCCAAGACTCAAGGCAATCCAACTAAAAGCCAGTGACTATAACAGTTTTAAAGAAAAATATGATAGGATTAGGATCAATAGAAATAAAATAACAGAGACTCCCTCTCAAGACACCCATGCTCAGGAAAAGTAAACAAAAGTAATCAAAATATTTACGCACCCAAATCAGAAAACAATAGCATAACTTACTTGATTTTGTGAAGCTACAGCTTGATGAAGATTGCTCGTGCTCCTTTTGAGCTCTACAAAAGTTTAAAACATCATCAACCTATTAGTAGACCAGCTCATTTCAACATAATTTTGACTAAGCTAGGAGCCTAATAAATCAGAGTGAAACCATGTGTAAAAAATTTAATCTTTTACTGACCATGCCTTGCAAATAGAAATCCAGTATCAATACATATTCTACATCAACATACTCCTAGGCAAGGTTAAAGAACAATCTACTTGAAGACATGAAGGGCCTGTATCGTATAGTAGCCTAGCATAACTTTGCTTCACACCTAAATGAAGTCCTTTGATTGTATACTAACCACCTATTCTGTCCAAAGCATTTAGTACTTTTGAATCATGAATATTCACCAGTCTCTTGATAACAGAATATGCCCAAAGTAATATGTATATGATATTCAATAAGCTTGAAATTAACCTTATAGGCCTAAATTAATCTTTTGCAAACCTTACTAAAAATTCTTATAATCTTCAAGATTTTAATAAATGTTCAAAGCAGGGTACAAAACGTTGGTAGTCAATAAGTCCAGTGAAAAACACTAGTATATGTTGTAAGGAAATAATGTATCACATAATGAGTTGATGAATTTGCAAAGGGGCAGTACCTTCATGAACCGACTCTTTAAATGCAATTTGCTGTCTTAGTTCAGCCACTTGTTTAACCTGGTCCAAAACGTTTAGTAGTTAATACCCATTCAGCATTGTTGCCCAGTGATAAGAATGACTCGGGGATAAAAATCATATATGAATTCAAGCAAAGCACACTGTTTAGTTGATTAAATTCCAATACAACATTCTCATTCTAATTCTAAAATCAGTTACACTTGCAGCTACATCATCTTTAGGAATTGGACTAATCAACTTCATTTGGCTTTATATTTCCAGTCCAACTAACAACTTGGGAAATTTTCTAAACCCTGTAAGAGGGTATAAGATCCTAGGATATTTGCCTCTTAGCAGCTTTCATACACAATATTAATACTCAAATCAAAATATTAGTAATCAAATAAAAATCCTTGTGATAATTAGCAGCAGGTCTGATTTTAATCACAAATTTACACATTTTATCAATACTAGCTACAAAGCTTATAATTCTGCGGATAATATTTGGTGGTAGAAAGTGATCTAAATTTAAACACACCTCTACTTCAAGGTTCCACTGCACTGCTGCAAGGGATTTCGCAAGATCAGCATTAGCAGTCTGCAACAATGCAACCAGTCCAAACTTTATCAACAATAAGCTTATCTAGATATCTGTGGAGCTTAAACATCATTATAAATTATTCACCAAAGGTGTAGCCAGTTATACATCATATGAACATTACCATTTCCAATTGATATAAATAAAATGGCTTAATCCTTAAACTAATTAAATTAACATGCCTCCAGTTTAGCTAATCGTGCAAGAACTTCCATTCTGGTATTATTATGTTTCTGCTTTTCTAACTCAGCAGCTTCCATTGTTTCCATCATGCTGGTCTGAAGCTGTGAAGCCTGAATGAAGGAAAAATGAGTTTTAGACAAATAAGCAATACAAATAAAAACACTACCAACAATCGGTCATCTAGTTATCTTTAAATCAATTTTAAGCTCGTTAGAAGAAATTCCTATACTGAATCTGGAAAAGTCAATTTATTTCTCCTGTCATAGCACCAAGAATACCAAGCAGGAGAAACTACAATGATTTTGCCAAGATTTGACAGTAATAATAATAAAGAACAATTTTAATAACTGTGGTAAGATTACCTCCTGTGCTTGTTGTTTAGCTCGCTCCTCTAGTATTTTCTCTATACTTTGCTTCTCCCCCTCTAATTTGGCCACCATATTCTCGAGTTCCTTGATGGTATTCAAGGCTTTAGCTTCGGCTTTCTCGGCAAGGATCCTCTCCCTCTTCTTTCTCCGTTCCTCCCTCTCGCGTTCACTTTCAGAATCAGATGTTGAGTCAGAATCTGTATCTGAATCAGAACTCCCATCATCACTTGCCATGGAAGAACCCCTTTGCAAATGATCAGATGTTGGATGTCCCAAGACTACTTGAGGCCCATCCCTTTCTTTTATTGCACTTCTCAATTGACCTTGATCAACATCTCCAGCAATCTTACCTTTGTCCACCTCAGGTATTGTTTCTGCATCCACTTTGTCATTGGCCTGCAAAGATTGTGGCTGAGAAAGGCTCCTATAACTAAAACCATGATGATTCTGTTCATTTTCCTTGCCATCTGTCTCGACCACAACCTTATTGGCAGTGTCGTTATTACTAGTATATTCTTGTCCTCTCATCCATTTATTATCAGTCTCAGATTCCACATTGGAATGCCTCTCTGATGAACCAGATGAGGTAGACTCCTTCCCATCATCACTAGCTTTCCCACTCGGTTTAACTTGTTTAACAGAGTCCAGCCTCTGCAAAGAACTTGAAGCACCATTAACACTTTTTGGGTTCCTCTTGACATCTGAAACCGATAACCCCGACGACAAACTCTTGTGCTTCCTATTATTTTTGGTCAAAGAACGAGGTGAAGGTACCCCATTACCCTGGCTGCTCCCAGGAGCCGTAGGCTGAGTTGGAGAGCTGAGGAGTTCGGTCCAATCACCATCAGTGAGTGCAGGGTTAGGATTAGGTTTAGACGAGGGCTTAGCTGCGTTAAGTGGAGCTGGCTTGCTAAAATTGGGATCGCTACGCAGCTTTCCATGGTAGTCGTTGTTCTCCAGTGGTTTCTTCTTCAATTGATCCTTGAGAGACACGGAAGCCCCTGATTTGGCAGGAGCAACGTCAATGGCACTGGGTTCACCGAGTCCAAGCCTCTCGTTCTTGCGAAGAGATTCAGCAGCTTGCTGGTCGATCTGAACCGCCCGTTACGAAATTCCCAAAAATGCAATAGAGGAAAAAAAAGATTATAAACATGCTGTTAATCAAATTAACATGGAGAAATTGCTATTCCCTAGATTTGGATAATTAATTGACCATGACAAAGAATTCAAAAAATGTAGTAAAATGAGAAGGCATCATTGTTGGAATAGTATAATTTGCCTGATGGAGAATGTTCTCGGCGACTTTGAGCTTGGAGGAGATCCAATTGGCCATTGAGTTGCCTTCTAAGTTTGAGCTGCTGCTAATTCTGCGACTGTCGAAAGAAGAGAGAATCAGCGCGTGAACCGACAAAGGAAACGGTTAAGAGCCCAAATTGGTGCATGATTAGCGGAAGGCGGGAATTTGAGCACGTTCTGGGGATTGCATAAGAGAAGAGTATACGTTGGTTGATTATGTGAGAGGATGAGAGAGATGATGATGTATGGTAAAGAAGACGAAGAAGGAGGAGGAGGATGGCACAGAAACATGTTTCACAACGTTTGGGCCTAATAAATTTGAGTGAGGCACACAGCTTCGTTTGGGTCCTACAGACACTGAGCGTTACCCAATCATCTTTCACCCGACAACGACCGAACAGCGAACTTGATGGGCTTCAATTTGGGTTTCTTATTCATAAGGCTCAAAATATGGTTGTAATCCAACTCAATTCCATTCGACATCAAACGGCCCAAGCTATACCGTTCAAGAGGTACCGATGCGCTCCTTTGACCACAAACCTCAACAAATAATCAAGACTGTTGCAGTGATGGTTTGGTTAAGTGGCTAAATATGTTGCATTTGAATCTTAAATGTGTGTTTGAGTATTCGACTTAATGTCTAAGATTGGGAATGGTTCAATTCTTCCTCTATAAAAATAGTACAAAGAATTCGTTGCAAGTTTAGTACAAGGTGCTTTTGTGGGACGTCTTCCAGCTTATAATATAAAAGGTGTACTTTTTCATTGTACAGTCACATAATTTGTAAGTAAAATAAAAATATACGAGTAAAAGCTTTTTATGAGATATTAAACTTGACAAGATAAATGAGAAAAAAACAAAAGATTCACTTTGGAAAAAAAAAATCCTTTTGCCATATAATTTGTCTCTATTTTTTTAATCGAGTGATGATTGCCTTTTTTTTCCCTAAATATTCGGAAAAAATATCGATATTCTCTCTTAACATTTTTTCGTCTTATTTATTTTCTGAATGTAATCATTTTGTGTATATAAAATTTAAAACTAACTCTAAGAAAATAGGTGTCATTTCTGATGGCTTTTGTGTTTAACGTGATTAGCTAGGATGGCTATATGACTATATGAGCGCCGAGCTACTAGGAAAGAGACACGTGACGGGTTCACTTTCATATGGGGATATTTTTCATCAGGTTGAAGAGACGGCAAATGTGCTAATGAAAGACAGTAATTGTTTCTGTGAGTGTCATTTTTAAGAGTTTAAGAGAAATCCATGTATGATATAAAAATTTAAATAAAAAGTAAATGTTAAAGAGGCCCTATTAAATCAAATATAAGGCGAATACTCACTAACAAAAAAGTATTGGTATTCTAACTTTCTTTTATCTTTTAAGCATATATCATCCTAACCCTAACGAGACATAAGCGATGAAGTTGAACATGTTTGAAGGAAAAGTGTGATGCATGTCTCATGTTGAACAGCAGTAATAATAAGAAGTTTGTTTAGTTGCAGTGACTTCATTAGCAGCATCTATGTGTATCTCCTTGGCATCGGAAAGAGTGATTTGTTTATCTTGATCCGCTTTGACGTCCAAACTCTTGTGGCTTGTGCTGTCATGAATCCTTGTGATCATTTGCAGGAAAACTTGGTCCACATTCAGATTCTTGAGAGCAGAGGTTTCCATGAAGCATAATCCTTCTCTCTCTGCAAACCCTTTTGCTTCTTCTTCCTCCACTTCCCTTGTTTGTTCCAGATCGCACTTGTTCCCCACCAGAATAACCACCATGTCTTTCCCTCCAAACTCTCTCAACTCCACCATCCATTTTCTCGCGTTCTCAAAACTAGATCGCCTTGTTATGTCATACACTAGCAATGCCCCTAATGCTCCTCGGTAATATGAGCTTGTGATTGCTCTAAACCTGCACCCACATTCTATATAGTTATAATATATAAGATGTAGGTTATAGTATCTATAGTTACCATAGTTATACAATTTTAACTATACTTAAAAAATTTAATTAAATTTAAAATAATTTTTTTAACAATATTTTTAATTTAAAATAAAAATATTATTAAAATATAAAATATTATTACTTCTATTTTTAACTAGAGATATGATAGAATCCACAGGAATATAATTGTCCTCAATAGACAATATAATATGATTCTAGTCATTCTGGTCTAGAATAACCAATCCTATCTATCAATTAATCATCAGAGACCATGTGTAAGTAATGTCGCTAGCTATTTTGAGTTTCAATTATTAAAATCAAAATAAGCCATAAGAGACATTCTTCTTCCACAATACCTAATTGCTTTGGTTGTGTCTTGTGTGGTTGGTTGGTCACTTCCCACCGAAACCTTCATTAGCAGCTCACGTGATGCAGTGATTGCCTGGTTGGACTTTCAATCACTTTCCCTTAATCTATGTGACATACATATATCTAGGCTTTAAAGTGAACAAGTTCACATCTTGGATTGGATTGGAGTGGAGTGGACCCGACTCACCCAATATTACGCCTTTATAATTTCACTCCATTAAAGGAGAAGGGGAAAAGCTTAGGAAATTAAAACGTAATTTCTACTCTTTCCCAACCTTGAGAGTAGAGTGACCGCCACTCTTTGAGTTCAATTATATATGCATGTCAATCCCATCAATTTATGATCATGATGCAGATTGCTTAGCTTATTTGAGATGAAGAAGACAAGAGGGTGGAGGAGAGAGTTTTGCTTTCTCCTTACGAAGATGCTGCAAGTGAAAGAAGGGTAAATTGGGAGATTGTGCGTATATAATGTTAGACAAAAAAATAAAAATAAAAATTTTTCTTATTTAATATTTATTAATTATTATAATTATCTGCTGTAATAATTAATACATGCTAAATAAGGTAAATTTTGATTAATTTTAACTAATTTTTTATCAAATATTTTTGTATAAAAAAATAGTGAAACTCTTTATTTACGGAATGGGATGACAAAGAAAAAGAAAGATTCATTTGCGTTATAAAAAATTGATGTATGTAATTTTTGTTTTAGGGAATAAAAAAAAAAGGTCATCCTAGCTAGTGAAACGTAAAATATGAAATATGAAATATGAAACGTGGACTGTGAGTTCTTCAATCAAAAGATATTTCTCTTTTTAAGTTGGAAATAACCAAAGTAAAACATGAAAATTAAAGGAGGGTGGATGAAATTAGTAAATTACCATGAGGAAAAACGCCTCTTCGATTGTTGAAAGGTATGCACTATGCAGCATTCGTTTTCGTGAATACTGCAGTAGGGACCCACTGGCCACATAATGAAATTTAAACTTTAAAAGGGAAATTATTTTTTAAAATAAACAATTAAATTGGTTTGTGGAAGTTTATGAGAATTACATAGTAATTTTTTTTTCGTTTTTAAGTGATTAATTCGTGTTATTATAATAATAATTTTTGAACTTAATTATTGTTAATAATTTTTTTTTTAAAAATTATTTGTTCAATACGCAAATAAAAAAATTCAGAAACTCCCAACGAATAAAAATTAATTAAAAATTAAAATATCGAATCTAAAATTTATTGAAAATTTACTCATACTTTTACTTTAATTTCCTTGTAATTTCTTTCTATAATGCAAGCTATTATGTACTCAACTGGCATTTAGCAGCTAGCCTCTTCAAATGACTAAGCACAAATTTACGGATACTCACGGGTCGGAAGTTAATGATTAATTTCGTATTTTGTTTGAGTGCATCTTTAATAGAAGAAACTTAAATAACAATTGCTTGTGCTAGTCACGGACGAGCAATACACGGTTAGAAATGCTTAATTTATTTTTGTTTTTCTCTAAACCTGTTATTCTTCTCTAAGTTCATTAGATCAGTAAATAACAGGAAACACCAGAAGTTGGCTGGTTTACTTTGCTTACAAACCACAAGACTACTACTGATGATTGATGAAATCCAAGTTGTATAGATGTTCCCTTAATTTGATGGTGAATTGAAACAGAGAGATATATTGTTGCAGCTTAATTCTGATCTATAAACTCAAAACAGGGCTTATGCATTTCGTTCGACATTAGAATACTAATAAATAAGGAAGGAAAACATGTTACCGTTCTTGGCCGGCAGTGTCCCATATCTGTGCTTTGATGAGTTTGTCTGCAATTTTGATGTTGCGGTAAGCAAACTCGACTCCTATAGTGGGCTTTGAATCAAACCGGAATTCATCTTTTGCAAACCTTGATAGCAGATTTGATTTCCCAACCCCTGAGTCCCCAATCAGAACAGCTTTGAACAGATAATCACACTCCTCATCAAATGCATCAGCCATATATCTATCTTGTTAATTAACCTCTCCACCTGCTTTCACTTTCACCCTTCTATCTATCTATGTATATGCCTTTATTGGAAATTCTAAAGGAACAAACCTAGTGACTAGTGAGGAGGTGGAAATAAAACCAAACCGAAAATAAGAATTATTGTTGGATATGAAAGGAGAAAGCTACAGGGTGCAAGGTCATGATCACACTTATGTAATGTTATAATTAATTAAGATTACAAAACTGGGAGGGGCCAAGACGCAATCCTTTCTTTGGATGGTATTATTATTATTATTATTATTATTATTATTATTTACTTACACAGTTACACTTGAATGATTACTAGTCCTTGATACTGTCTCGTGGATGGATCATGGATCCGTCTTTAGCTATGTGGGAAGAGCCTGCCTGCCATAATACATGCTTGCCTTCTTCTCCAAACAAGGTCCAATGGTGTTCTTCCACATGTCCCCATCATTTTTTAACGAAAAATACCGCTATCATTAAGTGAGTTAACATTCAATGTTTAAAGAGTAAATTACCATTTTTATTCATAAAAGTTGAAGACGTTGACATATCTATCCATCGAAGACGAAAATTACCATTTGTACCATAAAAAATAGTTTTTGCAAGCAAAATTATCCAAACCTTAAAAAATTAAATGAAATTCCTAAACTACCCTTCTCTCCAGTCTCCACTACTACCATCGTCTTCTCCCCTCTTCCTTTTCACCCCTTTTCAAACCAAAATATGTTCCAAAGAGCCAACCTCCCCCTTTTCCTCTCTCTCTCTCTCTCTCTCTCTCTCTCTCTCTCTCTCTCTCTCTCTCTCTCTCTCTCTCTCTCTCTCTCTCTCTTACGGGCTATTGTTCTCTCTGGTGGCGTCGTCGTCATCCGTGGCCTCGCGTCTCTTCTTTCCGGCCCTAAGAAAAGGCCGCCGTTGAGTGGTGGTAGCATAGCCACGATTAGAAGTTTGCGTCGGAACCCACGGATCCGAGATGTTTGCCCTTCCCCATTACTGCTCCATCAAGGTAAATAGAACTTGTTTTCGCATTATTTGCTCCACTTCTCCTTTACGACGACATTGTTGCTGGCCGTTCGTCGCGCGACACTGGTATTCAAAGGGGTTCTATCGTCGGCTTCTTCAGCTGAGTCTATTTTATGCCACCCATAACCGTCTTTGTCCAGAGAGCTTGATTCTGCATCTAGGGAGGTTGGTACCAGATCCAGAAGCTCTAATTGTAAATTTGGAGTTTTTGTTTCTGAATGTTTTGATTATGGTGAGTGAGGCTGCTTCTGTGACTGAGAGAAGGGAGGGTCAAGAGAGAGAGGCTGCGTGGAGGGAGGTCGTATGGGAAGCTTGTGGATTTTGGATGGCGGCAGTGATGGTGGTAGTTGGGGATGAGAGTGATGGTGAAGAAGAGTTTGGGTGGTGGTGGAATTTGAGATAAGAAAAGTGGTGAATATAAGGGTAATTTAGGGATTTTGGGTGATTTTTTAGTGTTTTGATAATTTTGTTGTGCAGAACCCATATCTCATGGGTACATATGGTAATTTTCTTCTTTTATGAGTAGATATGTCAGCGTTTTCAACTTTTGTGGATAGAAATGGTAGTTTACTCATGTTTAAAAATATGAGATAAGGCTCTATTTGATTGATATATAGGATAAGATATAGACACAAAGACGCAAACATTAAAGACATAGGCATAAAATATTTGTGTTTGTGTATTGTGTTAGGCAAGAATAATGAACAAGACATACAAATAAAAAGATTGAATTATCCTTCATTCAACCACAAATTTTACCATCACTACTACACACCCATCACTCCAGACACTACATGTCATCACCATTGAATTTTTATTTCTTCGAGTAATTTTTTGTTTCGTCCAATATCATCTCAAATTATCATTCAAATATTAAATATATAATTATTTTTAAAAAAATAAAAAATCAAATCCCAAAATTTATCAAAGATTAATCAAAATTCACATAAACAAAAAACTAAATGTGCATTTTTTTCAAAAGAAAACAAAAAACCAGAGCCCAAAAGAAGAGAGGAAGAAGAAGAAGATAATTGCAAGAAAGAAGCAAAAAACTAGAAGAAGAAAGTAGCAAAAAAGAGAACGACAAAGAAAACTACTTAGAGAAAAATAGATGGAAGTAGAATCAAAAAAGACAAATTGAGAGAAAGAGAGAAAGACATAGTAGATCTAGAAGGTAGAGCCTGGATAAGGACAGTGTGGAAGAGAGATAGGAAGAGGGGAGTACGGTGGGGCAGCCTCGACGATGACGATGAGGCAGAATGCAGAGAAATGCACGTCCATGAATAGGTGGAGTAATGCGGCGACGAACAACAAATTGGACGGCAACGTCAGAGAAAAAGGAAGAGACAACAATTGAGTTTCTATTGGTGGAGTTGAGGAAGACAGAAGGAGGAGGATTGTAATAAGTAAGAAAGGAAGAGTTGGTTGTAGGATCTAAAAGAGAAAGAAAAAAAAGAAAAATTTAAAGAGATAAGAGGACAAATTTTGAAAATTTAAAAATTGAATAATAGTAAAAAAGTAAAAAATTAGTGTTTTACAAGTTATATTTTAGTGTCTTACTAAATTAAAAGTACATAAATTTAGTGTCTTTATGTCTATTCGTATCCTTCTATATTCTTAAAAAATTTCTGTATCTTATCAAATCAAATCGCAAATGTTATTATATCTATATTTCAATGAGACATAAATATCAATCAAATATTACATAAAGTATCTTATTAGATTATCACATTAAGCGATGTCAAAAATAATAAATTTTTTATGGTCTTTAGTTTTTTTTTTTAATTTAAAAATTGGACACTTCCATGCTTACGTGTCCATTTGCCATTGGCCTCTCTCTACCTTTTAAGTATGTTCACATCATTCAATAGTCAATACTCGCTGCCATTGGCTCGCGGTTAAAAAATTTGCTTAAGTGGGGTAATGATTCCAAATTATCTTTCACTTCCAAAAAATTATAGGTTTACATGTGATCATGTATGTTTGCGGTTGGATGCAATTGCCATCATCATATTTAATTATTTATTTACAACGGGTTTGCCATTAAATTAAAGCTCAAGATGTTAGGGTTAATAATAAACAATCATTGTAGATCAGTTGATTGCTGTATATGCCTCTTTGGAGTTTGGTAAATCGGATATAGGGAACTTTATATACTTTTCAAAAAGTATATGTTGAGTTAGAAGTGATTATTGGTATATATATGATGACAAATATTGATTGGATTAAAAGTCCAAATTTAATTTAATGTGTGTGTTAGTGGTATAGGTTTAATACTTTATCTTTCAGCTCAAATTTATGTTGTTTCAGCAAACTACCAATACATTAAATTGTTCAGTCCAAATGTTTATGAAGATAAATTAGAACCAAAAACATAAAAAAAAAGAAGGTTCTATTATTTGCCCAAAAAAAAGAATATTTGGCATCATTTTGAAGAATGAGAAATAACTGAGACAATATCAAGGACACAAAGACAGTAGAGGATCAAAAAAATTCAAAAGTTAGGAGAACAAATATAACATGCAAAGAACAACAGAAAAACAGTAGAACAAATTTAAAAGAACAGAGGTGGTGGAACATCTCTTCAGATAGTAGAATTAGTGGAGTAAAATGAAAAAAACCTGCATATTAAGGAAGACACCAACGACAGACAGAATGAGTAAAGAAAATGAATAGGTAATGAAGCAATTTGAAGGGAGAGACTCATAAGCTAGCCTCACATCAACATTTGAATACAAGAGAAAATAGAGTGACACTTAAGCATCATCTCATATATTTGAGCTAAAATATTTTTCTTCAAATTTATGCTTCATTTGAAATTTCAGTGTTATGGTTATCTAATATTATCTTTCTATAATTGAAAAAAAGGTTATCCACAGTGAGAAGAAAATTGAAAAAGCCATGAGAGAAAAGAGGCAAGAGAGAAGCATAGAAAAGCCAAAAGAATTTTCTGTGTAATTGCTTTAGTTGAACTAAGGTTTAGTTTCCCTTGCTAAGTTGGGATAGCACTTGATGGTGGCTAGGTTTGGATAAAAGTTTAGTGGTTGATACTATATGAATTAGGTTATAATTTATTGGTATTGGTGTATGTAATCAGTTTGATTATAGTGAAAATTCTATCATGGTTGTGGTGGAGACTGGATGTGAATTTTATGGCACTAGAAAATCGAACTAAGATACATGATGGCCTCATTCTCTTCTTCTCTTCTCTGTTTATTTTTGGTGTAGGAGACAAAAAGAAAAAAATATCCTGCATAACCAGCTTTTGCAAAAAACAGAGTAAAAGAACTTCATTTCTAAATTCAACTTGATTCAACCCCATTTTTAAGTTCTAGCAGTATCATCAATTGGTATCAAGAGTCTAGTCTCAAGAAGTCAAGCTCCACAGCTTGAAGTAAAGATCCATGGCCAACAACATGAGTGCTAGCATCATGGCATAAACGCTCACCGAAGGACAGTCTAACAATAGACCTCCTTACTTCAACAGCAGCAACTACTCATACTGGAAAGAGAAAATGAGAATCTTCGTGCAATCAATCGATTACAACTTCTGAAAGATTATTGTCAATAGACCTGATATTCCAACAAAGCAAAATGTTGATGGAGATGTGATGTCAAAGGAAGACAATGAGTGGACAAAGGAAGAGAAGAAGAATGTTGAACTCAATACCAAGAAAATCAACTTAATGCACTGTGTGATAAGTTTTGATGAGTACAAAAACGTTTAAAGGTGCAAAACTGTCAAAAAAATATGCGACAAGTTAAAACTCACCTATGAAGGAACCAAACAAGTGAGAGACAAGAATAGACATGCTGATGAAGGAATACGAGATGTTCATCATGAAGAAGAATGAAAGCATTGATCAGATGTTCGAAAGGTTCTCAATAATCATCAACAACTTGGATGTCATGGGAAAGAGCTATTCAGAAGAAACATTAGTAAGAAAGATCTTGAGGAGTCTCACAAAGAAGTAGGAAGTGAAAAGTACATCCATCTCGAAAAGGAATAATTTGATTAAAATCACCTATGATGAGCTAAGAAGCAAGTTGCTAGTCTATGAAACTACTCACATGTCTTAAGATAGAGATGACAAAAAAAATATACCATTGAAGTCAAGAATGATAACCAAAGAAGAGGAATATGATGACAGCATTTTAGATGAAGAGATGGTACTTTTTGCAAGAAAAATGAGAAGATTAATGAGATTTAAAAGTAAAGGCAAAGGAACTACTTCATCTAAAGATTTCAAGAAGAATCAATTCAAGTTTACTTGTCACCACTGCAAGGAGTCGGGTCACTTCAACTCCGACTATCCTCAATTGAAGAAAGGCAAAAAATTAAGGAAGGACAAGAAGAAGGTGATGATGACAACAAGAAAAGATTTGGAAAATGATTTTGATTTAGAAGATGAAGAAAATTATTATCATAAGGCTCAAATGTGCTTGATGGCTGATCACACGGACATGGATGAGATAGATCTCTCTGATTTATCCATTAATAAACTGCACTATATTATCAAAGATTTTACAATGAACTCAAAGAAACTTTTTGATAAATATATTAAGTGCAAGAAAGATAATGAGGTATTGAGAGGTGAAAATGAATTTTTATTAGAAATGATAAAGGCAACTGAAGCTTGTATAAAAAATCTTTGAAAGAAGAAAATAATGCTTTAAGAGATGAATTAAACAAATTCAAACTCAAGCATTTGATCTCAGCCTCTACTGATTTAATTGCTAAAAATGAAAGAGTGAATCAAAAAATTAAGAATCTTAATGGAGACCTAGCAAAATTTGTTCAAAGTTTACAAAATATTGACAAATTACTTGCTTGTCAAAGATCTAGTTTTGAAAAATCTGGACTTGGATTCAAAAAGAAATCAAGTGTGTTTTTTAAACAAACTTTTAAAAAATCTAAAGCTTCTTCTTCCAGGAATGTTAAGCCCAAAATTTTCAGCAAGCCTCAAAATCAGCAAATAGGAACCATTGCTATAAATGCAATAGAAATGGTCATGTTCCTCAATAATTCTTCATTTTTCTAAGGTCTTTTGGTGATAACAAATTGTATAAAGTTATTTATGATTATAATGCTCTTTGGCAACCAAAAAGATTTCGCATAAGAGGATCCAAATAGATTTGGATACCTAAGGTTAGTTGAAGAACATGCATGTTTGCCTTACATCCAAGAAAAAAAGGGATATGTGGTATCTTGATAGTAGATGTTTAAGACATATGACCAGAAATGCTACCTTCTTCATAAAACTCAACAAATATGATTGAGGATTTGTCACTTTTGGAGATGATGGTAAAGGTAAAAGAATTGCAATTGATAAGGTTGGCAAAGATTTTTTTACTTGCATAGATAGTGTCTTTCTAATAGATGAGTTAAAGCATAATCTATTGAGCATAAGTCAATTATGTGACATTGGATATTTAGTAACTTTTAGGAAATTAGATTGTAGAGTCATAAATGAAAAATCCGAGGCTGTTTTGTTTATTGCAAAAAGATGTAACAATGTCTATGATCTCATTCTGAAAAATGGATGTGGCATAAGAAATTAGGACATGCTAGTGCAACATCCTACCACACAGAGCCTTACGCTTAAGTCGTAAAGTAGAGGTGACGAGGTATTACGACCTCTAAAAGAAAAGACGTATATAAATATAGTTGAAAGGATTTATAATTAGGAGCCTTGAAGAAAAAGCTAAGCAAAAGGGAAAACAGAAAATCATGTCACACTCGCATGGTTAATCGTAAAACGGATAGGTAAAATCAAAAGAAGGCTAAAAATATAATATACAGATCATAGTTTCAAAATACAGATATCAAGCTCCAGACCCGACCTGCAAAGCTAAGGCCGACCAGAGTATTTAATTATATATATATACAACTCAAAATATGACTCAAAATACAGAATAAATACCTGTTTCTCTAAGTCAACCTCTAGGAGGGACAAACATAAAATATATACAGAGAAGAATCTATATACATATATACATAGCATAAATACAAAGTACAGCATCCCAGAAAAACCAAACTTCGCTTGCACAGGGAACTCTAGACATTCAGCGAGGTGCCTCTTGACCTGCATTTGAAAAACAACAGAAATATGTATGGAATAAAAATTGAGAATTCTCAGCATGGTAAAGGTGTCCGCATAGTTAATATAATAGGTCCCGAAAAAGCCAAAGGCATTTCTAGAACTATGACACTCAGATTTCAGCTTAAAGATCCAACTAAACCAGAAATTAAGTATGTTATCTAAGATATTTCAAGTTCTAAATCTAACTTTAACTTAACACGTCTCTTTCTATCTCCTCTAATCCTCTGAATCACCAGTGGAACAACCCCCTCACACCTTCGCTAAGAGGGATTTCTCAGAAAATATACACATACAATTCAAACAAGAAAAATACAGATAGAGGTGAAATTACAACAAGTAAAGCAAGTAGCAGATAAGCAGAGTTAAGCAATTAAGCAAACTAAAACAATGCACACCCAAGCAAAACATACAAATGCACATGATGTAATACTTGTCCTGTGGCTGATGAGTCTCATCTGTCAGTTATATAGTTAACCTGACATGTCTTGGTAGCTAACCATTAGACAGTCCCTCTGTGCGTGCATCCCCAAGCTCAAAAATAATATCCATGAAGTCAAACTCCAAGCTCAAATATAATATTTCATGGATTCAAACTCCAAGCTCAATAATATTCCATAGAGTCAAACTCCAAACTCAATAATATAATATTCCATGCAGTCAAACTCCAAGCTCAATAATATTCCATGGATTCAAACTTCAAGCTCAATAATATAATTTCATGGAAAAATCTCAAACTCAAATTTATATATATGCATGCCCATGGGGAACCCGGAAAGTTAAAGTGTCTGGTCACTTCTTGCGATAGAGGGTCAACAATGTCTCAAAATATATAAGCCACATAATGATCTTTTCTTTTTTTAAAATAATATTTCAAATCTTCAATTTTTATAGAAATTTCGGTAACATCTCCTCTAAAATTCAAACTTCTGCCACCCTTCAAAGGTCTCAACCACCAAACCAAACACCTCTCAGTCATTCAAATCATTCCTAATATCAAATTATTTTAAAATCAAACCAATTTCAATATTAAATCTTTTTCAAAAACCAACTAACTTCACTAGCAAACTGCTTAAAAAATCGACTCTCACATCTCTCAACCAATCCATTCAATTCAATTTCACAAACTCACCATCAATCCTCAACACATCAACAATCGTCATTATTTTATACCCATCAAAGTCATAATCCAACACATACAAATTTATTCATCCTTTATACACACATCATAAACCATATTCACAATTCATCAATAATTCATTCAATTCATTCCTATCTTAAGGTCTCAGAGCCTAAGTTTTCACGTGACATTAAATATTAACTACGAAAAACCAAAATCATACCTTATTTGATTCCTCTCTAAACTCGAAACACCTCAAAAACCTCTCCTTTTATAAGCTCCAAGTTTTCAAACGTCAATCCCTCAAGCTTAATCACTCGAATTTCATTCCAAGCCGCCAAATTGAACTCCAAATCAACCATAACACAATCTAATTCACACAATATCACTATAATCATAATAGGGTTCATTAATTCAATGATTCATAAGGGTTCAACAGGTTTTTACCTTACTCACGGATCAATTGGACAAAACTCAGTGATTATCCGCTGCTAGAGTTCACCTAAACTATAAAAATCATTCAATTCTTCAATACCCAAACTCAAAACCCAAAAAATTGAGGAGAGAAATAACTGGAAAAGAAACACAAATTTCTTATCACTTTGTTTGAATAGAATTAAAGCGAATTTTGAGACGAACACGTGGTCGCTGACGGCTCGTCAATCGGAGCTCCAAATTGAAAGTTATGGACGATTGAATTTTCGGAGACGTTAGGTTTAGGTTTTTAACGTTACTCTTCTTCCCTTCATGTAAAAATGAAAGAGAAGGGACAAGAGGCTGAGCTCTTATATTTGTTTGGTGGGCCTTGGGCCCGGTTTGGGCCGGTTCGACCGTTTCGATTCGTTGGCCCAATTTTGAGGCAAAATCTTTAAAATTAGTGTCAAAATTTGTATTTTTAATATTTCTACTTTCGTAAACTATAAAATTTAATTTCTTAATTTTTTTGAATAATAATTAATTTATTGGCTAATTATTTATTTATTTCGCGGGGTTTACACTAGCATGTTCCGAATCTCTAAACTTGTTAAAAGATGCTTTGTAAGAGGTCTTCCTAACATTAAGTTTGATAAAAATATCATATGTAATTCTTGTCAAATGGGTAAATAAACAAAAACTTCTTTCAAACCCAAAGAAGATGTCTCTATTAAGAAATAATTGGAATTATTGCATCTTAACCTGTTTAGACCAACTAGGACTCAGTCTTGAAGGAAAAGGCTATGGAATGGTTATTATGGATGAATATATTAGGTTTAGTTGGGTGTTCTTCCTAACTCATAAGGATGAAATATTTTATGTTTTTGAAAAATTCAGCAAGAAAATTCAAAATAGATCTAAAAATTGTTTCAATTAAAAATGATCATGGTAAAGAGTTTGAAAACTAACATTTTGAATCTTTTTGTGATAAACAAGGCATATCACACAACTTCTCTTGTCCTAGAACACCACAACAAAATAGGATTGTGGAAAGGAGAAATAGAAATTTACAAGAAATAGCTATAGCTATATTTTGTGAATATGATGTTCCCAAATTCTTATGGGCTGAATTTGTAAATAAAGCTTGTTACGTTTTAAAGCAAACTCTCATAAGAAAGTTTTTGAAGAAAACACCCTATAAACTTTGGAAATGACACTCTCTCCTAATATCAAGTATTTTCGTGTGTTTGGTTGCAAGTGTTTTATACTGAACATAAAAAAATTTTTAGAGAAATTTGATCCTAAAACACATGAAGGTATTTTTTTAGTTATTTCACAAATAACAAGGCCTATAGAGTCTATAACAAGAACTCTAAGACTGTTGAGGAGACTATACATATCTCATTCTATGAATCTAACATTATTCCTAGTGTTTGCATTGATGAAAGTCCAGAAATTGAAATTGAAGTGACCAAGACTGCTGAGTTAGAACATTTAAACTCAAGCTCACAAGAAGCAGCACCTGAAAGCATTAAGAATGACAATTCTGCAGGAGAAAATTTGCAGTTATCTCCTGTCATAGCTGAAAAAGGTCAAGAGAATGAAAATTTCTGAAAAACTATCAGAGAAATTCATAATTGGTTATCCCTCCAAAGAAATGACAATAAGATCATCCTTAAAAAGAGCCAAATCAAATAATATAGCCCTCATCTTAAAATTGAACCTCAAAATATACAAAAATCTCTTGTAGATCCATCTTGAATTTTGGCTATGGAGGAGAAATTATAGTAATTTGAAAAGAATAAAGTCTATACCCTTGTGCCTGATTTGAATGGAAAGAAAGTCATGGGTATAAAATGGATCTTCAGAAACAAATTGGGTGAAGATAAAACCATTAACCGAAACAAAACAAGATTAGTTGCTCAAGGTTATGATCAAGAGGAGGGTATTGATTTTGATGAATCATTTGCACCTGTAGCTCGAATGGATGCCATCAGATTGCTCTTAACCTATGTGGCTCATTGTGGCTTCAAGCTATTCCAAATAGACGTAAAGTGTACATTTCTAAATGGAATAATAGATAAAGAAGTCTATGTGGCTCAACCTGCTGGATTTGAAAATAAAAACTTTTTAAATTATATTTTCAAACTAGCTAAAGTCTTGTATGGTTTGAGACAAGCTCCTAAAGCTTAGTATGAGGGGCTAAACTCATTTTTATTGAAAAATAATTTTTAAAGAAGAGCCACTGATACCACTCTATTTATTAGAAATTCCAATGATCATTTTATTCTTGTGCAAGTGTATGTTGATGATATCATTTTTTGTTCTGCTAATGAAGATTTATGTGCAAATTTCGCTAAGCTTATGACTAGTAAATTTGACATGAACATGATGGGAGAACTCACTTTTTTTCTAGGGTTGCAAATTAAGCAAACTGCAGAGGACATCTTTGTTCATAAAAAAAGTATGCCAAAGAACTTGTCAAGAAGTTTGGGCTGGACTGTGCTAAACCTATGGGAACTCCTATGCATCCAAACTTCAAGCTAGACAAAGATGAACATGCTAGAGATATAGATGAGACAAGATATAGAGAAATGATTGATTCCTTAATGTATCTTACTTTCTCAAGTCCTGATATCATTCAAAGTGTTAGTGTGTGCTTAAGATTCCAACGCTCAAGATTCCAATCAAAGCCTAAGGAATCTAATTTCTTGCTGTGAAAAGAATCATCTAATATGTACTTGGTACCACTAATTATGGTTTATGATATCCCAAAACTGATTCCTTTCAATTAGTGAGTTATTGTGATGCAGATTTTGTTGGAAATAAAATTGATAGAAGAAGCACTAGTGGCATTTGTTGCTTTCTTGAAAAATCTCTCAATGTATGGTCAAGCAAGAAGCAAGCAACCGTTGCTTTGTCCATTGTCGAAGCTGAGTACATTGCAACCTCTTCATGTTGCTCTCAATTATTGTGGTTGAAAACTCAATTGGCTTATTACAAGTTGAATGCTTCTAATATTCCATTATTTTGTGACAATATGAGTGATATAAATCTTTCAAAAAATTCTGTTCTTCACTCTAGAACAAAGCACATTGAAATTATATTTCACTCTATAAGAGAACATGTGTAAAATAGAAATTTAGACATTTAATTTGTTAAATCAGAACATCAACTAGCATATATTTTCACTAAACCATTGATTGAAGAGAGATTCTGTAAATTGCACACTATATTGGATATTATTGATTCATCAAAATTCTCTTGATCTTTCTAATGATCTGGTTGAATGTTTTATCTCACAGGTCGATATGAGATAATTCTAGGCAGATGATGAGTGGGCTTCATTATTTAAGTTGTCACTACTTAGAACCCTTGTGAACATATCAGATTTTGTGGACTCCTTGTGTTTGTTTCTCTATTCTTGAATAAGCCATATGTGTTTGATTTTATTGGACCTACTTTGGACTTGCATTAAAAAAAAAAGCACTTGCTTTCACTATTATATCTTTTAAATGCATTTTCTAAAATATGGTTCATTTGGTTACAGTTGTAAAAATCAATTCTTTTCAAATTTTCAATATTTTTAAACTGAGACCTTTGTACTATTCTAGGTCTATATTAATGCACCACTACATGCACCATTTCACTCATACCTCTCTCTATTCATACTCCCCACTCTCCTCTTTCTGCAAACTGACCAGTGATTTATAAGAATGACTCGCAAGAAGAGAGTCGTTCGTAAAGGTACTCATAGTGGTGCTCAAACTTCTCGTTATTCTCCCTCCACTACCATTTTCATCAACTCCTATTCATCTCCCTCTCCAAACGACTCTCTTTTATCTTCTCCTCCTAACAGTGATCCTGAAAGAATGGCTCGCACCAAAACCACTGCTCGTCACCCTAGAGTGGCTCCTAGACCAACTCCATCTCAGCCAAGTTTCTCTCGTGGCAAACGGCCCATTAGCAAGGAAGAAGAAGAGCTTTCTCCCTCTTCTACTCACCCTAGTCGTGGTACAGTAAATGATTTTCTACTTCGTCCTATTTCTTAACCAAGGCTTCCAAATCGCATTGCCTACAAATCTTTTTATGATGATTTTCCAAAAGTTTCCTATGATTTCTGTCATTACAACTCCATAAACCATATGTTTTTCTACAAAGACATCATTGATCGACTTATCTGTCCTCCTAAACTTGTCAATCTTGATGATCTTCGTCAAAATGGTCTGAACTTTATGTCTATATTTGCTTTTCAATGATGGATTCCCGTCATCTCTATTCGTGAAAATGTCTACCCTGATCTTGTGAGACAGTTCTATAGTAACATGTCCAACAAAGAAAAAAGGATTGCTTCATTTGCTTCAAAGTCCTAGATTACCAGGAAAAGGGAATCAATGTGTCCTATTTTGAAGCCCTAGGGGCTGTCTGTGTCAATATTCCTCTTCTTGAAGACAAGTCACTTGGTCCAGTTCGTGCTCAATTGCACAGGATTGTGAATCACATTATTCTGCCTATTTTCAACGCGTTTCATTCTACGATACACTGGTTATATTTGCTCTTCTATCTAAAATTTCCATTTCATTTGCTTATCTTTTGTTAAGGCACATGCATGAATGTGTTCGTTCGAAAAATGCTTTACCTTATACCATACTGCTCACTAAAATTTTTTCAATATTATAATGTTGATTTTGGGGCTAAAATTTCTAGAGAGTTTAATTCTTACATAAAAGAGGGTGGTGCAGTAAAAAGAATAGCAAGCAAGCGTCGAAGCACTAATGAGGAGACTGAAGATCCAAAATAGAGAAATGTTCCCCTGATTCCAAAATCAAACTTTGCCAAAATCTAAATCTCAACTAGTATCATGAAGGATGTGCTTCAAGAGTTTGTGAATCTGACTGATATTCTCATTAACTTTGGGGCTGAAAGAAAAAGAGCTGATGGAATAGAAGAAACGACACTCAAGAAGACCAAAGGTTGCATTCGCATTCTCAAAAATTATGTTGAGGTTGGTTCCAACACTACTGACAATGAGGATGATGATGCCTTAGATGACTCCAACTCTGATGCCTAGATTATCTCATATCTGATCTAGCCATTTCAAACTATCTCTAACTTCGTTTAGAGACTTGTTAGGCTTTCTTCATTTTGCTTATATTGGATGACTATATGCACCTTAATACTTTGCATTGACTGCCACTTATGACTGCTACTGCTGTGACTCTAACACTCTTTTGCAGGTTCTTTGTTTTTCCTCCTTGATGACAAAAAGGGGAGAAAAAGAAAAAGAGACTTAGGCTTTAAATGTTTAATGCATATTTTGTCTTATGTGTTCATGAGTTCATTTTCTCGCTACATCCATTGAATATTTGCTCTGTAATATTGTTGCTATGCTACATTGCTATGTTACTAGTTATTGACTATTTTGAGTATTCTCCATTCTGAGGGGAAGTCATGATTAAAGGGGGAGCAATGCTAACATTGAGGGGGAGCACTACTCATTCACATACAGTTCGGATGATTATAAAAGAGAAGTGTTCTCAACTCATTTAAATTAAATTTTAAATTTATTTATCCTCTTTTATCATGTTTGTCATTAAGGAGGAGATTGTTGAGTTAGAAGTGATTATTGGCACATATATGATGACAAATATTTATTGGATTAAAAGTCCAAACTTGATTTAATGTGTGTGTTAGTGGTGCAAGTCCAATACTTTATCTCTCAGTCCAAATTTATGTTGTTTCAACAAATCACCAATACACTAAATTGAGGCTCCAGCCCAAATACCTATGAAAATAAATTAGAACCAAAAACATAAAGAAAAAAGGTTATGCTATTTGCCAAAAGGAAAAAGAAAAAGCAAGAAGGATATTTGGCATCATTGTGGAGAATGAGGGACAATTGGGACACTATCAAGGACACAAGGACAACAGAAGATCAAAGAAATTCAGAAGTTGGGAGAGCAAATACAACATGCAAAGAATAGCAGAAAAATAGTAGAACAAATTCAAAAGAGCAGAGACGGTGGAGTAGCTCCTCGAATAGCAGAGTTAGTGGACCAAAATGAAAAAGGACTGCATGCCAAGGAAGACAGCAGCAACGGGCAGAATGAGCAAGGAAAATGAAGAGGCAATGAAGCAATTTGAAGGGAGAGACTCATACTATAAAGCTAGCCTCACATCAACATTTGAAAACAAGGAAAAATAGAGTAACACTTGAGTATCATCTCATACACTTGAGCTGAAATATTTTCCTTCAATTTTTTGCTTCATTTAAAATTTTAGTGTTATGGCTATCTAATGTTATCTTTTTGTAATTGAGAAAAAGGCCATTCATGGTGAGAAAAAAATTGAAAAAGCCATGAGAGAAAAGAGGCAAGAAAGAAGCATAGAAAAGTCAAAAGAATTTTCTGTGTAATTGTTTTAGTTGAACTAAGGTTTAGTTTTTCTTGCCAAGTTGGAACCGTACTTGGTGGTGGTTAGACTTGGGTAGAAACTTAGTGGTTGATACTAGATGAATTAGGTTGTAATTCATTAGTATTGGTGTATGTAATCAGTTTGATTATAGTGAAAATTTCACCATGGTTGTGGTGGAGACTGGATGTAAGTTTCATGGCACTAAAAAACTGAACCAGGATACATACTAGCCCCATTCTCTTCTTCTCTTCTCTGTTTATTTCTACTTTTAGAGACAAAAGAAAATTTTTTTCTGTATAATCAACTTCTACAAAAATAGAATAAAAGAACTTCATCTTTGAATTCAACTTGATTCAAATCCCCTTCTCAAGTTCTAGTAGTACCATGAGTATATATTAATATTTTATTTTTCATAAATAAAAGAGTTATTGTGTTTGTAGTTTGTACTTTAGTTTTTAGAAGTTAGATATGGATAATTTTTAAGGTTAGTTTTATAAAATAAATTTAAGAAAAAAATAAATATAATTTTATATATTAATAAATATAATTTTTTTAAAAACACATCAAACATTATTGTTATAACTTTTATTTATTGAAAGTATTTTTTATTTTATTAAATATAGCTACTATAATTTAAAAAAAATGGAAAAAAAAATAAGTAACTTCTGAAAGGCAAGTCAAGAATAGCAATACCAAGCTCAAAGGTGAGACTCACCTAAGGTTAAATTATTGTTTGACAAGCTTAACAGGTTATTCTATTTTGTATTTTCTGGATTCAAACTTAAATAGAGAAAGCTGAGAAACACAACACAAATTTTTTTGTCATAATAAATGTCTATGTCACTTGCAATCTACCTTATAATTTATAGACTTGATGATTCGCAGATTCAATTTTGAAGAATTCAAATTCATTTCTCGTGATAGAGATCGAATGTTATTTAACAATTAAACTATGTTTTAATTGGATTAGCATGAAATTTCTGCACGAAAATTTTCACCCACTAAAAATTTAATTACTTTATCATAATTTGAAATTGTGACCCGAAATAACCAAAAACTAAGGATTTTTTCATTTAAGGGTAAAGTATATTTTTTGTCCCTAAAGTTTGGCAAAAGTTTCAAAAATATCCTTAAGTTTTATTTTGTTTCAATTTTGTCCCAGAAGTTTTCGATTTGCATCAAATATACCTCCGACGGCTAAATTTTCAAAAAATTTAAGACTAATCTAACAATAATGCATGAAAATGATACTTAATTTGCTTGTGTTGAGGGTTATTTTTATGAAATTGTTGTTGAATTGGTCTTAAATTTTTTGAAAAATTAACCACTAAGGGTATATTTGATGCAAATCGAAAACTTTTGGGACAAAATTGAAACAAAATAAAACTTAGGGATATTTTTGAAACTTTTGTCAAACTTCATGGACAAAAAGTATACTTTGCCCTTCATTTAAATAAAAAATATCCTATTTACAAATTGTTTCGCTTGATTTTTATTTAATATCGATATAGTGTGTATTAAATTTGTATCAAGAATTTCAATTCAAAAAATAGATACAATTTTTCTATAAAAATAAGTTTGACTCGAGAATTATCGCATTGAAAATAATTTTGCAAGCAATGAAGTAATAGGAGTCTGCCAATGAGTAATAGTTCAAATGGCATAGTCTCCGAATATTCAATTAAGAGGTTGCGGATTCAAGTCTTATATCTTTGGTAAAAAAAATAAAATAAAGTAATAGGAGTCTTAAACAAATAACAATGAAATTCTATAAATTAGCGTTAAACTAAAAGAACTTTAGAGAATGCCATTAAAATATTTTAAGATATATAAGAATGCAAATTAATTAACAAACTCAGATAAATGAACATTAAATAAAGAATAAAAGTAAATTGAAAAATAAAAGTACATAAATAAATAATGAAAATAAAATGATTTCAGAGTTTACACCCTCACATGTACTGGTACTCACATATACTTAGTACTCTGTATCCTTCCTTTATGTCAACCAAAAAGAGATTTAGTGTGATCTGACATATGAAAGCCTTTTTAAAATTTTTTGACCCTCTTATTTATACAGAAGAAACATGTGTGGATGGTTATTAGTCTCTTATCCACGATTTTGTTTTATTTATTCTCTAAATTTATCCACCAACATTTTTACTGTATTTTGATAGTCAAGTAATATCCTTCACATTCATCTCTATTAACAATTAATCTATTTTCTATTTGTTATTTACACTTTGATTAGTGTTACCTTATGCATTTTCTTTCCACTCAGATTATACTTAATTGACCAAAGTACTTCTGTGTCAATAATTATGTATCATAGTCAAAAGCTTTCGAACTTTTATGCTAACACTATTATATATTTAGGATACAATGTTTTTAGTGAAAAAATTTAAACTCTTATTTTTGCTAATTATGCATAATTTTTTTTAAGATAGAGAGACTCAAACTCACAACTTTTGAATATGGAGGAGACTATGTCATTTGAGTTATAATTCATTGGCCTATTTATACATAAATTGCAAGCGAAAATTCAATAACAATAAGATTTATTTATCAAATCACAAATGTTCAAGAGTTTCTAACACCAATGTTGCTTTCATTCATTTTTAAGCAATAGTAATGAGATTTTATTTTAAGTATTTTCAGGAAAGAATGTTTAAATATTGAATGATTTAAAACATCATGATTGTATTAATTATTTTTTATAAATCAAATATCTATAATAATAAATATAAAATTAGTCAAATTAGTAAAATAATAAGTATTTAATATTTAAATTCCAATAAAAAGGTTTTAGATTTAATGTTTCTTTTTTTGTTGTTGTTATTCTAACCATTTTATTGAGTAGGATATAACTTTATACCTAAAAGAAAATGTTAGGTCTATGTTGAATTTGGGTTTACAAATGATGACAAACATTTCTTTGGATTTGAAGCCTAAATGCTATTTAATGGATGTTTTAATTATTGTAGGCCCAATTGTTCAAGATTCATGCTGCACTAGTCCAAACCAGCATACACTCTTTAGTGCTCCAAGTAATAATAAACAAGCTCAATGCTTCTCAAAGCACCATTCAGCAAATTGAATGAATATGTTTTGCTAAATGTTATAAGAGGACAGCTGGATCATGCGAGGACATGTGTGGTTCTGTAAAAGCTAGAAAGGACACAAGAATATCTCCACTAATTCAAGGACATCAGAAGAGCAACTTTCGGGTAGTGGGTAAGCAAAAACACAACTTGCACATAGCAGCAGTAGCAGGGGTTATGGAGGCAAATGAAAAAGGAGAGCATGCCAAGGAAGAAAGAAAAACAAAGGACAGTAGAGGTAGTGGTCGAGCTCCTCATCTAGCAGAGGTAGTGGAGCATGATGAAAAATGACTACTTGCTAGTTGTGACAGCTCCAACGGCCAGCTAGTACAAGAAAATGGAAGAGGCAAAAATGAAGGCAAGCTGAAGACATATAAGAAGCCTCATTCCATCATTTGAAAGCAAGAAAAAGAGAGCACACACTCAGAGCACCATCTCTAACATAGAGCTGGAATCTTTTTCTTCTACTCAAGCTTAATTTCTGATCTTTTTGTTATGGCTATCTTGTGTCATTTTCTGTTTTGAGAAAAGGCTAATCTTGTGAGGTTGGAAAAGCTAAATAGTGAAAAGGCAAGAGTGATGCAAAAGAGCCACTTATTTCTGATGTAATTTGGGTTTATGAACTAGGATTAGTTCCCCTTGCCAAGTTGGGTTAGCACTTGGTGAGATTGAATCTGTTTGATTCCCCTTCCTAGTTGGGACAGCACTATGGGAAGCTAAGCTTTGGTGATGAAAGCTTAGGGGTAGATACTAGTTGAATTAAGGAGTAATTCAATAGTATTGGTGTATGTAATCTGTGAATGATTAGTGAAAATTCCACCATGGTTTGTGGTGGAGACTGGACGTAGGATTCATTGCACAAAGAATCCGAACCAGGATACATGCTGGTCTTCATCTTCTCTTCCCTACTCTTTACTTGTTCTGCGCGTGAGACAAAATGAAATAATCTCCTGCAACTTAAGCTTCCACTGAAACAGAGTTTGAAACTCAAAATTTTAAGCCAACTTGATTCAACCCCCTTCTCAAGTTCAAGTAAAACCATCAATTGGTATCAGGAGCAAGGTCTCAAGGAGTCAAGCTTCATAGCTTGGAGTAAAGATCCATGGCCAACAATATGAGTCCCAACATCGTGGCTTTCACTCTCACGGAAGGGCTGTCTAATAATAGACCTCCCTACTTCAATGGCAGCAACTATTCTTACTAGAAAGAAAGAATGAGAATCTTCGTGCAGTTAATTGACTACAACATATGGAAGATCATTCTCAATGGACCAGACGTTCTCACTAAACAGAATGCTGATGGAGAAGTTGTGGCAAAAGAAGACAGCATGTGGACAGATGAAGAAAAGAAGAATGTTGAACTCAATGCCAAGGCAATCAACCTGATGCACTGTGCAATCAGTTTTGAAGAGTTCAGAAAAGTGTCAAGGTGCAAAATGGCTAAAGAAATATGGGACAAGCTCAGACTCACTCATGAAGGCACTAAGCAAGTGAGGGAGACCAGAATTGACATGCTGATGAAGGAGTATGAAATATTCAGTATGAAGGAGAATGAGAGCATCGATTAAATGTTCGAAAAGTTCTCAATAATCATCAACAATCTGGACGCCATGGGAAGGAACTACTCTGAAGAAACTTTAGTAAGAAAGATTCTGAGAAGTCTTACTAAGAAATGGGAAGTAAAAAAGCACAGCTATCTCTGAAAGGAATGATTTGATCAAAATCACCTATGATGAGCTAAGAGGCAAGCTGCTGGCCTATGAAATCACACACATGTCTCAAGACAAAGATGACAAAAAGAAAAGTATAGCACTAAAATTAAGAATGACAGCCAAAGAAGAAGAATCTGATGACAGTTTCTCATATGAAGAAATGGTGCTCTTTGTAAGAAAAATGAGAAGACTACTGAGATACAAAAGCAAAGGCAAAGGAAGCTCTTCATCCAAAGACTTCAAGAAAAATCAAGTCAAGTTCACATGTCATCACTGCAAGAAACCCGGTCACTTCAAGTCAGATTGTCCTCAACTTAAGAAAGGCGAAAAATCCAAGAAAGACAAAAAGAAGGTGATGATGGCAACATGGGAGGACTTGGAAAACAACACCAGCTCAGAGAGCTTAGATCAAGAGGCTCAACTATGTCTGATGGCAGGTCATGATGATGAAGATGAGGTAGATCTCTCTGACTTATCTATTGATGAACTGCAATACATTATCAAATGCAATACATTATCAAAGACATTTCTGTGAATTCTAAGAAAGTCTTGGATAAGTATGCAAAATGTAAGAAAGAAAACGAGGCATTGAGGACAAAAAATGATCTTCTTTTGAAAAAGGTTAAGGCTACCGAAACTGGTAATGAAAATTTTTTAAAAGAAGAAAATAGAGTTTTGCGAGCTGAATTAGAGAAATTCAAAATCAAGCATGAAGTTACCGCTTCCACTGATTTGATTTCTGAAAACAAAAAGCTGAATGAACAAAAAAAAAATTTGAATAAAGACTTAGCAAAGTTTGTTCAAGGTTCTCAAAATCTGAACAAACTGCTTGCTTGTCAAAGGTTTGGGTCTGAAAAATCTGGACTTGGATTCAAAGAGGAAAATAAATCTGTTTTCAAACAAAACTTTCAAAAATCTGAAGCCTCCTCTTCCAAGTTTTTCAAACCAAAAGGATTCAGCAAATCTCAGAAATCAGTGGGCAAGAATCATTGCTACAAGTGCAATAGAAATGGTCATGATCCTCCTCAATGTTTCATCTTTCTTAAGTCTTTTGGTAATGATAGTAAATTATATAAAGTTGTTCATGATTTTAATGCTCTTGGGCAACCAAGAAGATTTCACATCAAAGGATCCAAATGGATTTGGATACCTAAGGTTAGTTGAAGAACATGCAGGTTTGCCTTACATCCAAGAAGAAAATGGACATGTGGTATCTTAATAGTGGATGTTCAAGGCATATGACCGGAAGGGATAATTTCTTCATTAAACTCAACAAGTATGATGGAGGATTTGTCACTTTCGGAGATAATGGTAAAGGTAAAATAATTGCCATTGGTAAGGTTGGCAAAGATCTTTCTACTTGCATTGATAGTGTCTTTTTAGTTGATGGGTTAAAGCATAATCTATTGAGCATAAGTCAATTGTGTGACCTTGGATATGCTGTAACCTTTAGGAAATCTGATTGTAGAGTCATAAATGAGAAAACAGGGGCTATTTTATTTGTTGCCAAAAGAAGTGACAATATTTATGGTATTACACTAGATGATCTAAAAGTTCAAAATGTAACTTGTTTCTCTTAAATGGAATCTGAAAAATGGATGTGGCATAAGAGGTTAGGACATGCTAGCATGTTCCAAATCTCTAAGCTTGTAAAGAGAGGCTTAGTTAGAGGTCTTCCTAATATAAAATTTGATAAGGACATCATTTGTGATGCTTGTCAAATGGGTAAACAAATAAAAAGCTATTTCAAACCCAAGGAAGATGTCTCAACTAAGAAACGATTGGAGTTGTTGCATCTTGATCTGTTTGGACCAACTAGGACTCAAAGTCTTGAAGGAAAGAGTTATGGCATGGTAATTGTGGATGACTATATTAGATTTGGTTGGGTGTTCTTTCTTACTCATAAACATGAGGCTTTTTCTGTTTTTGAAAAATTCAGCAAAAAGATTCAAAATGAAAAAGGTTTAAAAAAAATTTCAATTAGAAGTGACCATGGTAAAGAATTTGAAAATCAATAGTTTGAATCTTTTTGTGATGAACTAGGCATATCACATAACTTCTCTTGTCTTATAACACTTCAACAAAATGGTGTTATAGAAAGAAGAAATAGAAGTTTACAAGAAATGGCTAGAGCTATGTTATGTGAATATGAAATTCCCAAGTTCTTATGGGCTGAAGTTGTGAATACAGCTTGCTATGTTTTGAATAGAACCATCATTAGGAAGTTTTTGAAGAAAACCCCATATGAACTTTGGAAAGGGCATCCTCCCAATCTTAGTTATTTTCATCTGTTTGGCTGCAAGTGTTTCATACTGAATATCAAAGAAAATTTAGGAAAATTTGATCCTAAAACACATGAAGGCATTTTTCTGGGTTATTCCACTCTTAGTAAGGCTTATAGAGTTTATAACAAGAACTCCAAAACTATTGAAGAAACCATGCATGTCACATTCTATGAGTCTAACAATGTTCCCAGTGTTTGCATTGATGATAGTCCAGGTTTTGAAGCTGAATTATCCAAGACTACTGATCCAGTTCCTCTAAATCCAAGTTCTCATGAAGTTGCTCCTGTTAGCAGCAAAAATTCCAATTCTGCAGGAGACAATTTGAAATTATCTTCTGTCGCAGCTGAAAATAATGATGCAGAGGCTATTGTTAATCAAGAGGAACCTGAATCCTCAACTCAAACCAAAAGGCCCAGGGAATGGAAGTTTCTAAAGAACTATCTTGAGAAATTCATAATTGGTGATCCTTCCAAAGGTACATCAACTAGGTCATCTTTGAAAAGAGCTAAATCCAACAACTTAGCTCTTATATCAAAGATTGAACCTCAAAACATCCAAGAAGCACTTGCTGATCCATCTTGGGTGTTAGCTATGGAGGAGGAATTGCAGCAGTTTGAGAAAAATCAGGTCTGGACATTAGTGCCTCACTCAAATGGAAAGAGAGTCACTGGCACTAAATAGATTTTTAGAAACAAATTGGGTGAAGATGGAACCATCATTTGAAACAAAGCTAGATTGGTTGCTCAAGGATATGATCAAGAGGAAGGGATTGATTTCGATGAATCCTTTGCACCTGTAGCTCGAATGGAAGCCATCAAATTGCTCCTTGCTTATGCAGCTCACTGTGGCTTCAAGCGATTCCAAATGGACGTAAAGTGTATTTTCCTTAATGGCATAATAGATAGAGAGGTTTATGTGGCTCAACCACCTGGATTTGAAAATAAAACTTTCCCTAACCATGTTTTCAAACTAGCTAAAGCCTTATATGGTTTAAGACATGCTCTTAGAGCTTGGTATAAGAGGCTTAGCTCATTTTTATTGATAAACAAATTTCAAAGAGGAGCCACGGATACCACTTTATTTATTAAGAATTATCATGATCATTTTATTCTTGTGCAAGTTTATGTTGATGATATTATCTTTGGTTCGGCTAATAAGGATTTATGTGCAGATTTTGCTAAGCTTATGACCAATGAATTTGATATGAGCATGATGGGAGAGCTCAACTTCTTTCTAGGCCTGCAAATAAAACAAACTGCTGAAGGCATATTCATTCATCAAGAAAAATATGCTAAGGAACTTGTCAAGAAATTTGGGCTGAACTGTGCTAAGCCAATGGGAACCCTCATGCATCCTAATATCAAACTTGATAAGGATGAACATGCTAGAGATGTTGATGAGACATGCTATAGAGGGATGATTGGATCCTTGATGTATTTGACCTCCTCAAGGCCTTATATCATCCAAAGTGTTGGAGTGTACTCAAGATTTCAATCAAAAGCTAAGGAATCCCATCTCTCTGCTGTCAAGAGGATCATCCGATATGTGCTTGGTACCACTGATTATGGTTTATGGTTTCCTAAGACTGATTCCTTTTAATTAGTGGGTTTCTGTTATGCAGATTTTACTGGGGACAGAATTGATAGAAGAAGCACTAGTGGCATGTGTTGCTTTCTTGGGAAATCACTCGTTGTTTGGTCAAGCAAGAAGCAAGCTACAGTGGCACTTTCAACAGCCGAAGCTGAGTATATTGCAGCCTCCTCTTGTTGTTCTCAATTATTATGGCTGAAAACTCAATTAGCTGACTATAAACTGAATGTCTCTAATATTCCATTATTTTGTGACAACATGAGTGCTATAAATATTTCCAAAAACCCTGTTTTGTACTCAATAACAAAGCACATTGAAGTTCGATTTCATTCTATAAGAGAACATGTGCAAAATAGAAATTTAGATATTCAGTTTGTTAACTCTGAAGGTCAGCTAGCTGATATTTTTACCAAACCATTGATAGAGGGGAGGTTCTGCAAGTTACGGACTGAACTGGGCATTCTTGCTTCATCTTTGTTTTCTTAATGACTCTGATGATGAGATCTTTTGTGTTTTGTCTCATAAATCGCTCTGACCATAAGGAATGATGGACCTCACGTGCTGGAGAAGTTCACAACATATGGGCTTTCTTTACTGAATCCATTGGGCCCATTTCATTGTTGCTTTCTCTAATTTTTTTGGCAATAAGCTTTTCACACTTTTTGGGCCTCATTTAAATTTCTTTTTAAATCAATTTTTTTCCTTTTGTCTTTTATTTTAAACGTACAAAGGTTACAGCTGTAATTTTCAATGCTTTTCAAAGTTTGCATTTTTATCATCTTTCCAAAACTCAACCTTTCCACTCCTCCAAGCTTATATTAACTCCTCACTACATGCATCCATTCACACTACACTCTCCACTCCTTCATCTTCTTCAAACCAGTGATCTATAAATATGGCACAAAATAAAAGAGCTTTCCGCAGAGGCCCTCATAATGGCACCCGTCGTTCTGATCACACACACTCTTCTCCATCACCATCTCCCACTCATTCTTCACCTCCCTCACCATCAAACCCTTATCCTGACATGGCTCGCACTAAGACCACTGCTCGCTGCCCTGCGGTCGCTCCTCGCCCTACTCCTCCTCTTCCAAATACCTCTCAGCCAAGTTCATCCAAACCCAGTTCCTCCAAAGGTAAGAGGCCTCTTCACGAAGACGAATAGAATCCCCCCACTCAGACTCACCATACTTTCGGTACAGTCATTGAATTTCATCTTCATCCTGTTGCTGAACCTAGACTCTCAAATCCTATTGCTTACAAGTCCTTTTATGCTGGTTTTTCCGATGAGTCTTTTGATCGTCGTCGTTTTCAATCTCTCATGAACTACCTATTTTTCTGCAAAGATATTTACAAGCGTACTCTCTGTCCCTCTAAGCTTGTCAATCTTGACAAACTCCGTAGGAAAGGCTTGAACTTTACCCCCAATGTTTGCATGTCAAGGTTGGACACCCATCTTGTCCATTAAAGAGAAAATTTACCCTGATTTGGTAAAGCAGTTCTATAGCAACTTGTCCTACAAAGAAGGGAGAATCGCTTCTTTTGTTAAAGATAAAGTGATCATTCTTGACAAGTATCACCTAGGCAAAGTCCTAGATTATCAAGACCGGGGACCTAATGTCTACACATCGGGTAAGTGGGACGAGACGCTCAATGTTTCTTACTTTGATGCCCTAAGCACTGTCTGCATCAATATCCCTCTCCTAGAAGGTAACACTCCTACTCATAAGTCTCTTGGTCCAGTCTGTGCCCAGCTGCATAGGATTGTAAATCACATCATTTTGCCTCAGAGCATCTCTTTTCAACGCGTCTCATTTTGTGACACACTGGTTTTGTATGCACTTCTTTCAAAAATTCCCATTTCTTTTGCTTACTTGCTTGTGAGACATATGCATGCTTGTGTCAGTACCAAAAATGCTTTACCTATGACATGCTTTTTACGAAATTTTTTTAATATTACAATATTGATTTTGGGGCTGAAATTTCAAAAGATTGTAACTCATATATCAAAGGCGGTGGTGCAGTAAAGAAAACAGCTCCCAGGCGTCGTCGAACTAATGACAGCACTGATGTTCCCTCTGTTGACGAGGATCCTCTGATTCCCCCTTCCACCTCCACTATGATCAAGGTCATGACCCGCATTCTGAAAAATGTGCTTGAAGAGTTCATCAATCTGACAGACCTTCTTCTCACTCATGGTGATGAGCGCAAGAGGAACCAAGTTATGGAGGAAAATGCTCTCAAAAAGACCAAAGGGAGAATTCGGATTCTGAGGGACTTTGTGGAGGATGTCGAGGTTGGCCTCACAACTTCTGACAATTAGGGGGAGGACAACGGAACCTCTGATGAATCCAACTCTAATGCCTAGCTCCTTGTTATCTCATCTGTGACTATGATTCTGTTTCTTTTTGAACTTGTTTATTTTTTGGATGCCTGTAAAGACTTTAAACACTCTGCTACTTATACTCTATGAACTGGCCACTAACAAATTTTGTGTAGGTTTTTCTTTCCCTCCTTTATGACAAAAGGGGGAGAAAAGAAAAAGATTGTTAGCATTGGCTTAGGGGTTAAGGACAATGACACATGATTATGTTTATTACTATGACAAACTTACTTTAATTTCGTCCTGTGTTGTGTAAATTGAGTCATTATTACTGTGATATATTGCCTGGAAAAATTTGACCTGTATGTTTTTAAGCTTTGTCCAGGTAAAGATGTAAGCCATAATTAAGGGGGAGAGAACTGCTAACATTGAGGGGGAGTAGCACATACTTCGGACGGTCATCAAAGGGAAGTGCTCTTAACCCATTTCAATCAATTTTAAATTCTACTATCCTCTCTTATCATGTTTGTCATCAAGGGGAAGATTGTTAAGTCTAAGTTGATTTTGGGTTTACAAATGATGACAAACATTTCTTTGGGTTGGAAGCCCAAATGCTGTTTAATGGGTGTTTTAATTGTTGCAGGCCCAATTGTTCAAGATTCATGCTGCACCAGCCCAAACCAGCATATGCTCCTTAGTGCTCCAAGTAATAATAAACAAGCCCAATGCTTCTCAAAGCACCGTTCAGCAAATTGAATGAATATGTTTTGCTAAATGTTATAAGAGGACAGCTGGATCATGCGAGGACAGGTGTGGTTCTGTAAAAGCTAGAAAGGACACAAGGACATCTCCACTAATTCAAGAACATCAGAAGAGCAACCTTCGGGTAGTGGGTAAGCAAAAACACAACTTGCACATAGCAGCAGCAGCAGGGGTTATGGAGCAAAATGAAAAAGGAGAGCATGCCAAGGAAGAAAGAAAAACAAAGGACAGTAGAGGTAGTGGTCGAGCTCCTCATCCAGCAGAGGTAGTGGAGCATGATGAAAAAGGACTACTTGCTAGCTGTGACAGCTCCAACGGCCAGCTGGTACAAGGAAATGGAAGAGGCAAAAATGAAGGCAAGCTGAAGACATATAAGAAGCCTCATTCAGTCATTCCATCATTTGAAAGCAAGAAAAAGAGAGCACACACTCATAGCACCATCTCTAAGATAGAGCTGGAATCTTTTTCTTCTACTCAAGCTTAATTTCTGATCTTTTTGTTATGGCTATCTTGTGTCATTTTCCGTTTTGAGAAAAGGCTAATCTTGTGAGGTTGGAAAAGCCAAAGAGTGAAAATGCAAGAGTGATGCAAAAGAGCCACTGATTTCTGATGTAATTTGGGTTTATGAACTAGGATTACTTCTCCTTGCCAAGTTGGGTTAGCACTTGGTGAGATTGAATCTGTTTGATTCCCCTTCCTAGTTGGGACAGCACTATGGGAAGCTAAGTTTTGGTGATGAAAGTTTAGGGGTAGATACTAGTTGAATTAGGGAGTAATTCAATAGTATTGGTGTATGTAATCTGTGAATGATTAGTGAAAATTCTACCGTGGTTTGTGGTAGAGACTGGACGTAGGATTCATTGCACAAAGAATTCGAATCAGGATACATGCTGGTCTTCATCTTCTCTTCCCTACTCTTTACTTGTTCTGTGCGTGAGACAAAATGAAATAATCTCCTGCAACTTAAGCTTCCATTGAAACAGAGTTTGAAACTCAAAATTTTAAGCCAACTTGATTCAACCCCCTTCTCAAGTTCAAGTAGAACCATCAGAAAAAATATAATCTAATTTTTGTAAGAACAAATAATCTGTACTGAAATGAAAATTTTGAATTGTAAAAATTAATAACATCAGTGAAATTGATTCATACATCGTTAGTTTCACACATTTTTAAGAGGTTGTATTTTCAAAAATAAAATTGCGTTTCCCTTACATTCACTTGCAAGCTTCTGGTAGATGCTATTGTATTTTGGCTGGTACTATTAGCAAAGATAAGAGTTCAAATTTTTTTATATTTTTACGGCTATAATCATAAAAAAGTATTGCAATTTAATTTTTATATTTTATGTTTGTTAAAATATTATTAAATATATAAATTAATAAATTTTTGTATGATGATGTATACTAGTTAATAAAAAAATTATTTAAATTAAAAAAAAAAACTTAAACTAAGTGAATAATTTATTAACAAAATTATTATTAGAGTTTTTTTCTCTGGACAGCTGAGTACATTTGCACCATTCTCGTAAATCAGGCCCAAAAGCTTTTGGATTTGATAATAAATGATAATAAATTTAAAGATTGTTTTGGTTTTGGTGATGAAGATAGTCAAATTATATTAGATGTTATAAAGGGTTAGAGGATAAAAAAACAAAAGAAAATTATACTAAACAGAAATAGGGGAACACTGTCTTTAATTTTGAAAATAGAATAAGATTTTGATCCAAAAAAAAATAGAATAAGATAAGACATAAAAATGAGATACAAATAATAGAGGCACAAAAATTAATATTTTTATATTTTGGCGATAAAGTAAAATAAATTATAAAAGTTAAATTTATTCTGATTTTTTTCATTCAAAAAATCTGAAAAGAAAAATATAATAATAAAAAATATCATTATAAAAAATTCATAAAAAATAAAATAAAAATAAAAAATAAGTTATAACTTTGGACACAATGTCATTGTGTATGCCTCATCTCTCAAATATTATTTTGTATTTCTATGTCCTTATTTTAGTGTTGTGCATAAATTTGGACAAAAATTTAGATGAAGTGGTAACATGCTCCTAAATTCAAAAACTGTGGATAATGAATTTATTGGGATCAGAAAAGAAGAAGGGAAGGGAAGAGTAGAGTCGGCAAACAGGTCGAAACTCGTCGAGTCAACCCGTGTAACCGTCAAAAAAGGGGTTGGACTGAAAATTTGAGACTGTCAAACTTAAAAAGTCTGCCTAACCCACACACCCTAATCCGTGGCTTTAACGGGCTTTGGCGGAACAGGATGGGCTTCTCCGGCGGGCCAAATATTTTTTTTGTCACGGTCATTTTTTTACAAATTTTTACAATGCTATTGATCCGCAAGAGGATGAAGATTTTTTTTTCAAAGTCAAATAATTCAATTTATGAAATAAAAGAAACATATAGGTGTCCATATATGGGACAAGCAAAAGAAACGGGAGACTCCCAATGCTCTACTATAGAGGTAACATCATATACTAATCTAAGAGAAATAAAAGAAAGTAAAGTACTCATCATTTAGGAATTGGAGATTTGTTGAAGCTCCTTCTGCAGCTTCAAAGTCGACGCTATTATCTCTTCCACACTAGTTGATACATTATCAAAGATGAACCTGTTTCTAGCCTTCCATAAAGACCATCTCAAAATCACCATCATCATCCTTTGAGAGGAGCTATTGGGTCGGGTACGCAAGATCCGATTCTCAAGTTCCACTCAACATAAAATCAGAGTCTTCGGTGTCCCTTCTAGCAGCCGGTAAACCCATTTTTTACCAGATCTTCTTTGATTTCTCACAATAAAAGATACAATGATTGATTGTTTCTAAAAATTGTAAGCATTTTCGGCAGGTGGATTGAATCGATGGGATGCGATGATGAAGCTTTTGTAGCACTAGAAGATTTTCATGAAAGCTCCTCCAGAGAAAAATCTTAATCTTTGTTGGAATTTTCAGAATTTTCAGCTTTCACAGTTCTCGCCACAAATTTCATTGTCTCATAATTTTTGGGCAAAATTCAATGAGAGGATGCGAGAACCCATAAACCATACGGTACCCAATACTCACTTCATACAAACCACTTTTATTAAGGGCCCAATAAATTTTATCTTTTTCACCGCCAATTGTTGTTCCTAGCACACACTGACTAGTCCCCTCAAAAAAAAAACTTTTAATTAGAGTTTGATTCCACAGACCATTAGAAAGTATTAAGTCCTTGACCATCAATAGTGATTGATTTTGCATATTGAAAATTTCAGATGGAGGGACAACACAAGGATGTGGAGGAGTAAGCCAAGGATTGCTGAAAATTCAGATACTGGACTCATCACCAACTAGCAAAACCAACCCCTTTTCAACAACCTTATGCCCTTCTAATATGCTATGCCACCCCACGAAGGTATTGTTCTGATCTCTGCATTCATTATGGAGTAGTATCGAAAATATTTACCTTTGAAGAGTCTAGATAGGAGTGATTGTGGTTGAGAGACAACTTTCCAACATTATTTTGCTAATAGCGCCAAATTCTGATCCCCTAGGTCCTTAAAACCTAATCCACCTTCTAATTTCGGTCTTGTTATAATATCCCAACTAACTCATGCCATTTTTTGTTCTGTACATTTTTTATCCCTACTAAAATTGGGAGAGTATGTGAATCTCCCTAATTAAAGTGTAAAGAAGACGAAAACATGATAATGAATAAATTGGGATAGCCTCCCCAACAGCTTTGATTAGAACATGCCTGCCTGCAGAGGAGAGAAGTTTTCTTTTCCACCCTTGAACTCGCTTCCTCACCTTGTCCTTGATTTCTCAAAAGGTGGTCTTTTTTTATTTTTAGACTGTAGATGGAAGACCCAAATATTTATTATGTACACCAATAGGAGCAATTTTCAATTTTCGAGCCAATAGTAATCGAGCAACAGGAGAAATATTATTACTAAAGAATAAGTTGATTTATACAAATTAACTTTTTGGCCACTGAACCCCTCGTATGATTGAAGAAGATTGAGAATATTTTCACAATTATTTTCTGTTGCTTTGCAAAAAAGGATTGAGTCATCCGCAAACAATAAATGATTAATGGTAGAACATCTTCGGTTGATCTGAATACACCGTTTTTCTCTGCCTTGTTTAGCAAAAAGGATAATCCTTCTCCACAGAAAAGAAAAAGGTAGGGAGATAGAGGATCTCCTTAATGGATATCTCTATTTGGTTTAAAAAAATCAAAAGGTTGACCTTCAACAACGACAAAATAAGAAACTGTAGTCACCACCTCCTGTATCCAACTAATCCACCTAGATTCAAATCCTATTCTCCAGAATGAACTAAAGAAAATGCCACTCAACAAGCTTTACTCATATCCAATTTAACAGCCATTTCAGTCAATAGGTCCTTTTTCTTTGTCTTTAGATAGTGCATACATTTATTAGCGACTAAGGTATTGTCTGAAATCAATCTACCATTAATGATGGCACTCTGATTAGGGTTGATCAGCAAAGTCATAAATTTATGTTGCCAATGGACTAGTACTTTAGAAATAATCTTATGAGGAAAGGCTGATGGGTCTAACCTGTGTCATATCCTTTGCATCAGAAATCTTAGGAATGAGACAGGTTTGTGTATTTTGTCATATCCCAACCAAATCCTGTGTCATACAAGAGAATGAAAATGATAATTGAAAATATTCTAAATTATATTTTAGATTATATTTTATGTTTAATTGAATTATATGTTTTGGATCATGTTCGTTTTGGACAATATTAATTTTATTATTTTGTTTCAAAATACTTGATTTATGATTATATTTATTACATATTTATAATTATAAAGACTTTAATATTTGTGAATTTAAAAATTATAATTTTTTTATGTCTTTAGAAATTATAAATTTATGAAAATAATTGTAAAATTATATATATTATTTCATATTTAATAATTTATAAAAAAATTAAGCAAAACCAAAAAGAAATTTAGGATCGTCTGACGCGACGAGATGGGCTTCCCGTTTGCCACCCTAGGAAAGACTGTGTGCGTGAAACTATATTTTTTTTTTTGAGAAATGAAATGTGGGTAGTTTTTTATACATTTTTTTAATTTCTCCTAGCATTTTTTATATGTAAATAAAATGTTTGTTAATATAAATAATTTTTTAAAAAATATATTTTTATTACAAATCTCATTTATAGAGAAAATAGAAAAAAACACATGTTATAAACTAGATAAGTAAGAATTTAGTTATCCATATTAATTTAGAAAATAAAATGAATATAATTTTTTATAATTTAAATTATATTAGTTTTGTAAAACCCGTAAAATTAATAAATGATTAATCAATAAATTAATTATTATTTAAAAAAAATTAGAAACACACTGAACTTGTTCGGCCAAGGGAAAGAACATGAAGGAAGACCCAAATCATCACCAAATCTTTAATTCCATATAACTTTTTACTCTGAGTTCCGATTGCCACACCGTTTGTAGCCACGTGACTAGCGTGATGAGTTCTACAAAATTCGGTAACTAATTTGGTAAGAAATCTACTTCTCAATTTCAATTATCTCCTCTCCAAATTTCAAAATTCAATGTGTAATTATGTTGAATTTTGTATGATTTCGGTATTTAGGTTCGAATTAACTTGTGGGTATTGTCAGGTTTAGCTCACTTGAGTTGTAAGTCAGGTAAGCACCTTCAATGTGTAACGTTGAATTAGTGAACTTTATATTGATTGTGGTGATAATTGTATTGTTAGATTAAGATTGATTGTAGGTTGGAGTCAAAGTGAGGATTTGGAAACAAGAGATCAAGCTTTGGTGGCTAGAGGGCTGTTTGGTGAGGTCTTGGAGTCTTGGAAGCTTGAAAAATGCTGAGTTGTGAGGTGTTCCAGGCATTAACGAGAAAATTGGCTAAGGTATAGTTTCAGTTTCTCGTAACTAAAATATAATGTGTCGTGAAAACTTAGGTTAGTTGACTGTAGGATAAACTTGAATTATTTATGATGTTGATGATTGAAATTGGTGGGTATGTATTAGTGTTAGCAATACTGAGATTGTGGTTGAGGTTATGATGTTGTGATGTGTAATTAATTTATTATATGTGAAGAGTGAAGAATGATAATGATGATGTTTATTGAGATATTAATATTGTTGATGATTTAGGATTGGTTGGTATTTATGAGGTTTGGCAAATTAAGGTTGTTGTTGGTGAAATAATGTAAATTTTGTGGAGATTGATGAAGTGTATATGCATGTTGTTGATGATTTTATATAATGTTGCTTTGGATATAGATTATTGTGTTGAAATAAAAATATAATTGTAAATTGGTATGTATGAAGAAGATAAGGGGTGTTACGAAGGGTTGAACTTGGTTGGAGACATATTTGGTAAGTTTTAATAGGGGTTTGGATTTAAATATTTTGAAAGTTGAGGTTTGTAAATTTAATTAAATCTTTGATTTTTGGCCAACTTTGATGAGCCATAACTCGGCCTTTGAACCTCCGATTTTTATCAAACTTGTCTAGAATGAAAATTTGGTATGAGAGATTTATACCGTTCGAAGAATGGATGAAAAATATTTTAAAACGAAAAAATTATGTACGTCAAAAGTTCGGTGTGTAAAATTGAAATTCTGCAGCACTTACAATTTTGACCACCCTGCATAACTCATATACGCGAGCCTCACACGCAACGCGGGCATTCTGTTCGGGTTGATGTCCCGCGTACGCGAGAGGATGCATGCGTACGCGAGCGGGGGGAAAATGCACCTCCGCGTACGCGGGTATGGGGACGCGTACGAGGATCCCTGTTTTTCCAAAACATGACGTTTTATTTTTAAAAGCATTCCTCCAGCTTTCAAAACCCTTGTCACTCTTGTTTAAAGCCTGGTAGGTGGATTTTGGGTAGTGGAGTATAATTAGGGCTCTGAGGAAGGAAACTTGTTAGTGAAGAAAGTTTGGGGTATGATGGATTATGATTGAGGAAGTGCGAAAGTGCTATATAATTGACGAATTCTGGCTATACAATATTGAATAAATGAATATGAATGATGATGAATGAATATGATAATTGAAGTCTGAATGAGATTGTTGATGATGAGTATGTTTGAGTTTTCTCTCTGTTGTAAAGTGTGTCGGGTACTATATCGCATGAGTGTGTCGAGCACTATATCCCAAGAGTGTGGGAGCACTTTACCCTGGGAAGTGTGTCGGACACTATATCCCATGAGTGTGACGGACACTAAGTGTAGGAGCACTTCACCCTGGGAAGTGTGTCGGACACTATATCCCATGAGTGTGACGGACACTATATCCTGAGAGTGTGGCTGGCGCTATATCCCAAGAGTGTGGGAGCACTTTTAACCTAGGAAATGCGACGGGCACTATATCCCATGAGTGTGGCAGGCACTACATCCCGAGAGTGTGACAGACACTATATCCCAAGAGTGTGGAGGCATGTCAGAGAGACGATATCCGGGTTAGCTGCCGGATGTGTCGGGTTCTGGCGATATAACCGACACGTGAGCTCACGGCCAGTAGGATAGACATATATCATATTTAATTGTGCATTAATTGGGCTTGCCTATGTGATTATTATGCTTACTTGCTAAATTTGCTACCTGCTGTAATTGTATTCTACTTATGTTTACCTTGTCTATTTGTTTGTCTGTGTGGTTCCACTGGAGTTGGAGGATTGAAGGAAGACATAGATTGAGGGTTTTGATTAGAATTCGGTTAAGTTTAGGAACCTTAGAGAACCACCCCTATTTATGGTTTCTGTTTTAAACCTTTAAGTATTATAATATGAGTGTCGGAGTTCTTGGATTGCCTCTGGCTTTCTCGAGACCTTATATGTTAGTTATGTGGGCACTGTTACCATGCTAATAACCTCTAGTTCTCAACCCATATATATTTTGTGGTTTTCAGATGTAAGATGTGAGACACCTCGCTGAGACATACTGGGAGCTTCTGAAAGCGAAGGATTTTTGTGTTTTGGGACTTTATCTTAGTTTATGATGTATATATGTAGATACTCTTATATATCCACTGCATATGTATGTTATGTTTATCCTTCTTAAAAGTTGATTTGGAGAAACAGGTTCTATAAGCTGTATGTTGGGCATTTTGAGTTTATTTTATATATATATATATATATATATATATATATATATATATATGAATGCTCTGGCCGGTTTAAACTTAGCGAGCCGAGTCAAGAGTTTTGTTATCTGTATCCTTGGAAGTCTTCTATTATGTATGACTGTATGTATATATGTATTTATGTCGCTATACTCTTATACTATCTGGTTTACGTTTACCGCTTGCGTGAGTGATGCGCTTTTCTGTTTAACGCCTCGCTTTTAACTTTTTTTCAAAAGCTATGAAGCACGGACACTTCGCTGAGTTGCCGTGTCCACGTGTCGGACATATTTCGGACACGACACTTATCGACACTCGTTCGACACGCGTGTTTGCTGTGTCCAACCGTGTCTTAATAAAAAAAGTAAAAAATTCTTCTCCGGACACGCTTGGACACACCTAAATACCATCACGTGCCAGCATGTCCTGTCTTATTCTTAACATATATTCTTGAAATAAATTTAGATATAGTATATATTATTATTTATTAAAACAAAAAATAATTTAAATACTTGATATAATTAAAATAAAATATTAAAAATAATTTAAAAAATTAATTTATATTTTAATATCAATAAAATATCAAAATATCATTACGATTTATCTAAAAAATATTTTATATTTTATATGTATGTGTGTCCCTGTATCGTATAAGATTTTAAAATTCGCGTGTCGGTATGTCCGTGCATCATAGTTCAAAAGGCTCCTAGATAACACCATTTTTCACTTATACTATATTGGGATGGATCCTCTGAATCATTAAAAGAAATTGAGAGGGTAAAGTGTGATCTATAACCCTTAAATGCTCTCTCTCTCATGTTTTCTCTTGGTCCCACCTGTAAAAATGAATGGTGAGAGATTATACTTTACTCCCTCAATTGTTAAAGAAAAATTGAGAGGATCCATTCTCATACTATATATATAATTTTACTCCTAGAGATAGTAATACCTCATTACCTCTGTCTTAGGACTTAAGCGGGTGTTACAGGTTTGATTTTATCCTTTAATTTAGTTCAATTTGAAATTAAGATTTAGTCATTTAAAAAATTAAATCAATACCAAATTTATTATACAAAAATAACATTTTAAAAAATTATAAAATTTATAATTTAACATATAAATAAATATAATTTATATTATAAAATTTTTAAAATTTAAAAAGTAATACCAAATATGCTATATGAGTACATCATATCAATAAATATTATCTATTTATATTCAATTTTTAGATAAATAAAATTTAAATTATAAAATTTTTAAAATTTAAAAAATCAATACCAAACTTGTTATATGAGTAAAAAAAAGATGAATATTGTATATTTAAATTCAATTTTAAATTAAAAAAATAAATTAAAAAACTTGTTATATGAGTACATATGAAAACTATTCATTTAAATTTGAAAAATGATAATATTACTTTTACTTTTGTTTAAAATTTTAAAAGTTTGTAAATTAAATTATTTCTTTCTAATAATTTAAAAATTTTAAATTGATTAAATTAAAATAAATTAAATTAAAAAATAAAAATAAAATCAACATGATCTAAATCAATTAAAATCATACTGCAAATATTTTTTATTGTATGTAATAAAAGATTTTTTTTTATTTTTATTCTGTGGTTTGATTGTTAAAGAGATCCTTATATGAAAAATATTTTATATAATACTAAATGACTAAATGTTATTAAACTCATTAAAAAAATTAGAACCAATCTTATCAACTATCAACGGATAAGAATAGCCTATAGAAACAAAAATTGTAGCCATGTAATATAGTAGCAACAAATCCAAATGATTTTTTTTTTTTTTTTTGCAATCAAAAGTTTAAGGAATTTCAAAACAGAGAACAGAGACTAACATATTGTCTGTTTTAAGTGTGGCTCTCTAAAGAAGTTGAACATTAACAAATAAAACCACCCAATACATTGATAAGTAAGAAAGGGGAAAAATAAACACAATAGATCTCACATAAAAATTATTGTTAGTTTTTGTTATTTATACGAAGAAGTACAACAAAATACAAACACAGATCTACCAAGATAAAGTGAAAAAATGCATAAAAACTTGCATATTTCTTTTCTATAGGATAGATCCATTAACATTACCATTTACACGATTGTTGCTCATCATCTGCTTAAACTCCTCAAAGTTCACGTTGCCATCTCCGTCAGAATCCACAGACTTGATCATGTTGTGACATTCCTCCACAGAGCACTTCAACCCTAGGCGGTTCAGGACAAGATGGAGCTCGGCGGAAGAGATGAGGCCGTTCTTGTCCTGGTCATATAGGTTGAAGGCGTCGCGGAGCTCAGTGGCACCTCCGTCGGTGGTATCAGATCGGCAGAAGACGGCAAACTCATGAAGGCTTATGAAACCATCATGATCGGTATCGAGATCGTCCATGACGCGCTGGAGTTCATCCGGTGGAACACCAGAGCCTAGGGTGCTAAGGACGTTGTCGAGCTCATTAACCGAGATCTTGCCATCGCCGTTAGAGTCAAAGCGACTGAAGACTCTCTTGAACTCGTCCATGTCCTGGAGGTAGATAAGGTTAGAGTTTGTGGATTTGGAGCTAGGGTTTGTGTCGGCAGTGATGGGTGTCGCCATTAGTGTTAAACTGATATTTTGAGTATGATGAAAAGTTGAATCACAAATGGTGAGACATGGAACACCGTGTCTGCCTATGGTTTTATACTGATTTATTTTGGATTATTAAATAAATTTATTTTTAATTTCTTGGATAAAACATTTAATATTTAATTAATAATTTTTTTAATTTTATTATTTTAAAAAATTATTACTAAAATAACATCTTGTAACTATTTGTCTAGATATTATCATTTAGTTTATATTATTTTACTAACATGAATATTAGTACTCATCAATCAATCTGTGTAAGTATGATATTCATTTGTCAATAGATAAAAAAAGAATTGAAATATAAAGAGCTAAATTTTTAAAAAGCATTAAAATATATAACTAATATTTAAACAATATCTAAGAGACTCGTTAACATAATTATATTCACAAATATATAAATTCATTATGTACTCATAAAAAAAATCTCTAAATAATTTTAATAACATTCAAATTTTATTTTACATTTAAAAAACACACATACAATATTCAGAATACTACACAAATTAGGCATCATCTTATATCAAAACATTTGGTCGACACGATCAATATATATCTAATACAAAGAATTTTATTAATAAATTATAATATATTTGATATTTATTAATTTAATATACAAATTAACTTTATAATATTTTAATGATTTGTTAAATGATATAAAAAAATATTATTGATAACAAATAATAAATATTATTTTTTTAACTCATTAACAAAAATATAATTTATTAATGAATTATAATTCAAATGACATAGACACATAGTTTCTTTATACTCATCTAAAAAATTATAAATTTGAGTGTTCTTATTTTTGGTAAAAAAAAAAAAAAAAAACAAATATATAATTCAAGAATAAAGAAGACCCAGTTAAGAAAGAAAGACACAAGTAAATGTCAAATCGGTGGGCATTATAAATGTGTGTAACATAGACAAGAAAATTAAAATTCCACAAAATATTCATGCTTCATCGTTAATAATTAATTAAAATGATCTTTAATTTATTAAGAATAAAATTATTTTTAATAAAGCATGATTTAGTAATAGTTTATAATTATATATTTTTTGTTCTATTATTTAAAAATATCTTAAATAAATCTTAAAAAAATCAGTCTAATAATTTATTTTTTAAAGAATTCTAATAATAATATTAATTACTAATTTTTTTATTTTATTAGACAAATTAATATTTATGTTACAAAAAAATTTGGTCTAATAACTTATTTTTTAAAATAATTATAATGATCATATTAATTATCAATTTTTTATTTTATTAGAAAAATTAACATTTATGTCTCATTTTTATTAGAAATTAATAAAATTTGTCTATATAAAAAAATTAATTCAATATTAAAAAAATCAGACTTTCTTTCATGTCTGAAATAGTGACTAATTTAACTAAATTTATTAATTTATAATTGAATAATATGACGTAAAACATTATTTATCTAACATAACAACTATTGTAAATGAATTTAACAATAACAATTTTGTAAGAATTAAGTGTCAAATTAAAAACGCTGTAAAATGTAATATAAGTTTGGAATATTATTCTCTTTTATCAAGTTTCACTTTTTCTCTAAAAGGCCGATCTTTTGTACTTCAAATGATGATTTTGTTCTTCTATATTTTTACCTAAACACAAATAATATGTTTAAAATTAAAACATATACTTTTCATATAGCCTAATCAAATGTTAAAAAAATGTTCTGAAAAACAAATAATTCATATGATACATGTACAAACAACTTTTGTCCTTTATATTTACTGCACAACACCTGTGCTTATGAGATTTTAAATAATATATACTAAATAAGACCTAATAAATAGATAATCTAAAAGTGAAATTTAGGCCCGATAGATCATAACTTTTTTTTTTTTAATTAGGAATGAAATTTAAATCTGTAATTTTGTAGGTGAGTATGAGAAACAAATAAATAAATTAATTAATCATAAATAAACAAATAAATACTAAATTACTTAAGGAACAAAATAAAAAATACATAAATATTCTTGTCATAAATACAACTCATAAGTTAATCATAAATACACACAAATGGATGAATAACAACTCCTAAGGATTAGGGAAGAAGGGGCAGGAAAAAAGGTGGATGAAAATGGCATGTGGCATGTGGCATGTGGCATGTGTTAATATGGATGAATTATAATGCTTGCATATCTCCTATGCAAAAGAAATATTGAAGCTGATATCTACTACATTTTTTAATAAATAAATTATATTTTAATTGATAAAATAATTTTTATTTTCTTAAATATAAGATAAACTAATTTCTTATGTTTTAAAATTTTAGAGGATATATTACATCAATAATACTTTTTTTAACAAAATAAATTTTTATTTCTTAAATATAAGATAAATTAATTTCTGATGTTTAGTTTTAGATAATATAATCCATCAATAATATTTTTTAAGAAAAATAAACATTTATTTACATTTATTTAAAAAATAAAAAAATCATTTGTATTTTTATTTTATAATAAAATAAAATGTTTAATACTATAAAATCAGACACCAAATTATCAAATTTTCTAATTAAAAGTTAAATTTAATTTTGCTATATTAAATATAAATATTTTATATAATTATATAATAAAAATAAAATGCTTAACTTTTAGATGACTATTTATATAATTAATAAAATATTAATTATTTTTAATAATATAGTGTTACAAACAAAGTTTTTCACACTATTAAAATTAAATTTCTGAAAAGTAAATTTGCTAAAAACAAAAAGCATTACGTTATAACAGTAGTGGTGTAGGAATAGTTTTACTACATTTGTAAGACGCGTTGATTAAGGACAAAGGAATACACTCTTTGTGGGACACGCGTAAATGAACGCGGGTTGGACACGCTCGTGACTTTAAAGAAAGAAAGAAAGAAATGAGAAATTGCTGAATCAAGAAGAATGGTGAGTTTTAGCCTTAGCCTCGTCCTTTTGGATTTGTTGTCACGTGGAGAGTGTAATGCATATGACTTTTTACGTTTAAATAGGAAAAAGTATTATTCGTTGCTTTAAGGAAGGGAAAAGGGAGGGAAAAGTATTATTCGTTACAATCATGGGATGGAACAGGGAACACGTGTAATTTATGACATATGGATCTGCATCCGCATCTTTATCTTTTTTTTTTTCATGGAAATCTTTTTATCTTTGGGACTCAACCTAACAGGCCCAATTTTATTTCTAATGCTAGGCACATCTTTTGACCTTTCTCTTCTTTTGTTTTTAGTCCTAGTCCGTGTGTCCCTTCTTAGTAAAAGTGCTATGATGTTACAAAATCCCCAATAGATGGGCCTGGGATCAATACCCAAAATCCAGAGAGTTGGCACCAAAAACTGTAGGACTATGATGGGCTTTGACTGTATTGGCCTATGTTTCTTTTTGTTATGAAACTTGGGAGTACTTCAGCCCAAAACAAAAGTTGTGATGAACACAAAAAGAAAGAAAAAAAAAAAGAAAAACAATCAATAGCTTAGGTAATACCGTAGTAGTAAGACATGCTTGTATAGTTGTATTTCCTTGTTTTCTAGAAATTGAGAAAAAAAAAATTCCCGTTAATAATTAACTATTTTTTTTCCCCTTCTAATCTTTGTTCATTCAAATTTTATTGCATCTTTCGAAAAGGAAAACGAGCATGTAGATAATCAATAATGTTAGCGACTTAGCGCAGCAAAAATAGGAAGAAAATCATGCAAAAGGAAAATAAAGAATAGTCCATGAAAAACTATAAAGAATTTCCAACGTTAACCAAACAGGACAAGCTTTTTCGGACGTTCTACTGCTATCCACCCTGTCAACCCCTTCCTCCCCTCCCTTTTCCCTTCAAACTATATGGAAACAAGTTAAATGGTGTTTAAAGTAAAATATTAAATATAGTAGTTCACACGCAAATTCCTATAAAATTGGGGATGGGCGGGGAAATATGTAATTGTTTCATTGTCTAATTTCATTGCAAAGGAAGGCAAGATAAACATCATATGAAGCAATATAGACTATTGTCCGTCACCAAAAAAAAAATATAGACTATTGTCCAAGGTCTAAACAGACAAGGATTACTTAAAAAAGAGAGTGACGTTTGTGAATCCAATTTCTCATTGGTTGTGTGGCGAATATGCTTTTTAGGGTGTACAGTATATCAATATCAGGCTGGAAACCAAATAGACGAATTGATTGCTCAGTGGAATTGGAATAGTAGACAAATCCGCAAACCCATTAGCGATGAGAAATGTATCTAACAAGCGCTTGCTACTTGCTAGTATGAAATAACCTACTTTTTTACTCCAAGATAAAAACATGGCCATAAATGACAACAATGGAAGCAAAACACCTGACAAACCAAGCAGATCACACGCAGGCACGCGGTAGTAGTAATTGTAATATGAATTAATACAGAAGACTTAGCTAGTACACATTAACGTACTAAAGTAACGAAATAAGAGAGTATTGGGTAGTATTGGGTAGTACTAATGCAAATGCAAATTGTTATGACATAATAATGATAATGATAATGATGATAATAATGGTAATAGTAGAAAGAGCTAGGCCAAAGAGAATAGTAGTAACTATTAAGTATTAACTAGTAAGGAATTAAGGAGTAGTGAGCTTGAGATCAGCGGCGGCGAGGGCAGAAAGTGAGCAAGTAGTTAGCGCGAGTGCAAGTGGCGATGCTGGTGGGGTCGTCGTAAGCGTAGGAGTAGGCCTTTGGGCATGCGGTCTTGAAGATCCTGGAGTAGGCAGTGGGCTTGCAGGCCTGTGGGCTTCCATAGGTACCCGTGCAGCAGTAGCGAGGGGAGTTGAAGGCGGAGCAGGCACTCTTGCAGGCCACCACGCGCTTCTTGTCGCGTGAGCGCACCTGCAGTCCCACGGGGCACATCATGTTGAGGTCGCTCACGCACCCAGCGTAGCTGCACTTTCCAGATCCCTTGAACGGTGTGATCGAGATTGGAAGGTTGTAACCGTCCACCAGGCTCACGTCGTAGAAATCCTGCTCGTTTCCCAGCGTGAACTCTGCTAGGGTCGCCGGCGGAGTTCCGCCGATGCCGTTGCAGAACAGGGACCCGCCGCAGTCGCCGGTGGCGCAGCGGCCCCGTCCGGAGCCGTCGAAGGCGCAGCCGTGGCGGCCCCAGAAGCGGCCCGACCAGAGAGCAGGGAGTTGGAGGGAGTAGGCCTTGTTTGGTGGGAGTTTGAAGCCCCCGCGGGCCAGAACGGGCTTTCCTGAGCTGGGCTGGATGCCGGGCCACACTGGGTGGGGGCACTTGTTGTAGAATATTATTGATGCCCCTGAAGCCTTGAGCACTGTTAGTTGGCATGAACAACAAACAAGCAAAAAACCAGTCACATACACTGTTCTTTAGTTTCAAGTATAATAGTGTATAAAATGCTCCTTAAAATGTAAGCATGAAAGCGGCATTGTAATGGAGAGAAAGGAGGGTAGATACCTGAAATGTGGAAGACGAAGAGGAAAACGAAGAGGAGTCTCAGTATTGAGGCCATTGATGTTAGTTAAAAGAGAGCAGAATGAGTTGCAGTCCAGGCCTTGCAATGGTATTATATGGACTTATGCCGCAATGATAACCACATTACCACAAATAAACCGAGCTAAATCACGAGGGTTGGGCAAAATTCACATCGACTGAAGGAATAATTCCGTTTCATTCATTTTCTTGGAATGCGGGCCATACTCATATATACTGTAGTCACTAATAAAGTAGTAATATTGATTTTGAAATTGAAGTGTTAAAATCAACTTCTATTTGCTGTAAAAGCTTCTTTTCTCAACCCCACATACATGTTACCGCCTTACCGCTATCACTCCGTTGTTTGAGAATAATATCTATCTACTTCATTTTACTATCTTATACGGGATGTAATAGCGTTTATTGGTTTAAAAAGTGTGGGAGTGACATTGTTGAGGGGTCAGCCGCTCAGGTCCAGAGGGAGGGATTGTCAGAGAGCCGGTGGTGAAGGACATAGTTGTCCGCATGTTGGAACAAGTAAATGAGCATAGCAACAAATTCCATTAGGCAACGTTTGTTTATAGAAATGGGATATTGGAAAGATATATAAAAATATAAAACCGTATATATAGTAAGAGACATGATATTTAGAAATATTAAATTAATATATTTTATATTTATTCTGATAAAAAATATAAAAATATTAATAAAAATATAATTTATTTTTTTATTTTTTATTAATTTTTTATAATTATATTTTTTATTATTTTTTTAAAATTTTTTAAATGAAAAAACATAAAAATAAATTAGACTTTTATAATTTGTTCTATTTTATCATCAAATAGAATATAAGAACATTAAATTTTATGTTTCTGACTTTTATGTTTTATTTTTAGTGTTTTATCTTGTTCTGTTCTCATAAACAAACACAGTCCTAGAGACTAAATTCGAATTTTTTTTAAATAAATAAAATAAATATTTTAATTACGCATATACATATTTTTTAGAGTATTTGTGTATTTACACAATGTGTCTTATCTCATTTACAGTCTCTTGTTTACCGTGTAAACAAGATAAGACACACCCCTCAATATATCACATTTGTAAACGTGACACATGCGAAAAGACGGGTAATGCATATGTAAACGAGATAAGTGACAATTCAACTCGTTTACACAATAAACAAGATATAATAGGACAAAAATTAAATATCTATAAAAATATCAGCAAACCCTTGGTCCCTGAGCTATCAATTTAAGTTGTCGTGTGTGTGTGTGTATATATATATATGGTGATTGGGAGGAATCGTACAATAGGAGTCGCTAGCATGTGCCGAACTTGGTTCCTGAGTCAGGTCATCTTGATGCTAAACGACTACTTCCTCTGCACACCCTGCTGCACTGGAAGGGGCGGTTTGGCACCTAAGAGCTCCTCCACGTACTTCCATGTTGGTCGTTAGTGCCAAGTCTGGAAGTCACGCAGGCACCCACCGACTGACTCTCCCAAGGTGGTATACAACATCTTGTAGGGTGATGGTGCACTCACCCCATGACAGGTGAAAAGTGTGGGTCTCCGGACGCCACCGCTCCACAAATGCAGTGATCAGAAAGTTGTCAAACACAGAGTCCCTGAGCTGCACCGTGTCGCCAAACCCAACTTCCCTCAGATAAACGACGATGGAGTTCGGAGGTGCAAGTGTGTGACTAATCCGCCTAAGCAATAAAAGGCGAGGCCTTTGTTTAAAAAAAAAATTATAAGTACAAAACTTTAAACTAACTTCTCTAGCATATTCAAAACTATTTTAAAAAATATAAAGTGCAACTCAGATAAACATCACAACATAATAAAAAGCATAAAAAAAAAGTACTTAAAAATCCTTCCCAAATTCAAAACAATAAAAGTAACTACTAAAAACTTTAAATTAACAAATCAACTCAAACTTATTAGTTGTTTAGCCTTCACTATGAACAAACTTAAATACTTATAAATGTCTTAATTTCTATTTGTCAACTAACCTACTCTATATTACCTAAATATCATTCGGTCTATTCATTAGTTAAGTAAATCGCAAATAATTATTAATTTGAACAATAAAAGATAACACCAATCTCAAAGTCGATAACTCCCGTAATGTGTCAACTAGCATTCAAGCGATTGATGTTCGGGTTACGTGTCATAACGTCCCGAAAATTCAAAAATATCAATAAAATATAACGAATTCTATTTATAAACGTCAATGTACCTTATCTGAATGTACACGTGTCATAACGTGTTTATAAATGTGATACATTGATGTGTGTGCGTGATTTATCTCATTTAAAGTATAAACAAGATAAGACATATTGTGCAAATACATAAATGCTTTAAAAAAATATGTATATACATAATTAAAATATTTATTTTATTTATTTAAAAAAATCTGGCCAAATCCTTATTATTGTACGATTATAATTGATTATAAGTATTTATTGTACATTGTTAATATATATTTTAAGAAAATATTTTAAAAATATTAGATATATTCTTTTTATTATATTCTTAAAATATATTTTTAAGATATCAAATAACCAAATCTTTATCTATTTATTTATCATCTTTTCTCTTCGTTTCTTTTTTTTTTCCCACAGTTCTCTTTCATTGTTCACGGTCAATTCACGAGAGAATCACTCTGCCGCACTCCACTATCACACCAACCAAAATGCAAACTGGGAAACACTCCCCCCTTCCACCAACAACGCATATCAATTTCCGCATAAATCTCAAGAGGGTGAATTCTATGGTATTTAATTTTTGCTAACTTATGTGTTATAATAAATTTTAGATATTTAAAAATTATTTATTCTTATCTTTTTTAAATAAAATATTAATTTTTAATTTTTTATTAAATTAAATACTATTTTTTAAACATCATAACAAATTAACAATAACGAGTCACCACTCAATAATTCCATGGAATCTTTTCTGCCCCCTCAAATTTCCCTGTACCTGCACCTGATGAGAATAGGTTTTGCATCCCTCCACTCTTACACAAGGTGCCAATTTCCATTTCCGTTTTCTACATTACAAATATCTTAATATTGTATGAAAAAGGGTAATTAATACCACACTACTTATTGAGTATTTTAAAATCACATAAAGGGTTATAGATTAAATCACGGATATAATATACAAAACCTTAAATAGTATACATAGAATAAATATTTACAAGTTTAGAAACAAAAATAAAACACATACGGTGAAATAAAGAGAATAATGTCGATATTTTTATTTGTTTGAAAATTTTTACTTTAAGAAAGAAAAATGAAAAATTGTTCTTCTCAAATTTTTTTATATTCACGAATTTCAACTTTATTTAAAATTTTACTGAATTTGAATATTTAACCTAAGCTAACCAATGAGCTAATTATTTGCTTGCTTTCCTTCTTGTATAAACGCGCAACAGAATGCTTCACATGGAAATTGGAATCAGTTTTTTGAGAGTGCATAAAATGCCAACCAAGAACAGTCTCGTGTCTCGCGTTGTAAAATCAGGAAGCTCACTCGCTGGTGAGCGCGTACACATAACATTATCAAACTGAAATGATGGATTGGTAGAAAGGTGGCACTATTTACGGCTAGGATGAGCATTGTTCGTGAAGAAAGAGCACAACGGCAATGAGAATTGAGAACCATGTTGTAAAACAACTAAATAAATAAGGAAGATGTAAATATAAAATAAAATATGTAAATAGAAGACTCTAGCATTAATATAATTAGTTCAATAATAATTTGTATATATACATTAATATTATATGTTGTAATATGTATATATATGTAAAGATAGAAAGAAGTATTAAAAGTAAAGGGAGAGAGAATTGCATTTGTTTTATTACTGTAAAGAGAGAGAGAGAAATGGAAATGAAAATAGACTTTATAATATATGAAAGAAGAGAAAGGTGAGAATATTTGTTATTGCTGTAGTGTATTTCCATTCAGAGGCTTAAGCCTCTATTTATACACGTACATGAGAAAGCTTTTCAAGTTCATATTAAATGTGGTCTTCTAAGTCATCCTTGAGAAACTACACCTCATGGAAAATGGGCATCCACGTAAGGTGTGATAGAATCCTTATCACAACACTCCCCTTGGATGACCATTTAGGATTATTGCCTCGTTAAAACCTTACTAAAGAAAAATCCAGTGGGAAAAAAACCTTAGTGAAGGAAAAAGAGTACAATATCCTTTAATGATGGGGCTGCCTCATTAAAAACCTTGTCAAGAAAAACCCAATGGGAAAAAAAAACTTGACCAAGGAAAAAAGAGTACAATCTCCCCCTCTTGCCGACATCATTTAATGTCTCGAAATCGGCGCATCCCAATCTTATGTACCAATCTTTCAAAGGAGGATTTTGGGAGTGACTTTGTAAATAAATCTGCCAGATTGTCACTTGAACGGATCTGTTGGACATCAATTGTCCCTTGATTTTGAAGATCATGAGTGAAGAAGAATTTGGGAGAAATATGCTTTGTTCTATCACCTTTGATGTATCCACCCTTAAGTTGAGCAATGCATGCTGTATTATCTTCAAACAGGACAGTTGGAGCTATCTTATGATCAATTAGTCCACATGATGACAGAATATATTGAATCAGACTCCTCAGCCAAAAACACTCGCGACTAGCTTCATGAATCGCCAGTATTTCAGTATGATTAGAGGAGGTTGCTGCTATCGTCTGTTTCGTGGACCTCCATGATATAGCTGTACCACCATATGTGAATAGGTATCCTGTTTGAGACCTCCCTTTATGTGGATCAGACAGGTATCCGGCATCTGCATAGCCAACTAGTTGTGACTTGGATCCATAGGGATAAAACAATCCCATATCAACCGTTCCATGAAGATATCGAAAAATTTGTTTGATTCCACTCCAATGTCTTCTGGTTGGAGAGGAACTATACCTTGCTAGTAAATTCACCGCGAATGATATGTCAGGTCGCGTATTATTAGCAAGATACATTAGCGCTCCAATGGCACTAAGATATGGTACTTCAGGACCAAGGATATCTTCATTTTCTTCTTTAGGACGGAATTGATCCTTTTTCACATCTAAAGATCTTACAATCATTGGGGTACTTAATGGATGTGACTTATCCATGTAAAATCTTTTCAAGATCTTTTCTGTGTATGTTGTTTGATGAATAAAGATCCCACTTTTTATATGCTCGATCTGTAGGCCGAGACAAAACTTAGTCTTTCCAAGATCTTTCATCTCAAACTCTTCTTTTAGAGTTTTTATAATTGTTGGAATCTTTTCAGGAGTCCCAATGATATTTAAATCATCAACGTACACAGCAATTATAATGAATCCGGATGCAGATTTCTTTATGAAAACACACGGGCAGATATCATCATTCTTGAATCCGTTTATGGCCAGATACTCAGTAAGACGATTATACCACATTCGTCCAGATTGCTTTAGACCATATAAAGATCTTTGCAATTTGACTGAGTATAACCCTTGCGAATATTCATTGGATGGTTTAGATATCTTTAGTCCTTCAGGGACTTTCATATAGATATCACGATCTAATGAGCCGTATAAATAGGCTGTTACCACATCCATTAAATGCATATGCAGTTTATGATATGCAGATAGGCTGACCAAATAACGCAATGTTATCGCATCCACTACGGGGGAATACGTTTCTTCATAATCTATACCGGGCCTTTGTGAAAAACCTTGTGCCACAAGTCGGGCTTTGTAGCGCACAACTTCATTTTTCTCATTTCGTTTTCTCACAAATACCCATTTGTATCCAACAGGTTTTACATCTTCTGGTGTACGGACTACAGGTCCAAAGACTTCACGTTTTGCAAGTGAGTCTAATTCAGCCTTCATGGCTGCTTCCCATTTTGGCCAATCATTTCTTTGTCGACATTCTTCGACTGATCTTGGCTCAAGATCCTTACTTTCATGCATGATATCTAATGCCACATTGTATGCAAATATTTCATTGACAATTGTCTTATTTCGGTCCAATTTCTCTCCTGTAAAGACATAATTTATCGAGATCTCGTCATTTTCACAATTTTCAGGTACCTGAACGTCTTCTGGCGTTATATCAGAATTTTGGACAACTGCAGGTGTCTTTACTATGTCTTTTTCAACAGGAATCGTATTTACCTCTTTTCTCTTTCGAGGATTTTTATCTTTGGAACCGACAGGCCTGCCACGCTTCTGGCGTGTATTTGCTTCAGTGGCAGTTTGTCCAACTGGGACATCAATTCGAATTGGGGCATTTTCCGCCCTGCCACGCTTCTGGCGTGAATTTGCTTCAGTGGCTACTTGTCCTACTGGGACATCAATTCGAATTGGGGCATTTTCCGCTGGTATATAAGATTTGGTTATCCTCTTTGTATCGGAAAATGCATCAGGCAATTCATTTGCTATTCTTTGCAAATGTATAATCTTTTGAACTTCTAGTTCACATTGCGCTGATCGAGGATCTAAATGCATCAACGATGATGCATTCCAATTAAGTTCCTTTTCAGGAAACTTATTCTCTCCCCCTAATGTTGGAAATTTTGATTCATCAAAATGACAATCTGCAAACCGGGCTTTAAACACATCACCAGTTTGTATCTCAAGATACCTCACTATAGAGGGAGAATCATATCCAACATATATCCCCAATTTTCTTTGGGGTCCCATTTTGGTGCGATTAGGTGGCGCAATGGGAACATATATCGCACACCCAAATATTCTTAAATGGGAAACATTTGGCTGCTGGCCAAAAGTTAATTGCATAGGAGAGAATTGATGATAACTCGTTGGCCTCAAACGAATAAGTGCTGCGGCATGTAAAACTGCATGCCTCCAAACCGAGGTTGGGAGATTTGTTCTCATAAGCAAGGGTCTAGCAATTAATTGGAGGCGCTTAATAAGTGATTCTGCTAACCCATTTTGTGTGTGAACATAAGCTACTGGATGCTCAACACTTATTCCATTAGCCATGCAATAAGCATCAAAAGCTTGGGAAGTAAATTCACCAGCATTATCAAGACGAATTGCTTTGATTGGATTTCTGAAAATTGTGCTTTTAATCGAATAATTTGAGCCAGTAATCTCGCAAACGCCAGGTTGCGAGAAGATAATAAGCACACATGTGACCATCTCGAAGATGCGTCTATTAGGACCATAAAATATCTAAAAGATCCACATGGTGGATGAATAGGTCTTATATATATCACCTTGAATCCTTTCTAGGAATTCAGGGGACTCAAATCCAATCTTTACTGGTGATGGCCTTAAAATTAACTTCCCTTGAGAACATGCAGCACAACAAAATTCACTATATTTAAGAATCTTCTGGTTCTTTAGTGAATGTCCATGAGAGTTTTCAATAATTCTCCTCATCATGGTTGTTCCCGGATGACCCAATCGGTCGTGCCAAGTTATGAACTCATTTGAGCTAGTAAACTTCTGGTTTACAGTGGCATGTGATTCAATTGCACTAATCTTGGTATAATACAACCCAGATGAAAGTGAGGGTAATTTTTCTAATATAACTTTCTTATTTAAATCATGAGTTGTTATACATAAATACTCATGATTTCCCTCATTCATCGTCTCAACATGATATCCATTTCGGCGAATATCTTTGAAACTCAACAAGTTTCTCAGAGACTTGGTAGATAATAGTGCATTATTTATTATAAATTTTGTTCCTCCAGGAAACAAAATTATAGCTCTTCCGGAGCCTTCTATCACATTGTCTGAGCCAATAATAGTATTAACATATTCCTCTTTTGGCACAAGATGGGTAAAATATATATCACTTTTGAGAATAGTGTGCGAACTTGCACTATCCGCAAGGCAAATATCTTCAGAATATGTTCTTGCCATTTTTCTTAAAAAACAAATGATAATAATAAAATGAGTAGAAGTACATGCACAGTAAAATTATTCACCTGAATACTTAACAAATACATACATATATCAAACTATTCCATCATTGATCAAATGACCAATATTTCCTTCAAGATCCTCAAAAAAATCAGATACATCATAATGAGTGGTGGAGTTCTCAGCATCATTTGAAACAAAATTTGTTTCCTTTTCTTTGTCGTTCTTTTTCAAAGATGCCTGGTAAAGATCGACTAGGTGCCTTGGGGTACGACAGGTACGAGACCAATGGCCCTTTCCACCACAGCGGAAACACTTCTCCTCGGTTGATTTATTCTACCCGATATTCTTTTCTCTATCCCACTTCTGGTGAGATCCTCTCTTTTGAACATAATTCTTTTTCCTTCCATAATTTTTCTTATTATTAAAATCTTGCCATTTACTTCTTCTGGGGTAATTTGCCACATTTACTTCAGGAAATGGGGCAGCGCCAGCTGGGCGCGCTTCATGATTTTTCAATAACAACTCATTGTTGTGTTCAGCAACAAGAAGGCAAGAAATTAACTCAGAATATTTTTTAAACCCTTTCTCTCGATACTGCTGCTGCAGGAGCACATTCGAGACATGGAAGTTGAGAAAATTTTCTCTAACATATCGGGCTTGAGGAAGTATCACATGATTGTACCTTTCTTCAAGGTCTTTTTACAGATCTGCAGGATCTTTTAATGTGGGATATTCATTTTTCAATCATACGTCAAGATGACGACGAAGGAAAATCATGGCCTTGACTTTTATCCTTCTGGGATGTATTATTTTCAGCCTCAATGGTATCTTCAAGATCCATTGAATCAAGATGGATTTCAACATCTATATTCATGATAAATGATTATTTCCAAATATATCAAGAGCATTATATTCAAGATTAAAGAGTTTCGACATAATAAAAATTTGTTACCTGGAGTCTTCCTAAAAATTTGATCAGAGTCTCGTACTGATAACGTGTTGTAAAACAACTAAATAAATAAGGAAGATGTAAATATAAAATAAAATATGTAAATAGAAGACTCTAGCATTAATATAATTAGCTCAATAATAATTTGTATATATACATTAATATTATATGTTGTAATATGCATATATATGTAAAGATAGAAAGAAGTATTAAAAGTAAAGGGAGAGAGAATTGCATTTGTTTTATTACTGTAAAGAGAGAGAGAGAAATGGAAATGAAAATAGACTTTATAATATATGAAAGAAGAGAAAGGTGAGAATATTTGTTATTGCTGTAGTGTATTTCCATTCAGAGGCTTAAGCCTCTATTTATACACGTACAAGAGAAAGCTTTTCAAGTTCATATTAAATGTGGTCTTCTAAGTCATCCTTGAGAAACTACACCTCATGGAAAATGGGCATCCACGTAAGGTGTGATAGAATCCTTATCACAACAAACCATACATTTACTATTATTGTAACATCTTATAGGCAGTGTTAGTTTTGAAATATTTAGATAGAGATTGAGAAATTGAGTCTCTAAAATTTTAGTATTTTAGTATTTTTAAAAAAATAAGGATATAGGAGACTATAATTTTTAGAAATGGAGACCAAAATTTTAATAATATTTTATACTTAAAATATCTTTATTTTAATTAATTAATTCTAATTTTATTTTTTGTGCAAATTAAATTAGAATTTCATTCTTATTTCAATTTTTGTCTCTCATTAATACTAGGCTGCATTTATTTTTGAGAATACGACAAGATAAGACACTGAGAACAAGACATAAAGGACAGAAACACAAAATTTTGTGTTCTTATATCCTGTTTGGTGATAAACTAAAACAAATTATAAAAATCTAATTTATTCTCTCTTTTTTTCATTCAAAAATTTTGAGACAAAAAATATAATAATAAAAAATATAATTATAAAAATTTAACAAGAATAATAAAAGAAAAAATGAAAAATAAGTTGTGTCATTTGTTAGTGTTTCTGTGTCCTTCCTGTCAGGATGGACAAAATACATTAATTCAGTATCCCTGGACACATTGTCTCTGTCCATGTCTCTTATGTCAAACACGATTTTATATCTGTGTCCTTGGCTCAATATCCTGTCTCTGTAAACAAATGCAGCCTTAGTCTCTGTCTCTCCGTCTTAGTCTTTCCGTCTCTATTTCTCCACCAAATACTACCGTAATGCCTACCTTCCAATCGCATGTTATATGAAAAAGAAAAAAAAAACTATAATGAAATTGTTTATCCAATTAAGTCCAACTAAATTGTATTCTTCTTTTTTTTCTTGTCTTCTTCTTCCGCATGTTGCTATCAGCTGCTGTTTCTTCTTCTTCTCCTCCTTTTTATTCATCTTTTTTGTTTTTGTTATTGTCGTCGTTGATTATTGTTGTTACTACTACCAAAGCCATCTACTCCTCTTCTTCTCTCTTATTTTTCATTTATTTTTTTTTTTCGTTTTTTTTTTCTTTTCTATCATCATTATGATTCTTGTCATATACCTGAATTTAGAATCTCTATATAATTATAGTATTTTTTATGTGATTTAAGCGATATTATAAATTTTTTTGTATCATCATTTTCATGTTTTGATATTATTATTATTATTTAGATTAATTGTGATTCATGTTTCTATGTTTGTTTTGAGTTTAGTTTTCTTTTTTTTTTTTGTCATTATTTTAAAATGTCGGTATTGTTATGATAACAATGGATGTCTATTAATGTGGGCGGCTGAGCTTTTCAAAGTTTAACTTCTCAATACAAATTGAGAATTAATGAAGGTTGAATATTTGAATTTTTGTATCTATTTTATAGAGGACAAATCCTCACGTAACATACACATAACTGCTAGTAATAAAACATTCTTCACTCTCTTATACTATTCTCTCTCTCGTATATTCTTTACTACAATATTAGTAAATATATTAATTATATTGTGATAATAATTGTGATGAATATTACTATTAGAGTTATATAATTATACTTTTATTTTATATTTATTACCTCTTCCTTATTTATTTATTCCATAACACGTTATCAGCACGAAATTATGATCAAAATTTAGGAAGACTCAAGGTAACAAATTTTTATTATGTCGAAATTCTCTCATCTTGAATTTAATGCTCTTGATATATCTGGAAATAATTATTTATCATAGATATTAGATGCTGAAATCCATCTTGATTCAATGGATCTTGGAGATACCATTAAGGCTGAAAATAATGCATCCCAAAAGGATAAAGCAAAGCCATGATTTTACTTCGTCGTCATATTGACGAAGGATTGAAAAATGAATATCTCACATTAAAAGATCCTGTAGATCTTTGGAAAGACCTTGAAAAAAGGTACAATCATCAAAAGACGGTGATACTTCCTCAAACCCGATATGAATGGGCGCACTTGCGTCTACAGGATTTTAAATCCATAAATGAATATAATTCAGCAATGATTCGAATCACCTCACGAATGAAATTATGTGAGAAAAAGATAACTGATAATGATATGTTAGAGAAAACTTTCTCGACCTTTCATGCCTCGAATGTGCTCCTACAGTAGCAGTATCGAGAAAAAGGATTTAAAAAATATTCTGAATTAATTTTTTGCCTTCTTGTTGCTGAACGCAACAATGAGTTGCTCTTAAAGAATCACGGAGCGCGCCCAGCTGGCGCCGCCCTATTTTCTGAAGTAAATGCGGCAAATCATTACCCTAGAATAGGTAAATGGCAAGGTTTTGGCAACAAAAAAAATTATGGAAGGAAAATGAATATGTTCAAAAGAGAGGATCTCACCAGAAGTGGGATAAAGAAAGAAATATTGGGTAAAATAAATCAACAGAGGATAAGTGTTTTCGTTGTGGTGGAAAAGGTCATTGGTCACGTACCTGTCGTACCCCAAGGCACCTAGTCGATCTTTATCAAGCATCTTTGAAAAAGGACGACAAAGGAAAAGAATCAAATTTCGTTTCAAATGATGTTGTTGAAAATTTCACCACTCATTGTGATGTATCTGATTTTTTTGAGGATCCTGAAAAAAATATTGGTCATTTGATCAATGATGGAATAGTTTAATATGTGAAATTGTTAAGTATCCATGTAAATAGATAATGTAAAGAACTTATTGTTAAGTTTTATTTTCTATGTATTTAAGTTTTAAATATGATGTATATAAATAATGAAATATTAATATTTATGAATTTTGAAATCATTAAATGTGTCAAGTTTTAAAATAAAATTTTAGTATATGACATTATGTGCAGTGTTTCTTAGAAAAATAATTTCGATCAAGTATTCAATTTAACTGTGTATACTACTCATTTTATTATTATTTGTCTTTGAAGAGAATGGCAAGGACATATAGTGAAGATGTTTGCCTTGCGGATAGTGCAAGTTCGCACATCATTCTCAAAAGCAATATATATTTTACCCATCTTGTACCAAAAGAAGAATACGTTAATACTATTATTGGCTCAGGCAATGTGATTGAAGACTCCGAAAAAATTATAATTTTGTTTTCCAGAGGAACAAAATTCATAATAAATAATGCACTATTGTCTACCAAGTCTCTAAGAAACTTGTTGAGCTTTAAAGATATTCGCCGAAATGGATATCATATTGAGACTATAAATGAAGGAAATCATGAGTACTTATATATCACAACTCATGATTTAAATAAAAAGGTTATATTAGAAAAGTTGCCCTCACTTTCATCTGGGTTATATTATACCAAAATTAGTGCAATTGAATCACATGCCATTGTAAACCATTGTAAACCAGAAGTTTACTAGCCCAAATGAATTCATAATTTGGCATGATCGATTAGGTCATTCGGGAACAACCATGATGCGGAAAATTATTGAAAACTCTCATGGACATTCACTAAAGAACCAGAAGATTCTTAAATCTAGTGAATTTTGTTGTGTTGCATGTTCTCAAGGGAAGTTAATTTTAAGGCCATCACCAGTAAAGATTGGATTTGAGTCCCCTGAATTCCTAGAAAGGATTCAAGCTGATATATGTGGACTTATTCATCCACCATGTGGATCTTTTAGATATTTTATGGTCCTGATAGACGCATCTTCGAGATGGTCACATGTGTGCTTATTGTCTTCTCGCAACCTGGTGTTTGCGAGATTACTGGCTCAAATTATTCCATTAAAAGCACAATTTTTAAAAAATCCAATCAAAGCAATTCGTCTTGATAATGCTAGTGAATTTACTTCTCAAGCTTTTAATACTTATTGTATGGTTAATGGAATAAGTGTTGAACATCCAGTAACTCATGTTCACACACAAAATGGGTTAGCAGAATCACTTATTAAACGTCTCCAATTAATTGCTAGACCCTTACTTATGAGAACAAATCTTCCGACCTCGGTTTGGGGCATGCTATTTTACATGTCGCAGCACTTATTCGTTTGAGGCCAACGAGTTACCATTAGTTCTCTCCTATGCAATTAGCTTTTGGCCAACAGCCAAATGTTTCCCATTTAAGAATATTCGGATGTGCGATATATGTTCCCATTGCACCACCTAATCGCACCAAAATGGGACCGCAAAGAAAATTGGGGATATATGTTGGATATGATTCTCCCTCTATAGTGAGGTATCTTGAGATACAAACTGGAGATGTATTTAAAACCCGGTTTGCGGATTGTCATTTTGATGAATCAAAATTTCTAACATTAGGGAGAGAGAATAAGCTTCCTGAAAAGGAACTTAATTGGAATGCATTATCGTTGATGCATTTAGATCCTCGATCAGGGCAATGTGAACTAGAAGTTCAAAAGATTATACATTTTCAAAGAATAGCAAATGAATTGCCTGATGCATTTTTCGATACAAAGAGGATAACCAAATCTTATAGACCAGCGAAAAATGTCCCAATTCAAATTGATGTCCCAGTTGGATAAATTACCACCGAAGTAAATACACGCTAGAAGCGTGATAGGCCTGTCGGTTCCAAAGACAAAAATCATCGTAAAAGAAAAGAGGCAAATACTATTCCTGTTGAAAAAGACACAGTAAAGACACCTGCAGTTGTCCAAAATTCTGATATAATTTTAACGATAGAAAACGTTCAGGTACATGAAAATTGTGAAAATGACGAGATCTTGATAAATTATGTCTTTACAAGAGAGAAATGGGATCGAAATAAGACAAATATCAATGAAATATTTGCATATAATGTGGCATTAAATATCATGCATGAAAGTAAGGATCTTGAGTCAAGATCAGTCGAAGAATATCGATAAAGAAATGATTGGCCAAAATGGGAAGAAGTCATGAAGGCTGAATTAGACTCACTTGCAAAACGTGAAGTCTTTGGACCTGTAGTCCGTACACCTGAAGATGTAAAATATGTTGCATACCGATGGGTATTTGTGAAAAAACGAAATGAGAAAAATGAAGTTGTGCGCTACAAAGTCCGACTTGTGGCACAAGGTTTTTCACAAAGGCCCGGTATAGATTATGAGGAAACATATTCCCCTGTAGTGGATGCAATAACATTGCGTTATTTGGTCAGTTTATCCGCATATCATAGACTGCATATGCATTTAATGGATGTGGTAACAGCCTATTTATACGGCTCATTAGATTGGGATATCTATAAAGTTCCTGAAGGACTAAAGATATCTAAACCATCCAATGAATATTCCAAAGTGTTATACTCAGTCAAATTGTAAATATCTTTATATGGTCTAAAGCAATCTGGACAAATGTGGTATAATTGTCTTACTGAGTATCTGGCCAAAAATAGATTCAAGAATAATGATATCTGTCCATGTGTTTTCATAAAAAAATCTGCATCTGGATATTGCTGTGTACGTTGATGATTTAAATATCATTGGGACTTCTGAAGAGATCCCAACAATTATAAAAACTCTAAAAGAAGAGTTTGAGATGAAATATCTTGGAAGGACTAAATTTTGTCTCAGCCTGCAGATCGAGCATATAAAAAATGGGATATTTATTCATCAAACAACATACACAGAGAAGATCTTGAAGAGATTTTATATGGATAAGTCACATCCATTAAGTACCCCAATGATCGTAAGATCTTTGAATGTGGAAAATGATCAATTCTGTCCTAAAGATGAAAATGAATATATCCTTGGTCTTGAAGTACCATATCTCAGTGCAATTGGAGCACTAATGTATCTTGCTAATAATACAAGACCCAATATATCATTTGCTGTGAACTTACTAGCAAGGTATAGTTCCTCTCCAACCAGAAGACATTGGAGTGGAATCAAACAAATCTTTCGATATTTTTATGGAACAGTTGATATGGGATTGTTTTATCCCTATGTATCCAAGTCACTATTAGTTGGCTATGCAGATGCTGGATACTTGTCTGATCCACATAAAAGGAGATCTTAAACAGGATACCTATTCACATATGGTGGTACAGCGATCTCATGGAGGTCCACAAAATAGACAATTGCAGCAACATCCTCTAATCATGCTGAAATACTAGCGATACATGAAGCTAGTCGCGAGTGTTTTTGGCTCAGGAGTTTGATCCAATATATTCTATCATCATGTGGACTGACGGATCATAAGATAGCTCCAACTGTCCTGTTTGAAGATAATACAGCATGCATTGCTCAATTTAAGGGTGGATATATCAAAGGCGATAGAACAAAGCATATTTCTCTCAAATTCTTCTTCCCTCATGATCTTCAAAATCAAGGGACAATTGATATCCAACAGATCCGCTTAAGTGACAATCTGGCAGATTTATTCACAAAGTCACTCCCAAAATCCTCCTTTAAAAGATTGGTGCATGAGATTGGGATGCGCCGATTTCGAGATATTAAATGATGTCGACAAGAGGGGGAGACTGTACTCTTTTATCCTTAGTCAGGTTTTTTTCTATTGGGTTTTTCTTAACAAGATTTTTAATGAGGCAGTCCCCATCACAAAGGATATTGTACTCTTGTTCCTTCACTAAGGTTTTTTTCTACAGGGTTTTCCTCTAGTAAGGTTTTAATGAGGCATATTTTTAAATAGACATCCAAGGGGGAGTGTTATGATAACAATGGATGTCTATTAATGTAGGCGGCTGAGCTTTTCAAAGCTTAACTTCTCAATACAAATTGAGAATTAATGAAGGTTGAATGTTTAAATTTCTGTATCTATAAATAGAGGACAAATCCTCACGTAACATACACATAACTGATAGTAATAAAACATTCTTCACTCTCTTATACTATTCTCTCAATATTAGTAAATATATTAATTATATTGTGATAATAATTGTGGTGAATATTACTATTAGAGTTATATAATTATATTTTTATTTTATATTTGTTACTTCTTTCTTATTTATTTATTCCACAGTAGGTATTATTTTGTTTTAAATTTAGTATAATTCTTGTTATAGGCTTGGATTTGAAATCTATATGTAGTTGTAGTGTTTTTTATGCGATTTAAACCATATTGATGAGTTTTCTGGTGTCATCCTTTCTAAATTTCGATATTATCATGAGTTAGATTCAATATGATTCATGTTTCTTTACTTGTGTTGGAGTTCAGTTTTTTTCTAGTGTCACTATTTAAAATTTCAGTGTTATTTTGATTTAAATTCAGTGTGATTCTTATCGTAGGCTAGAGTTTGGTGTCTTTATATAGCATCATCGTCCTCTTCCTCCTTCTCTTCTTCCTCCTCATCATCATAAGAAGAAAAAAAATCCAATAAGAAAAGAAAAAAAAATACATATTACAACAACTACATGAAGAGGAAGGAGGAGGAGCATAAAGAAGAAGAAAAAACGCCAAGAAGAAGAAACGCTCTCACGAAACTGGTTTTTTAGACTTAGTTGTCAAAAAGACTTGAATATGTAGCATTAGTTGGACTTAGTTATTAAAAAAAACTTGAATGTATAGTAAAATTTTATAAAAAATAGATCTTTTTAATTTTTTTATTTTCTTATAAAATATAAATTTATATATATATATATATATATATATATATATATATATATATATTTTTAAGTATAATTAAAAAATATATAATAAAAAATATTAAATAATAAAAAATACATTTTATAAGAAAATTAAAAAAAATTAAGAAAACCTATTTTGTGTGATTTGTGGTGTCATGAGTCATTGTAAATTTTTCACTAATTGGATTAAAGTATCAGTTTATAACAAATAACACATACTTAAAAAAAAATCTTGTAACACCTACCTTGTCTTTTATTAAATTGGGTTGAGTTTGTGGTAGAGGTTTAATCGCTTATATTTCGTTCATATCTAAGTGAAAAATAAATATAACTGGGATGATGCATGATTGAATTGAGCGGTTTTTTTTTTTTTTTCACACAACTGGATTTTCGTTGGATATTCCAGTTATCAGGATCCACTTGTGGGAGGAATATTGAGTTGCGACGCAGAGACTCAACAGAAGATTAGATTCTACTGGAATTTTTGTCGTATTGAAATTAAAACATGGGGTGTTTAACATAAGGCAAATTCTGTGGTGCTTCTAATTTTGGTGTTGAAATGATTAAAATTGTTTTTTATGATAAGTTTTAAATATTAAAAAATTATTTATTTTTATATTTTTTAATTTAAATATTAATTTTTCTTTTTTTTAGTAAATTAGGTAAATATATATAAGTACCATAGCACACACCTTAACATAATCATGATTGACATGATTCTTAATTAATTAAATAGAATTTGAATCTTTTAAAATTTGAATTTTATTTTAAAGAGAAAAGTGTTATCTTTCACTATTTATTTTATAGATTAGACAAAAAATATAAAAAAAAATTATTCAAAAGTGAAAAATTATATTTTATTCTCTAAAATAAAAATTTAAAATTTAGAAGAATCAAATATAAAGTTAAGTTGTCAATGAGTAATAGTTTAAATAGCATAGTCTTCCCATACTCAATTAAAAGGTTGCGGGTTCGAGTCTCATATTTTTTGTAAAAAAAAAATATATAAGGTTAAGTTAGAGGGCAACTAAATGGTGCATAAAGCGTCACCAAAAAAAAAATGGTGCATAAAGCCTGCAAGAAGTGCACTCCCACGTCCCATGGGCCCAATTGCTGTTAACCGAGCTCATGTTCATGCCAATTTGCCAATCAATGTTTTCGCAGCCCAATGTTCTTTCTTTCTTCTTCTTTCTTTTTTATTTTTTTTCCCCAAATCTTAACACTGCTAAATCGAGTAGTGCTCATTATAAATTAAAGTGCAGCCTTTAGTAACATATAGATCAAATTTTCTAAAAAGTTATAGTTCAAATGATATAATTTTTTTATTTTTATCTAAAAATCTCAAATTTGAGTCTGACTTTTAATTTTAAAAAAAAATATAGATCAAAGTTGTTTAGTCATAAATACTAAATAAAAAAAGTCGTTCAGTCATATTGAACAAATAACACCGTCAATAATAGGGATAAGTATTGTTTTGATCCCTAACGTTGAGGGTCAGAATCGAAACCGTCCCTAATAGTATTTTTTATTTAGAATTGTCCTTAATGTTACATTTCATTTTAAAATCGTCCTTTCTAATAAAATTTTTTTCTAAATGACAAAAATACTATTTTTTCCACCATTTCATTCTTCTTGTTCTTCTTCTTCTTCCAGGAGAACAAATTCTCTTTGTTCTTCTTCTTCCAGAAGAACATTCTTCTTCTATTAACAAAACTCAAAATTTTAAATTTTTAAATATAGTTAACAACATCCGATTACAATAATTAAAAATACTCAAATCCATCTTCAATTATAAAAATAAAAAATTTATAAATTTAATTACAGAAGGAAGAAGGTAACCTCGTTCCTATATCCGATGACAAGTATGCTCATAGATTGCAGTTACAAGAGGCCATCATGTCCTCCTTCATCACTTCTCAAAGCACCATCGAAGGCTCATCATCATCAAAAACCGTTCTTTGCCTTCCATCTTCATTAACACCTTCGTCATAAGGACCAGTCTTTGTTGTCCCCAAAACCGAGTACATAGAGCTTCTGGATGATGACGAAATGCTTATCGTATGTGAGATTTGTGCAGAAACCAAATATAAGAACAAGACCAAAAATTTAATTACTAAGAAATCAAATACAAGAACAAGACAAAAAATTAGGAAGAAACAAAAAATCCAAAAACAAAAAAAGTAACAGTAATCCAAAAATCAGAACAAAAATAAAACCAACAATAAAAATTAGGGAATTAGGGGTTATAATGAACAAATCCATTATTTAATTTCAGATTCAACAAATCAACACACAACAACGATAAAATCAGAAAATAACAAATCAAAATTAGCCAAAGCAGACCCAGAAGATGCAGAAGCAGAAGCAGAAAGCAGAAGACGAAGCAGAAGATACAGAAGCAGAAGCAAAAAAGCAGAAAACGAAGCAGAAGCACTCAAGCAGACCCAGAAAAAGTAGAAGACAAACCAGAAGATGAAGCAGAAACAAAGGCCGAAGCAAGAAGCAGAAGCGGTGAGGTGGCGAGGAGCGGCGGCAAGATGCAGCGGCGAGAACGCGACGGTGAGGAGTAGTGGTGCAGAAACAGAAGCTCTCTCCCTGGCTCGCGATGGCAACGGCGACGGTGACGGCAGCTCCAAACTTCACCGGCGCCGTCCCCCTCCTCCCCGCCCCTTCCCCTTTTCCTCCCCCCGGTCTTTTTCCCTTTCTCCCCTCCCCTCATGTCTTTTTTTTTTAATTATATATTTTTTAATTTAAAATAACGATTTATAAAAAATGGTAGTTTCGTCTTTTATAAAAAAAATTATTAGAAATGACGATTTTAAAATGAAATGCAACTTTAAGGATAGATAAAAAAATTATATTAAGGGCGGTTTCGATTCTGACCCTCAATATTAGAGACCAAAACAATACTTATCCTTAATAAGAGAGCAAAAATTTTAATTTTAATTTCTTTTTTGAAAAAAGAGATTAACACTATCTTTTTTTGGTGATTAGAGTAACAATATCTTTGTTTCACTTAAAAATGAATTTAGATATAAATGAGATTTTTAATGCATTAATTCATGAAAGCCTCCAATCTATTATATTATTCTTTGAATTTTAGTTTGCATTTTTGTTAAAGGAGCCTTAATTTAACAATGGTCACAAATTTCATAGTAAAAAAGATCACTTAAAATATATTTTAAAAAAAATTAACCCAAACAAATTTTTTAGATTCTCATTTTTTGTTATGTGAGATGACTATACACAAAAAATGAGGCTGAATCATATTTATAATTATTATAAAAAAAAACAAATATAAAGAAGCTTATTAAGTTTTTTTAACTTGAAAGCAGTGTAAGATAAATGTATTTTCAGAAGAAAAAAAAGGTTAAAATATATTGAGAGAGTGACTTTTGAGGTATAAAAGTATTTTAGATTAATTTTTTAAAATAATTTTTAAGATATATAGACAATATAAATAAGATAAATATAAAAAGATAATGTTAAGAAGAAATACATTTGTTCAGTTAATAATGTTTACATCTAATCCTCAGTAAAGTTGAGAGTTCTACAATTTGAATAAATATTTATAATTTTTTATTTGAGTCTTCTTATGATGAAATGGGCTTTTTTATATAAATAAATAAAGAAAAAATATTATTTTTCTAAATACGTATGGTTGAAAATGTTAACGAAAATGTGCAGCACCATATCTAATGAAGCGCACACGAAATGGAAAAAGTCACCAAATCATTGTTGGTGCCCACGAAATAGTGTAGGTAACCCAATAAGTGTATGGCGCCCACGAAATGGGCTTCTCATGGACAGCGGACACGAGTTGGACCATTACCCCTGCAGTACACATGAAATTGAGCAACATGGTAAACCTAGGGGTCAAACACGAATTGGACCCAAATCAGTTGTACTCCACACGAAATGGATTAACTCAGTTGTACTACTCGTGAAATGGTGTCTGGATTTCGCTATATAAATGGCCGTGGTAGCCAGAGTACAACCATACTTGGAATTCATTGTTATGCTTAGGTGTATTCTACCTCTAAAATCTCTCTCCCATCTCTTCACTTTCATTCAAAAAATACGGTAGTTTGTAGTTTGTTGTGTCTATGGCTTCGAAAAATATCTATGTCATGATATATCCAAATAGAGAAATTTCTCATACATATGAAGGCATTACATTTGTTTGTGGCGATCCACTCTGGATAATGATCCCGTCCCAAACACCATTGCAGGAACTGAAAGTTTTGATTTTGATGAATACTGGTATGGTTGGAAAGAAGGAAATCACGAAGCTGACTTACAGGATGCTAGTAGCAGTTACCAACTCGTTTACATATCAGAAAATACAGATAAAATCTGACCAACATGTTTTGATGATATTTTCTTATCATCGCAGCATTGGAAGTATCTACTCGTTGGAACTGTATGTGAATCTCCAAGATGTTGGTGGAAGCTCCTCTAGTTCTAATAATGTGGAGCAGGCTAGAAATTTCGGGTTGGCAGATGTCATACCCGTTCAGGAAATTGTTAGAACTCATAGTCCCACCTTTAACACCTTTGTGACTCGAGGATAAAATATAGGAAATCATCATGCACGGACCTCCCCTTCCAACCGTGTTGGATCCCCACAAGGTAATGTTGATGGGATGGTAGACACTTTTGATGACGATGAGATTGAAGATGACAGTGGAGAAGCATAAGTGGTACCCGAAACCCAACCGCTTTGTTCAGCGTAGTCATTATGTCCCTTCTTACCTGCCCACCTGATGAAAAATCATAAGGCACAAATAAGGTGTATATACAACAATAAAGCAAAATTTAGGATGTAACAACATTAAACATGATATGCCTTACGATACCACACCTTGTAGCTAATGGAAAACTATACAGCGCCACCACATCGGGTTCCCAGAACGATAGCCTATAATATATCCATGACATTAAAAATGTATGACAGCCAGCCATACCTTCGACGTTGTAATCAGTTGCCAAGCACATGGCTCGATATAACCAACAAAGACATGCACTTCCCTAACTATAGGTACTGATGGCATCAAAATCGGCCAAAAGAGGAAGATAACGAATGTGGACGGTGTTGTTGGTCTTGTCCGGCAGTAGTATGCCACCCAACAAATACAGAATGTAACAATGGGTATATTGAATTAGAGAATTATCTGGTAAGTCAAGCGGCATCTGTTGAAGACGAGTTCTGAGCCACTTCAACTTTATGTTGAACTTTGTTGTCCCTATATGCCCGACTGGAACATCACCAATAAGTTCTTGGCACCATTGCCATATATCTCTCTGGTGAAACTTGCTCCATGACCTTAGAGTTCCACTGACAGGCTCACCATCAATAGGTAACCCTAACTGCATTACCACATCCTCCAGTGTTATGGTACACTCACCCCAGGAGAGGTGAAATGTGTGCATCTCGGGACGCCATCTTTCAACAAAAAGTGCTTATGAGTGGATTGTCATACTCAAAACGCATTATTAATGAAGCATAATGAAATACTACATGTCATAAATAAAGTTCAAGTCTCTGCCGCCTGATTTCTATGCTTAGATCCGACGGATCCGAGGTGAAAACATCAACAAGTGGGCCATGCGGCGTCATAACACGTGTGAGCTGCAACATAGTCTTATGAAGAACATAATTAAATTTACACTAACCAACATTAAATAATAATAAAATTATTTATAACGAGAAAACTAATAAAATAAATTACAACACATTCACTAAAACCAACCTTGTGAGTCAAATGCACGGCAATATGATTTTCGTCTAACCGATTAAGATTTTCTTTCACATTAATTCCTCCACCACCACTCATTTTATATTTTTTCTTATCAAATCACAATAGAAGATTATTAACCGCACACATTTTTTTCTCTCTTGCACCGATTGTTAACTTTTTTTCCCCTATTTCACTTCTACTGATGGTGCACTTGGTCCTCTCCCCCTTCTCCCCTTTTATATACACAATTTTCCTTCACCTCTACCATGCCACCTGATGCACCCAATGCATGCTTATACGGGACTGGAGCACCTGAAACTTGCAGCCTTGACCATTGCCATTTCGTGTGTGCCGCCTTTGGAGTGGCTATTTCATTGGCGCCATAAACAAATTGGTCCAATTTGTATGTGCCAGAACTGGGTTGGTCCATCTCGTGTGTGCCGGTGTAGAGTTGATCCATTTCGTGGCTGCCATCAACAACATGCTCCACTTCGCGTTTGCCATGCTTGGGTTGGTGGTCAACGCTTTCTCTGCCATGCATGGCACTATTTCGTGGACGCCAGCATTGATTTCGTGTCTTTTTTCATTTTGTGTGCGCTTCATCAAACATGATGCTGTGCATTTTCGTTAACGTTTTTAATCCTGCGTATTTAGGGAAATAAAATTTTTTATTTATTTATTTGTATAAAAAAGCCTGACGAAATGACTCAAATCTTAATTTATTTAAGAATAGTTATATATTCTGATAAAAATGTTATTTATATATCATAATCAATTATTATGCATTTGAGTATAAATATATGTATAATTTAATTTAAATTTAATATATATTTTATATTTTAATATATATTTTATATTTAGTATGATTATGATACTTTTCATTTATGGTATCATAATGACTATGAAAAAAAAAATCTAAAACCCTTAAATATTCTTATCTGAATTGTAGCGACTATCTTCGACTGTATTTGCGACGCTCTAGTTACTAATACCTAAATTACAAAAGTCTTACGTTAACTTTTCTAAGACAAAATGGATGGATAATGAAGTGGGAATAAGAAACGATAGAAAATAAATGAAAGCATTTCGATTTGGTTCAAGCTTTTTTATTTTTGATCCTTTAACTTGTATTTATAGTATCATTTAAAAAAGAAATTACTATTTTTACTCGTAATAATATTATGAGAATATAAATTTTTTAAAATAATGTCGGTCTTGACATTATAATTTATGTCGCATAAAATTTATAGCATTAAACTATTTTGATAAAAAGGTAGTAAAGAACAAAAATCTTCGTTGACTAAGAAAATCAGGATTTTTATAGATAAAAAAATTAAATAATAAATTTTTTAGTTTTTTTTATGAAAAAGTTTAATTTTTTTACTAATATTTAATTTTAACATTTATTATCTAAAATTTGAAAGAATATAATTTAAAGTGTATATTTTATACTTGGTTAGGTGTTAAATCTATTGTACAAATGAAATGATTAATTTTTGTGCTTGCTATTTAAAAATAATATTATATATATATATATAATTAGATATTAGTATAAAAAATTTTATATTGATAGTTATAAAATTAACTCAAATTTATTTTTTTTTTAAATAATTGAATCTTGATTCTAACCTTTAATCACAACATTAATATTTTTTCTAAATTATATGTAATAAATATTTAAAATAAAAGGAGTGAAATATAGATTAGAAAGATAAGCAGTAAAAATTTAAAACTAAGTAAAAAATATGCATATAATAATATTTTTATTTAAATTATAATTATGTTATTAGTTTTATTTTTTATAGAATAGAAAAATAGAGAAAAATAGATAATAAGAGAAAAGAAAGAGAAAGATAAAGAAGACGAATGAGAGAGAAAGTTTGTTAATTTTAGAAGTTAAGAAAAAAATTTATTTTAATTATAATAAAAAATATTTGGTGACATATTTTGATTTGTCAAATTACTAATATAAAATATAAATTATATATAGAGTAAAAATGATAGTGAGAAATAGAAAAAAAAGAGAGAAGTAGATAAGAGAGTATAAGAAGGAAATTACTAATTTTGGAGAAAAATATTTTTTCTAAATTTTAATAAGAAGGTATCATATGACACATTTTAGTTATTAAAGTAGTTAGTAATATATTAATATAATATATAATATAGTTATATTTTAATTTTAATTTAATTTAAATACAATTAGAGAATGTTATGTTGTATATTTTGATTGCCAAATTTATAATTAATCATCGATAATGATATATAAGAGAGATAGAGTGAGTGAAAAATGAAAGAGATAGAGAAAGCAAAAGAGAGAAGAGGAAAACTTTTTAATGTTAGAGGAAAAAAATTTGATTTCAATTACAATAAAAAAGTGACGTGTGACATATTTTTGTTATAAAATTAGTAATATATATAATAGATGTTAAATTTTTTTTTTCATAGTAAACTTTATTCATGTGTAAGAAGTGCAAGTATCTTTTGCCTCGTACAATACATTTGTCGGATTCAGTATTTTATAGTAAATGAGTAAAAAAAAGAGAAAAAAATATAAACGATTCATGACGATTATTTTAAAAAATAATGAGATTTTTAACAAAAAAAAATTTTTTTGACTATTAGTTTTCTGTTTTTATAAGATTGATTAGTTTTTTTATTAATATTTTTTCTCTATATTAACAGAATAAACCTATATGACATGTTAAACTATTGATTTATACATTAAAAACTTACTAGGATTAACAATTTTTTTGTTGTTGAGTATCTCGTTGTCTTTTAATAATAAATGTCAAGGCCGTTTATTTTTTATTTTTTTATTACCTTTTAAATATATTAGCTAAATCAACTGTGTAAAACTAAAAAATATTAATGATTTTTAAATTGCTTTTACTTATAACAATTAAATAGAAGATATATTAGTGATTAACATGTCACATAAATATATTTTAGAGAGATCATTAATAAAGAGACTAACTAATCTCACAAAGTTAAATATCAAAATATAAAAAAATATTTTTTTTCGAAAATCTCATAGTCATTTGAAAAAATTATTATGATCGAATTGAATATTCACTCTAAAAAAATATTATTTTCAAATATTTTAAGTTACTGAGCACGCTCATGACTTTGGAGTAAAAAAAATTCATTAATTTTGAATTCTTTAATGAGATTTAGTTATGTCTTGTATTTTATTTATAGGATTCAAGAAATGTTTTGAGGGTTTTTAAGATAAATAACTAAGATCAACATTTTAAGACGTTTGTATACTAAATACACATTTTTTATGTCTCGTACATTTTCTGATTGTAGTAAATTACTTAGAAAAATATCTAATACCGTAGAAATTGAATAATTATTAGGTTTTTGGATATTAGTGGGTTGGATTTTTTTGAAATGTAAGAATTAGTTTTAATAAAAGGTAAGTTCTATCATATAGATAGTAACTTAGCATCCTAGTATATAGATATGCAGTGGCAAGCTGTGATTATAACAGATGGTATAGAAAGGAGACATATTATTCAGTGTGTTAGAGACGTTGCAGGAAAAGTTCAATAGAACCACGGAGGGGACTCTTAATTAGGTTGGATAATGAAATGTTATGATGAGTAATTAATTTTGGCTGATTAGAGGCCCAATCCTTGGCCCTTTTTTCGTTGTTGGACAAAAACTTTTTTTTATGTCACAGACCTTTACAATAAATATCCAAAAATCCAGAAATTACTGCAACTATGGTAACCAAAATACAACAAAGGGAATAACATCATTGAAACCACTATGGCAAAGAAAAATAAACCCGACCCATAGAAAAATAGTTGATCCGCCATTTTAGTGAGTCAAACCCATTCCCAATTCCCATCTGTTGTTTACCCCAGGAAGCATGGTTCTCATGAAATGACAACGCTTTGCTGCTAAAAGAAAAAGAAAGAAAGCACGAAGCATACCCAGAATGCATCTCCTCCCAAGTCCCAACCCTTCCTCCAATTCTCCCATATCCTTCTATCAAAATAAACGGTAACTGTAGACACACCAGCGCAACCCACCGCACCCGCCCATCGCAGTCACGGGCAGGCGTGAAACACAGAAGCCTCCCTTCCTAACCCTAGGCCCCTTCTCCATTGTTTGTTATCTCCTTCCCTCCCCCCAAAATAAAATGGAAACCTTAGACGTACTGCTGCAAGTAGTGAGCTGACACAGCCGTTCGTTGCAGTCAGGGACTTGCCTCTCTATCCAGTCAGCGTTCCCGGAAGAACCACTCCCGGTTGGGTCTCAGTCCTGGCCCTATACCTGCGACGTCATCTGGTTGCAGTATTCCTTCGGAGGTCAGTACTCACTGCTAGTGGATGAATTAATCTTACCCAGCCACACTTCTGCGGTCCGTTGTTGTGCTCGTCGCGTGGTCTCCCTCTCGATCATGCTTCTGCCCCTTTGCTGAAACTGCTCAGAGAGTAGGTAATGGGCTTTTTTTTTTTTGTAATTATCGCTATGTGTTTTTCATTCTTCACTCAAAACATCTTGGTTTTAGATTCAGCTAACCTTACTGAGATTGAAATTTGAATATAGCTATATTATGGTCTTGTTTTCTTGTTTTCGGTTGATCTTTGAATGCTATCTTTGACTAAGCATTCTCAGTTTGTATCTTTGGAGGAAAAAAATACACATACTTTCAATTATACCTGTTCAATAAGTATTTGATTAATGATTATTCGAATGTTGTGGTTAAAATTTTTGATTGAATGATGATTTGGTTACTGATTTCCATTGCTTGAATTTGTTAAGTTGATAGTGTGTTAAATTGGTTTGTTGCTGCCGTTTTAAGTTGCAAAATTTTTTAGGATTTTGCAATTTCAATTGCCGGATTATCTATTCAGGTCTTGTGGTTGTTTATTTGTTAAATTGTTGTTGTGTGTACCTATTGTTGTGTTTGAAATCATTGAGTTGCCATTTTCTTCTCAAATTACTAATTTGCTAATTTGGTAAATTGTTGTTGTCGTGATATTTGAGATTGTGGTTGGCTATTACTGGGTTGCTGAGTTTTTCTATGAAGATCTTATTCTTGTTAAATTGTTCTTGTTTCCATGTATAACTTGTCCTTGTGGTCTACAGTTTCATTAGGTTTAGGTTTGAGATAGCTTTGATGTATTTTGGTAATTATGATGTCTTCTGATAAGATCTGGCCCAGAGCAGCCTTTGATTTGGTTTATATATGGTTGATGGCTTAAAACCTGCTATTACTAGTCAGATTCTGCTAACCTTACTCAGATTGAAATTTGAATGTATCTGTATTATGGCCTTATTTTCTTATTTTCGGTTGATCTTTGAATGCTATCTTTGACTATACATTCTCAGTTTCTATGTTTGGAGGAAAAATTATACACTTACTTTCTATTATACCTGTTCAATAATTATTCGATTAATGATTATTCGAATGTTGTGTTTTAAATTTTTGAATGAATGATGATTTGGTTATTGATTTCCTGGTCTTGAATTTGTTAAATTGATAGTTTGTTAAGTTGGTTGGTGGCATGGAACCTGCTAGAGGTAAAGGCGTGTAATTTTATTGCACAATTAGTTATTATTTTGAAAACCAACTTCTACAACTTAATAGATGGAGTGCTATGGTGGGATGGGCAAGGCAAACGGTTTGTCTCCAGATGAAAGTGAAAATGAGTTAGGCCTTTCAAACAACGACGTTGTTGACGAGGATGACTTAAGAAAGGTTGAGTTGTTGTCGGATGAAGATGGTCGTGAATATGAAGACGTGAGTGGGTTGAGTGCAGAGGATATAATGAAAAAGGTGTTTCAAAGTGAAGAGCGTGCATATGAGTTTTATTATAGGGTAGGGAAATGCAATGGATTTGGGGTCTGTAAGGGAGACTATGAAAAGGATGAAGATGGGACTGTAGTGAGAAGGAGGTTCTTCTGTAATAGGGCTGGGCTAAGGGATGGAAAACACTACAACAGAGTAGACAGGAAGAGATGCCATAGGCCTGAGACACGCACGAATTGCCAGGCCCTGATGTCTGTATACCTTGATAAGGGAAGCTCGGTTTGGAAGGTTCGGAAAGTAATCTTCGAGCATAACCATGAATTGATACCAAGGGGAATGGTTCACATGCTCCGAAGTTTCCGGGCGATATCGGGTTCCGCAAAGGCCCACATGGATGAAATGCATGCGTATGGGTTGCCGACGTCTAAGATACTGGGGTACATGGCTGGGATTGCAGGTGGTTATTCTTGTTTGGGTTTTACCAAGAAAGACGCATACAACTATATTGATCGGTCAAAACGTACAAAGGTGGTTGATGGAGACATGAACGTTGCTATAGTCTACCTAGAAGGCAAGGCAGCTGCTGATCCCATGTCTATGGCCTGGTACAATTTGACTGAAGAAGGTATGTTGGCAAACATGTTTTGGGTAGATGGTCCTAGCGGGGTTGATTTTCAACATTTTGGAGACGTGGTTGTATTCGATTCAACGTATAAGAAGAACAAGTACAACAGACCCCTTGACATATTCTCAGGTTCAAACAACCACAAGCAAACAACGATTTTTGGTTTTGGTTTGGTTTTAGATGAGACAATCAGTTCATACAAGTGGATGCTGGAGAACTTGTTAGAAGTCATATGTGGGAAGATGCCCTCTGTTGTCGTGACCGACGGGGATGAATCAATGATAGCTGCAGTTAGGGAAGTGTTGCCCCGGCAACCCATAGGTTGTGTGCATGACATCTGCAGAAGAATGTGACCTCGAACAGCAACGAGTAGATGTTTTGTGATGTCTTTGCCAAGTGGTTGTATGCCGACATGGAGGTTGAAGAGTTTGAGTGGGGTACATGGCTGGGATTGCGGGTGGTTATTCTTGTTTGGGTTTTACCAAGAAAGACGCATACAACTATATTGATCGGTCAAAACGTACAAAGGTGGTTGATGGAGACATGAACGTTGCTATAGTCTACCTGGAAGGCAAGGCAGCTGCTGATCCCATGTCTATGGCCCGGTACAATTTGACTGAAGAAGGTATGTTGGCAAACATGTTTTGGGTAGATGGTCCTAGCGGGGTTGATTTTCAACATTTTGGAGACGTGGTTGTATTCGATTCAACGTATAAGAAGAACAAGTACAACAGACCCCTTGTCATATTCTCAGGTTCAAACAACCACAAGCAAACAACGATTTTTGGTTTTGGTTTGGTTTTAGATGAGACAATCAGTTCATACAAGTGGATGCTGGAGAACTTGTTAGAAGTCATATGTGGGAAGATGCCCTCTGTTGTCGTGACCGACGGGGATGAATCAATGATCGCTGCAGTTAGGGAAGTGTTGCCCCGACAACCCATAGGTTGTGTGCATGACATCTGCAGAAGAATGTGACCTCGAACAGCAACGAGTAGATGTTCCGTGATGTCTTTGCCAAGTGGTTGTATGCCGACATGGAGGTTGAAGAGTTTGAGTGGGGTACATGGCTGGGATTGCGGGTGGTTATTCTTGTTTGGGTTTTACCAAGAAAGACGCATACAACTATATTGATGGGTCAAAACGTACAAAGGTGGTTGATGGAGACATGAACGTTGCTATAGTCTACCTGGAAGGCAAGGCAGCTGCTGATCCCATGTCTATGGCCCGGTACAATTTGACTGAAGAAGGTATGTTGGCAAACATGTTTTGGGTAGATGGTCCTAGCGGGGTTGATTTTCAACATTTTGGAGACGTGGTTGTATTCGATTCAACGTATAAGAAGAACAAGTACAACAGACCCCTTGTCATATTCTCAGGTTCAAACAACCACAAGCAAACAACGATTTTTGGTTTTGGTTTGGTTTTAGATGAGACAATCAGTTCATACAAGTGGATGCTGGAGAACTTGTTAGAAGTCATATGTGGGAAGATGCCCTCTGTTGTCGTGACCGACGGGGATGAATCAATGATCGCTGCAGTTAGGGAAGTGTTGCCCCGGCAACCCATAGGTTGTGTGCATGACATCTGCAGAAGAATGTGACCTCGAACAGCAATGAGTAGATGTTCCATGATGTCTTTGCCAAGTGGTTGTATGCCGACATGGAGGTTGAAGAGTTTGAGGGGGAATGGGCACAAGTTGCTGAACAGTATGGGTTACTCAATAAGTATTGGGCATTACAACTGTATGAAAAGAGGAAGATGTGGGCAAATGCGTACTTGCGTCGTAAGTTTTGCGCTGGGTTTCGCACAACGTCTCGTTGTGAAGGCATCAATTCCCATCTAAAAAAATTTCTCTTGTCTAGGCACACTTTTCTAGAGCTTGTGTAGAATCTGGAGCTACTAGTACAGGAGTAACGGAACAATGAGCTGGTTGCACAGTTCAGTTCAATGTACGGTGTTCCCGTTATGATGACATGTCTTGATCCCATGGAACAGTTTGCTGCATCGGTGTACACGAAGGTCATATTCACACAAGTGAAGAAGGAGATTGATTCTATCTCGATCGTTAACTTCATAAGCAAACGACGGGTCTCAACAACCATGGTGTACACGGTCGAGGAGTATGGATTCCCCGGTCAGAATGTGGTGGCATTGTACGATCTAAAAAGAGGGAGGTTGGTCTGTCGATGTGGATTTTGGGAGAAAAAAAGTTTTCCTTGCAGGAATATATTTCTTGTCATGAAGTACGAGCACGTAAAAATAATTCCCGAGCGATTGATTTTGAGACGATGGAGGAAGGATGTAAAGACAGTCAACGAATACACTGAGAAGACGGCACTAGCTGATGAGTGGGGTTTCTTGTTGAGACATGGAGCCCTAGATGCTACTTCGCAGTGGATGTTGTTCGTCGGATCTAAAAACGACGATCTGTACAAGAAATGCATGAGCGGAATCAGGCAGATATGCTGTGATCTACAAGCATGCAGCGACAATGATACGATGGATATGAGTCTGAATGCGGCCTGTGATGTTCGAGATCCAACCGTTGTGCGCTCAAAAGGGGCACCCAGCACACGGGGACACAAAGGTTGAAAAAGGAAGTGCACGAGATGTAGGAAAGCCTAGAAACAATTTTTTTTAAGTTGTTTGTTTAGCCACATTTAAAAATATGTTTTATGAAATATAAATTAGTAATAAAAATATAAATTATAAATAAGATTGAATCAACAAGTAAATTAAAATATAAATTTTTAAATAAAAAAAAAGAAAAAAATTTTTAAAATTTTTTTAAATTTTTAAATAAAAACTCAACTCGTAAAAATTTATTAAATTCTCGAAATAAAAAAGTATTAAAATGATAACGAAATAAAAACAAAAACATAATATTATACAATTCATAAAAAATAATAAAAATAAAATAATTCTCTAATAAATTTTTTGTTAAAAATTTAAATTTTAAGCAATTTAAAATATCGAGATAAGAATCAAAATAATAACTTTAATAATATAACAACATTTTTTAATAAAGATATCACTTTTAAGCTTTAATCTAGGTCATGTCTCAAAAATTTAATATATGATAATCTATTCAATAGATGAGATCAAATATCTGTATGTAAAGACGTATTGAGCGTCTTTACCTAAATGTCCACTATTTTATAAAATAAATAAATAATATTGGGATAATAGAAACAAAAACAGATAGAGAAGTGTTTTTATATTTGTATACTTTAATTATAGTAAATAACGAAAAGGTAATCAGAACTTAAAAAAAAAGTAAAAGTTGATCCGCCTATAGAGATCAAAATCATAACAAAACAAAACTCATTCCAAATAATAACAACGACAGTATAATACATTGTTATAGTATCACAGATTACAAATGAGGAAGTATAGGGAGCCAATGGAATATCTGTACAATGTGTACAATGAAGGTTTAGGGATGTCCGATTCAGTATTAGAGATATAACCATCAGTTTTACCTTTTCCTATCAGCTTAAACTTTTGGGATGAGTGGTTTCATGATATGGTATCAGAGCTCTAAATTCGAAAAGTCAAGAGTTCAATTCTTGGTAAACCCCAAAATCAGCTTAAGCTTATGGGATGAGTGGTTTCATGACATGAGATGTTTATTATCCCTGGTACCCGGATGATTATTCTGAATAGTATGAGTGATGTTCATTTTTTAACTCATAGCCTATTGTACACATTGTACAAATATTCCATTGGCTCCCTAGCAGGATTCATTACAAATATGTCAAAGTCTTTATTTTTCCTTACATTTCATTCAAAACGCGGCTCATTTTTTTGGAGTAATATATAACTGTTTGCATTGATTTGTTAGCCTTTTCTTTTTTTCAATAAATATGACTTGTCTCTAGTATTCTCAACCAAGCACAGCGTAAACGTTTGGCTATTATTTTATGATGAAAGTCATACAAAAAATGCCAGACACTAAACACCTCATATAATTTCTAATGTCTTTTGGGTACATGATGCAACTACTACTCAATTGAAGAGAAAAATAGGATATTTACTTTCATTTCTCCTAAATTCTTTTTTTTTCTTAATAAAAAATCAATATAAATGAATCAAAAACTGATTCAAAGGACATGATAATAAGATGTTACTTTTTTGACACGGTAACAAAAAAAATTAAGAAACCTCCATTAGCTAGGTAATCATTATCTGGAGTAGATTACATTCCCAACACATTTCAATCTCAAAATAAATATATATACTGTTCACTGTAAACACACATCATCACTGCTAACCCGTCTATTTTATCTTTTATCGTGATTCGTGCAATTGGAAAGCTCCTCAATGACTCCTCGGTAACCCACCCAAATCCCCTATACTGGAACCCACAATATATACTACATGCATCATTATCGACAACACCAAACCTCCCACTAATAATAATAATAATAATAATAATAATAATAATAATAATAATAATAATAACAACAACATAATTAAAATAATAAATTATTGACGTTCTAACAATTTTACCATAAAATATACCATTTATTATTTTAATTAATTTATATTTATAAATTATTGTTTATTTTATATCATTTTTAGATGTAAAATCGTTTCATATAATTCATTTAAATTTTATATTTTAAAAATTTGTAATAAAAATACCAAATGTTTAATATCTTCACGTCTTCATAGATAAATCTTTCAAAAATATGTTATTAAATAATAATGTGAGGTTATCAAAAATATATTTATTTTTTTAATACCTTATTATTACAATTTTTATATAGTATTTTGTTTAGTACTCTATTTAAGTAGAATTATTATTCACGATTATAACATCAAGTTAATATTTTGTCAATAAATTAAAAATAACCACAGATAAAACAACGTTTCAGACACTGTTTTGCACTTTAATCTTCTCAAACATGTTTGTCCAACAGACCGCTTATCATTTTCATCGGTGTTTCATCTGTAATTCCTTTTTTAATAGGATCTATAATCGACATTAGCGAACAACAGCTGGCTGCTGCAGCAACATCTTGCGTACGGTCTCAGGCCTTAGAACATGTCATTGTGTTCTCTCCTTTGGGCAAGTAGGAAAAAGGTATGGAAAGAGAGAATTTCCTTATCGGAGCCTGCTACCGACTTTAACGAAACCTATTCGCTGACCTTCTACAACAATAGAATGCAGACTGTTGTCAGAATTGCCTTGACCCAGTTGAATCAATATATAAACATTGCAACTTGTCGACAGTGGACCCTAAACCTAACAACAAATAAACAACACAAGTCTCTAAAATGAAAAAATAAAATTTGCAATTAAGATAAGAAAGCAATAATAACTCAAATGAACAATAATAAACATAAAAAACCTCAAATTGTATTAAAGAAAAATGGAAATTCAACTCATGTTCCTAAACTAAAAATAGTAAAAAAAAAAATAAACCAATAGACTAACAATAAAAACTGGGTAACCTCAGATGATAGGAGAAGATAATATAACCAATACTCAACTAAAACGGGATCAAAAACTAAAATTAGAGGGAAGTTAAATTAACACACCCGAAAACCCTAAAACAGGATCAAAACCCACTTGATCCGTGCTTCGAATGCTTCAGAAATGATTTCGATCGCACCTAGAATGAGATTGAAATCGCCAACAACGTGTTCGTTCAAGCGAGTCACGTGCCAGAGGTCATGCATATGCGCCTATGATGCATACGCACGGATTGAGGATGAAGCGTACGCACGACTTGGAGAATTTACAGTATTCATTTCGTCATGAATCATCCGCATTTGCATGTCTTTTCTCTAAAACCCTAAGCCATCATAACCTTCTAAAACTTATATCACTTAAACAAACATATCAAGGTATCGAATGGAATAAAAGTGAATTAAATTTAGCAATTTTAAGTATGAAACATATTTTCTTTTTAAAAAATTAGCCACAATTAGAAGGAAATTCACAAAAGCATGCAATCTCAATGAATAAGTGCAACATAAGTTGTTAAAATTTCCTCTTTTCGGATAAAAATTCATCATAGAATTACGGATTTATCAGCATGCTCTTAGTCTCAGCCACTCAGGCCAGTTAATGATGAACCTATTGGTTTTTCTTTTCTTTAAAGTGGTTTTCCAAAATGGAATGCCCGTAATCTCTAATTTTTCATATATTTCTGTTATTAAACATCAGTTTAATTTTCATGCATCGACAGTGCAAAATATTTTATACAGTCGTGCAATCACATCTGTTCTTTTAGATGACATTCACGTGGTCACTTTAAAAATTAGTTTTTTTTCTCCTGTAGCATTACGTAATTAAACGCACGTGCAAAACAACTATACGCACATCAAAATTAGCTTCTATTAAATATATCATCAAAATTTTGTATAAATATGCCTTTTAATTTCAGGTATGCCTAAAAGGATTCTTTATTATTCTATATCCAAACTTCTCCATTCGAGCATGTGCTATAATAACAATTTGAGGCTATAAACATAGATACTATAATTATTAGTCTATCATTACAATTTTTTGTCTACGTTGACACTTGGTAGCAATAAATATTTTTTTATAACAAATTTTTAATAACTTCTTCGTCTTTAAATTTTTGGTTAGGTATAGTGTATAGATATTTTTAAATAATTTTTTTATAAATTAAAATTTTATAAAAAGTTAATTAATATTCATAATTTAAATCATGTAAGCAAATTCATCAAGATAATGTTTAAGCGTACACATTTAGTATTTATTCATTCATTAACTATAAACTATTTTATATAACACATGTAGATTCAATTAAATATTGCTTAAAATTATTTCTAACTAACTGTATTTGTATTATTATTATTATTTTTTTTTGGACGTGGCATAATTATTTATTTCAATATCAAATTTTTGCACATGGATTATACTAATTGGATGAAAGCCCAAACTTGGAGGGGGTAGTAGAGGCAGTGAGGTCCTTTTTTATTTTTTCTGTGAGTAATCATAGTTGGAGTGATTTTTGGGTTTCTTGGATATTGAGTAAAAATAATGTTAACATAGCTATATTTTTTGGACTATGACACACAAAAAAAGTTTTTGTCCAAGAACGAAAAAAGGGCTAAGGATTGGGCCCCTAATCAGCCAAAATTAATTACTCATCATAACATTTCATTATCCAACCTAATTAGGAGTCTCTTCACGTGGTTCCATTAAACTTTACCTACAACGTCTCTGACACACTGAACAATATATCTCCTTTCTATACCACCTGTTATAACCACAGCTTGCCACTGCATATCTACACATGTGGATGCTAAGTTACTATCTATACCATAGAACTTGCTTTAATAAAAAAACCTAATATCTTAGTGTATAGCAATTTAAAATAGTAATGTTTTAAAATTTGATGTACTAAATCCTAGCAGATACATGAATATTATGTTCAAATCTAAATGTAGTAATTTTATATAAATAAAATTAGAATAAATTCGTATTAAAAGTTTTTTTTTTAAATAAGAAAGCTCAACACAATAGAGTAAAGTAAAAAATAACAACAAAACAAATAACTAAACATAAAACATAAAAACTAATTATTTTGTCATCTCTGACATTACCATTAACAACAAAAGGGATTATCAATGCTCCAATCCTTGTAGCTTAAAAACGATTTGTTGATAATTACCCCCACACATGCCTCCTTATTCCTAAATATCCTCTCATTTCTTTTTAGCCATACATTTCAAATAATCGCAAAGAACCCCGTCAACCACTTCTTACACTCTTCTTTTCTGGTAAAAACTCCTGTCCAACTTTCAAAATGATCCTTTAATATAACTGGAAAAGACCACAACTGTCCAAATTCAAATAGTCATACGCACCACACCTATCAAGTAAATTCACAACCAAGAAATAAATGGTGAATATATTCAAAATCCTTTTTTACATAGAACACAGACATTATTCCCCTGGGTAATAATTTCAAGTCTATTCAATCTTTCCTTTGTATTTACTCTGCCAACCAAGACAATCAGCAAACAACTATACTCTTGGCGGAACCAAGCCTCTCCAAATTGTTTTGGTGAAGGTATAACTTGTGACGTCCTCTAAAAGCGTTTCTGCCTGCAACACCTGCACAAATGAGTTAGTAGAAAATATCCCTTATGTATCAAATTTTCAGACGACCTTATCCTCTCGAACATTTGATATCTTAATAGGTCTTAATGTAACTAATTTACTAATTCTAGCTCCCATTGGTATAACTCTTGCTTCTATTGAAAGTTTTATATCCAATCTAATCCATCCCAAAACCCAAAATTCCCTATAATAGATCCTCTTTGATTTGAAACTGAAAAGAGTCTTGAAAATCGATCTTTCAACGAACCACCATGTAGCCAAACATCCTTCCAGAATCGGGTCCTCCTTCTATCACATACCTGCATAGCCAATCCAATGACCATCTTATCTCTCACATATTGTTTCTTAATCTGTAACTGGAAAATATCCTTCCATAAACCTCCTTTAGTAGGTAAAGTCTGATTGGATAACATCATATTTGGATTCATATTATTGCATGAGCACACTATCTTCTTCCATAATGGACACTCCTCTCTAGAAAAATGCTACCACCACTTAAACATAAGAGCTATGGATCAATACATCCCCCACCTCCAATCCACTTAACTTTTTTAGAGCTTGCACTACTTTTCACCTAATCATCACCATGCCATTCCTACCATCCTCTTTACTCCACAAGAATCTTATCTGTAACGAAATCAATTTCTCTGCGACAGCTTTCGGCATCTTATATAACATTAAGGATGATTTTAAATCAAAATATACACCAGGGACAGGTTCGATTCCGACCCTCAACGTGAGGGACCAAAACAATACTTATCCCTAAACTTAAGTAGTACACCGCCAAGCTATTTAGCACTTATTTAATAAGAACCAACATGGCAGTTTTATTAAGAACCTTAGATTTTCACAAACTGAGCTTCTCCTTCATTTTGTCTATTATTGGCTTCCAAGTCTTTATTAACTTTGGGTTAGCTTATAGAGAGATTCTAAGATATTTAATTAGAAGATTAGCCTCCTTGCATCCCAACAAGCTGTACATACTCTGTATCCACTGTTGATCACAATTAATTGAGATTAAGCTAGATTTATCAAAGTTAATACTCAATCCCGACATCAACTCAAAACACCGTAGGAGCCTCTTGTAATTCTTGATGATCTCCTTCTCAGGTGGGTAGAATAATATAGTGTCTTCTGAAAACTCTATATTATCCATTCCAATGAATAGAGATGATATATGTTCGTTTCTAGTTGCCTCTCCCACAATTCTATGCAGCACATCAGCAACAAGAACAAACAAAAAAATGAGATAGTGGATCCCCTTGTCTCAAACTCCTTTTCCATCTTAAAAGGCTTAGATGGTGAACTATTTATTAAAATAGATATAGAAGCTGAACTAATATACTCTTTAACCCACTGCCTCCATCTCAATCCAAAGCCCATTTTCTGTAACACAATATCCACAAACCTCCATTTGACTTTATCATAAGCTTTTTGGAAATCAAGTTTAACAATTACAACTTCCTTCTTTCTCATCTTAAACCACTACACTGTTTCACACGCAATAAGTGCCCAATCATCTATCTTTTGACCCTTAACAAATGCACTTTGAGTCTCACCTATTAGGCCTGGCATCACTGACCTTATTCTTCTAATCAAAACCTTCAAAATTACCTTATAAACGCAACCAACCATACTTATTGGTCGAATGTCTTTGATCTCCTTAGCTCCAACAAACTTAGGTGTCGATGCCATCCATGTGGTATTTGCATAAGAAGGTAATCTAGATGTCTGAAAGAAATCCATCACTGCTATCGTAAAATATGAGTCAATTTCATCCCAACACTTTTTTAATGAAGTTAATGTTGTACCCATCACTTTTTGGCGCCTTAGAAGATTTCCAGTCCCACACCGTCTCTCTAATCTCTTCTGCTGATGGCATCACCTCCAAAGCTGCAGACTCATCTTAATCAATTTGATTCACCAATTCATCTCTGAATTCCACCATATGAGATCTTTTCTATCGATACAATTCCTTATAAAACTCCCTGATAGCAATATTTATTTTAGCTTGGTTTCTGACCAACCTTCCATTAATTACTAGCGCATCAATTCTGTTGTTCCTCCTTCTTGCCGAGGCTATGATATGGAAGTATCTAGTATTTTTGTCCATGTCATTCGCATGCCGAGACATCGACATCTGCTTCCAATGTATTTCTTTTCACACATACTATCTCTCACAACACCTCACCAATGCCTTTCTTTTTGCCTCTACCATTCCATCATAAACCCCATTGCTCATCATATCATCTATCTTCTTAATCTCTTCTTCAAACATTCTTATTTTTTTATTCATGTCACCAAATTTGTCCTTATGCCATCTTCCCAAAGGAACCGTAAGAGCCTTCAATTTATCAGTAAATTGCACATTCCCTAAACATATCCATTCTTCTTTACTATGCTAAGAAAACCCTCATGGATAAACCAAGATTCTAGACTCTGAGAAGGTTTTGGGCCGCCAACCCACTTAGTATCCTCCACTATTATCGGACAATGATCTGACAATTCACGAGGTCCACCTTTCAGTTTAATCTCTGGAAACTTCTCAAATCATTCCACACTAACTAGAACTCTATCAATATGGCTACAAGATCGACCTCTGAACCAAGTAAACTTGTGATCATTGAATGGTAAATCTACTAGTTGCATATCTTGCACCCAATTCTTGAAGTCTTCCGCAGACGCAGTTAAACTTATTGTCCATTTTCTCTCCTCAACCAACACAATCTCATTAAAATCTCCTATGTAGCACAAAGAAACCTGACATAAACCTGCTATATAACTCAACTCACACACAACAAGCTTCTCATATCTTGTATGAGCATCATATACCAAACGAAAAGCACAATTGAAATTACTTTTTAACAATATACCTTCAACACACAATCACCTCTCTCTTTTGTAAAAATTACTCATTTTAAACATCAATTCATCCCATATTAATAATAAACCACCAGATGCACCCTCAAACCCAACATATTCTCAACCCGCATGATCAACTCCTCAATTTTTTGTTAGGTTAAACTTTGTTATTTCTTGCTTTTTAGTCTCAATCAACCCTAACATATTCACTCTATATTTTTTTAAGGTCCTCACCATACTCAATTTACCATTATCCATCAACCTCCTAATATTTCAAGAGCTAAAACTCATTTTAAAAATTTTATTACACACCTTATGGTTTTTGGACCTGCATCTTCTTGCTTTCTCCTTTTACTTTGCCTCTCATTTTTTCTAGCAATTTTCTCATTCTGTGCTTGTAGAGTTGCCATAATATCATATTTCTCATTGTATAGCATTGCACCTGACTCCACTGCTAAGTTCCATATTTTTTCTATTTTCAATCATACTCCGAAACCACCCTATCCCCCTGAGCTACGTTTATATCATCCCAACTTCTTTCTTCACTGACCTTACCCCTTTTTCCTGAATTTGCTCCACTATCGTAATCATCAGCATCATCCCCAACATCAGCTACATCCTCGTCCCCATTATCATTGTGGAAAGTGTTCATTAACTCCAACATCATTAATGGTTGTATCTCCATGCCACTGTGTCTAGAGCCATCTTCTACTCGTGGAGCCAGCTCAATGCAAGGTGTAAGGCGCGCAGACCCGTCGCTGTCACTACTACCCTGTCGGCCTTCACTGGCGTTGTGGTGAAACACTCCCTGGACGTATTCAACGTCACCTCCTTCAAGTGTAATTGGAGCTCCCAAGTTGTGGCTCAACCGAAACCCTTTCTTCCAAGTGTTACTCGTCCGACCCGACTCAAAATCCCCCAACCCGTCTCCTTGGCGTGACCCATCATCCCCAGTCCAAGTTGTTGATGAGCTTGGGCCAATCGAATAGCCCCTCCCCTTTTTTGGTCCATTTATCTTAGTAGGCTTTGCACAAACACCCTTTAATTTCATATTATTATTCCTTATGCCCCCAACTTTCAGCCTATCATGCCACTATATATAATCCTTAGTCACCATTTTTTCAGAGTTTGCCTCATTACTCGTAAAATCATATCCCGCAGAATCAGCTTTATCTTCAATACCTACAGAACCTGAATGATACGTTACATAATTCTTATTATTCTGTTTTGAATGCTCATTAATCCACTCATTCAAAATTGATTATGGTATTACGACTCTACCTTTCTCCTCTCCCACCTCCCTTGGCATTTGTACCACCACTTCTGCCACCTGATCTCTATAGTCTTCCAGTGTGATTGTCTGTGCATTCCTTATATCCATAACCGCGTACTCTCTTGCTACCTCTTTCCCTAGTTTTTTATGGCTAGGCCTGACTTCAACATCTGTTTTTAAGTTACAACTCAATCCATATGTATCACGACCAACCTCTTTCACCAGGACATCGAAGACACTCGTGCCTAATGTAATATGGACCCATTCATTAATCACATCCATGACACAAGTATCAATTTGCACACGTCCAACACTGAAGGATAGCACGATTCCATCACTTTATCGCATCCAACTACTTTCTCCCATTGACTTCCTATCGTTCTGAAAGTATCCACTGACCAAGCATTCAGCAGAACCCTAAAGCATTCTAACTGCACTCTCCTAGTTTTGCTTTGCTCTGCCTCATCCTATCTCTATACACTATGGAAGAATTGTAACAGACTATTCACTCTAAAAGGGTAAGCCTCTTCTGCATGCAACATATTATCAAAATTCAGAAGGGGATTATATACTTCGAGCTCCTTAACCTAAACAACTTGAGGTAGATTCTTCCCAATCATATCCTTCAAAGAGTTATAATCAATGACCTTCGTTGTTCCGCCCACTAAACTCCTCCGTAGCAATTCCAGATTCTTTTTGGCCGTTGATACTTTCACTTTTTTCGTCCATCCATTTCCATGAGGGTCTTCTTCGTTTGTTTCCTTCATTGGTTCTTTGACATCCATCCCTGAGTTTCTTTGGTCCACTCCCCGTTTCGACTAGTCGTTTATAGCTTTTCGATTCGCCTCTACTTCCTGAACCCTCGTCCTTCCTTTCGTATCTCTTGTTCTCCCATACTTAGGTTCCCCCACGGAAATAATATTCCTTCTCAATCTCATTCGATTCATTTTCACTGTAGCCTTCAACACTCATCCCTTTGTTATATATCGTATGAATGCAAAAATGTATAAATTATCATTTTTTTGTTTTCGTGATAAATATATATCATTTATGTGTCCAATCCAATTAAACCGATAGAACAATTCCTTCTTCGATAAGTCTTCTAAAAAATTGTTAACAAAAAAAAATATTTGTTTTTCAATCGCTGGTACTCTTTTCAAAAACCCTCGAACCCATCTCATTTGCACTAGTTCTATGCCATCTTATGTTTTCCATCCTCTCTCTCTTTTTCCTCATGTCCCGTGATATTTTGAGGACAATCTATTTTTTTTTTCAAATAATTATATATGTAAAAATCCTTTAATCTTATATATGTATATCTATAGTGAATTGGCATTTTGTAAGTATTTTTTGTTGCCTATTGACTCTACTCACCAAAATATTTTTTCAAGTCTACTAAGTACTAACAATAAAAGGATTTAAATACCGAATACTCAACGAAGTTATAATAAAATTTGTTCTAAAGCAATTTAACTAATATATATATATATATATATATATATATATATAATTCTAATAAGTGGGATAAATAAGTATCACATTTAACAGGTATTTTTTTTAAGAAATTGATACTGAATTTAAATTTAATAATGAAAAATAATTTTATTATATTTTATAACACTTAATATTTGAAGAAAAATATTCCAAAAAAATATTATATGATAATTATTATGGTATCCTATAAATATTGCCTAATTTTTTAAAATAGATAACTAGTTAATATTTTAATAAATTTTAAATATTTAATTTTTTAAGATAAAAATAATTTAAATAATTTAAACATCAAAACAAAAGACAGTGTAAAATTTACCATATTATATATTCATTGTTGTTAGATCTAATAATAGATAATATATAAAAATATTAAAAAATTATTAGAATTTATTATTTTTTGTTATTATTTTTATTTATTAATTTAATTTTTAATTTAATAATTAAATAATATATTTTAATTCATATTTTTAATATTAATAATTAATTAATAAAAAAAATAAATTTTAATAATCTTCTTATTTGGTACAGATACAAATCATCGAAGTCAGAAGTAGTGATAATTGTTTCATAACTTTATTTCCCGAGAAGACAAAGTCATTGTAAAATGTTAAGAATTAGTATAAAATATTGAGAAATACTAATTAGTAATTTGTATGATAATTGATATTTGAAAAGAGGTTTTTACTTATATACTGGATAGGAAGAAGAGAAGAATAAGAAAGGCGGCGGATGCGAGGCGAGGGGAAGAGATAGAAGAAGAATAAACATTAAACAAGAGGAAGTAGTCCCCATTCTCATATCCACAATTCACAAATTAGTTAGGCTTGGATGATCAGTTTGGTCACTGTTAGCATAATACGCAGCTGAATAGCTATTACTGTTAGGTTAAGCTAGGCTGGATTGCCAATCCTATCTTTGTTTACATTAGGATTGATGGCTTCTCAATCGGCGAATGTTTGGGTGCTGCTGGGGCTGGGTATCGCCGGCATCTTGCTCCTTACCAGGAAGCTCAAGCACACTGTCAGACAGGATTTGGGCGCTTTCATTCAGAAGCTTCAGCTGCTCCCTCCGCCCCAGCCCGCTCCTCCCAAGGCTCCTCATCCTCTCACCGCCCTCACTTTCGCCCTTTCCGACCTGTATGTTTTCATTCCCTCTCTCTCTCTCTCTCTCTCTCTCTCTCTCTCTCTCTCTCTCTCTCTCTCGACTTGACTTACATACTTGACTACTTACCAGATTTGACATAGAGGGACACGTCTCCACTTTCGGGCATCCTGATTGGGCACGCACCCATGAAGCTGCTTCTTCCACTTCTCCCGTAGTCTCCGCTCTCGTTGAAGGCGGTGCGACCTGCCTTGGTACCACTCTTGTCGATGACCTAGCATACGGGTTCGTAACGTTTTCTATTATTATGTTGCTTGTACTCTAAGTCTATGCGATTCATAACTCTAAGTCTATGCTTGGTACCACTCTTGTCGATGACCTAGCATACCACTCTTGGCCTTCCTGGGGTTATGAAATAGTAAACAACATGACATGCACTGCTGCACGGTATTGTGTGATTATAATTTCTTCCTAACATTACGCATTTGAGTGAAAACAAGTTGTTTTGGGCATCCTTATTTGCAGTATCAGTGGTGAAAATAAGCATTATGGAACGCCAACCAATCCTTCTGTGCCTGCTCGTGTACCGGGTGGATCCTCTAGTGGGGCTGCTGTGGCTGTTGCCGCCAATTTTGTGGATTTTTCATTGGGTGAGCATCTTAATGTCTTTTTCACTCCAATAGTTTTAGCATACATAGTATCAACTTCGATGACGTCAAGCAACTTTTCTCGGCACTTTGTGATTTTTGTGTGCCTGTGCCTTTGTTCCTTCTATAATATTATTTTTATGAAGGCTTGGTGCATACCTTGCTTTTGTATTTGTTCTTAGAATCAAGAATAGGGTTTTCTTAGTTGCAGTCTAGATTCATGCAGAAAGTACTTCACAAAGATGTTTAAGACATTAAAGGTTCAGACATGGTTCATGTTTGGGCTATTTTGGATTGATGGGAGTTAAGGTGTGGAGTGCAATGGATTTTAAAGGAGTGGAGTTATTATTCTACTCCATTGTTAGGACGAATTTGGGCATCCACTCTAAACACCTTAAAGGAGTGGAGTTATTATTCTACTCCGTTTATTTTGATAGCAGTTAGTTGTGAAAAAGATGATAGAATCTTGACTAGTTGTTTGTTCAGGTAACTTGACAATCTATAAAAGCTCCAGCATGAGTAGAATGGGTAGCCCAGTAGAGAGAGGTAGAGGGTGTCCAAGAAAATATTGATAAAACCATTAAGAAGTAAGTGGATTGCCTATATACGTGGCTATGATAGGAATGGTGTTGTCATTTAGTTTCAGATAATTGATCCTATCTAGCCCTAAAAGGAGGTGTTGTTGTTACCGCCTTACAGCCACTCAGGATATTTTCAATTCAAAAGTGAAAGTGTATTCCTTCTATATTTGTTATTTTTGTTTAGTATTACAATATAAGTTTTGTATAATATTGACCAATGCTGATTTATTGCACCATATCTAACAGGTATTGATACTGTTGGTGGGGTGAGAGTGCCTGCTGGGTTTTGTGGCATTCTAGGATTTCGACCTTCATATGGTGCTGTTCCTCATGTGGGAATTATACCTATTTCAACAAGTCTAGACACTATTGGTATGAATGATCCAATTATATATTATGATCTGATCTTTGAGCATGTGTACATCGGTGGCTGTTACATCTATTTATTTATTCTGAATGATTAGTATACTTTCTTGGCTGAAAGATCAACCAGACGAGAAAATATATCTTATAATCACTTTTCATTTAAACCTCATGTTCATTTATTTGTTTTTAAAGATTAGTAAATTCACTTGGTTGAAAGATCAAGCAGTGGAGAAAATAAATGTTCTATTAAGGTTACTTTTTGTTTAACTTTCTTGTATAGCTACTGTCATTGTTTTGGTTTATCAATATGGATCCTTTTATTATGTCATTTCTGCATTTCTCTATTTCTTTTTAATTCTGAAATGCCCTTTACAGGTTGGTTTGCTAAGGATCCTCATATTTTGTGTCGTGTTGGCCACGTACTCTTACAAGCACCATTTGTAACTCACCGGAATCCCCGGCAGATAGTTGTAGCTGATGATTGTTTTCAGCATCTAAATGTTCCTCTTGAAAGGAGTTTGCAGGTGGTGATCAAAGCCACTGAGAAGCTTTTTGGAAGTATGTCCTGCAGGATGTTTGCTCTTGTGTGTGTGTTGTTTTTAAGCTAAATTTTGTTGCTTATTAACTAACAGAACAATAACTTATAAACATCGGTTGTCTTAGGGCAAGTATTGAAGCACATAAATCTTGAGGACTATATAAGTGCTAAAATTCCTAGCTTGAAGGAGCACTCTAACCAGAATACAAATGGTGAACTGAAATCTTCTTCATTTAAATTACTTGCCAACATTGCTCAATTCCTACAAAGGTTAGTTGTTTTTTTGTGATGTGAAAATACTGGTATAATTTGTAACTTTTACGGTAAGCACTTCATTAACAAGAATAAGTTGCTTTTCAATGTCGTTTGAACTCTTCATTCTCATTTGGTGTGTATTAATCACATCTGTTGAAGTCGTCAGTTATATAGTGTGATTATTATCAACCTATTGTACAGGCATGAATTCAAACTTAAGCATGATGAATGGATGAACACAGTAAACCCCGATCTTCATCCAGCTGTCTCAGCACAATTACATGGAAAGTTTGAGGTATCCGATGCAGAGATAGGAAAGTCCAAATCTGTTAGAAGTGACATGCGTGCTGCTCTAAATATGCTTTTGAAGGTAATGATTGTATCCCTCTCTGTATGCAACTTTTGTCAAGTCCTAATTTAACATAAGTTTTTGAAGTGGATTTGATCTTTAATTTGGCTGCATCTTCAAGTCCACAGTCAAATTTATCTTCAAATTCTGTTGCTATCTTACAAATTCTTATAGTGTGAAAAAAAAGGTTACCTGATGCACAAGCATCCCGCTTTCGCTACTCAGGGTTCCAGGGAATGCCTCTCCCAAAGGGAGTGCATAATAGTGTGTGATTGTTCAAAATTAAATTTTGCTGAATTTCCGCAAACTTAGGGAAAAAGGTCACTAAAAAAAAACACAGATTGAGAACAGATACCATTCTAAACAAGTTACTGAATTTATAGTCCAGTCATACCAAAATCAAATTCATTTTTCTATAAAAAAGCAGTCTTGATATATTAAACATGATTGTGCCGAGTATAATTTGTTTTGATGCTTTTAAGGATGATGGAATTTTGGTGATCCCAACTGTAGCTGATCCTCCTCCAAAATTGGGTGGGAAGGAGATCCAGTCAGAGGATTATCAAAGCCGTGCATTTAGACTGCTTAGTATTGCTAGCTTGTCAGGTTGCTGTCAGGTAAAATTCTTCAGGTTTGGTTAATAAGTGCCCTTGGTGACTAGTGTACATGTTAAGGTTTCTAATGTAGAAATCTATAGTTGAAAATTAGAATGTTCCAAGTTTTCAAAGAATTTATATATATAAAATATTTTAGAAGTTTCTATCATGAGTAACCTTAAGATGTGTTGGCACTTCCGCACTTGCCAGCAAAAACCCAAATTTTTACCATGCCAAGGGAAAAAAAAAATTCAAGTCATCTTCTGGTGCTCTTTTTAGTCGCTTTTCTGACCATGCTATTCAACTTTTCTCTATATTCTGCTGTTTTATCCTTTCAGGTCACTATTCCACTAGGATTTTATGATAAGTGTCCTGTTTCAGTGTCCTTAATAGCTCGTCATGGTAATGATCTCTTTCTACTGGAGACTCTAGAAACCATGTATACAACTCTTCAAGAGCAGGCAGATGTTGCTTCCAAGGCTAAATCATCAAGAAATGTTGTCAGTAAGGAAGAGTCTGCTGAAATAGCAAAAGAGAAGGTATTGCTGTTATGTGGACAGGGGATATATTCAGTATTTGTTTCAATTATGGTTGTGTGATGTGATCTTTTATTTATAAATTAATGTAGTTTAGCATGTCTTTTTTTTAAGTTTGTGGTGTGGTTCCTATATTGCGGTGTATTTTTTATGTGATGTTGATGCATTCGTATGAATATTTACAACATTCATCTAGTACATATAAGATTCTCAGCTATGGTTAACATCTTTAAGTGTATACCTTCCTTCTCTTCTGCCTGTATCTTGTATGGAGCCATGGAGACAATTCTACTGCAATTAGTTGATGAATTTCTGATTTCCGTGCTCTTAGCATTTTTCCTGTAGCACAAACTTGGTTATCAATCCGCGGAATCTTCATGATGATGCTGTATGACAGAACTATTCAAACTGAAAAGTGAACTTTTGGTTCTCCATAAATGTTGAACTCAAACTTTGATGGGAATTTAGGTGTTAACCTTGTCTATTCAAACATGTCAAACCATAAATAGTCAGAAAAGCTGAACTATCATAAAATTATTTTATATTATCTGTGTAGGTCCTCTCATCACCATGGGTAACCTCAAAATATTCTTTGTAAGCCTTCAGTCCTTAAAGAAATATCTGCAATAACTTCTGCACTTACATTTTTCAAAAGATTCTTTGTAAGCCTTAAGCCAATAAGGTGTATCTGCTATTATTTCTGTACTTGGATAAGTATATTTGATCATTGAACTGGTTGGTTTTTCATAAGCAGCTCCTGGAATTTGTATTAGTCTCCTGATTCTTTTTATCATTATTTCTCACTTTGTTCATGTTCTTCTCCTTAATCCCTCCTCATCACTTAATGATTCAGGGAAACCAGGCCTACAAAGATAAGCAGTGGCAGAAAGCCATTGAGTTTTATTCAGAAGCTATCAAACTTAGTGGCAATAATGCAACATACTACAGTAATAGGGCTCAGGCTTATCTAGAACGTGGGAGGTAGCTTCTCACTCTTGCTAATTTTCTTCTCAAAATTGTATTACAAACATGTTGATGTTCTTTTCTTGGCTTATCCAGTTATCTCCAAGCTGAGGCAGACTGTACAAAAGCAATTAACCTTGACAAAAAGGTGAGTGTTGTTTTCAGATAATGTTGAACTTGGAAGTGTATGATGTCATTGTGATTTGTGACTGATGATTTGTCGTCATAGATTATGCAAGAACTCGTAGACTTCTTGGCATATGCATGGATGACATTTTGTGGCAAAATAGAATAAGATTCTTTGTAATTCTGAAGATATTTACATTGTATATTGGGTGCATGCCATGGTTTACAAAATTTATTTACTTTGCTATGACAAGAATAATTAAAGCTTCGAGAAAGAGAGATCTAGTAGCTCTGCTTCTTTCATCAGTTGATACTTGCAATGAATAATTGAGCATTGAGCATTGAGCATGATAACCAAGCAATTTGTTGGTAACATCCCTTCAATACCTTCATTTTACACAGAATGTAAAGGCCTATTTCCGTAGAGGCACAGCTCGAGAGATGCTAGGCTACTACAAGGATGCAATTGATGGTAAGATATTTCCTCCTTCTAACATTTATGAGAACCTTGTCACTATCATTTCTTTCATCCCTTCTGACATTCGTGGTAGATGTCCATTCTGGAGTATTATTTTACACATACATGTACATCATACATAAGATCGATCCCCAACCACTAGGTAGTAAATGGATTTAATTTGTTTTTATTTCTTTATTTATGTGCTTCGACTGTACTTCAAGTATTTCTTTTAATTTTTTGAGATGGGTTTTAAAACATTATGTTTTGCTGAAGATTGAACCGTTCCTACGCTTGAAATTCAATTTGTTTGTGGTGAAATTGCATTTGAATTGTCAAATTTGTTGTAGTATTAGACAATTACATGTGTGTATGTCTAAATAAGTTTCTTGTGTTAATCCTAATCACATGTCAATAACATTAAATTTATTCTGCAGATTTTAAATATGCCCTTGTGCTTGAGCCAACGAACAAAAGGGCAGCTGCAGCTGCTGAAAGGCTGAGGAAGCTATTCCAGTAGGCTTATGGCTGTGAAATTTGAACACAAGGTCGAAGAAGGACAAAAGAGAAGGGGTTGGGGACTTGGGGGGTAGGGAGTAAGTGATCTTAATGGTCTTTGTAGGGATGGACAGTAATACCCCAGAACCATTTAGGCCTTGAAATGATTGATTGGTATGCGGTCCTAATTGCAGTGCGATAATCACACAGGAGTAATTTGATATGTAGTTTCTTGCGGAAAAATGATGATGATTCTTTTGTTGTTCACGGCAAAGGCTAATTATAGACGTTGAAACTTGAAAACGTGTATTCTTAGGTGTTATTGACAGAGTGACGTGTTATTTCTATTTGCTAGAAGGAGCCCCAATTTTGACCACGGTTAATTTATTTGTATTGTAATATAGTATCAGATATTAGTCAAGTAAGTTGGATGCTTTTTCCCAATCAATAATTCTATGTTGCTTATTGTGCATCTGCGCTTTTTTCCTTGGGTTGCATGTAGTTGGAACTTGGGACTTGGGAAGTTAATGGGTGAAAATTTTAATGAATGAATTTTAAGTGTATTGTTACGTAATAGAAATCTGGAACATCAATGGCAGATTTCAACAAGGTCAGTAAGACGGTAACCTCACTGGGATTAGAAACATGCCCGTGTTCCAGAATATATTCGTATGGAAACATTTACACAAGAGAAAGAACTTGGAGATCGTCATCTCGTCTTAAGCTAACGTTTGCTTGGACGATCGACAAACAAAATCATCGTCTCAATCAAATGCTAGAAGCTCATCCAGCTGTTCGTCTGTCCAATGCGGAATTGTATTTTGTGGATTTGAGATCACTCTTTGTCCTTCTAAGTGCTTTTTTACCTCGGTGTCTACACCAGCAGATATATGAATCGAATTTTTTGTTAAAGAACCACCGCCTCGAGCACTGCATGCTAGGTTTAGATTGTCTCCTTCAGCTGATTTAGGTGGATTGTGCTGGCCGTTCAACTCAGTTTGGATCTCATCACCACAGGTTACTTCTTCAGGTCGAACATTATCCTGTTTCAATGATAAGTTCTCTCTTTCGAAAACAGATTTTTGGTTTCTGTTGTTTCCATCATCAGAGTGACAGCTTAGTACAACTAAATCTTCTCCCATTTGTTTGTGAATATCTACTTCTTCTATAAACTTTGAGCCTAAGCTGAGGTTAGTCATGATTCCTTCAGTTCTTTCCTGTGGCAGAGCAAATGTATTGTCCATCATCCGTGACTCTTCATGTCTTTCTTCTGTAAGAAACCTTGAATCTAACCTATTACCAATCACGATTCCTTCAGTTCTTTCTGGTGGCAGAGAGAATGTCTCAGTAGGCATCCTTGACTTTTCATGCCCTTCTCTTGCAACGAGCCTTGACTCTATTCTGTGATCTTCAGTTCTTTCCTTCTCTGACAGAGAGAATGTATTGCCCAGCGTCCTTGGTTCTTCATGCCTTTCTGTGGCACCAGGCAGACAACAAATGAGCAGATATGGATTTTCTAAGACCTCAATCTTGTCAGTTAGCCATTGAAGTGAGGGGGAATCACCACTTCCGAAGGCAAAGAAGGATCAAATTAAGGAACTTGAGCTATATCGCTGACATATATAAACATTAAGTAAATACCCATATCTGGTGTAGTCTGCCTCGCTGAGATAGAAGGATGAATTTGCCCTGATGGAAGTCCGCTGTCCTTGCAGAAAATCTGTATAGCATAAACAATCAGAAGCAACATGTAGTCATAAATGACCTCATTCTTCAAGGAAAAAGGAATGAGTCTGGATCCAATTATCACAATCTAGTGAGTAGTGACATAACTGATTAGTTTCTTTACTCATGAAGCCAATCCATTAACATTCCGCACTAACGGAATGATAGGTTGGGAGGTAAAAGTTTAATGGAGGAGATCGATAGATAAATTTAGAAATCAAACTCACCCATGAAAATTTCAACCTCATTTTTTAAGTTTCCAAACTAACTCACTCTTAGTTAAGGTACGAGTGTAAATATGGAGGTTAAACTTTTGTAGATTAGCTTTGCTATATAACTATACTTACAAGTCCAAATCCCAAGTCCCAATACCCTAAACCCAATCCATGAAATTTTCTACCCTTGTATGACACATATATGAGAGCAATTTGGCTCAACTCAACGGTTGATATGTGCTGAGAAATGGAAAACCCATGTTTCTACTTACAGAGAAGAAGGGATAAAAAGTTGAGGCCAAAACATAGATGATCCCATACCTTGAGTATGTTACGTAATGTTATGTTGAGATAACAAGTCGAGCGAGTGGGAGCAAATACAGCCACCTGAATTGGGGAAGGTTTTCACGCAAGCAAGGAAGCAAAAAAAAATGTAAAAAAGATCAATACAAATCATGAACCAGAAACGAACTCAACATGTGTAGGATGCAGAGCGCCAAGCAAAGAAACTGACCTTTTGGAGGACTACAACTGAACCAACAGTTATATCCTTCCCATATTCACCGTCGGAGAAGGCTTTATGGTGAACACTGGCATTAATTATTCCCGTAGGGTCCTGAAATCAAAATTTAGAGACTCAGATATGTGTAGGTAAAGCATGAGTTTAGTTTACAAGAGAGTAGGCGCAAAACCTTGAGGGTGACCATCATGTCTCCAAAACCATTGGGAGTGCACGATTTGATAACAGCTACGACCAGAGGCACTCTCACGACATTTAGATGCTTCTTGATTGAGTTCAAAGGCGTCACAGAATCACTCTCTCTGTCCAGGGAACGAAGGAAATGGAAGGCGGAAAGCCACGCATTCGTGGTGAAATCGTGATCGCTTTCGTGGCCGTTTTGGACGACGCGGCGAATGAATTCTTGTGTGGGAAGAAGGGGCTCTTCCAGGGGACCTCGGGATCTCCGGTGCATCATGGCGGCCTGAACGGCACCGGCAGGACCCGGAATGAGCGGTGGCGGTGGCGGTGGCGATGCAGAGTCGGCGTCGATTAGGGTTTGGGATTGGGATTGGTGTTGGATGGAATTGGAATCGGAATTGGAATGGGAGTGGAATCGCTTGCAAGGTCGGAGAAAGGAAGAGAGATCAGAGTCGTCGACGTCAAGCTCTGCCCATGGTTCCAACTCCATTCTGCACTGACTATGTACAGCGCCAAACAGAAAATTGGTTAACGCGGGAAGCTCCAGTCTTGTGGCTGTGGTGCCTGCCAATGGGCTCTTGGGCTTGGATTCAAATATTTTTGGGCTTGAAGGGCTAAGATCTTCGCCATTGTCTGCCTTTTTTACCTTTAGACTTTCAGCATACCCTTAAATTGTTATTTCTGGCCCTTTTTTAATCCTTTTTTTAACATGAATTATATTTTAAAAAATAATGAAAATTCACGCACAGTTATTTTTATGTGAAGTTGCTAATTAAGAATCTTTAGATAACAATTTAGTTAAATATGTCAAATCATTTAATACTTTTCAACTAACAACTTCACATGAAAATAACTGTACGTGAGTCTCTACCTTAAAAAATTGTTATTCACATATTTGATTAAAGGCTTGCTGTGAATAGTTCTAGAAATACTATTTAAAAATATATATGAGGTGGGGGAAGAGAAAGGGGAGAGAATACATATAGGAAAAAATATTTGTACTATGCTCTTATTTTAAAATATACATTATTAATAATTTGTTAAATTTATATAAGAGTAAACTATTATTTTTACCTACGAAAGTTAAAAACGCTGACACATCTATTTATAGAAGAAGAAAATTATTATTTGTATCTATGAAATATGAATTCTGCACAACAAAATTATCTAAACACTAAAAAATTATCTAAAAACTCTAAATTATCCTTATCATTATCGTTTTCAACTTTTCATTGAACTCAAAATAGAGTGCTACCACCTAATACTCCTGCAATAAATCAATTGCCAAACTCAAACAAGCTATGTGGGGAATTAAATGAATTGAGCAATCCTCACGTGAGCCAAACATTGAGTTCAAGGGACCACCACCTCATTTCCTTCATCACTATCACCGCCATTATACCTCTATCATCATCTTTTTCACAACAACAACAACAACAGCGATAAAAACAAAGAGAAAAAACGAAAAAGACAGTAACAGATCCACATAAGAAGGAAATGCTATGGAGTTGAGAAGGGAGAAATTTGTAGTTGTAGTGTAATTTCAAACAGCAGAGGAGACACCACAGTTTCAAAAATAGCACTCCCGTAAGTCACTGTCACCTCTTTCAACTTTTTCTCTGTCACTTTCGTGACCCAATTCATCCATGTTCTTCACCGCCGTGAATTTTCTGTTTTTATTTTCTTCTCCTTCCCATAACTCAATCAATACAGAATCTGTAATCTCATAACTGTAATTTCCTATTTTCTTATTTTCTTCATTCAATGACGCCTCCTTTTATGTGTTTGTGCTTATCTTCTCGTTTTAAGTTGCATGTTGATTCTAAAGGAATCCTTTTTTTTAGGGTTTCTATTTTAAGTGAGCTTTGAAACATGAGATACGGTAAGAGATGATTGTCAGCGGTGTTACACAGAAGATTCATTTTGGAGTTGACGTACTTTGGCGGCGGCGACGAACTCATAAATGGAAGGAGAGAAAGAAGATGAGGTTAGTGGCGGCGACGGTGGTAAGGTGGTAAGATGATACGGATGATGTGATAAGGGTAATTTATAATTTTTATGTAATTTTTTAGTATTTGGATAATTTTATTATATAAAATCCATGTTTTATAGGTACTAATGGTAATTTTCTTTTTCTATAAGTAAATATGTGAACTTTTTTTATTTTCGTGAATAAAAATGATAGTTTACTTTTTATATAAATTATATATTATTAAAATTTCTTTGACCGTATTTGTTTAAGTTACTAATCATAAGTAAGTAGGTTTAAGATCTGTTAGATTTCTCAAAAAGACATCTCGCTATGTTTATATTTTTATAATAAATATCATCTTGACAACGGTGTTTTTTTAATAATTAAATGTTTTTTTATTTTATTAATTAAAAAAACTTTTAAATACATAATTAATTAGTAAAAATTGTATTTTTATACAAATATTAAAAGTATTTAGTGTATGAGTATAGTATTTTTTTTTTGAGTTAATAGTCAAAATCGTCTCTGAAAGATATTTCAATCTCCATTTTGATCCTCAAAAGACAAAATTAATCGAAATCGTCCCCAAAAGATACACGATTTGGTCATGTTAGTCGTTCTGTCAATTGGATGATGACATGTCACGTTAAGTGCCACGTGACATGATGACGTAGTGGGTTAATGCCATGTATCACAAGATGATTAGTTGACGTGTCAGATCAGTAATACCTGGCACGCTACGTGTCATTTGACATGTAAAAAAGTTATTTATAATCAAAATAGCCTTCGAAAGTTCAGACGTAAGTCATTTTCATCCCTGAAATTTTAAAAATTAATCAAATTAGTCTTTATATATATTTTTTTAATTTTTTCTTGATAATCTTAAATTTGAAATATTTTTTTATACTGCTAATTTTAATAGAAATGTAATTGACAAACAAAAAATTAGTAATTGTATCTTTTTTTCTTAAATTTTTTTTAATAAAATTATCTCTCTCCTTTAATTCTTTTCAAAATCTCTCTTATTCTTTTCTATTATAAAACATGTTTGTCAATTACATTTCTATTAAAATTAGTAATATCAAAAAAAGTTCAAATTTAATAGTATCAAGAAAAAATAAAAAAAAAATATATAAAGACTAATTTGATTAATTTTTAAAATTTTAGGGATGAAAATAACTTGCGTCTAAACTTTCAAGAACTATTTTGATTTTAAATAACTTTTTTACATGTCAAGTAACACGTCAACTCATCATCTTGTGACACATGGCATTAACCCACCACGTCATCATGCCACGTGGCGCTTAACATGACACGTCATCATCTAACTGACGGAAGGACTAACGTGACCAAGTCATGTATCTTTCAGGGACGATTTTGATTAATTTTGTCTTTTGAGAACCAAAATGGAGATCAAAATATATTTCAGAAACAATTTTGACTATTAACTATATTTTTTTTAAATATCGATCACATAATATATTCTGTACATATTTTTCTCCCATTCTATTTTAGCATTTGGCAACTTAAACTGCACAATCAGCACCAACAAAAATAACTAAAACGTTTCAAACAATATAACACTAGAGAGTAGAGACCTCTGCTCTTATTCTTTTGTATTCAAAGTTTCAAACAACAAAAGACACGTTCTTTTTCTAACACTCGGTCAAGACTTGACTTTGCATTGTTGGGTTTTTTTTTTTTTAATGTTTTGAAATTCATTATTGATGTTGTTACGTAGGTGACCTGACATAGGTGGATTGGGCTCGTAGGGTAGGTCCAAATGTTTAGGAAAGGTGGTCTCTGACTTGGTTTGCGTCTAGAAGCTACCGTCCTATTAGCATAAGTGAGAGAATAGGGAGTAATACCTGCAAAGACACTTTGATGCCTAAATTAGCAAAGGGGTAAGTAAATTTAGAGAGTATTAGAACTTAGAGATACCTGAGGGGTGTCAGTATATTTATAGTGGTGATCCAATAACCATCGTTGGAGTAATTCCACCTTTTAAGGTGGGTAACCGTCTCTTTATCTTAGGGTAGTTGAGATATGACTCTTGGAAGTGGGTTGAGATATTTTAGGGATAGTTACTTATTTAAATAAGTGTTATCTGTCAGCTATCCATCGAACCCGACTTCTTTGGGAAGGAGTCTGTGTCGAATCCGACCTTTTCTGAGGAGGTCGGTGGGTAACGAAGGCCAATCTTTGGATTAGACCTTTTGATTTATTTAAACTTAGGTCATAGTGTTGGAATAGGATATGAACATATATGATGACTCATGATTGAGAAAAATATTAAATTTCAGTTTTTTTTTATACTTATTTAAACTAATATTGTTAAATCAATTCTGATAACCAGTAGGTGTATATTAAAAATTAATCATCATTTTTCGTTGTTAGACCACACATTATTAGGCTCATTTTTTTGTTATGAAAACTTAGTTTGTGTTGTACATGATTATGGGTTCCTGGGTGCTACACTAATGTGTGGGGTAACTTTTGTTCAGTTTCAGTGTAAAGAACTCAGACTATGCAAGTTTTTTGTATGGAAAAGGTGATGATCAAATCGGAAGGTCCGATTTGTATTTTGAAATTTTTTTTATTTTTGAAAATAAAAATCGAAGAGTCTGAATTTAACATTAAAATTTTTTTTATTTTCTACACCACAAATCAGACCGTTCGATTTGTGATTGTTTATTTAAAAAAATAAAATAATACAAAGAAATCAGAGGCACCGATTTATGTAACCCATAACAATGTAAAATACTTCTCTTCTCACACCATCCTGTGATACACGTCTCTGTCTCTCACACAAAAAAGAATTTGTAATTAATTTTTAGTGTAGACATAATATTTTTGTTGTTTGACTACAATCTACAGATGTAATTTTTATGAATAAATCCCTTGTGTAATTTTATACGTAAAGGGATAAGTACTTTTTTCGTCCCTAAAATCTGTGGTCAAAATCAATTTCGTCCTTAATCTTTTTTATTATTAAAATCATCCTCAACATTACAAAACGTTATAAAATCGTCCTTTTTATTTTTTTGGACCAAATTACCCTTAACTATTAATAAAAATAATATTAAAAAAATAAAACCCCGCCCCACCCACACCCAGCATCTCTTCGTCTCTCCCCCTCACCCTAAACCCACCTCCAATTTCCCTTCCTCCTTCATCAATTCCCACTCCTTCACCCCCTCACCTCACTTCCTCACCCCCTCACCCCCTCACCGTAACTCCCACCCCTTCACCCCACTCCATCACCCCCTCACCCCCTCACCGTAACCCCCCACTCCCTCACCGTAACCCACTCCCCTGCATCTCGTCAGTCTCTCCCCCCACCCCTCCCCCAATCCCCTTCCTTCTACTCTTCACCATCACCCTCTTCTCACCTTCGTCGCGACAATTACCAGTATCGGAAGACACCCACCCCTCTTTCCCTTCCTCTTCTCACTCTTCTTTTTTCTTCTCTTCTTCTCAAATTCAACGCAGCTTCATCTTTTTCACCATCATCATCAATCTAGCTCGCTTTTTCCCTTTCCGCCGGTAACCAAATCCAATCAAAGCAAACCAAACTACAGGTTTCAACAATTCTAGCAGCAATCTGTCAATGGAACCAATTTTAATCCACAACAACCATATATTCAAGTACGTACCCACATATTTAACACAATCCTCAGCAATTCGAATAACAAAATCTTCATAAGACAAACACATACAATTCAACGGCAATACCAGCAACAATTCAGAAATCCAAACACATACAATCCTATCACCACTAACAAGCCTAAACTAACCTATCCTAATAACCTAGTATCCATTAACAGAAAAATCTAATCTAACTAAACTAACCGAGCAACTAGAACTGATTAAAAATTAAACTAAAATTCTAATTAAACCTAAGTTAAATTAAACAAAAATTTAGAGGAACTGAAAGTGGGTTGGTTCATGAACGTGTAATGAAGAATAAAGCAAAAAGAAGTCAGGGGAGAGGTGGATGTTGCAGCGGCGGTGACTAGCGGTGGTGGTGAGGACAGCAGCTGCTAGAGGTAGCTGAGGTAGTTGTTGGTGGTGGTTCGACCATGGGTCAGTAGATAGAGGAGAAGGCAAAAGAGTAGAGGAAGAAGAAAAGAGAAAGGGTTGCAGCGGTGGGCTGAGACAGGGACAAGTGGCGGCTTCGGGGAGAGGCAGGGAGAACTCGAACAACGAATAGCGGAGGGTCGAGAGCTGGACAGCAGCGACGGTGCCTCCATGCAAGCTTACGACGGTCGGTGGCTGCGAGTTGGACGCAGGGGCTGCGGCGGGTGCACGACCTCCCCCCTTCCCCTTCTTCCTTCTTTTTCCCTGCCCCCACCCTCTGAGTGATTCCTCCTTCCCCTTCCCCTTTGTTTTTTTTTTTTAATTTTATTTTATAAATTTTTTTATTATTTTTATTATTTAATAAGGATAATTTAGTAAAAAAAATTTAAAGTAGAAGATGACGATTTTATAACGTTTTGTAACGTTGAGGATGGTTTTAATAAAAAAAAAAGGTTGGGAACGATTTTGATTTTGACCCAGATCTTGGGAACGAAAAAAGTACACGATGAATGTTAAGAAAGTAATACTTTCAATATAAATAAAAAAATTAACTAGTGTTGATTTAAATATAAAATAAAAAATATTTATCACTTAGGTTGATTTTCAATTTCTTTTCTTCAACAGAGTAAATAGGTAAACGCTTATCCGTACAAATTGGGGAGTACTGGATTAGGGGTTGAGAGCGAGGCGAAGAGCGTGAATGAGGGAATCGGATGTTCCGCTCCTTCCTCTCCAAAACACACATACCCACATATCCACCCCCTCCCCTCCTCCTATGTTTCCTCCTCATTATTAATATTATTAATTATTAAATTATTATTGCATATATCCCTCGTAACGAACTCTCTCTCTCCCTCCCTCAGGACAGGGTTTCACTTTCACACAACTACCGCTATTCCTTGGCAACATCCTAACAGAATTCTGGTAGGCCCTATATTATTAATTAGTATTATTATGATTTTCAACTCTGTTTGCTTATATTTATTTATGCTGTTCGTTGCACAAAATAGATTAAAAAAGGACGGAGAGGGAGCAGCTAGGAGATTATTATTATTGTGATCAACATCACAACCAAATTAGAGAGTCCTGCAGGGAGAGAAAAGTGAATAATCATGATGAATGACCTGATGGGGCTTCTTAGGATTCACATCAAGCGTGGTGTGAATCTGGCGGTTCGTGATGTGAATACCAGTGACCCATACTGCGTGGTTAGGATGGGGAAGCAGAAACTCAAGACACGTATCATAAAAAAGGATGTTAACCCGGAGTGGGATGAAGAGCTTACCCTTTCCGTACAAGATCCCAGCGTTCCGTTCACGCTGACTGTGTATGACCATGACACGTTCACGAAAGACGACCCCATGGGGGATGCAGAGTGTGACATACACCCCTTCATAGAAGCATTGAAGATGAACACTGAAGGCCTCCCAACGGGCACCATAATCACCCGAATACAGCCTAGCAGGCAAAACTGCCTTGCTGAGGAGAGCCGTATTACTCTCGTCGACGGCAAAATTGTCCAAGACATGGTCCTTAGATTGCGACACGTCGAATGTGGTGAGGTTGAAATCCAGTTGCAATGGATAAATATTCCTGGATCTGTCATGTGACGCCTTTTTTCTTTTTTTTTTTCTCATCTCATGCATGCAGCATGCTTTATTAATTACTCCATGCATATATATACATACAACTAAACTTGCATTGCCATCTCTGATCTCAATATATAGCTTTATTCCCTATATATATTGCGTGTTTTGCATTTTTCGTTTCCTTTTTCTAAAATTTATGCCCCTCTTGCTGAACGCCCGAACGTCCTTATTTCCTTTTTTTTTTTTTTTTTTGTTGTATACAAGGGCTCGGTTGTTGATGAGCTTGTCATCAATCATCAGCGTGAAAATATATCAATTTGTATCAACTTTACTAATAAATATATATAAGTATATAACATCTACTTTACATTATTCTTACATCTCTTTGGAATTATTTGGTCAGATTTATTATTGCCCAGATAAATCATATTATTTACACCCCATTCAAGATAATAAACTACTCCGATCCCTCGGTTCATATATTTGATGTGACAACGTTAACATATTAGTGCGTAAAGATCAAACCTATCCGCCACGAAGAAAAGCATGCATAATGTATGAAATGACTAATGTTATTAGTTATATATATATTATCTTTAAACTAGACTAAATTTACACTAAAATCAGTTATTATTATAAAATATATATTAAAATAAAATTAAAATAATAATTTTTATTATCTTTATGTGTTGTATATATTATTACTAAAATGATGGCAAATAGGATCTGGGGGGATTTAGAGGAGGATCAGTGGAGGCCATGATCTCTGTGGAAAATTTTAAAATTTTTATATATTATATGATGATACATTTAACTTTAAAATTGAGTTGTTAGTCTAGTAGTTAATTAAAAGATTTTTTTTTTCATGACATTGAGTTCAAATTCCAATTTTTATATTTTAAACATTAATAATGCATTATTTTTTTAGGCCAACCATTTTGATCAGATCAATAAATCTTTTTTAACTTTATTATGGTATAAAAAATACTTTAACTTTTATAACAAATTATAATTGAATAGTAAAAAAGTAGGGTAAAATGCATATTTAAATCAAATGGAGGCAAATATTACTCAATTCTATTAAAAGAAAAAACGTTACATGGATCTCCGATCCCAAAAGACACTTTTATGTAAATTGAATGAGACCCATTCAAATTAAAAATTCCAACACTAATTTGAATTAGTGCAATTCGAATTACTAGAAAAATTGTAAATCGAAGGGGTCCAATTTGAATTATGAATGCATGGAAGGACTTCCTTAGTAATTCGAAACAATCTGTTTCGATTTACAAATATAGTTGTCCTTATATAATTCGAATTTGACAGATTCGAATTACCATAAACATGTAAATCGAACTAGGTAAATTTGATTTACGTAGGCCCCAACGTATATAAATATGATGTGAACGTGAATTCTTCCCATGAGAGTGAAACACAATGGCTAGTGAGGAGAGTTTTTTAGCGTTGGTTCACTATAGAGGGTCGATTAAGAAAAAAACACGCTCTGGTATTAGGTTTACTGGTAAAGATCTCCTCAGTGTTTTTCTGAAATCTACAACGAGCTTTGCTGAGTTCCTGAATTCTATAATCCAAAAATTGGGGTTACAAAGCGTGAAATGGGTTGAGAAGTTATTCTATCACATTCCGATTTCAGTTTTGTGAGATAATGTGAAATACGATTCGTTTGTCATAGGGAGTGACGAGGATTTGGATGTTCTATTCCATTGTCGTTAGCAATTTTTCGAGGTCAGGACACCTAAACTGTTGGCCAAGCTTGTAGATGTAGTCTATAGCTCAGGTGGTTTGAACCGAAACCCCCAAACTCCAGCAACGATAGCCTGTTCTAGTTCGAGGCCTGTTGGTGCCTCTTCATCCGTGCCTATGATTGCACCTCAGGCAATGGTGGTTGCCTCCCCATCCTTCGCAGCTGATCTCAACCGCAGTGGTGACAGAGAAGTTGGTATTATTAACACGGCGTTGGCTTCATTACAGGGTGGGATACCGGATGGTATAGACGATGTATTGCGGGATGGTAATGACGATTATGATGTGAAGCCAGATATCATTGCCGATGATAGTGGTGATGACATAGCAGCGAGTAATCCAGTTGGGGCTGGTGGAACGTCCAGCTCAGGGACTCAACAGTACCCCTCCCCCACTTTTCAACTTTAGACTTGGATGCCATGAGATAGCAGGGGTTCCCGGAAAACCTGTTGGATTTGGTGCCAGAAATACACAGGGTATCGGAGGTCTAGCGGAGTTTCAGGTTGGTCAGCAGTTTCAAGACAAAGAGCAGGTCGTGTTAAGCGTGAAGACCTATAGCATCTAACGCGGGGTACAGTACAAAGTGGTGGAATCCGATTATCGCAAGTACTTTAGAAAGTCTAAGGAATTTGGTAACGGGTGCACATGGTTGATTAGGATCAGTCTCCGCCATCGTAGAGGTGTTTGGCAGGTAAAACGGCATAATAGACCTCATACTTGTCTGGCCACGTTGATCTCGAGTGATCACAGGAGTCTTGATTATCATATGATCTCAGCCTTCATACTGCCAATGGTAGAGCTGATGCAGTCGTGTGTATCAAAGTACTGCTGAATGCAACAGAGGCACATTTCGGGTTTAGACTAACTTATAGGAGGGTTTGGTTAGTTAAGCAGAAGGCCGTAGCACGGATTTATGGAGATTGGGATGAGTCATACAATGAGTTGCCGTGATGGGTCTTAGGTGTGCAGATGACGATGCCTGGTAGTGTTGCAGTATTGAGGACGAGTCCTGTGCGAGTGGGTGGGCAAGTGGACCAGTCACAAGCCTATTTTCACCGGCTTTTTTGGACATTCCTACCGTGTATTGAGGCATTCCGGCATTGCAAGCCGTTGGTCAGTATTGACGGGACACAGTTGTACGGCAAATACGGGGTACGTTGCTTGTTGCGATTGCCCAAGACGCGAACTCCAACATCCTGCCTATTGCATTTGCACTTGTGGGGGTGAGAATACTGAGTCGTGGTCGTTTTTTCTATCCCACCTCCGCTAGCACATGACTTCGCAGCCGGGTATTATGGTGGGGGTGAGAATGCTGAGTCGTGGTCGTTTTTTCTATCCCACCTCCGCTAGCACATGACTTCGCAGCCGGGTATTCTGGTGATATTAGATCGGCACAACGGGATCAAGGCGGCACTTGAGGCTCCCGACGGAGGTTGGCTACCACTTGCTGCATACCATGCATTCTGTGTATTCGACATGTGGCTGCAAATTTTGTCCTGAATTTTAAGGGCAATGATGCACGGAGGCTTCTGGTGAATGCGGCATATGTCAAGAATGAGGTGAAATTTGATTACTGGTTTGCTATTCTACGAACTAAAGACCCTGTCATGTGTGACTGGGCTAACAGGATTGAGTATGCGATGTGGACTCAGCATCGGGATGAGGGTAGGAGATTCGAACATATGGTGATGAATATCTCCAAGAGTATGAATTTAATACTAAAGGGTGTGAGGAACCTTCTAGTTTGTTCACTGGTGAAGTCCACATACGAGAGATTGGCCGAGCTATTTGTTCGCAAGGGGAGAAAGGCATATGCCCAACTTGGAATTGGATCCTCTGGCGTCTCTGGGCAAGCAGCACCTCGTCATCCTCTCTGTCTCCATCTGCATCATCCTCCTGTGCAGCATGTGGGGGTGGTACCGACAGTCTTGCCTCAGAATGTGGGGGTGGTCTAGACGGTCCTGCGACAGCCTGTGGGGGAATTGTGTATGCGGACGGAGGAGTTCCACCTAAAGCAAAATGCTTCTGCAGCGGGACTGATGAAGGCTCGTTCAGGTCCACATCTAGGTGTGATTGGGGACCGGTAGCATATGATCTCTGACGTGATGCCCCCATCCTCCTGCATAATGACGCTAATCTCCTCCAGGATGTGTGATCCTCCAAAGTCCACATCAAGACCCTCACTGATTAGCAGGTCTGATAGAAGCTGACCTGGACTAACCCATGTCTGGCTCTCATGAACCGCCTGGTAATCACTGGGGACACCGACAAAGTAATCACCGAACGGTCCTCCTCAATCTCCCCTGCTGCCTTTGCCCAAATCATCACCCGCACCAGAACCATATCAGTCTCCACCATGGGATCCTCTACCACCTCCGCCATGCGCACCTCCTCCAAGTCCACTCCCCATCCCACTGTCAGCCCATCATGATCCCACCTTTGCTCAACTCGACGCCTATCTAGAGCATCATCCACCCGATCTATGTCAGAAATCGACCTGGATCTCGCTGAGTTGCCTCGACCGGAATAGGAACAGTCTTGGGGTCACCAAGGAAGAGCTCAGGTGACAGGAATCTCCTGCCATGCTGGCTCCACCAATCCAGAAACTCATGCGACGGACCTGGGCCTGGCACAACATCAAACCGAATCACATGATCTTCCCGGTTGTCCCAATGGAGGTGCTAAAACCATAGTTATCAGAACTAGACTAGACCGGCCAGTTCAACCAGAAAACCGGTGAATCGGTGGTCTGCCTGATTCGAACCTAGAAGGATTGTGTAAAGCTGCAGCTCTTGTACCACTAAGCCAGGCATGCTCTTATTCTATTATATGCTAATAATAGAATATATAATAACCAAGTTCTCATGAGCAATGCTCCAAACTTGCAACCTTACATTAGTTCATATTTTATTAGAATAATTTTAACCTCACATGTTTATTTATGTAATTCAACTTATATATGTTTATTTCTCTTTTAAAATTTTGATTGTTTCTTATTTTTTATCAACAAATTATTTTTACTTTTAATTTTATCTACATGTAACTTTTTTTTATTATTTTTTTCAAATTAGACTTATTAAATTAAAGGCTAATAATTTATATAAATTATATATATCACATTAAAGCAACGAGCTAACGAAATTTATATATAATTTATTTAAATTTAAATAATATGAAATATTAAACACTAATTTTTATTTTTTAATAAACATTGTATTATAGTTTTATATATTTATTTAATTATTATCGGGTCAAACGGTTCAACCACTGACCAATTGGTTGAACCACTAACCCAGTGACCCAGTAGCTTCACCGGGTCGATTACCGGTTCGATTTTGATAACTATGGCTAAAACTACAAGCTGTATGGGAACCACCGATCACCGCCTCTGCCATCCTTCGACATAAAGAAGTCGATGTCTAGTATGGCTCGGGGTCGAGGCTATGCTCCACCAAACTGCGGTAGCACCCGATCTACCCGTTGCCACTCTATGACAGCAAAATATATCAACGTTGTCACGAACCTCCATAACGCCGCATGCCGAGGCTCCAATATCTCCGGATGCACTACCTGAACTATGTCATGAGAGCTATACGGCATCCAAATGAACTGTGAATAGAAATAGATATGAAACATCATCGTTAAATATACAATGTTGCTAATCTAAAAAAGATTTTAACTATATAGAGTGGTTGAAATACTCACATCCCCAGCCTGTAAGAGATCTATCCTAAGCCTCTAACTCGCAACTCGAGGTCCCTTCTCGCTCGCTGTAGGGTTGTGACCTGACCACCTGTAACCCAAACCCAGATTATCACTAAATGAAGCTAACACCAAATAATTATGACAAATAAAGCATTTGAATAGAATAGTACCTCGTGGCCAAAGGCCAGCCGAACATATCATGTCCATCGGGTCTGAATGCAAGGAATCCCCAGAAGATCCATGACTGAAGCAGTTGTAACAGTCTGACTAACTTCACCACGTGTCTATTCGCCACGCAGTACATGCACTGGTATAACCATGAGAGAGCAACTGATCTCCAGCTATGCCCACCCATGTCCTCAAGCCTGGCTACGTATGGCAGTCACCTAATGTGAATGCGAGTATCGGACTTGTCGCCAAATAGCTGAGTCTCCAACAGCATCATGATATAGGCCGGACATACCTCATAACAGTGGCCTCATCGGCACCATCAGGAAGCTCTCCGAATGTCTCCTGGAACCAACTGCATTTCACTGCGAACTTGTCGATGCAGTTCGCAGGAGGTAATACACCCAACGGCTCCTCGAACCACATCCAAGCTGGGCGACCACCCTCGATGTACATCTGAAAATCTGTCAGGCAACCACTGATATAATGTCCATCGATCGACAGCCCTAACTGGTACACCACGTCTTGCAGTGTAATCGTGAACTCTTCGAACGTCATATGAAACGTGTGCGTCTTTGGACACCATCGCTCCACGAATGCACTAACTAGCAGCTTATCCAACCTAAACCAGGTCTCGTTTAGTTTCGCAAGATGGTATAAACCGACCATGTGCAAATACGAAACGATCCTCTCATCCAGGCGCATACTCCACTGCCGTCGCATGCTCAGGATACATCGATGGGGCTGCATAAAAAATGTATTAGATTGTCGCTCATCTCGGAACATATTTATACAACATTATCAACTAATGCATGTTTTAATTCAAGAATACAACTTGTACGCAACAAAATAATGTTACGCATTCAAATACATCATATAAACATCAAGCTGAGTGTAATAAAAAATAGTATAACATTAACAAAAAAATTTACTTTAACGACTAAGTTTAATGTTAACACAAAAAACCGACTCTAAATAAATTGCACCCCCACTATCTTTACTACTCATATTCGTCTACTTATTTGTAATCACAATCCAAATTAAAAATTGCTCCGTCGAATTTCTAAAAACTAATAAATCACTAATAGAACAACTCTATATAACTTTTTTTTTGGTGTCTCAACTCTATCTAACTTGACCATTCTAAATAATGACTAGCGTTATAAGAAACAAAAAAAAAGTAACACATGAAATATTTTCGAAAAAAATGTGCGCACTAACCTCTTCATTGATGACATCAGCTATATGAGTCACTCCATCCAGACGATAAAGTCGGTCCTAGTTATCCCCCATCAATGGAATATTCGAATGTTGAACACTTTCTTGCAGTTTTAGGATGGTGTTTTCTCTAGGATTTGGTGAGGTAGGAGTTTGAAATTGAGTTCGAATGAGTTCAACTCGAACTATATTTATAGGGTAAGGATTGGGTAATTCGAATGAGTTCAATTTGAATTACCTTAGGCTGCTCCTTGGTGGTAATTCAAATGAACCCACTTCGAATTAGTAACTATGGGCAAATCGAAACAGCTTGTTTCGAATTACCATGTGCTCAAAATTGGGTGTAATTCGAATTAGTGAGGTATTTGCGCATAGTTCGATTCAATCACATTCGATTTAATGCAAGATTTCGTCCATGCATAATTTGAATTGGACCCTTTCGATTTGCAGTTTTTCTAGTAATTCGAATTGCACTAATTTAAATTAGTGTTGGATTTTATAATTCGAATAGATCTCATTCGATTTACATAAAAATATCCTTTTAGGAGATCCATATAATGTTTTTTCTTTTAGTTAAATTGGGTAATATTTGCCTTCATCTAATTTAAATATACATTTTATCTAAGTATATACATAAAAATTAAATTATTTCAATATTTATTTATTTTTTTATGATATTAAAATAATAACATATTAAATAAATTATATATTAATATGAATATTTTACATATTTTATTTACTAATTTATTTTAAACGCATGTATCAAAAATATCAAACTAACTGATCTATATTATTCATGTTATATTTTTTTATAATAATAAAAAATAAAAATTAAAATGTTAATTATTATGAATGATATTAAATATAAAATTATTATTTTTTAGTAGAATTTCTTATTTTAATATAACACTTATTATTAATAATTTTTTATTAAAAATAATAATAAAAAATAATAACATTAATTATATAAATATTTAATTTTTGACCCTTCTTCAAAAAATTTTTGAATCCGTCCTCTGAATAGAACTCTCTCATATATATATATATACTGGTAACCCCAAAAAAATTAAATCGATATTATAATACCAAATAAAGATAATAACAAATAATCAAAAGGCTAGGCACATAATTTTCTCATGTGAGCTTTTATTGGAAATTTTAACGTTTGTCGTCCTGTAAGATTCGAAATTGAATGGTAATAAAACACGAATTTAGAAACTTTTAGAGAAAATAATTAAAAAACAAGATTCAATAGGAAAATTACAAATTTCATTCCCATATGCATGATGATGAAAAAGAGGTTAGAGATGAGAATTTATGTGTGCTCTCATAGAAGTGAGAGAGAATTAAACGAGAGAAGCTTGTGAAGAGAAAATGATTTCAGTAAAATGGTGAATATTTCAAACAAGCTAACCACTTGTAACCAGTCTAATAGAATGCAGCTAACTAACATTAACTATCTCTAAGAGAATTGCAACTAACTAATAATCACCTAACTAATAAAGTTAAGACTCACACTTTGGTAAACTTTAATTTAACTAAGGGTAAAATATATTTTTTGTCCCTAAAGTTTGATAAAAATTTTAAAAATACCCATAAATTTTATTTTGTTTCAATTTTGTATCAAAAATTTTCGATTTGCATCAAATATACAATCGACAGCTAAATTTTTAAAAAATTTAAGATCAATCTAATAATAATGCATGAAAATTATGCTTGATTTGCTTGAGGGTTGTTCTTATGAAATTTGCTGTTTAATTGGTCTTAAATTTAATTCCTTGAATAGATTATATGGCTACTGTGCCTCACATGTTGCAAGTGTCGATGCCATGTGCTCAGTCTCTGTGAAAGACTTCACCACAGTCATTTGTTTTTGCTTTTCCATGATATCAATGTAGTAGCCTAAAACTAATCTTCTTGAGTCATGACATGAAGCTCAATCGGAGTTTGAAAAACCTACAACATTTTGATCTGAGGTGAAAGAGAAAAATAGTCCTGTAGTTGGACAACTTTTTAGGTACTTTAGAAATTTTCAAAGCTGCTGCCGATGATTAAGATATCGGCTTAGTTTGTCCATTGTGAAACAAATATCTCTTCTTGTGTTGGTCAAATACAGCAATCTTTCTATGAGCTTTCTGTATTCATAATAGTCTTCAAAAGGATCTCCATTTCTTTTCAGAGCTTCGAGGTATACTCCATTGGAGCTGAGCTAGCCTTGCATTCGGTTAGGTCATGAACATCAAGCATGCATGTGATCTACTTTCTTTGATAGACTGCGATTCCTTTTCTTTTTTTTTTTTATCGAAGATAGGGAGACTTTGAGTATGAGAAGACTACGCCATTTGAGCTATAACTTGTAGGAGACTGCAATTTTTTTGCTTGATCGTGCAAATAATTCTTTTATTAAAATAACATACTTATGTATTATAAAATTTAATCAATATTAATTTTTTTTGAAAAAAATTGTATGATTAAAATTTAAAATTTTAGAAACTATTTATAATTATTTGTATTAAATATATGAAAAAAAGAGAAATTAGTATATTCAGAGGCTAATTTTTTTTATATTGTATTGTTAAGAGTAATTTACGTTAATATTATGATATTTTTATGTAATACATTGATACTAAATATTTAGATTTTAGAGTAAAAAAATCATGAATAACAAATTCAAATAAAACAAAACATTGTTTAAAAATTGTAAATAACGATTTTTTTTCTAATTTTGATGAAAACCAAATAAATAAATTATTACCAACAATTTGTAAACAAAAAATTTTGAATATTATAAAAATCTCGGTCACGATTTATTAGTGGCAACAATAATAATAATGATAATAATAATAATGATGATAATAATAATAATAGAACTTTTTCACGGTGCTATTGCCTAAGGGTGTGTGTGGTTCAAGTATTACTTTGTTATAAAGATTCTATTTTCATGGGAATCAAATATACCAAAGTGGGAATTGAAATGATGAAATTTTTAATTCCCTAAAATAAAACTTGCTTGAAAATAGTTTTTCAAACTTTGAACTAAATATAGACATATGATATTTTCATCTTAAAATTTTTAAGAATTATTCTCGAACCACACACACCATTACATTAATAATAGTAAAATATATTAGTATAATAGGAGAAAGATATCATATTATTCTAAAATAAAATATATGATGTTGTATAATAATTACTAATAATAATATCTAAAATATGTTAATAATAACAACCAAAATTAAATATTATTTTAATAAATTTGATAATTATCTCTAACCTATTTTACATTAATAATAATAGTAATAAAACTTTAATTTTTATTAATTAAGTTAAAATAAGACAAGCATATTAACATAACAATAATAATAATAATAAAAAGGATAAAACTACCAAAGATTTTCGTGGATTTCTGTAAATTTAGGGAAGAATCAATTAAAAGTTATAAAATAAAAAGGGACAAAATAAAAATTGAATTATGATTAGATTCTTACCTAGCGATGTTTTTTTGATGCAATCGCCATTGATGTTACGGCACACAAAGAGATCATTTTTCTACCGTTTTGTTTTGCGACGACAAGGTGAAAGGTCTCCAATTTTTTATCGTCATTTTCTATTTCTGTTGTAGTATTAATGTTTATGGTATTTTTCAAAAATACATCTAATGTTTAATTGTATTAAATTTTGTCCCTAATATTTTTAGTTTATATCAAAATTATCTTTAAATGTTAATTCTATCTAAAATATCGAGAACAAAATTAAAAATATTTAAGGTCTAATTTGATACATTTGTAATAATAATATGATAGATTATTATAAACAAACAAATAATATCGCGATAAGTAATATCAAACTAACACATAATAAATAATATTGCCAGACATGATATAATCGTTCACGTCTCACTAATCAATCTATTATCATATTATTATACGTTATCAAATTATAATGGGACACATTACTAATAATTTATAACAGAAAAACGAATAAAGAATCAACGTGTATATAGTCAATTTCAATTATATTTTTTTATACCATTTAAATCTTAAACGACTCTGATGCATGAAAGTTAATTAATCGCATGAATTACTTTAAAGTTTTATTTTCGTGTAAGTTGTGTAATAAAGAGAAAAAAAAGAAAAAGAAAGAAAAGGAGTGAATAGTGGATTTGTGGTCCATAGATATACCCTAACAAAATAAGACGGAAACAACTAAATGCGGGATGAACTGACACGTTGTATTGTCATATATTTTTTGAGAAAATTTGAAGGTTAGCAGATTTTGTAGTTTTTAGCCATCAATTAATTATTAATAATATTTTTAATAATATAAAATTATATTTAATGATGTAAAATTATTTATTTTTTTTAATAATTAAATATTAACCAAAATTTAAAAAAAGTACTGATCCTCTAACACTCTTTATATTTTTTTAGGTATTGGCCAAATTTTAGTATAAAATACTTATTGACAAAATGTAGTGTGTGTATTATATTTTTAAAAATATAATACAATTTTTGCGAATTGTCTCACTTTTAAAATTTTAAAAAATATTATAAAATTTAATAATTAAATTTACACTAAAATTTAGTAAATACCTAAAAACATTGCCTTATATTGTCGTGCGATGATAATAATATTATTTTTTCATAATATATTTTAATTTTGACAGATTAAAAATTAATAAATTATACATTTAATTTTTGTTTAAAAATTTATTATTAATTAATAAATTACTATATACACACAAATAATATTTAAATTTTTACACTGGACAAATAAACTGATCGAATCGGTTATAATATTAAATTATTAATTATTGATTGCTAAGGAACACGAGTCAGACGGGCCTTCCTGCTTTGCATGCGGATGCACGTGGCGACAGTCCACTGGCATTGTTGGATCCCAAATCAGATTCCCTCTCAAAGAATCATTTCTGATTTTTTTTTTGTTCCTTTTTTTCCATCTCTCTCTTTAATTTATTGAATAATATCTCAAATTAATTTTTAAATTAAATTATTAAAAAATAATATTCGAAATCAGTTTGTTAAAAAAATTTAGTCTGAGTATTTTAATTTTGTTAACAAATTTTAATTATTAAGTTAATTTTAAAATTTTTATTTTATTAGATAAATCAATTTTTTCATATCAAATTATTTATCCACATAAAAACAAATCTAAAAAATTGTAAATATTATTATATTTTTATTAAACAATAACAAAAATTTATTTGTTTTATTTTTACTAAAATTCAACGTAAAACCTGATATATCTGATAAAATAAAGAATTAGACATTGAGTTAATATTTTTTGATGCAGAAACTTATTTAATATTAAAATTTGTTGAAATTTAAATTGTCTAATTAAAAATTCATTCGGGATATTTTTATTTTTAAAAAAATCAATATTTTTTATTTTATAAACCATTTTGAACAATGAAAAAATTTAGGGGTCAGCAACTTTGTTAAATTCTGACCAGCATGTAATCAATAAAGAAGAGTGAGCCATTAAATAAAATTTCACGTCAATCTCACACTGTTAAAATCATCAGTGATGACTATTTGATATCTACACATCACAAAAGTTAATGACCCTCTAGCATTCCTCTTGAACAATAACATTTAACAAAAATCAATAAATAAATAAAGATTAAAGAAGGGAAAAGCTAGGAGAAAGGCTTGTGCAGCGTGCAGTGTATAAAACGGGTAAGGGAGAGGAGAGTAGAGAGGAGAGAAGAGAGGAGGCCCGTTTGTAAATGTGTATTGTGAGGTTGTGAGAGATATCATATCATATGCAGCAAAGAGGGAGAACTAATAACCGAAGATCAAGGAGCTTCACAAGGTCTCGTCTTGCCATAGAGGGTTCTTAAGTTATTAGATCTTCGCACACATACACAATTCACCCAACCTATTTCATTCTTCTTCTCCCCTTCAATTCCATTTCCATTCTGTGTCTGCCGGCCATGGCTTCAGGTCCAACCGCATTTCTTCTCATTCACTCTCCTTCTACTTAATAATATTCCATGAACATGAATCAATTGCGTTTCATTTGCATCTGCCATTGCAGGTATGGACGAGCGTGAAGTTCAGAAAACCTACTGGATCGAGCATTCGGCTGATCTATCGGTGGAGGCCATGATGCTCGATTCCAATGCTTCCGATCTCGACAAGGAGGAGAGACCTGAGGTACATTAACCTCCATTGGATTCACTGGCTCGTTCTATCAATGGTTTCTTGCGCTCACTTAATTGAATCTTTGATTGAATTTCCTAATAATATAAATATTAAAACATTTCAGATATGTTCTCTCCTCAACTTCATTTCCTAATATCACATTATTGTATGACTACTCTCTCTTGCTACTTTTAAACCAGAATTGACTGTTATTATTATATTTATAAGTTGTTTGGTTTCTTAAGATCAAAATCAATTCTTACCAAGTTATCAAAAAAAAAAAAAAAAAAACAATGCTTACCTCTAGAATTAGGGTTTTTTATTTATCATTAGAAATTGTAGAATATCACTCTTTTTATACTGGGGAAAAAAAAAAGAATCAGTTTTCCTATATTTAAATAAATTTGTAAAAATAATATTTAAAATACTGTAAATCTGATTTCAGTTGTGTATCAACTTTTGTTTTAGAAGTTAAACTAGTAAGCACAATTAGGTTTTAGCTTTGAGCTGTAATTGAAACAAACCAGAGAAGGTGACACATTATGCCAAGAATCAAGATCCTTTTAAGAAAACATAAATCACTTTATTTTGAAATCAATTCTGATAGAATTTAATTTTATACAGAATCAAGTCAACACCCACCGACACATGCATGCTACTGCATTTAGCTTAAAACTTTGTTGGATATTCATAACAGTTAGCAAAAGCAAATCGCTAATTTCTATTTAAATATTTTCCAGTATCCCACTATCACATATCTTTCTCCCCCACCTTTTATCATTTTCATTTTTTCTGTTTTCTTTTGGTAGTCAACGTCTGTGCCTTTCAACTCATCTATTTTTGTTAACATAGGTACTGTCCCTGCTACCAGCTTATGAAGGAAAGTCAGTTATAGAGCTTGGAGCAGGTATTGGAAGATTTACTGGTGAATTGGCTGAGAAAGCTGGCCAGTTGCTTGCTCTGGACTTTATTGAGAGTGCAATAAAGAAGGTAAGCGTGGTCTTTTTGATACTCTGGAAATTGATGGTTTATACTTAGATCAGGGCAACAAATTTTGTTAATTCTACCCATTGTCAGGTAACCTGAATTAGTTATCTCCCATAATTTTTGTAGAATGAAAGCATTAATGGACACCACAAGAATGTCAAGTTCATGTGTGCTGATGTCACATCTCCAGACTTGCATTTCTCTGAAGGATCAGTTGATGTGATATTCTCAAATTGGTTGCTTATGTACCTTTCAGACAATGAGGTCAGCTTTCTTATTATTGAAGTACATGAGTTTTGTGATTTTGTTTTCCAGTTAGGCTCGTCAAAATAAACAGGATGTACCAGCTTGAAGTAGTGGTACATGGTTCCAAATTAATTACAAGGAGTTTGTAAATTTCCAATATCAATTTCAGTTGTGAAATTAAACTGAACGTCAATGTTAATGGCTTTTATTAATTCATCTGTTCTATTTCTGGCCTCCTCATTTTGCTATTTTTTACAAATGAATTTTTTCCTTTATCTGTCTCCTATAGGTGCACCTGGCTTCATACCATTACCTGATGCTTATTTTTCCTTCAATTTCATTTTAGGTTGAGTGCTTAGCAGCGAGGATGATAAAATGGTTAAAAGATGATGGATGTATATTTTTCAGAGAATCTTGTTTCCACCAATCTGGAGATTCAAAGAGAAAATACAACCCTACTCACTACAGGGAGCCCAGATATTACACAAAGGTTTGTTGTTTGAAGTGCACAACCCAACTCCCTAATTTTTTTCTTTCTGCAAATTGAGATGATATGTTGAGTATGCATTGATGAAGAAGGGCAGAGTAAATGCGCGTTGTCCCATATCTGCTTAATTAGTTGACTTCGAAATCAGTCGGATGAAGAAATTGTCTTCATAGATGCAATTCCCTAATCCTTATTGCAAGCAAAAATGTCTTCAACTTGTTATACCGCATCTTCTTGATGTTCTGTTTAGAATACTGGGAAACTGATCACACATTCTTTTTATCTGTCTATATCTGTTTTACATGCAGGTATTTAAAGAATGCTGCATGAGTGATAATACTGGGAATTCCTTTGAACTTTCTCTTGTGGGATGTAAATGCATCGGAGCTTATGTTCGGAATAAGAAGAATCAAAACCAGGTAACAAGATTCATTTTCTATTTGTTTTTATGATTTAGTCATCATAAATTCAGCTTATCAAAATGATTGACAATATATATGCATAAATAATATCTCTGTTGCACAGATTTGCTGGATATGGCAGAAAGTTAGGTCACATGATGATAAGGGGTTCCAGCGATTCTTGGATAGAGTTGAGTATAGCAATGAAAGTATTTTGCGATATGAGCATGTGTATGGCAAAGGCTTTGTGAGTGTCGGAGGACTTGGTATGCTTTTACATTTTTACCTTGCTATCTCAGATATATTTAGTTTTCGTTAAAATTGAAGAATGATCTTCCTTGGTGTCAAAAAACATCTTATTCTTTGCAAGAATAAGCTTCCCTTACCGTTACTTGGCTGTGGTTGTTGAAAGGTTTCATGTGCACTTACTAAACTAGCATCAAATCATTATATTGCTCATGCAAAAGCTGAAATACATTACTGGTTGACTTGTCATTTAAGTTATTGTTCCATGACTACAAGTTCTAATCTGTTTTGTCACCTCTTTTGCCTTTAGGAACACAATGTAGATTGATTTTGGATTTATAGGAGAATGATTGTGTGCACAAGAAAGAGATTTACCAGTGACAATAAATAAAAGTGAAATCTAGTATTTCTAATCTTTTTATTTTGAATATTGGATCTTCTTTGACTTGTCACTTAATATCATTATAATTGACTTAGCTTCTTAATATATTACTGCCTTTGTCCAATATTAACTGTCCTTAGCAAAACTTTTTGTCCTAAATTATTTAGAATTTGTGAATATCTATGAAGCATCAATTGATATTTTTCTAGCTTTACCCTTGTATTTATTAACTCAATTTAATATAGTATTCATACATTAATGAAAAAATGTAAAGGGTAATTTAGTCAAAATTAGCTGATCTTTTTCTACATTTGAGTCAATCTAATGATTTCTTAACCCTATTGTGAAAACCTTAACAGAAACTTACTAGTGGATGGGAGTAGTATATTCGACTTGGGGACATTTGGTTAGTGATGCTAAGAAAATTATCATTTTACAAAATGTAACAACTTGGAAGTCTTATAAACATGAATAACCAAAATTTGACGAAATCAACTTGTGGTGGTGAAGAGAGAAAGTACTCGGCTACTAGCCATTCTTAACTTGTTCCTTACTGAATTTCTTTGCACCAAAAAGCATTATCGTTAATATTATTTTTTCTATGAAGAACCTATTGTTTGGATTATGATTTTTTGTTTGACGGTTCTTTACTTTCACATCGTTTATTTTATTTCTCCATGTGTTTGTGTTTCTTGCTTGGCCAGAAACTACAAAGGAACTTGTGGCAAAGTTGGGACTAAAGCCTGGACAGAAAGTTCTGGATGTTGGTTGTGGTGTTGGTGGAAGTGACTTTTATATGGCTAAAAATTTTGATGTTGAGGTTGTTGGAATTGACTTCTCCATAAATATGATTTCTCTTGCTATTGAACGTGCTATTGGACTCAAATACCCCGTTGAATTCGAATGTGCCGATTGCACTAGAAAAACATATCCAGTGAACACATTTGATATAATCTACAGTCGTGATGCTCTGTTGCACATTAAAGTAAGGAACCAAACCTTATTTTTCCTTTTCAATTTGATTTATTTTTATTTTTATTATTATTATTTTTTAAATTAAGCTTCTTGTAAACTCACATGATAGTTGAAAATTGTTAAATAATAATTTAATTAAACATGTCAAATTATCTAACGATTTTTAAATATTAGCTTTATATGTGAGTCCTCTACCTTAACTCATTCGTTTGCCTTCTAAATTACTAAATATGTTCGTTTGTATTTTTTTTTTTTAAAAAGAAACAAAAATTAAAGAAAGTACTTTTATATGTATAGAAAATTGATTAAGAGTCTTAACTCATCTTTCTAATTTCTAAATAAAAAAAAGTTTTGAATAGTTTTATCTTTTTGATATTTAAAAACATAACATATTGAATGTTCACTTATTTATGTATTAGGAGGATAAAGTAGATTTCCTAGTCATTACTCATAATTTTAAGGGTGTTGGGACACAATTTTTAAAAAGTACTTTTTTTTTCAAAAAAAAAAAAGCAAAAAAAGATCTTTTATTTTAGCAATATGTTGCTTTTTTAAAATATAATTTTTTTAAAAAAAATTCATGGATTGCATATTAGAAAAATTACTTATATTTTCCATCCAAATATAACTTCTTTTGCTAATTAAAAAAGATTTTTTTAAAGATAAAAGAACAAGTACTTTTTTTCAAAAATAGACCTCTTGATTTTGAGAATATATGCTATGCCTTTTTTCCCCCTACAGTTCATTTAATTTTTATTTTTAATGCCTCTGATATCTGTTTTCTGCAATTTACTGTGGATTAATACAGGATAAACCAACACTATTTAAATCATTTCACAAGTGGCTGAAGCCGGGTGGTATACTTCTAATTACTGATTACTGCAAAAATGCTGAAAATCCATCAGTAGAATTCGCTGATTACATTAAAAGAGGCGGATATCATCTCCATGACATTAAAACGTATGAGCAGGTATGGTTGCGAGCGCTATTGCCAACATCATCAGTCTTGTTTTTGTCTATTTGTTTGACAAAACGTTATGTATTTAAAATCGTCAGATGCTCGAGAATGCTGGATTCGTTAATGTCATTGCTGAGGATCGAACTAATCTGGTTTGTTTGACCCCATAATTTACTTGGCATCGTGATTTTCTGGTTGCCGTAGTCCTCGAGTTGTATGACTATTAATTTTAATAATTGTCTGGTTCAGTTTGTGGAAACACTGCAGAAGGAGTTAAACGCCCTTGAGAAAAAGAAGAATGAATTCATTGATGACTTAAGCGAGGTGGGTTTCTCATTCTTTTTATTAATGATTTGAGTTTTGAGGTAGTTTGTGAAGCATCAGATATTATCAGGATTTTGACTTTTTTCAGGAAGACTACAATGAAACTGTTAAAAGGTGGAAGGGAAAACTGAACAGGGGTGAATCTGGAGAGCAGAAGTGGGGCTTCTTCATGGCGAAGAAAGAGTGATGTGATGCATTTTTATTTTTCCTAATGCCTTCTATATTGCGTACCGTATCAACACGGTTTTCCGGATAATAGTTTGAATAATTATTAGTTATTTGTATAACTGGACAAAAATTATGTATTATGCTGTTAAGACTTAAGAACAAACATAGAGAGTCTGCTCATGGAGTTGAATATTACGTTTACTTACGGCTTCCATGGCAAAGTAGTATGCAACTTTCTAGTTGTGCGTTTTATTAAGAAGTTTTGGTCATGTTTGACAAATTTTAATACATTTGTGTTATGAAGGAGAGGGATGATTTTAAATTACTCTTTCCTTGTCCCTTATAATGAGTGACGAGAGACATTTAAATACTTCCCAAACATTATTTAAATCTAACCATGCCACTTGTACCATTCTCTTCGATGCAACTCTTTGAAACCATTCATGTCTGACTCGTATTTAAATAAATATTTAATTACTTTGTTAGTCCTTAGACCATTTCTAAGAAACTCATTCCAATTTCTATTTATGGCCTACTTGTCATAAAAAATAAATTTATATCAGCTTTATAAATAGTAAAACAAAGCATCTCTCTCTTCTCCATTAGGAGGAACTAACTTTAGTCTCTATTGTGATCTTATTTAATTAATTAATTAAAATACTTAAAATTAATGTAATTATTTTTTTAATAATATTATTTAAATTTATAAATTTAAAAATAATTCACTATTAAAAAATATTGATATTAAAAAAATCATATATAATAATAAATATACAATATATAATTCGAAATTACAAATTTTTAAAATTACTTAATATAAAAAAATAATTAAAATAAATTATTAATTAAATAAAAATTTAATTATTTAATCTAATTAATTATTATTTAAATTATTAATATAAATTATTAATTAATTAAAATTTTATATAATTATTTATTTTTATAATAACTTGCTAAATGACATTATTATTGGACAATATGAGTCCCCATTTAGAAAGACTCACTTTCCTCAAAAGTTGTGTAAGAATTCATTTCCTCATCTCTCCAACAATAAGTCTCAACTTCTTGTCCATTGGAGTTGCTCTTATAACTTCACTAAATTTTTAATTTTCTATATTTTTTTTATTGAATTCCTATACCATGTCAAATTTTGTAATTAAATTATTGTTGTAACAAAAATATTATAATTAATGGAATATTTCATTAAACAAAACAAATATGTCTAATACTTAACTAAATATTCTATATAATTTAAAAGAATATTTCGTTAATTTTAATATTTCTGTCATGATAAAAACTTAGTTACAAAATCAGATATAATATAAAAAATCTAATTAAAAATTTGGTGAAACTATAAAGACTGACAAAATAATTAAACCTTAAATAAAAGTGCTTCAAACCTAACAGATGTTCTTAGAAGGGAAAAAGAAATATTGAATCATTAGTTTCCAACTTTAAAGTTTAAACACTACCTAAATAAGAATCATACGAACCCAACAGAATAGAGACAACGAATGGTTACAGCCATAAGCGTACTATGTTTTGAACGTTAAATATGCAATGGATTTATTTGATTACTATTGTGGAGAACTACTGATACCGCGGAACATCAATTACCAAACGGGATCCACGCTCTGAAGTGTAAACTTCTGGCTCAAATCACATACAGAAATAACCTCATGAACACAAACATCTTTCAACCTTTGTTTATCCATTTTACTTATCTTTGGGGGGCCGGAAGTCACAGGTGTCACTTGCAAGTTGCAACTTTTAGACCAAGAAAAAATGAAGTCTGAATAGGTTATATCCTGATTTGTGAAATTACAGTGTAAAGGAAAATCATCAAAGTAATTCTATACGGGAGCTCTGACAATTCCCTCACAAAAGCAATGATGAATATCTACAAATTCACTTCTTATTTCCGCAATATAAGTTCCCTATGGTACAAATTTCCCTAAAGCTAGTTAGTTCCTCCCACCTAAGAGGAAGGAGAACCTGGCACCCTCTAAGAGATATATTGAACATGAAATCAAGGCCAACAAAATCACTCTTATACCTGATTCAGGCTAGTAGCGCCATGAACTAATTTGGTGCTGGCACTCTGATGTCATTAGGGTGATTTTGCTGTGCCACCTCTCCAGCCAAAACAGCACCCTGCCGTCGTTGCCTCTCCCGGAGATATAGCACAGTTAAGAGGCATGCAAAAAGGGTAAGAATTGTAGCATTTCCCTCCTCCAAAAGTACATTCTCCACCCATGCCTCTAATTTGGGATAGACTTCTGGCAAAGAATCTATCAGATGGACCTAATAAAAACAATAAGAACACAGCAATTAGGATCTAGAAAAGTGACAAATCCAAAATGTTATTCGGGGAAGCAAATTGAAAGTAAGAGCAAGGCTACAAAATGACAGACAATAGAGCAAGATATCAAGGACAGACAAAGTACGAAGTAACAAGTGCCCACTGTTGTGTATTTCCTTTAGGGCAAAAGATTGTTGTTGCTGCACCTCAACACAATAAAGTTTTAAGAATCTTATTATTGGCAGCAACAATTTAAAAATATATTTACCCCAAGAATACAAAGTTATTGTCCATCATATGAAGGAAAATATAGTGACATGCGCATATATAGCACCAATATAATGTAGTAGCTCATAAAACGACAACAAAAAATAAATCTTGATTGACAAGGTGGTGTCGAGTACGTGGATCAGTTGATGCCACAGTATTCTATCACAAGATCATATTCATATTTAAACCATTAGGATAAAATCTCTTTTAATAATTTAACCATCTTTTAGGTCCTAGGGTCTGTTTGGGTAAATAGCTTAGAAATTCATGTAAAAGTAACATTGAAAAGTAACTTATGAATGAGTTATTTTGTATTTGATGTGTATTCATGGAAGTTTTTCTTGAGAAGCTAGATATTTAATTTCTCAAAAACCACTACAAATGACTTTTTGAGAAGTTATAAGATGTCTAGCCAAACAAGACATAAAGCTTTAAGGTAGCGTTTGGTTGATGTCCATGTCTCAGTGACACATGTCTGCTGTTTGGTTTGGTGAGACACAGATTTTCAAGGACATGGGAGGACACGGAGACACCAAATTTGTGTACCTCCAATTTGGTGAGACACTGAGACACAATTTGTGAGACGCTAATTTTTTACTCTTTTACCCTTATTCAATTTTTAAATTTTCAAAATTTGGCCTCCTATCTCCCCAAACCCTTTTTGAATGAAGGGTAATTCAGTCTTTTCCAAATATTTGTGTGTCTTGTTCATTATTTTTGCCAAAACATAATACATAGACACAAATATTTTATGTCTATGTCTTTAATGTTTGTGTCTTTGTGTCTATGTCTCATCCTATACATCAACCAAACGGAGACGTAACTTTAAAGCATAACTTTTGTCTTCTAAAAGTTGAAATAAGTCATAAGGATTGTTATTCAAATGGGGCCGTAATCTTCACGTTGCTCTAAGGCTACTCTCCATCTAATCTACTCACCTCTCTCCACATGAGAACCTCTATATCACTTTCCACACATGTCCAAACCATTTAGTATTTTACCCTCTTTATGATAGGCACTATTTGAACTCTCTCTAATGCATCTGCAACTAATCTTATCCCTTCTCATGAGTCCACAGTCTACATAATGAACACAACATTGTCCTCTCCACAACATTTAGCTTATTCCCTGTTGACTTTTTAACCACCCAAAATGAAAAGAAAACCGTCCATATATATCTACGCTTTTGACAGAATATATTGATTGGCAATGAACCATGCTGTATTTCAGAAGATAAACCAAATAAACTCACCAAGAAACCGTCAGCATAGTTCTTACGAACCCACAAACTTGTAAGAGCTAGTGTGACCGGCAACTTTGCTGCAGGATCATGCTCTAGAGCTTCATCATAGTATCGCTTGGCTAGATGAAGGTCAAATGGAAGTCCTTGCCCATGCTCATACATGTATCCAAGATTGAACATGGCTTGTGCATTTGATTGTGACTTGGCATGCATGTAAGCCTCAGCAGCTCGCTCATAATCCCTGGCAGTACCCTGAGTAACAGAAGGAACAAACAAAACATAAGATAAAGTGGAGAGAAGTTGTAGCGAAAGAGCACCATATCATAAGTTGAATATTCAAAACACTGCATGCAGATGTCGAATTCATACAAAAACACATACCCGACCATAGTAATATGCATCTCCAATGAGTAAAGCAGCATGTTCATTACCCTGCTCAGAAGCTTGCCACCACAGAGAATGTGCACGCTGATGCCTTTCTGCATCAGTGCAAAATCCAGATTCCCCCAAGCACATGCTACGCTCACCATATTTGTCAAGAATCCATGCAGCATTACTTTGTGCCACCTCATAGCCCAACTCAGCCATTCTTGAATACAACAAGAATGCCTTGCCAACATCACCTTTTAAGTATGATTCCAGTGCCCATCTAGACAAAGAACTCCATGGACCCCGCTCTGCAACCAGTTTGTACAGAGCAGTAGCCTAAGACCCAAAAAAAAAAGATTTAGCAGGAAACTTATTGGAAGAGATCTTTTATGGCAACTGTTAAGGAATGAAAATATATCAACTCATAAATTTAATCTTGGCTCGTATCCAGGAATTCTACTTCCTCTAGCCCCTAATAACTATGGAGGCAGTGTTCTTATGAATTATACATATAATCTCATGTGATCAGTAAAAACTTCATACATGCAAAACCATTAGGTTTTCATAGTATAGTGTTCTTACATACATGATCAATATATAATTATACTGACAGTCGTTACTTTTCCACTAAATATATGTATCTCTCTCTTACATCCTCCAAAATATAGTATGTTGAAAAGAGCTGATTTCAGGAAGTACACAGCAAATACCAAGTGGCACTTGCATGATAAAAAGAAGAGAGAAAACCTTACCAAGGGTATGTTCTTCTTGAATCCAACACCAATATGGAAAATCTTCGCCAGCTGGTAGAATGCCTTTGGTTGACCATGGTTAGCAGCCACTATAAAGAACTTACATGCTAGTTTCACGTCTCTTTTCACTCCAATTCCTTTGAGATACATGACACCCAAGTTATAGTGCCCTCCAACCTCGTCATTATCAGCAGCCTTTTCAAAGTACTCTTTTGCCTATAATTGCACAGGAGAGAATATACAGGTGAATTCCAATGATAATGATATTGAGTACACAAACATGCACTGTGTTATTGCAAGTGTTAGCCCTCAATCTGCCACCTTACCCCTCCCAAAACGATTTTGATTTGCAACACTATCCAACGGCATGCCTTTATCATTCTGAATCTATCTGTTATTACTTATTAGTTCAAGATGATACTATATTAGGTGAACAAAGTGGATTAATAAGTTGTTCACAATCAATCAAAGCCAAGGAAAAGTGCAGTTACGGGCACACATTTCTGTGAATTACTGTATAAAAAAATGCTGATTGCTAAATATGCAAGTAGCTGCTATGGAGGAGGGAGAGAAAGAGGAGGAAGGACTGTCAGTGAAACAATCAGACAAGCAAAGTAGAGGAAGATGAAGACAGACATCTTACTTTAGTGTAATTCTTCTTGTCGACTCCATACCCCTTGACATACAAATAACCCATCCCGTTATAAGCAGAATATAGCTGTTGTTTGGATGCAAGGGTAAGCCATTCAAGGGCCTTTGTGTAGTTCCTCTCCACACCAGCGCCCCTAGCATATATCTCCCCAAGAAGTTCCATGGACCTGGGTTCTCCCTTCTCAACGGCCTTCAAGAACCAGGAGAGTGCCTTGGAATGGTCGCGGCGCAATCCCCGGAGGCCAAAGTAGTAAAAGAGGCCAACTTTGTACATGGCTCCTGCATTCCCCTTCTGGGCCTGGTACTCCAGAATCTGGAAGTCCTCATCCTCCTCCCCTTTTGATTTTCTGAGAGCTTCCTTATTCTCCTCGGCCCCGTTGTGAAGCCTAATAGGTTCAATTACCGGGGAGTCTTTTGAAATCAAGAAACTATTCACAGCTACTTCAGCTAGCTCAGCATAAATCTTCACAGCTTTCTCAAACATCTGCACCCAAATTAGTCAATCAATCAACACGCTAAATTCAATTCAATTCAACTGCAGGATGAAGAGATCTAAATCTATTCTATTGCATTTGCACATGACAACATAACGATCGGAAAAGAAGTAATCAAAATAAGCAACGAATTGAAAAGGAAAGGGCCTCACATCTTGGCGAGTGTAGATATAGGCCAAGGCCATCTTGGACTGCATGTTGCCACCATCGGAGGCAAAGTGATGGTACAGGAACGCCTTTGATTTGCTCCTCTCTCGAAGGAGACCCATTCCGGACAAAAACCCTAGCACCGACTGCGCCCCCGGGTACCCGGACTCCGCTGCAGCCTCGATCTCAGCGGCGCCCTCCTCGCTGAGCCTGACGTCGGCAGAGGTGGCGGCGGACATGATCTTGGAGATGCCGGAGTAGTAGAGGGCCTCGGAGTCGGAGGGAGGGTTGGGAGAGAGGGGAAAATCAGGCTCGAAGATGGGGCGCCATGAATCGGGGTCAAGCTCGTGCTCGGACTTGTGGGGGTCGGAGTCGCCGAAGTCATCCCAGTCGGCGGAGGATTCGGGATCCGCGGCGGCGGATGAGTCGTCGGCAGGGGCATCCTTGAAGTCCTCCTGAGATAGGACGAGGACGAAGGGGCGCGCCCTCAGAGTGATTGGGAACACACACAAGATCCCTATCACCACACACACGCACAATAACACGCTCCTTGATCGCCCACGCATCATTTCTTCTTTTCTTCCAAGCTACCAACCAACACAACACACAAAACAGTTATTGATGGAATGTGAAAGTGCCCGCTGCCGCTGCTGTAACACCCACAGTCATATCATCTACTGTTACTATCGATTATGAATGAATTGTTCAGATAAATGTTGCGGCATGGCAAGATGCTGTTGCCACCGCGGCAGGGGCATTACTGGAATCTTCTTGCATTCTCTGCTATTCCGACCACTAATATCCTGCCAACTCAGCACCCTTCCCTCTTATGAGTCATCCCCTTCTTTTTTTTTTTTTTTTTTGGTCTTGAGTCATCCCCTTCTTGTTTTGGGTCAACCACCGTCCTAGCTTGTGAGTAAACGGGGCCTAAGCCCACTACATGGGCCTTTATTATGTTTTGAGCTAGTATTGGGCTTTGTTAATTTTATTATTGGGTCTTGAATTAGAACCTGCTCACGACCAAAAACAAGTAGAACCAACTCTTTTTGTTCTTGCAATTACTTATTAATTATTTCGATTTTGCTAAGTAGTAGAGCCATAAATCCCCTTATAAGCATATTAGTGCTACTTGAAATTGATTAATTGATAGAAAAGCTTTCCAATTCTTTCAAAGCCAAGATGGGGATATCTTGTTACTCAAGATGGTTTTGGGTTTATTGATTCATTGGTGCTCAAAATAAGATATATCATGTATTGGAATTGGTGGGTTGACTTTCGTTTGATTATGAGAGATGCAAACAGTGGCAGATACTATGGTAAGGATGGCGATAAAGTTCCTTATTTTATTTGTTTTGTTTTTCTTTGTTTAATTTATTTCTTTTTTTTTGGTGACTTTGTTTAATTTATTTCGGTCACAAAAAAAAACCAAGGAATTGGCAAAATATAAAGTGAATGATTAATCATTTTTAAATTAAAAGAATAGAGTTCACAACTTCAGATATATAATATTATAATATGATGGTGGGTTAATCATTCTTAAGTTAATTATTTTATTATTTTACCAATTTTTTTGTTTCAGAGGATTTAAATTCAAATTAAAAGGGGAGTTAGTTAATAAACAAGAGTGGAGGAGATTGTAAAGGGTGTGGTCTTGGTGTTGGTGGGGCAGGAAGTTGAACATTATTATGATCATATTCATGGGAAGACGGAACACCCATGACCGAACCCATGGCCTTGAATCCATGAATGTGATGGGTAGCAATTAGCAACGACACGCGCGCGCGAGAGAGAAATCCTCTTTAATTTGATCTCTTTCTCTTTCCCCCTTTCCATTTTCTTGGTAGCAGGTAGCCACAAGCTCGAAATAGCAAGCAAGTGAAGTAGAGTAGTGATGCTTAACCCCGGTGGTGATTTGGTGCCAGCACCATCTTCACCAACCAACTCTTCCGTTTCCTCCTCTGATCTTGACACCGAGGTATTCTTCTTATCACTTTCACTTCTTCAGAGATCAATTTCATTTGTCATTTAATAATAATTTGTGGGCTGTGAGTGTGACAGTCAACTGGATCATTCTTCCACGACAGAAGCACCTCACTGGGCACTCTCATGGGGGTCAGCTTCCCAACAATTGCCTTCAGAGCCCCCTCTCAGCCTAATTCCGCCGCCGCTTCTTTTGCCACTATCCCCATCAGGGATCCGGATCCCACCTCAAAGAAGACCAAGAAACCACAAGCACGGTGGTGGCGCTTCTGCAGAGACGGTTTCGCCAAGCCGGCATCGCTCGCTGACTTCCTCGAGGTCGAACGCCGCATCGGGGACGGCGCCTTCTACGGCACAACGGCCGAGTTGGAGAGCATGGTCATTAATTCGCATACCAGCCATGGGCGACGGTTATTTGCCGACGGCAGGGTCCTTCCGCCGCCGGTCGTGGACGACGCAGCATCCACGGCTGGGACTCTTTGTAGCAGATTCCCCGTCTTGCTCACCGGGATCTGTAGCGGAGGTGCGGGATAAACCAACCAAGCCCCACAGCTTTTTTTTTTTTCCGCAAGCGAAAGGATGGGGTTTGGATGGATCATTTTTCTTAGGATTGTTTTGTAGTTTGTTTAATCAATGAGCTACTGTACTAGTACATTACTATGTTACGATTTGTGTATATGTGGCTGTGCTTTACCTGCATAAAGCAATAATGTTCGGCTTTTCCTTTTAGAACTTTTACTTTTCACTTTTGTTCAAATAATAATAATTTTTTTTTGAAAGCAAAGCTCAACACAATAACAGTGGAGCAATCAAAGTTATCCACACTAAAAACAAACAAACTTAACAAAAAATATAACAAACCAAATTCGTCCCCATGTCATCTCCGGCATAGCTATCAATAACTAAAGGGATTTCCACCGCTCCACTCGTTAGCACTATTCGAGGACATGTTGACAATTTCTTCGACTCCTTTGCTTGTGTGTTGAAAAATCCGCCTATTCCTTTCCAACCATAGGTTCCAAACGATTGCGCAGAAGCACCTCAACCGGTGGTTACGCTCATCCATTCTCCTCGGTTCTTCTGTCAACTAAGAAAGTGCTCTTTCATCGATCCCGGATAAGACCATCGTCGGCCAAAGGCTGAAATCCAAGCACTCCACACCTGCCAAGCAAATACACATCCTAGGACACAAGTGATATACATCTTCCACATCGTTGTTACAAATAACACAAGTAACATTTTCTTGACTGATGATTCCAAACCGACTCAACCTGTCCTTTGTATTTACTATTCCTATAAGAGCAAACCATACAAACAGCTCTACTCTAGGCGGAACCAACCCCTTCCAAACAGTCCTGGTGAAGCTGTAGCTAGTTACCTCCTCTGGGATCAGTTCCTCATGCATCATATGCACAAATGAGTTAGTTGTAAAAATACCTCGCCTATTATATTTCCACACCACTCTGTCCTCTCTGTTTGGAACTAATGTCACAGGTCTCAAAACCTCATGCAGTGCACTCAGGAGTTCCAACTCTCATTGGAAGAGCTCTCTCCTCCATTGGAAGTTCCAAATCCACTCAAACCCATCCCAAAACCCACACTCCCCTATAACGGATCCACATTGGTTTGAAACAGAGAAAAGCCTCGGAAAACGATCCTTCAGAGATCCACCAAGTAACCATACATCCTCCCAAAATCGAGTCCGGCACCCATCACCAACCTCCATGGACAAGTTTGCGACGACCATCTTATCCCTTAAATGTTGATTCATGATTTGTAACTGGCAGATATCCTTCTATGGTCCCCCTCTAGTAGGCAGTTCTTGAGTCGACAGTGGCTCATTGGGATTCAGATTATGACAAGAACATACTACCTTTTTTCATAGTGGGCATTCTTCCTTTGCAAATTAGATAATATACTCCACTAAACATGTAAAAGAATCACTAGTTGAATTTTGGTTAGATAACAATGAAAAAAATTTACAAGGTGTTCCGGTTGTTGGTAATCAGCCGAGTTTATAGCGACTTCTAATATCGATTTGTTGCTTGATTGGAGAAAATGAGGAATTATACGTCCGTTTAAGTCAAACACTACGTATAGAAACATTTATAAAAAATATTTTGACGTAATAATCTTTCTCTATGTTATTTTAGTTCTTTATATAGAGTGAAAGTCTGTTGTGATATTTTTGAATTATGTTGAGATCTTTGACGAATTTCTACATAGCGCTATGTAAGTTATTTTTACTGAATCATGGTTGTTATTTGACTTGGGGCTTACATGCCCGAACTTATCATTTCTGTTGTCGAGGTATGATGAGCGTATCATAGCCCCAAGCTTGATCGTTCTTTAAGGAAGCACGTCGAGTTTTTGTCGCTTGTATATACTCGGCAATGTCTTTATGATGAGATGTTGAAGCCTCCAACACTTACTTAAGTGGACTAGTGAGCTAACCATTAGACCAACTCAACTTGATTTTTTAACATCCTTGTTGTTTTAGGCTTTGGTGGTTTTCTCCTCATCGTGCCGAGGTTGTTGTTTGTCTATTATCTGAGCCTCGCGAAACTCTTCAATTTCCATTTGTCCAGCAGCTTTCTCCCGGAACTCGGCTAGCGTCTTTAGCTTTGTTACTGCTATGGTCTCTCGAAATTTACCATGACGAAGGCCGTTTTTGATTGCGTGCAAGTGTACATCCGGGTTAAGGTCTGGGATCTCTATGGTTGCCTTAGCAAAGCGTGTCATATGATCTTTGAGACTTTCGTGCTGTCCTTGCTTGATGGTGCTAAGATAGTCTGATCTATGTACGTATATTTTGGACGCGACGAAATGACTAGTAAAGGCCTCCGCCAAGTCCTCAAAGTTTGAAATAGACCCTGCAGGTAACTTAGAAAACCAATATAAAGCAATATCATCTAAAAAAATTGGAAAAGAACGACAAAAAATAGGGTTATAAGCACTATTAAAAAACATCATCGCCTGAAAAATTAGTAATGTGGATGTGAGGGTCTCTGAGTCCTTCGTATGACTTGAGAGCGGTCGGCAGTGTAAAGTTTTTCGACATTTAAAATTGCATAATATGTTCTGAAAAATGATTGGATATTGTCTTTTTTTTAGGGACTATCTCATCCGGACGAACTTCCACCATGGGTTCATCGTTTGGGTTTGTGCTCTTGGGGTCGCCCTTGTCCTTCTTCCCATTTTGTTGCTGGGTTAGTAAGTCAGTTACTTTTTGAAGCTCCGTTTGGAGTTCTGCATTTTGTGTCAGCAGTTCGAACTGCGTCGGTTATAGAATTCTATTGTCAACAATTTTTGGAGTTTTTGCTTCAGAAAAAGAAATTTAATATGGGGTTAGTATAACTCGACTCCATGGTGAGTACCAAATATTTCGGTTGTTGATGATCAGCCGAGCTTATATCGACTCCTAATATCGATGAGTTGCTTGATTGGAGGAGTTATACGTCGACTTAAGTTGAACACCACGTATAAAAATATTTGCAAAAAATATTCCAACACTCAAATTATAAGCGGGTTTTAATAGTTAATAATATGATAAGAGGTAGAAAAAATAAGTAAAGAATAGATAATCTTTTTGTATGTTATTTTGGTTCTTCGTATAAAGTGAGAATCTATTGTGATATTTTTGAATTACGCCGAGATCCTTAATGAACTCTGTGCATATCATTATGTAAGTTACTTTTATTGAATGATAGTTGTTATTTGATTTGGAATTTATGTGTCTGAACTGATCATTTTTATTGTCGAAAGATGATGTCCGTATCACAAAGTATTTTCACATTAAATTGATAATTAAATTATTAAAAAATGTGATTAAATTAGCACGTAACGAATTTAGACTAAAAATAGGATTGGTTACTTTGAAAAAAAATATATAAAAATTTATATGCAAGTAATATTTACATAAAATTAATAATTGCCTGACTCAAGGTTAACCTGTAGAGTAATTGCCTGCTATTTGCTAGTAGGTTCCATTGTTTATCTGATGCAAGCCATTATGCATAAGGGTGAGCACGGATAGCGGGTACCTGATTATCCGTTGAACCCGAACCGAATTAATTAAATTAGTTATAGAATTAATGGGTAATCGGGTCTAACCCGAACTAAATCGATAATTTTTTTTAGTGATTGGTTCAGGTATTGATTTTGGGATGCAGAACCCGAACCAACCCGCAAACTCGATCATATATTAATTAAATAAAAAAAATAAAATATATATATGACTTTTTTATTAGACAAAAAATATTCACTATTAATATGTTTGGATTTTAATGAGTTTATTTTTTAATGTATTTAATATTTAACATGTTTGAATTATTTCTATTGATGTTACATGTTTATTATACTTATTAAATTTTTAAGATAAAAATTTGATTTTTTTTATGAATTTCAAAGTCATCGGATATCGAATTATCCAAATCGAACCAATCCGTTCTTAATCGGTTTAGTTTGGTTCAAGTACATATACAAAAAAATATAAACCCAAACCAAACCAAACCAATTACATTTTGATAAGTTAGATTCTAATTTTACTATAAATTCGAACCAAACCAACTCATGCTCACCCCTAATACTACACAAGCACAAGCAAATATTAATAATAATGGCACTTGAATCCAAAGAGCGTCGGAGGCTGGAGACCATTCCAATAATGAAATGAATTAATTCTCGTCTTTCTAATTACATTAGCAGTCTTTGATCGCGAGTACAAACTAAAAACAGAGTGTAAATTTGTGTCAGGGAGCATATAGAAGAGGGCTAAATCTAAGGTGTGTGAAACTACAAAATACAAATAGAATGAGGAGGGCAGGAGAAGAATAAAAGAATCCAAGAAAAACGGAGACAAAATTAAAACATGTATGTATCTAAGCTCTTGATGGACTTTCGTTAATGGTCTCCAGTGCGGGCCTCCAAGATCTCAGCTTCGAGTACGTTTCATCAGTCTCAGCACCAGCATCAGCAAGTGATCGCAATTTCTCGGGCTGTGGAGGACACATGCATACAAAAAAGTGGCTAAATATCGTATTAGCAAAATTGTTGAGGGTTGGCCTGGATCGGGATGCCTTGTAATTGAAGGAGCTCAACTCGTCGTGGGTGAGGACGGAGTATAGGAGGTCCATTGGCAGAAGGAAGTAGAATTTTCGGCCCTGAAGCTCTTGGTGGGCTAGCAGGCCTTGGATGCGGTGCCCTACTTTCAGGTAACCGGAATCACACACAAAGTGCCCTGGGTATTCAACCATCAGCTCTCCTGCTCTCATTGCTTTTCTGTACGCCTCCACCCTCCCATCATCCACCAATAGCACCTTAAACACCTCTTTCTTCTTCCGATTGCATGAACTACCCCTATTTCCCATTTCCATACATACATAGATACACCTTCTTACAATAGTCTCCTCTATTTATATTCTTGCAAGCTGCCTACCTGCCTGCCTGTCGCACACACATAAGACTAGCTACTTCATTCTCTTTTTCTTCCTCGGCCTCCTTAGTTTATTGGGTATCTTTAATTTATTGCCATATTTTTATGTTACTTTTCTCTATCTTTAATAATACTCATGTTTGTCGCATTGGAGCAGATTGATATATAAATATATTCAAAACTAAAAATTTTTCCATCTGACAGCAGATATGAGGACAGAAAGTTGGTATGCGGCTTTAGGACTTTTAATAAGCTTTTTTTAATATAATCTTTTTGTGACTGTGCCTCTGCCCACCTGTGCAATTTAAGGATCATCTTCTTTTCTAATTTCAAGGTTAGTTTGAAAATGCCACAAATGAAGGAAATATATATGTCCAACCTGTCACTAATTTGGCCTATATGACTTTAATAATATTTGGGAATATGAATGCACATACATCTGCTATTTGCGGGTACCACCCTTCTGATTGGAGTGCACATGGAGAGGACTGGAGTATAGATAATCTCGCGACCTCACTTAGGACACCACCAAGCTAATGATTAGTTATGGTATCTAGCATTAATTAGCAATGCCTTTGATTTTGTAGCATTAACAAAATGGACCATGAACATCTACAATCTACATTTGATTGCAGGTCAAATCTTTGTTTGATATCGTGTCGCTATCATATGCTAGCTTGTAATATATATATATTCCCATTGATGCATGAATATTGAATAGACAGTCTTTCTTCATGCACTTGCACCTACTTAGGCCCTAGGGTCGACCTGTTAGTTGTCAATTTGTCATCATGTGCTCTGCTGTTAGTATTTCCAGATAATCATACTTTGGCATCTCATATATGTATAGGTTTCTTTTCATCTTTCACAAAATAATAGCAAATTATTACTACATTTGGATAAAGTATACATCAATAATTGATTATCAACCTAATCTATTATCCCCTTAATTATTGTTTTTAAGCAAAATCATATGATATTTCCAAAAACATAAACCAGTTTTTCTTTTAGCACCAACCAAGATATTGTCCTTATCAAAAGATTGTGGGTTTTGATTTCTAATACACAACGAGATGTCTGCCTTGATACTGCCTCTTTTTCTCTCTGATGAAAATTACTTATACAATAAAGTGTAGATCAGACATAAATAGGATAGGAAATAGATCTTAACTTGAGTGGTGTGTTTCGGTCAAAAATAAAGAAAATGTTACGAGGTGAATAATTTTATTGAAAAAATAAAATATAAATTAATATTAATTTAGGGATTTGATTTAATACATTATCAATGTTAAATAATTTTACATAAATATTTAATTATATAATATTATATTAATATAAATAACTACTTTTTACATCACTTAATTGGTCGTTACAAAAATAAATACCATTAAATAATTATATAAAATATTTTATATTTTCGGTGTATTAAAATTAAACTCTTAAATTAAATATAAAAACAAATAGCCGATGGAAATGGAACCATATAATAGAAAATTTATTGTATGTTCGGAAAACAAATAAACACTCTTGCTTTGTCTTATTTATTTAGTGAGTTTGATGCTAGTTTTTATTTTATGATTTAAGATTTAGTATTTTAAATTTTATGATTTAGAATTTAAAATTTTATTTTATTAATATATTAAAATTAAATTAAAAATAATTATAAATTTATAATACTAATATAAAATAATTAATTAATAAATATTAATTTTTTGAGAATAAGAGGTACATTTAGTTTGTGTTTTTATCTTTTTAGATATTTTTTGTTTTTGTTTTTAAAGTTAAAAAAAAAATAAAAAAATTAACATTTATATTTCTTATTTTTTAACAAAAATTTAAAAATAAAAAGTACTAAAAATAAAAAAAAAGAGACCAAATAAACCCTCGCTGAATTCTCCCATGAAAGGCAAGGTGTAGCTACTAGCCACACGTGTACAAGGGAAGGAGGTAGAGGAATTTGCAACGCGGTTGGACAAGCAACACATTACACCACACAAAACAGGGCTATCTAGCCTCATATCTCAAGTGCCATCTCATCTAAATATCAATTCTAATCTCATTTTGCACTATGACTCCACTCACTAACTTATCCTCCTTCGCCCGCTCGCTGTTTCAAATTCTTGCTTTTGTTCTATGATGGCCCCTTCTTCTCCTCCAATTGGAATTGGATACGGAATAGGATATGCAAATTTCACCCTTCCACTCCAAGGTTGCGCAATCCCCTCCTTTCTGAGTCTGCGTGCTTCTTCTTTGCCAACCCCTTCAAGCTTCAACACAGGGACAGGTCAGCCACCTCAATTAACTCCTATTCAGTACTCAACTATTTATTATTCCTTCTATTTCAGATCTGACCCTTGGGTTCTTTTTCTTCCGGAACAGTGGTTCCCCGTTCCACAACCCTAAATGCAAAGACGCTTGCATCATTCGAAGCAAAACGTAACAGATTCTCTATCCGTACAATTAAAAATAGTTCATCTTCAGACCCTGCTAGCACTCCCTCTCCCTCTCCTCAAGCACAGGCATGTATCACTATCACTCCATCATTTTTGTCAAATATGTACTATTTGAAGGAATCAAGGAAGTAAGTAATGATGTGTGCTCGCTTTAACTATATTTTTGGATGTTACAGAAGACACCATTTGGATATACAAGGAAAGATGTTCTCTTAATTGGACTCGGAGTTACTTTCCTTGGCATTGCCTTAAAAGCTGGATTAGAGGTACCTTGGTTTCAGTTATTGGATTATCCTTCCACTCTTGTTTTAACATACCATGAGATATGGATTTTCTATAGGCATTCATTTACGCATTGGGATTAACCTTGCAGTTGCAATTTTTTTGGCAGTTTGTTGGAGTTGATCCACTACAAGCAGGAAACGTAGTTCAACTGGTGCTGGTTCTGGGCCTCACAGTTGGATGGATCTCAACATATATCTTCAGAGTTTCAAACAAGGAAATGACATATGCTCAACAACTGCGTGACTATGAAAGCAAAGTGATGGAGGTAACATAATAATATTAACAAGGTTGCTTCTATTGTATAGAATTTAGCCTTAGCCAAGTGTGATCAATTTTGTTGGTCATGTGGCATTGCACACTAAATATTACTTTTATTTTAGTCAGAAATATTTTTCCATACAAACGTCTTAATTTGTAAACTTAGGATAAAATAGTCGGTGATCACATTGGTCCTCAACATAACATGCCTGGGAATACTGTTTCCCGAATTTTATTGAGTTATTGTATATTGGTTATTGTGTTGTGAACAGATTTATTAGTATCACTTAATTACTACCTTACTTTAGGAGATTAGTATATGGAATTTTTTACAAATTAATTTTGAATGTGCAGAAACGGTTAGAGTCCCTAACAGAAGCAGAGCTAGAGGCTCTGCTTGAGGAAATTGAGGAAGAGAAGAGACGCTAAGTTTGTGGGAAGCAGGTAACTTGTTTGTATATATAATAATCTAAGATCTTACCACTGTAACTGTAAATGAAACAGAATATTCCAGTCTATATGGTCCTAGTTGACTAAGTTCAGTTCAGAAAAAAAGATTAGACAACTTGTTAAAATCAATGTTCCTTGCCATTGAAGGAAAAACAGATGAAGCAGAGCAGAGCTCGAGATAGAGTCTATAAAAAAAATGGATTGTTACAACGAGGACTTCTCTTACTTTCTAACTCCTTTCATGCACAAACTCACCCCTCTCTCTCTATATCTATATATATATATATATATATATATATATCTATATATATATATATATATTAACCATCCGCGAATATCTCAATTCTCAACTGATATCTAACTTGACTGACGTGCTAATCTTATCCCAAGCATTGGTTGTAGTAAGGTCATTGACATTTAGGATGCTTTTGGTGGAAAGGCTGAGATTGAGAAACATGGAATGGAAGATAAAAGCTGAAATTAAATTAAGTCTTTGTATTATGTTTGGTATAAAAGGTATATGACTAAGAATGTTATTGGGTTCAAAATAAATATGAATATGAAAATAAGAATATTTACTAAAATATTTAAGTATAAAAAAATGTTGATAAAATTTCAGTCCGTGTCTAAAAATTTTAGTTTTTTGTGTTTTTATTTTTTAAAAAGGAAAAGTCTAGGGACTAGCAACTTTATTAAATTATGGCTAGTATGTAACCAGCAAAAGAAAAGTGAGTAATCGTACACTACTGGATAAAATTTTTCACCATTAAAAATATTATTGATAGTTACTTGATAGCTACAAATCACAAAAGTTGCTAGCCTCTTAGTACTTCTCATTTAAAAATACTAAAAAAATCTAGTACTCCTCATTTAAAAATACTAAAAAAATTAAAATTGTGTGTTTTTTGAGACTGAAATTTTAGTTTTAACTTTTAGCTATCAAATATAACACTAAGTTTTAGTTGGTCTTTGAAAACAACTACTACCTTAAATATTTCTTAGGGTAAAGTACTAAATTGGTCCCTATGTTTGGGCGTAATTCTGTTTTAGTCTTTAAGGTTTAAAGTGTCCTATTTGAATCCAAAAGAGTTTCATTTAACATCAATTTAGTCTCACATTGAGGCCAAACTTAAATAATTAATGAAATGTCCTACATGACAACAGTACAAGAACAAAATCGATAATCTAGAAAATATGTACAAGTTCCAGAGGCACAAAATCAACCGTTGATGCATCAATACATTTATTTTATTTATATTATAAGAAAAATAATAAATAAATGTATTAATGCATTAACGGTTGATTTTGTGCCTCTGAAGCTTGTACATGTTCTCTAGATTATCAATTTTGTTCTTGTACTGTTGTTATGTAGGACATTTCGTTAATTATTTAACTTTGACCTTATTGTGGGACTAAATTGATGCTAAATGAAACATTTTTGGATTCAAATATGACACTTTAAACCTTAAGGATCAAAACAGAATTACGTCCAAACATAGGAGACCAATTTAGTACTTTATCCTATTTCTTAACTACCTCGTTCAAAGTGAAGCTGTGCCTCCCATCGTCTCAGTATTTGTATATTTCTCTCTATCGTTGAGTGCACTTTTATTCCTCATCACAAGCGCTACTAAATTGAAATACCCAATTGTTATTTGACTGGAAACCAAAATGATTGGTTAGGCATGCAGCATGCATGTATGTACAAGAGCCATTCTGCCCATTCACGTGCTGGTGCAGCTTGCACTAGATTCATGAATCTCTTGTCCATTTTTTTCATTGCATTTGCATGTATACAGCAGAACCATTCACGCGCAGGTCTGAGCGTAGGGTGAACTTTAAACAAAGGAAGAAACAAAATTAGCAGAGAACGTTGCATAACAGATTTAGCCGTTCTATAACAAGATTAACAAAATTTATCAATGGTACATAATCAACAGATTTATCATTTTTGTCTAATATTTGACCAATAAAAATATTTTTATTCTAAATTTTAAATTTTAATTTTTAATAATATAAAAATAGAATATTGTCCTAAAATATTTATTAATATTGATAAAAAAATATCAGCCTCTTAATATTTCTCATATATATATATATATATATATATACATATATATATATATATGTTTAAAGCATTGTTATTTTAAAAAAAAATAGAATTAAATATTTTACACTATCATTATATTAAAATTAAATTCTTATAAAAAATGTTAAAAATGTTAGCAGTGGTATTACTATGAACCTCGTGAGAGATAGAGTTGGGGAAGGATTCGTTGTGGGAAAAGAGACTCCATTCTTTTTAAGTATCATCTGATTTACTATTAAAATAGAAATTGATACATATTTAATAAATAAAAAGTTATGTTAATTATAAAAACTAAATACATTTATGAATTTAGTCTATCTTTCTTTAGCCTTCTTTCTCTTTTCTCAGTTAACACATTTATGAATGCCAATATCGTATTATCCGATTCGTATCAGTATACACAACGAAGATTCCAAGGGGGAAAAAAAAAGAATAGTGATTCAATAAAATTGATCAAGAATATAAGTAATTATAAAAGAATTACCAATTTTTTGTTTTGTCATTATATTCCAATTTGTTGTTAGAATATAGAAGAGAGTCACAATACCTGAGTAAGATGGCAAATTTTATTAGTGGAAAATAAATGTTCTAATAGAATTGATAAATAATAAATCTTAATTATATTTGAACATCGAAATTCTACACTTTAACACAGCCCTATATGAGATTCATTCATTTCCTCTATTAAGTATAAAAAAAATGAAAAGTCTAGGACCAGTAACTTTGTTAAATTTTGGTCAGCATGTAACTAGCAAAAAAAAGTATCATTGGATGAAATCTCACACCATTAAAATTATTATTGATAGTTATTTGATAGCTATAAATCACAAAAGTTGCTGGCCCTAACATTTCTCTAAAATAAATATACAAATAAAAAAGGAATTGGTTTAACACGTTGAAGCAACATTCTTAAAAGAGAGGCAGTACATAGATATTAGAGAGCTGGATTATGGAATGATCATAGTTACGGATAAGAGAAGATAGTAGAAAAGAGATATATTAAAATGACAATCATTTCAAGAAATTTGTTTTAACTTAAAATGATAAAAAGGATGGTATTACAGATCCTTTCCTGATAGATTTCCGTATACGATATAACTTCGCTTTGATTAAATTAAACAGCTTAAGACAGACTAGCGAAACAAAGGCATCAAGATGTGCGCCACGTGTCCTAGTAATCCCGCAGGAGACCTCTTTCCCTCTTTTGAAAATTAGACTTACGCCTGTTCTGTTGTTTAGCAATTTGCTAAACCCTCAATCATTAGTTCATTAGAATTATAATTTTTTTAATTTAATTTTTTAAAAATATTATTTATACATTAAAATTAATTATTAAAATTAATATTTAATATATTTATGTATAAATATATATAATTTAATTTATTTTTAATATAATATGTTGTGTTGTTTAGCAATTTGTTAAACCCTCAATCATTAGTTAATTAGAATTATAATTTTTTGAACCGATTTTATTACAACAAAAATAGAAAAAAAAAAAAGAGTCACCATCTCAATTCTCAAACGCTTCTCTTCATCCGTACCCATGGCCGTTTCTGTTTCGCCCATCCCTCCCAAACCACCTTTCTCTGGCTTTCTACTCTGAATTCGTTCGCTTCCTCGATATTCTCTCCTTCATTTTCTTTCTTCATCCTCTGGTTATTCTCAAGTAGAAGCTGTTCTTCTTCTGCTGCTGCTGCTGCTGCAGCAGTTGTAGGTACATAAATCATACATGATACGCCTTTCTCTCGTGTCTGTGTTGAGTTGACGCGGCGGTTCTTTTCATGAAGACGGCAGCTTGCTTTTGTCGGTAGAAACCCTAATTAGAGCGCGAAAGGGGGGAATCAGATGGCGATTGTGACGGGAGATCGGTACCTGGAGAAGTTGGTGAAGTTCGTGGAGGAGCACGCGGGGCCGCTGATCGAGGGGACGGTGGTACTGAAGCTGAACCCGGCGGGGTTGCACTACGTGCAGTCGAGGCTGGAGGCACTGCATGAGCTGGAGAGCATGCTGGCGGGGGCACCGGTGGACTACCTTAGGGCATACGTCTCGGACCTGGGGGATCACCGCGCCCTCGAGCAGCTGCGACGGATCCTCCGCCTGCTGACCTCCCTCAAGGTGGTCTCTGTGCTCCCTCCCCCCATCAGGGACCCCACTCCCTTGTCCTTCCTCCCCTTTGGCCGCTTGAAGGTTCTTGAGCTCAGGGGCTGCGACCTCTCCACCTCCGCCGCCAGAGCCTTGCTCGACCTCCGCCACACTCTCGAGAAGATCATTTGTCACAATTCCACCGATGCTCTCCGCCATGTCTTTGCTAGCAGGATCACTGAAATCAAGGACTCTCCCCAGTGGAACCGCCTCTCCTTTGTCTCCTGCGCTTGCAATGCCTTGGTTCTCATGGACGAGTCTCTGCAGCTTCTTCCTGCTGTTGAAACGCTTGACCTTAGCAGGAACAAGTTTGCCAAGGTAGACAATCTTCATAAGTGTGCCAAATTGAAACATTTGGACCTTGGCTTCAATCATCTCAGATCATTTGCTCCCTTCACCCAGGTACCTATATGGTTGATTATGCCAGCTGGTTGTGGTAACCAGTCACTTAGAAACACTTAAATGCTATAAAAGGAAACTATTTGCCGGAACAATTTTAATGTCCTTTGTTTTAATTGTGTGTTCGTCTTTTACGAGCTAGCTCTTGGACCCATATGCCAATTGTGTTGGATCATGCAGGTATCCTGTCATATTGTTAAACTAGTTTTGAGGAACAATGCTCTCACTACTTTGTCTGGGATTGAGAAGTTGAGGTCACTTGAAGCACTTGATGTTTCCTACAATATTATTTCGAAGTTTTCAGAGCTTGAGTTCCTTGCTGGCCTTCCAAATCTCCAAAGCTTGTGGTTGGAAGGAAATCCTTTATGCTGTGCTCGATGGTATAGAGCACAAGTTTTTAGCATCTTCGTCTGCGCAGAAAAGGTTTAAGTTAAATGTTATTTGCTTTTACACACTCACACATGCGGTGTATCTACTTGTGGCTTTGTAGAGTATACTCTTACTTGAGATGTTGATTGTCCTGTTGGCTTATTCTTGTTGTTTAATTGTATTTTTGTTTTTCTTTTCCCTGAGGTCATTTTCAGACATCATTTAATTCGTTCTTGCTTTCAGTTGTTTCCCCCCACCTTTCTAAACTTATATTTTTCTTCCTGTGCCAATCAGTTAAAATTAGATGACAAGGAAATGAGCACTGAAGATTTTTGGAAGAGACAAATAATTATTGCCAGTATGCATAAGCAACCTGCCAGCTTTGGGATTTATGTGCCTGCAAAGGATGAGTCTACAGTGGAAGCGGGCAATAATAGAAGGGTATGTAATAGGTGAAATTGGATGTGTATTTGTATAAATGATACCTGTTGCACGTTGGGTTTTTTGCTAACTTCTGAAATTGAACCTATTATTCTGAAAATTGAACTTCAGAATAGATGCTAATTTTATCTGGATTATTTTCTATTGCATTGTTGAAAAATCTGCCAATTTCATTTTTTATCTATTTGGAGATAAACATTGTGTTATTATGTTTTATTGTTTTCCCCCCAAGCAGAGGAAGGTCATTCGTCTAGCCAGTATTAAGAATGAAGAAGTGATGACTAGCTCATGTTCGGATGAGGAATCTGCATCATGTGTGAATGAAATTCTAAATAGAGAGGAGCCTGATTTATCTAATGATGAAGCTGAAGTGGTGGATTTGATAAACAAAGTTGAGCATATGAAGAAAGAGCGTTCTATTCTTTGGTTGCGAGAATTCAAAGAATGGATGGATATTGCTTGTGATAAATCGGTGGGAACTAGCAAAGAAGCCAGAACTGCTTTGCATCATCAGAAAAAACATTACTTCAGAGACAAGACGAATCAGGAGAAATCTGGGGAAGTCTCGGGATATGCATCAGACTCTGCCCTAGCATCAGGAGATGAAAGTAGCATGAATATTTTGGAATCAGATAATTCTTTTGTAGATATGTGTAGGCAGCAATACTTTGATTATAGAGGTTCACACTTTACTGCTAGTCTTTCTGATTTGGGAGGAGTGGATGTGGATCAACTTAAATCTTATTCACTTGCTGACACTGTTGCTGATCAAAGAGCCTATAGAATGGCCGAAAATGTCAACATATCACCATTGACCACTATTAATGGCGTATATGGGTCTCAGTCATCATCTGTATGCCCCTCATCTCCTCCCCATTTTCAAGAAGACCTTTTTCATCGTCGGCAACACATGGAGGAGGAAATTTTGCAGCTTTCCGCAGATTCCTTTTCAGTGGCATCTTCTGACAGTAACACGAGCGGTAGTGAAGTTGATCACAGTGAATTTGAGCCACCAGTTCCTGGGGATGATAATTTGTTAAGCAAAAATTATGTGAATGGGAATGTCAATGGTCATGTTCCCCAAAATCAACCCAAGGACATGTTTTACAACCCAAGCCAGGGAATTCCTCATGCAATAGAAAATGGCATTTCTTTATTTGGTTCTCTAAGTGATGAAAATTCTAAGCAATGTTCAATTAATTTTGCTGCTAGTAGTCACAATGATGCAAATACTTCTTTTGTGAGCGAAGATGCCGATTCATTGACAAGAAAAGTCAAGAAAAAGGTCAAGAAGCGATTTGTGTCAATTTTAGAAGAGAATACAGATGGCAGTGCGTCCCAAGAACAAGAGCAGATTAGTCAAGGACCTATATCGGGAAATTTGAAGAATGAACTGCACACTGATGATTCTTCTGAATTTTCCGTGCATAATTCCCGTGCCCAAGAGAATGATGATTTTATAGTTACATATTTCAATTCGAGTGTTGCTGATTCTGAAGCTAGTGAGATCTGTAGTCATTGCATGCGTTGTAGCTGTGTCATTCAGAGGGAGGCGATTTATATAGAAAGGTAATTATCAGTTCACAAGAATTTAAGTAAATTTGATAAGAAGAGTCAAATGGTTAATAACTTTATCTGACAATTTTGTTTACTTAGCATAATACTGGGTATATACAGTAAATTGTTTCTGAGGCTGAGTCAATTATTGTTTATAATCACTTCTTTTGTGTTTAAAATTTCTTATGCTTTTTACCCATGGTGAGCATTAGCTCTGCAAATGTTTATCGTTGCGCATATTTGTAATGACAACTGTTTTCTCTCATAGTCTTTCTTATATATATCAATCAATTTTTTCCATTGTTCTAACTGTCAAAGTAACACTGTTTCCTATTGATTTGCATTCAATAGTTCTCCATGGAGATTTATATAAATGACACAGTTTCTTTTTCCTTCTTTTTTTATAATAATAATAATAAGAAGAAGCAAGGATAGTACCAAACTAGCCATCTTTTTGAGAGTCTGAATACTTACCCTTTGGTGTAACAAAGAAATGATATTTGCCTTGAGCTTCTATTTTAATTTGAAAGGAGTACTAGAGAATTCTTGTAAATGAGTATCACATTTTAATAATCATAATCATGTGAAGCAAATCATAATATTTGCATTGGAATAATCAAATAAAAATTTCATATATACCTTTTTAAATAAAGTGGAAAATTGTGTGTTGTATTGTTGTCAAATATTTGCAAAAAGCTTTTATTAATCTCTAAATATATATAAAGGATCAAGTAGATAAAAAGTTCAAAACTGTTGTGAAGAATTCTGAAACATATTTTATAGATGATGAATTTCATTTCACAAAATAGTAATGTAAAATGTTTGAGCTGCATTACTTGATTTTATTTCTTTTTCTTTTTTCTCTGTCAAGTTCAGTTCTAGATCCATTGGTAATCGCCATAGGAAGCATGAATCTTTCCAAAATAATTATCTGTTTATGTTGTTCTGAACTGATTATTATTATTTGTACTCTAAAAGTTGCACATTCCAGACATGACTTTTGTTATTTATTGTTTTCCCCATGTAGAGAGGTTGCAGTACTGCTGAGCAGTCTTAAGAAGCTCTATGTGCTACTAATCAATGTAGCTTCTGAAGGGTCAGGTAGGCTATGACCTTCTGTTGGCACTTGAACTTCCCCGTATCTATAGTGGATTCTCTTTGCCCAATTTCCCATGATTATCATATTAATTTATGTAAAATGTGGAATTTCTCTTAATGCTTGCCACTTATCATATTTTCACAACCACCTACTGCAAACAATGGCATTTTCACAACCATATTCACACCTTATAAAAGTTGAACATTTTATCCATATCTTGATAACTTTCTCTCCTGATTGCTGCTTATATATACACATATATACATATATGTACTAAAAAAGCCTTCTTAAAATGCCATCCAGGAACTTTGAGTGTGTTGAGTTGCCACAAGGTAGAAGAAGTTTTCGAAGTGCTTGTTGGGATGGGGCTTCAGCTGTTAAGGTCAGTGCACTTGCATGTTTTTTGAGCTAAAAAAAAGTAGCAACTTCTGAATCACCTGGATATGTTTCGACTTTTGAGCCTAAAAACAGCAGCTTTGTATATGTAATCTTTTGGCTTCTCAGGGTGAACTTTGAGGGTGGTGAAACATACCTTTTCGTAACAAGAAACATTGAGAAATCACGAGAGCTATTATGTAACATGCTTGATTCATGTGTTGGAAATGGTAGATGCTCAATAAAAAGGTATACCTATAAAATATTAATTTGAGTGATAGTTTATATAGATAATTTCATTTTCTTTAAATGCATGTCTCTATGAAAGTTTATTTTTTATAGAAAAAAAAAGAACTTTACCCCGTGAACTATAGGTCATGTGTACTTTACCCCTAGAACGTTAACAGCGTGCAAATCAACCCAACTTTTTGTTCATTAATAATGGAAAATAAGTGCACTATACCCCAAAAATAAGTGCATCATTTCATGTGCACTTCAGTGCCTCTTAGCTAAAGAACGATGTGCAACTTAATATGCAATACATTTTTTAACTTGGGTCTGTTAACGATAGATGACAGAAGAGTCAATTTGAATGGTTTTTCAACTTGTTCTATTTCTGTTAACAAATAGAGGAAAGATGAGTCAATTTTTGTGGTTAGGAAATGGTCAGATGGTCGATTTGCACAAGTTCAAAACTCTTGGGGTAAAGTGCATGTAGCTAAAAGTTTTATAGGGTATGGTGCTTTTTCTCCTATTGGTTTTCAAAGTTCAAATAATTTATTACTCTATTTTGTTAGGACCATGTTTATTTTCTTCTTCCATTTTTTGTTCTTTCTAATTCGTCCTGTTATAATAGACTGGTTTTGGAAATTTAAATGGCAGTTTGGAGCAGGTTCAGGTTCAGTTGTTTGACAACCTAGTGTGTGGTGGTTCAAATGTGAGCATATATCAGTATTCCATGGTGCTTGTCAGTTGTAACAATAGCAACGGTACACTTCTTTCCAATCATTTTATGTTGCACTTAATTCTTTATACTCAATTTGGAATGAGAATGGCAGACAGTGGTCATATCTGTTTTTGGTGACCCGTAGAAGCCCAGTACCTATGGGGAGGGGGAAGACTGAACTACCGAGTTAACCTCAGTTGGCTGCAATGGTCATTTCCTGTATATTTTTTTTGTCACCAGATTTCTAGATACTTTGTAGCTCTGACTCCTGAAAGATAACATTTATAGAAGCATATCAGAACTAGTTATAAAATGATATTCTTGGAGAAGATTTTTTCCATTAGATGAACCGATGGCCAATCATCCCATGTTAATGCAGGGTCCGGAAAGGACTGCACACAAAGGGTGTAATGTAGGCAGCCAAACCTGATAATTGTATCAGTGGGGAACACAGCTTGAGCCCTTGAACTTGAGGTCACATGGAGACAACTCATCCGTTGCTCCAAAGCTTTCCATCATGTTTTCAGTGATACTAAATGTATAAAAGGATTTTAAAAACTTCCAGTGCTGTATCTTTAGCAAATGTCCTTTCTACACTATGCAGCAAAACCCTTATTATTAGCTCTATATCCACTTAGTCATAATTGTTTCAGAGACTATCTTGTACTATTTAACTGTAGTAGGGTTGAAAACATGGAATTAATAATTGCAATGATTTATATATTTTTTAAATTAAATATTAATTTACAGAAATAAAGTTTTCGTTTTCAACTTACAGAAAAATCATGGGTCTCGAGATCGCTCTTTGTGATTAAAGGTTATGTGCTTTTATGCATTGAAGATGTTAAGCAGCTGTTCTCATTGTCATCAGATTCTTCCGTGTCTCCCTATTTCAGAGTTGAATCTTGTTGCTCCATTCCTGACATTACAAAAGTGGTAAGCTTCCTGAGAGTTTTGAACATCTTACATCATTGCAAATTTGCAATACCTCACCAGTCATCACAATACATAATACTTAGCCATCTTCCTAGAGAGAGAAACTACTGTGGACAACACAAAGTTTCCCATTAAATAAGTCTAAGCCTTCCCTTTTCTTGTGTACCTAAACATTCATTGCTTAGCTTATTCTGTAACACTTAACAGGTCATTGAGGTTGGCGAGAGCTGTGTGACTTTGGTTCTGACGTATCCAGCGGCAGAATTCCGACCGTCTACCCAAATGAACCTTGAAGCTGTCAACCAGGGAAACTCTGCTCTAGGACCGCTTAAATTGAAGCTTAAGTGGTTCTGCAAAGATAACCTTCTGAAGTTTGTGTCATTGTTGAAGGCAATCCATGCAGAAAAAATGGTCTGTCCGTTGGTAGTAAGATGTTCATCATAAATCTATTTTGCTCTTTGTTAGTTTACATTCATTTCATTCATTCGATTTGGGTTTTCATATTCCTTTTTGGCTTGATCGGTGTGATGAGTTTATGCTTTCTTTTATTCTTTGATTGATATCCACGTAGTGGTGGTTCTTTTCCAATGTATAGAATTGTACAGTAGTCTTCCCAGAAATGATGTAGTAGTTTCTTTCTATGTAGATTGTCTTAAAGAGAATTTTGTTGATTCAGTAGAATATTACTAGACATAATGGGCAAATGGCCAATCCCCATGGTTACATTTTCCCCTCTGCTTTTGAGCCTGCCAGCATGGGGTATTCTGCCAGGAAATGGAGACCCTGCTGGCTGCTAGGCTTACCAAGAAATGGATCATCAATGAAATAATCGATTGAATGCGGCAGATCCTTAATGATAGCTTTTAAACATTTGTTAGACAAGCGGCATTTTATGTGAAACTTTACACTTGCAGCCTTACTAAACATTAAATCTTTATAAAGTTTAGTTAATGTCTAAAATGGTTCCTGAATTTTTGAATGAAGTCAAAATAGTTTTTCACTTTTATAAATAAATGACCAAGTAAGTCTTTAAATTTACTTTGGTGAATTTCTGTTGGTTTCTAATCACACTTTGTTAGTACAATGCTATCTTAGACTTTTAAATGCCAATACCAAATACGACATTTTAACATGATCAAATTTAAAATGGTATTTCAAATTAGTTAATTGGATTTAATTTAGTCCTTTCTCTAAATTATAGCATCATCTTCAACTTTTCTTCTTTTCTCACTGCGAGTTTGTTTGTTTGTTTTGGTGAATTTTGGTCCGCGTAGTATCTTACATGATCATTGAAGTGAAAGTGTGAATACCTTGTTGCCAGAAGAGAGTCTAATAATGGATAGATTATTTATCTTGTTACGAGTTTAGTGAGCGACACATTCATTGGTGTTCTCTTAAGTTGCTTTTGATTTTAAGAATAGAATAAGACAAGACAATGAGAACATGACATATGACAGAAATAAAAATTAATATTTTTTTATTTTGTTTGGTAGTGAAGTAAAAATAAGATAGAACAAATAACAAAAAGTCTAATTGATCTTTATTTTTTTTTTCTTCACACAATTTAGAATAAAAAAATATAATTATAAAAATTTGATAGTAATAATAAAAAAATTAAAAAACAAAATATACTAATTCAGTATTTCAGAACATAATATATTTATCTATATTCTACTTGCTAAACACAATTTTAATCTCTATGTTTATGTCTTAGTGTCCGGTTGCTATAAACAAATGTAGCCTTATGGGCCTTATATGAATTCATATATCACAAGATAAAAACACAAACCTAGTCAAAGATGATGATGTTACTGTAATTTTTTAGGATTAGGATTTTATATTAGAAAAAGAATTAAATTGAGTCTAGTCAACTAATTTAAGACATCGTTTTGATCATACTAATATAGTGTTCATATCAATTTACCGTTGGGATATTATGTTGGCACTTATCAATTCTACTGTACTAATGAAAATTTGGGTTAGAAACTATCAGAGATTCACGAAAGTAAATTTAAGGGACTTATTTAGTCATCTATGAAAGTAAAGGACTATTTTAATTCATGTTCAAAATTTTAAAAACTGTTTTGCATATTACCTCAATTTTATTTTTGAAACATCATTTAAGTTTGGTTTGGTAAAGCTTTTTAAAAAAATACTTATACTTTTCAAAAACACAAACTCCTGGTATGTTTAGTAAATCAAAATAACTATATGTTTGTACTTGCAGTTTTAAAAAAATGGAGATACTTTTGAATTTTGAAAGCACCTAAAATACAACTTTTTAAAATTGACTTATATTATCAAAATTAAAAAATTTAATATATCTTTATATATTAATTAATTTTTAAATTTAATTCTTACATTTATATCTATTATAACATTTTTAAATTTTAAAAATTCTTATACCAAACACAATTATTATTACTTATATTTATTAAAAATTATTTTTAATTTAATTTATCAAACATAAATACTACTACGACTTCTAAAAAACTCTTAAAAATGAGGTTTTATAAGTTTACTTTATCAAACCAAGCTGTAGTGGACTTTGTCATTCTCTTTCTCGGTTTCTTTCTTCTCTCTTTTAAGCCGTCTTCAGCCCAAAAACTTAAAAGATCAAAATAACAAGAAACCTGTTTCAGTATAATCTTTTACTTTTACTTTCTACTTATTAGATGTAATAATAGCCCCGTCCCCAAAAAAAAAAAGACGTAATAATAGCTGGATGGAATCCCAGCCTACTTATCAGCAGGGAAGAGAGACAAAACACAAGTTGCCTCCGAAGTCCTAATGAAGTACTGAAGCTTCAGCTAGCTAGAGTTCCAAACGAAGGAATAAAATCAGGTGAAACTGATCCTCAATGTTCCAGATCAGTCATCATCTTTTGTTTCTCCACCAGTCATCACGAATCTAAAATCAACAGTAATATTTTTACACTCAATAGTCAATAAGACCGGAAACTCAAGCCATGACAAACTCCATTAATCTTTGGCTTTGTTAGCACTATGAACATATACGCAAAAGCAACAGCAATGAAATTGCAAGTTCTAACAAGGTCCTTATTAGCTACTCACTTAAAGAGGGCTGGCATGTTGTGCAATCTTCCTTTCAAGTGCATTGTTGTCAGCCCCCACCACACTATCAACCTCTCTGCCGTTTTTTATAAAGAAAAATGTAGGAACACTGGCGACATTCCAACGTCCAGCAACATCTGCTGCCTCATCTATGTCAACTTTTAGAAAAACAACTTTTGGGTACTTTCCTGCCAAGTTTGTATAAACAGGGGAAATAAATCGACAGGGGCCACACCATGCTGCAGTAAAATACAGTATTGCCAGGCGAGATGTCTTTGATGCAGCATTCAACTTCTTTTCCAATTCAAATGCTGAGTGAATACCAATGACTTGCCCTGTCAAAAGCCGCAAAACATAATGTGTCATTTAATTAATAAAGTTCACCCTCTTCTCCGTTTAAATTCCAATGGCCGGAGGCATACCTTGACCTCAAAGATCAAAATTTAACTTAAATATATCAGAGGTAAAAGAAGAAAATAAATAGCCTGTTGGTCGGTCCAATGTACTTTTGACCAAGAACCTCCTCAGCTTTTGGTGAAAATATACTGGAAACACCTTGAACAGCATGCTCGCGGTTAACCAAACAGACTTATAGACAATTTACATTTTAGTTCTAAGTAAATCGTCAAAATAAAAAATTAGTTATACAAAATCTGTCATGGAGCCATTCCCATCATCATGAAAGTACCATTTTGGCAAATACTATCTGAGAAGGATTCCAAGGCTGTAATGTAGGTGTGTGGACATACTGATGCAATATGCAGATTAAAACTGTCAAGTTTTCTTATCACAACCGCAGGTAAAGTATGCGGGAAAGCGATCAGACAAGTAAATAAAAAATTTTGGGAATTTTAATAACATCAAGTAGATGGAAGTATAGAGACATACCATCTTTCAGAGCAGACAATGCTTCCTGAACCTGTAGAAAACGTCCAACGGGGAATTTCAGCAGAAAGACCAAACGACATAACAATTACAATAAAATTATAAATCTGGAAATTACGAGTTGATTGAATATTATGTTACATCTCAACTTTAGAGTAACCTAGCCAAAGTAAATCTACTTTTTTAACCTTGTAGATAATGCTGCAAGACAAAGGCAAATTGTTGAGAGATTAAAACAGAGCTGGACTACCCAACAAAAAAATTATCAGCTGAAATGTCATTTCTAGAAAAGGAAAAATTCCCAAGACATAATTAAGAAGATTGATGATAGTGTGCTGCTTAAAAGTTTTGGTACAAAAGATGTGTCGCCCAGCAATGCCTAACTATCAAGAGACTATCCAATAATGGAAGCGTTATGCTACACAATACACTCACTTGAGCTTCAGCTGCTTCTTGTTTTTTGAGTTCTGCTCTTTTCTCCTCCTTATGCTTTCGTAACCGTTCATATTTTCTCCTATGGTCCTCAATTTTGCGAACATTAGGTTCAACCTGTCTAACCAAGAGATATAATTTTAAAAATTCAAAAAAAAAAAAAGAAAGAAAATCATTTTGAAGGTTGGTCTACCGAACATGGTGCTCAAATTACCTTTTTAAGTGCCATACCAATGTCTTCATCATAATCTAACTTTGAAGCAACATGAAGATCACTTGCTGCTTCTTCCCAGAGTCCCAGCATGGCCCTTGCCATGCCTCGAACTTTATATCCTTTGGCTGAGTCTTGATTAATCTGGAACAGACGAGATACCTCTGAGAACACACATACATATTTGTGCAGAAATTCTTTTAAGACCGTGCTCTATGAGCAACAAGCTATGACTAAATCAAATGAACTTATATACTAGGCCAATTACTAAACGACAAAATTAATAATAACCTTCAGTGCAGTGTCAGCATCACAGACAGCAGCATTTGGTTTCTTCAATTTCAATAAGACACTAGCTGAAAACAAGAAATCCAATAATAAGTGATGCAAAGAGTGAACAAATAAAGCTGTGGAAAGATAATGGAATGAATTTGTGAAAAGGTATCTCGTTCTGGAAGCTGTGTGTATGGGAGAGTAAGAGTATGTACCTCTAGTAGCATAGAGTATGGCTGAATGTGGGTTTAGCAATATAGCTTCTGTTAGTTGCTCAACTGCTTGATCCAACTTATCTGGAAAAGCGCCATTGAAAATGAACAGGATTTAAAGTAAGTAGAAGAAATAAAACAAAAGAAGACCAGAGAGAGAGAGAGAGAGAGAGCATGCTTTGTGATATATAATCAATGGCCCTTGATTTTGCTAGTTGTGCAGCATCGATCATGTCTGGTGTTACTTGAGCGGAAGGGTCGCCCATCTGCCTCATTTAATGATAGGAAGTATAAATATTAGTTGAGTTGCAGAGGAGATAAAGGGAGACATAGATGAGATGAGCACAGAGCACCTTTAGAGGAGGATCATTATCGGGTTCAACAAGATCAGAATCATCGAGGTCTATGTCAGATTCGACTATGTCATCAACATCAACTGGTTCCTGCATACATGGTTGGTAGAGGTAGAACACAACAGAAGCATAGCAGAGCAGAGAGATTCAGAAGAAGAAGAAGAGGGAGAGGCTCACCGTTTTGGGATTCGGGGGGATGCGAGCACCCAGGCTGCGTAGTGCAGAGTTCATACATTCATTCTTAGAGATAGAGAGAGTGAAGCATACATACATACATACATACATACGCATACCTGAGAAGATAAGACTTGAAGAAGGAAAGAGAAGGGTCGTGGATGAATGAAGGATTGGACTTGCATGCCTCTATCAATTGCCTCAGCTCTAGTATCTTCCCGCTTTCCATAATCTCTCTCGATACACAAACTCCAAAATCAATGATCAGTCAATCACTCAATCAACGAAATTAGGGTTCAATTTTTCAACTACACTGCCTCCTGTGCCCTGTCCAAAAAATATACACATGACTTCCCTCATTGGCTAATCCAACAGCACTAGACACCACTCCACATTCTAAAAGGAAAGTCAGCAATGTGTATTAATATTTTTTTTTTCTTTTACTAAAGATAGAAAAATTCAAACTCGGAATCTCTTAGACGAGTATGAGGTATTATTTGTATTATAATTCATTGGTGTGTATTAATAAATATTACTGTTTTGCAATCTGTAAAAAGTTATTATTTATTAATATGGTATTTAACTATTTAGAGCATTCGTTGCAAAATTAATTATCACATTTTTCTCGTCAGTATACTTAGGGCACTTATTAAACTTATTTATAAGTAAAAATAAAAAATAAATGCATTATAAAAAACTTCGTTTTTATTTATTAAATGTGTGTAAAATAATAAAAATAAAATTAATTGTCATGACAAATTGTTTAATAAGTAATAACTTGATTAAGATACTGAAATCAGTTTTGAGAACATAAATACTTTTTAGGGCAAAAAACTCAAATATACCAAGGAGAGGTCCAAATTACCAAAATCAGCCAAACCAGAAATCCATACCTGAATCAACCAGGACGAATTATTATATAATTCGAATCAGTAAGATTCGAATTATACTCTCAAGTAATTCGAATTTATATAATTCGAATTATCTCCATGCAACAAATGAACGTAATTCGAATCAATATGATTCGAATTATAGATATCCAAAAAAGCATGTAATTCGAAGCAATACGTTTCGAATTAAAATAACCTATTTCGAATTTAGTTAATTCGAATTACTAGGAGAAGTTCACTTTAGAGAGGTTCGAATCTAGTTGATTCGAATTAGGGTTAAAACGGATTTCCATAGTAATTCGAATCAAGTTGATTCGAATTACAACTGTTTCGGCTATAAAAGGAGTTCGAACCAAGTTCATTCGAATCAGTTTCTCTTTCTCTAACCCCACCAAATCCCAGAGAAAACGACCAACCTTTCGTACGAGTAAGAGCAGAGCGCCTTTTTTTGTCGATGGGGGACGATCCGGGAAGGCTTTATCGTTTGGATGGAGTTGCTCATATCGCCGGTGTGATCAACGACGAGGTTAGTGGTTTATGAAAGCGTTTTATGATAACGGTATTTGTTAATGGTTTTTGATAATGGTTTATGTTACTGTTAGTGGTTTAGGATAGTGGTTTAGGATAGTGGTGCAGGCTAGTGGTTTATTGTTAATGGTTTTTTATAGCGGTTTATTTTAGTGTTAGCGGTTTAAGCAAGCGGTTTAGGCCAGTGGTTTTTGTTAGTGGTATTTGAAATTGGTTTTTGTAAGCGGTTTGTGCTAATTGTTTTGGATAGTGGTTTTAGTGATGGTTAGCGGTTTAGGGGGGTGGTTTGAGTTGGTGGTGTATGGTAGTGGGTTTTGTTAATGGTTTTTTATAGCGGTTTATTTTAGTGTTAGCGGTTTAACTAAGCGGTTTAGCGGTTAACGGTAGTGGTTTATGATAAATGTGATCATGCATCTGTTTTTGTTAATGGTATTTGCACTAGGTTTGAGTGAGCGGTTTGTGTATAAAATGTTGGTCGTTTGTTTCATATATCTTTTACACATCACGATTTATTTTCTGGTTCCTTATGAAACATATTGTATATGTTAGTGGGTTGTGCATCTGTTCTAATTATGCGGTTTATGTACTGGCCAGCCTCGTCATTGCATATCCAACGTTAGGCGGCAGCAGGGGATGCGTCTTGATGAGAGGTACGTTCCGTACCTGCAGATGGCCGGATTGTACCATCTTGCGAGACTGAATGACAGATGGTTCCGACTAGACGAGCCCCTAGTCAGCGCATTCGTCGAGAGGTGGCGGCCTGAGACGCACACCTTCCACATGCCGTTCGGAGAGTGTACCATCACGCTTCAGGACGTCGCATACCAGCTGGGGTTGCCAGTGGACGGAGATTACGTTAGTGGTTGCCTGACAGACTTCCACCTTTACATTGAGGGTGGGAGACCTGCTTGGCAGTGGTTCCATGAGTTGCTCGGTGTTTTACCTCCCGAGAACCAGGTGCAGAAATTCGCAGTCAACTGCACCTGGTTTCAGGAGACATTTGCAGAGTGTCCAGACGGGGCTGATGAGGAGACAGTTAGGCGCTTTGTCCGGGCCTATATCACGATGTTATTGGGCACGCAGCTCTTTGCCGACAAGTCCGGCAATCGTATACACATCAGATGGCTACCTTATGTTGCTCGGCTTGAGGAGATGGGTCGCTAAAATTGGGGGTCGGCGGCACTTGCATGGTTGTACAGGTGCATGTGCCGAGTCGCCAACAGACATGTGGTGAAGTTAGCTGGCCCTTTACAGTTACTACAGTCTTGGATATTCTGGAGGTTTCCCACTCTTAGACCATCTGGGTATGATGAGATTAGCTGGCCCCTTGCCTCGAGGTACCGTTATTGTTTTGTATTATATATTCTTCTCGTATTTATTTTCGATTATGAAACCAATTTTAATGTTTCTCGTACGCAGATGGTCTGGTTACAATCCTGGGATTAGCAACAAGGGACCTCGGGTACAGATGGCTCGCCTGAAGATCGACTTGTTACAGCCTCGGCAGGTAAGTACGCAGAACATATGTGTATTTCAAGTCATTGTTTCAGTTTATATTGTCCAACCCTTTTAATTTTTATTTTTCCAGTTCATATGGATGCCCTATAGCGCACTAGACGTCATCCAGGTTGTACATCCAGAGGTCTTGGAGCCTCGGCATATGATGTTATGGCGGTGCAGGACGTCCCTGATTTACTTTGCGGTTGTGGAGTGGCATCAGGTTGATAGAGTTTTACCTCAGTTTGGCGGCGTTCAGCCCATACCGTCTCCCGCCTTGAACATCGACTTCTTGATGTCGAAGGATGGGAGAGGAGGTGACCGTTGGTTCCCGGCACAGTACGCTGACTGGCATGTTCACTGGCAGGAGCGTGCGGAGCACATTCTACAGTTTGACATCGTCCCCGACCCCGGTCCGTCACACGATTTCTTGACATGGTGGTATCAGCACGGAAAGAGGTTTTTGTCGCCGGAGATGTTATTGGGGGATCCGAGAGGTATTCCTATTCCAGATGAGGCTACGCAGAGGGGTGCAGGTCGACTTCCAGATATGGACCGGGTCGAGGACGTTCCCGACAGACGTCGTATTGAGCGGAGAGCACGAGTTGGGACACGTCGTAGCCAGCGGGAGTGGATCGGGGTGGATCTTGCTATGGATGACGTCGACCCCCAGTTAGGGGTGGGGGGAGAGTTCGTGGTCGTGGAGGCAGGAGGAGAGTGGGTGCTGCTAGAGAGGGTGCCCAGATGCCTATGGGAGGTGATGTTGCGGGGGTTGATAGGGCCCATCAGGGCGGGCATGAGGGTGGGTCGCGTGGATCTGGTATGGGAGATCGGACGACTCACACTGATGCTGGGCTTGGTGGTGGAGGTCTTGGAGATTACTTCGTAGGTGTTCCCGGTGATGATCATACCCTTCAGGAGAGTACTCCATGGGTTAGTCCGGGCTCGATGTTTGGAGACTTGCTTGCTAGTGATGGCATTGTGGCCGAGTTTGGTGGACCGCATTTCCTTGATGATATTCGGACCATCATGCAGGAGGATGAGGCTGCAGCCGGACGGGTTCAGACGACAGGGACACAGGCACCCCTGGATGTAGATCTGAACGAGCCTGCCACGGTAGCTCCCCCGCATCCTTTTGCCATGGGTGGGACCCCAGCATCGGCCCAGACTATTGGGTCACATTCAGTTGCCGGCCCGTCATCATCCAGACCCGTGCATGCTGCGCCTGTGACCCCGAGACAGCCAGTTCCGGATGACAGCGACGAGTCTATTGAGGATGAGGAGCCACTTATACGGAGGAGTTTTCGGACACGAGTGCCACGCCGTTGCGGCACTGGATCGCACCTATTTAGATGATTTATGGATAGTGGTGTATGTCATGTTGTTATATTTATATTGTGTACCTTATTGGTTTGTTATCATTGTTATGGTATGTACGTTGTAGTTATGTTATTTGATGTTATGGTATGTACTTTGTTGTTTTGTTATGTCATTTACTATGATGTCTTCTACTTTTCTGTTATGATATATAGTTTGATGTTATGTTATTCATTATGAGTCATCCCTCGCGGTAATGTTGTTTGTTTTAGATACTAATTTCAATCATTTAAAACATATTCAGCAGAAATATTTGGTACGAATAACAAGTTTCATTACTAATAGGACACAACTTAGTACAAAGGACCACAATGGTTGCTAACTGAAGTAGAAGACAAGTGCTAATAGATTAAGAAATCTCCTATTGATTTCCAGCAGTCCCGCTGGGGCCTGCGCCTTGTGGACAACTACGCCTGGTGTGACCTGGCTGCCTGCAGAGGCCACATCTCTTTGGCTGGTTCGGATCTGCTTCATCCATGTTGGTGCGGATTCTTGTGGATCTAGGACGACCCTCCCGCGCACGCCTCATATTCGGATCCGATATAACGGTTGGCCCTGCATAAGGTGGCCAGAAACCCTCTGTAATGGGTGGTGTAAATCCCATCTGATAGACACCGAAAACGGAACTCAGGCGATAGACCTCGTGGACGTAGGGCTGCCATGTAAGTCGTGAATAAGCACAGCATGCCAGTGCGTGCGGACAGGGAAAGTGAAGTGCTTGGAAGTATCCACAATCACAAGTCTTAGACCCTAATGAGACCCTGTACGTACCAAGGGAGAATGAACCTGTCGGAGTTGTCTCAGCAACGGTGTATTCCGAGTTATCCCTGTCGTAAACAGTCACCGTGAAGCACCTGGCTGTCTTCAGGTTGGCCTCGATACACTTTACTAGGTATTGACTGAATTGTTGTCCAGTACCCATCTGAGCCTCGGCCTCCCTTCCCTTACGGACAAATAGCTCAGCTAGCCTTCCGTATGTGGCCTTCACCAGCGAGCAAACAGGGAGGTTTCTTACCCCCTTCAGGATTGAGTTGACACATTCAGAAATATTGGTCGTCATGTGCCCGAATCTCCGACCCTCATCACAGTACTGTGTCCACAACGAATACTCGATTCGGTTCGCCCAGTCACACATTGCCGGATTCTCAGAGCGCAGAATGTCAAACCAGTAGTCGAACTCCACTTCAGTCTTCGCATATGCGGCGTTAACAAGAAGCCTCCGGGCATCTTTTCCCTTGAACGTCAATGCAAAATTCGATGCAACGTGTCGAATGCAGAATGCCCGGTACGCAGCTGGGGGTAGCCATCCCCCATCCGGAGCCTCGAGTGCTGCCTTGATGCCATTATGCCTATCTGAAATAACTAATAGACCCGGCTGAGGTGTCACGTGCTCACGGAGGTGGGAAAGAAAGAAAGACCATGACTCAGCATTCTCACCCTCGACTAGTGCAAATGCCACGGGGAGGATGTTCGAGTTTCCGTCCTGTGCAATGGCGACTAGCAGTGTTCCCCCATACTTCCCATATAGATGGGTCCCATCAATACTCACCAAAGGCTTGCAATGACGGAATGCCTGGATACAAGGGGGGAAAGTCCAGAACAGCCTATGAAAATAAACCTGAGACTCGTCAACCTGTCCCCCAACTCGAACAGGGCAAGTCCTGAGGACGGCTACAGTGCCAGGCATCGTCAGCTGAACTCCTAAAACCCACCTAGGGAGCTCGTTGTACGACTCGTCCCAGTCCCCATATATGACGGCAACGGCCTTCTGCTTCGCCATCCATACCCTCCTGTACGTTGGCCTGAACCCAAATTGTGCGGCCGTGGCATTTTGAAGCACCTTGATGTTCACAGCTGCATCAGCCCTAACCATCGGCATAATGAAGGTGGATATCACATGGTAGTCCAGACTCCTATGGTCGCTGGAGATGGAGCTGGCGAGACATGTATGCGGACCGTTGTATCGCTTCACTTCCCAGATACCCTTCCGCTGTCGGAGACTCATCCGAATGAGCCATGTGCACCCATTCCCAAACTCAGAACACTTTCCCACATACCTGCGATAGTCAGACTCAACGACCTTGTACTGGACCCCTCGGCGGATACTGTACGTCTTCACATTGAACAGCGCCTCATCTTTATCCTGAAATTGTTGGCCAACCTGAAACTCGTTCACACCGGCAGACCCCTCGGTATCTCTAGCGCCAAATCCTGAGGGCAGCAGAGCATTTTCGTCCTGCCGCATGGCATCCAGGTCCAACGGGGAAAAATGGGGTGGATACTGCTGTGTGCCAGAACTAGATCCACCTGTAGCTCTTCTCGGAACAGTAGTTCCAACATCATCGCCGCTTTCATCAGCGATCAAATCCGGCTCCACGTCATCGTCATCTGGATCATCAAACAAACCATCACCAACACCAATCGGTGTGGGACAATGTACCTCGGTGGGAATATGTTCCCCATGCCGAACCTCATCTCCAACATTCCCGCCCAGATCGACGGCAAACGAAGGGGACGCAACAGGCTGCATCGGTGGCTCATACACAGGAGCAGAGGACGAAGCAACAGCAGGTCTCGAGCTCGACCCGGCAACCGCGGCTATAGTATTCGCATTCCGGTTTGAACCACCCGAGCTAGATACCACATCAACCAACTTAGCCAACAACTCTGGTGTCCTTACCTCGGGAAACTGCCTACGACAAAGAAACATAACCTGCAAGTCCTCGTTACTGCCGATTGTGGAACAATCAAACTTCACGGTGTCATGGAGCACCGCTGTTGGAATGCGGTAGAAAAACTTCTTGACCCTTTTAACTCCTTCGAGACCAAGCTTATCCAGCACACAGCTAACAAGAGCATCGTAGGTGGTTGTTGGCGTCACGATAATACATAGTGGATCCTTATCAGTGAACTTCACGCCGGATCGAGTTTTTCTCTTAATCGACCCTCTATAATGTACCAACACTAGGAAACTCTCCTCACTAGCCATCTCCCCACTTTGTTCACAGCATCATGAGTTCACAGCATATATATATAGCCCTGGTTCGTGCTATATATATATAATTCGAAACAATTTGTTTCGAATTATCACAACCTAACCTAGTAATTCGAACTAACTAAACTCGAATTCCTTACTTATAATTCGAAACAATTTGTTTCGAATTATGTTGAAACACAAGCTAACCTAGTAATTCGAATTAATTAGACTCGAATTCTTTATGTATATTTCGAGACAAATTGTTTCGAATTACCTTATGTTGTTACCTTCATAGTAATTCGAATCATATTGATTCGAATTACTTTAACTCGTTGCATGCACATAATTCGAATGAAATCAATTCGAATTACTTGAGAGCATAATTCGAATCTTATTGATTCGAATTACATAATAATTGGTCCTGGTGGATACAGGTGAAGATTTTTGATTTGGCGGATTTAGGTAATTTCGAAGTCTCCTTGGTTTATTTGGGTTTTTTGCCCTACTTTTTAGGAGGAAAAATATAAGTAGACAATGAGTTTAGTGAAGAATACAGTTACTTATACACTCCATTTATGATTTTTGTCGTAGGGGGTATAGTGTGTCTTTTACTTTATTTGACAAATTTTATAGTCCACTATTCACATTATTTACGAAAGTCATTTTCTACCTAGTAAAACTGTTTTTATAAATATATATAATAAAAAATATTTTAAAGAAAAAAATTGTACAACAATCTTTTTCATATCTCCATTCTAAATTTGAATCTTCTAAATTTTGAATTTTTATTTTAGAAGGTAAAGTATGATCTCTCACCTTTAAATGGTTTCTCTCTATCTCTCATTTTTTTTTAATCCTACCACTAAAGTGAAATTCAAAATTTAAAAAATTCAAATCCTTCTATTATATATCATATAAAAATATGAATATTACAGTTTTGAATTTTTAAACCTTAATAAAATCTTTTTATACTAAACATTTACACTTCGACAAATGCAATATGTTAAGAAAATAATAATTGAAAATTAATTTATTTAATTTAAAATCTATAATTTCAACAGTTATCCAACAATATGACATTTAAGTATTATTCAATTACTTCAGCAGTAATTAAAAAAATAAAATAAAACAAGTGATAATTAAAAAAATTATAAATGTGTGTTGTTGGTAAAACTACTGAATTAATAGCAAATTTATCTGATGAATTAAATTGATCCAACATTGATTGGAGACTAAATGACAACCGACCGTGTTACTACTCGGAAAGTGGAAAACCAGCTTAATTAACCCAACCCAGTGAGGGTGAGTGGTGAACTGGTGATCGTTCATCAATTTGGAAAATGTTAGATGGGACAGCAATAGCCATGAAACAAACACATCACATTCCCATAACGTGAAAAAAGAAGAAAAAAAAATAGAAAAACTGAAAAAGGGCTGCAAATGGAATGTCACTGTTTCTCACATCGCTTTCATGATTCATCAGTTTCCAAACCTTTTTATTTTCGGAACTGGGGCCATTGTTATCTGGACCTTTGAAGTTGTGAATGTTAATGAATCTTATTGAATTAGTTTAATATTGGTTAATGCATCAAACTAAATTCATTGTTGACTTATTTAAGCAATGCTACTGATAATCTGATGTAGTAGAGAAGCAAGATAGTAGTAAATACTAAATACTGTACGTACTACGTAGTACTCATACCTGTCGAATGAATTAACCAAAGTTGGTTATGGTTCATATTTACCGAAGTTGGTATCACGGTCACAATTAAAGAGGAGACACACGCTACCGACGAGACATTTCAATTACAACCAACCAACGACAGTGACTAAAACATTTCGATTAAGCTTTGGACAAAAGTAAAAACCCATGTTAAAGCACAAGTGATAATTACATCAACCAGAATCCACAAGCAAAAAAATTAATGAAACAGATACATCAACTCCCCCACAGGAAATCAATTGGGAAGGGAAAAAATTTGGGAGGGGGGATGACACAGTAGAGATTTAATTTGAGGATTAAAATAATGAAAAAAGAGGAAACTCGAAAGAAATTTTGGGTTGGAACCAAAGCTACTGAATACAACATAAGCACATGATTTAGTGGGATCAAACAATGTAAATGTAGGCAAATCCAGAGGAAACTCACGGAGAAGAAAGATAGATACATCATCTATAACTCTACAAGATCATGTTGGGTTTGGATTTGGTCCTGATCCTCTTTCAAGCTGGAGCGACGCAATTCTTCAATGCTCTGTACCACTTGAGACATGGAAGGGCGCTTATCAGGGTAGGGTGCTGCGCAATCAACTGCAAGCTGCAACAGCTGAACCATCTCCTCTTCAACATTCTGGTACCTCAGCAGCTCAAGATCAAACACCTCCGAAGTCCACTCTTCTCGGACAACGGATTGGACCCATCTAGGGAGGTCCACTCCTTCCTCGTTTAGGATAGCATGGGTGGGTGCCTTCCCGGTCAGTAGCTCCAAGAGCAGCACGCCAAAGCTGTACACATCTGCCTTCTGGGATACTTTGCGAGGATCGGTGACCTCAGGGGCGCGATAGCCGGCCACTCGGTTAGGGGTGGAGGAGGGGCCAACAAGGTGGGCGAGGCCGAAGTCAGATACTCTAGCATCGTAGGACTTGGTTAAGAGGATATTAGAGGACTTAATGTTTCCATGAGAAACATTTGTTCCCTGTGAGTGAAGGTATTCAATCCCGCGTGCAGCTCCAAGTGCAATGCCTGACCTGATTTCCCAGTTTAACGGTGTCCTCCCCGCTCCTTTGTTTCCTGTAACAACAATCACATACATCATCGCATTGATGATACCAAATCTAATCCTAATTCCTAAGTAACAAATCCAAATCCGAAGCAAGTGAAGTGCATCTTTTTGTTACTAAACATGTAAGGAGAGCCACTACACTACTCAAGTACTGACAAAGCAGGTAGAACTTAGAAGTAAACAAAAACAAATAAAAGAAGACAAATGAAATGAAATGAGTGCTGACCATGCAAAAGAGCAGATAAGCTTCCGATGGGCATGTAATCATACACAAGAAGCTTCTCATCTCTGCTGAAATAATAAGCCCTCAGAGGAACCAAGTTCTCATGATCCATTGCTCCCACAGACTCGATCTTCTCCTTGAACTCCTTCTCGGAAATCGTCACATCCTTCAACCTCTTCACAGCCACCACCGGCCCTGACTCCAAAACCGCCTTGTACGCCGTACCAAACGTACCTTTCCCCAATACCTCCGCCGAAGCCCGAAGCAAATCCTCCAGATCAAATGGCCTCGCCGCCCCCGCTGTTGCAGAATTACCAAAAAACACCAACTTCTTGGCTCCACTACCACCGCCGCCGTTGGCCTCGGCCTTGTTTCCATTCCCTGCCGCCATAGCCGCTGCAGCTGCTGCAGCCACCGTATACCCATTTTCGTGAGCGCCATTACTGTGGGGCCCCGGCCCGTTCTCCAACTCGTCCACTGGTTTGTCGCCTGGAAGTTCGGGCTCCGGATGCTTGACGGTTGCAACTTCAACGGCACTGGTCTTCTTGGAACTCTTCTTCCTACACAAAAGAATCAGTGCGAATACGAGCAGCAGAAGACACACGACGGATCCGATGACAATTCCAGCAATGGCACCGCCAGATAACTTGTTCTTCTTCTTGGTCTTGTTATTGGGAATGTCGCCGGAAGGAGAAGATGCAGATGCATCGTCGCCGGGGCAGAGCTTGAGCGGGCGGCCGCAGAGGGAATTGCCAAGAAAGGAATCTTGGGGGAATTTCTGGAGCTTGTCGGGGACAGAGCCATTGAGGAAGTTGTTGGAGACGTTGAACTGCTCGAGGTCCGGCAGGCTGAGCTGCGGGATGGGACCGGAGAGCTGATTGTTTTGGAGGTAAAGAGTTCTAAGTCTGCTCAACTTGTTGAACTCTGCTGGGACCCCACCCGAGAAATTGTTGAAGCCAAGGTTCAGGCGGACCAGGTCCGGCAGCCGGAACAGCAACTCTGGGATTTCGCCGGAAAGCAGATTGCGCTGCAGGTACAGGTTCCGGAGGTTGATGCACGATGCCAGATCTGCGGGGAGGGGTCCCGTCAGCGCGTTGAACCGCAGGCTCAGGGTGCGGAGGTGTGTCAGGTTCCCGAATATTCCCACCGGAATGCGCCCGGAGAGTGCCACGGCGGGCAGGTGGAGCTCCACCACCTGACCCTGCTCGCATTGCACGCCAGCCCAGTTGCAGGGGCTCTGGTTGGTCGCGTTCCAGAAGAGGGTTCTGCCGCCGACGGAGGACCGTAGAGCCAGCAATGCCGCCCGCTCCGATGCCAGATCTGCCTTTCCCAGTGGAAACACCGCCACAAGCACCAGCACCAGCACTGTGGCCACAATGGCATTGGCCAGTGCCACCATTGCTCTGCTTTTGCTCACAACACACACAGAACGCAGAGAAACAAACAGCAGAGGTTGCTGAGGTGGTTTGGTGGGTTATGGGTGTGGGTATATTTTGATTCTGATGGACATTGCGAGAGTGAGAGAGAGAGAGAGAGTAACCGAAGACAAGAGTAGAGAAGGCCAAGCTGCAATTTTTATTTTAATTAATTTTGTCTGTCACATTAAGAGATAGTGTGTGAGTTGGAGTTGGAGGTCCAGGCTGTGTGTTAATCAAGACACATTACCAACAAAAAGAAACCCTAGCTAGCTGTAGCTCTATCTCTCCACATAACTAAAGTTCCTTTATCTCTCTTTACTTTTAGTCTTTTACTACTTTTTTTCGTTTTTAAATAAAGATTTAATTATTTTGTACCTTAAAACTTCTTTTAATAATATAATAATACAAATATTTTAATTTTTATGTATTTAATATATTAAAAATACTAAAAATTAATTTTAATCATTTTAATAAAATATTTTTTATAATATTCTTAAAATACACATTAATAAAAAATTTAAGTAAATATTTATTTTAATTTTATTTTATGACTAAGTATTCAATTGTTGTAATATTACTATTTTTAAGTCTCGTTCTTTATTAACCTTAAACAAATAATGTAAAAGAATGTAAATAAATAAGATAATTAAAAATGATTTTAAAAGTAATTTTATAAAAAAAATTAAGTTATATATATATATATATATATATATATATATATATATGAATTCAGTAATGATTAAGTATTATAAAATTAAAGTTATATTTTTTATATTTTAATAATTTTTTAAAAATATTATTAAAATATAAAAATTTATTTTAATTTTAACAACACTTTTTAAAATATTATAATATGGAGATATTAGAAGAATCCACGTATATATAGAAAGAAGGAAAGAAATAAATAAAAATTTTCGGTATTGTGAGATATTAAATTGAAAGCACCCAAAATTGGTGTTTAAATAAAAGATATTTAATAATAATAATATTAGACAAATAATATTTAAAGTTATTTTATATAATATAATATTAATTACGTTAATTTTGGATTATTTAAACTAATTTTATTATGTTTTAAATATTATTGTTTATTAATATATACGTAAATAATTTAATATTAATGTGCTAAAGCTATGTTTTTATTACCACTAAGAAAATCCATCATAGAAACGAAGTTTATTATTGAAGTAGCATGAATTGAAAGAAGAATAATATTATTCGCGGATTAATGTATTTTGATCATTGAAAACTAAAGTTGTGTCAAGACAGTCACCTAGTCCATTTATATAGATTAGTGGATGGACACCAAAAAAAATAAAAAATAAAAAATAAACAGATTAGTGTACATTAATAGTTATTAACATATTTATTAATTTATGTTTTTTAAGAGTATTTAATATGTATACTAATATTTTTATATTAAAGAATGGGAATGATGTCATACCAACAGGCAACAGTCACGTTGCCAACTGTTATATACAGATAATATAACAGATACTAGTACGATTCGCGATAACATCAGTACTCGCTTTACTTAAAAAGGGCCATATACTAGTTACAACAAGAATTTCAATTAGGTTTCTCGTAGTTATTGAAAAAATTCAGGGAAATTCTAAAGAATATATATATATATATATATATATATATATATATATATATATATATATATATATATGAAAGTTATGTTTCAAATATTTTTGAAATTCTCAAGTCGTTTCAATTAAATTTTCTATTTTTTAAAATAATTAAATATATTTTTTACTTTTAAAAACATAAGTCTTAATTAGTCTAAATGTCATTCACCATTTTTACGTTGTTAATATATGTAATTAAATGTCAATTTGCCAGTTTACTGCAAGTTGACATAGACAAATAATAAATTCAATTTAAATTAGTATCTCAAATTTGTTTAAAATATTTAAATTGGTCTATATACAATTATAAAATCCTAACTTTTAAATCTTCATCTTCATCATTTATTTTTTCTCTTATTTTATGATGTCCTTCTCCTCATTTTTATCATTTGTCTCTTCTCTCAATGTCTCACTCTCCCATTGCGATTGCTTCTTCTCTTCCTTTTCTGTCGCCTTCTACTTTTTCTCAACCTACACCGAACCCGTTTTCAAGTCCATTTCCAGTGCCTCTGTTAGCGCCAACAGTTCCACTCCTAAAATTATTCTCTAATATGATGCTGATGACGCAGTTGGTTTTTCTCTTAGAGAAAGTATCGTAAATGAATTCAAAGTCACGTCATTATTTAGTGCATTCCCGCTTCAATCAGCGCCCAAAGGCCCATGGGTGAGCCTTCTGAAAAAGCTTTCTTCCTCTCCGGTCCAATCGAGAGCGAAAAAAAGAAGGACTCACCTTTTCAGGTACCGCGATGAGTACGGAGAACTCTTGATGGATTACAATGACAAAACTAAAATAATTAATGATCAAAATAATCAAGATTGTAATTTATTTTAAAAAGAAAATGTTTATGTTTATAAATTGTAATTTGCAAGTGTGATTATGATCTGTGATCAACGATTGTTACATAAATGAATTATAATATATAAATTATGAATTATAAATTCTATAATGTATTTAATGTCAATTAAAAGTTTTTAAGATTAAATTTAGCTAACAATAAAGTTCTACATCCAAAAAAAATACTTAACCAAGTCTAACCAAGTTGTTATAACAACTTTCAAATCATGCTTCTCCTTCTCCTTCTCTTTCTCTGTTTTCTTCCCTTTCTTCTTCTCCTTCTCTATTTCCTTCTCCTTCTACTCCTCCTTTTCCTTTTAAATTCGCAAAATCTTTCTCATTAATATAATAGGTCCTCAAAAAAAAGTTTGTATCGAATAAAATATATAATTCGACTTTCTTGTATTAAAACGTTGGCTCGTAAACACAAGAAGACTTTACGCACTTTTCCAAAAATATTAGATTCAAAAGAATTATTAAAATAATTTTTTACAGAGGAAGAAGAGATTCTTTCTTTGATATTTCCTCCTTCTCCAATGTTGCATCTTCTTCTTTTTCTTTTTCTTTTTCGTTATTGTCGTCACCAATAACATCAATATTTTGCAAACATCTATATTAGTTCTGATTTTCTCTAATACCATCATTATATAATTTCGAGTCATTTCTTAATTTATTTTAGTTTATTTGTGTGTTAACTGAGGTTTACTTGATGTTGCTGATAAGTATTGACCAAATTTTTTTTAAGTAATTTCGATTCATTTCTTAATTTAGTTGAGGTTCATTTGGATCCAAAAATGAATTCAATGTGTTTTTATTAATGATTGAGTCTTTTTTACTATTTGTTCAAATTTGAACTAATTTCGATTCATTTGTGTGCTAATTGAGGTTCACTTGATGTTGCTGATAAGTATTTACCAAATTTTTTATTCCATAAGTAATTTTGGTTCATTTCTTAGTTTAATTGAGGATTATTTTGATCCAGAAATAAATTTGATATGTTTTTGTTGATGATTGAGTTTTTTTTACTGTTTGTTCAAATATGAACTAATTGAATGGAATAGAGTGGAATCTAATGCAATTGAATAAAGTAATCATGAATAATTTCATTCTTCTTTGCTAAAAAATTTGGTCAATACTTATCAGCAGCATCAAGTGAACCTCAATTAATACAAACACATCGAATTCATTTCTGGATCCAAATGAACCTCAAATAAACTAAGAAATGAACTGAAACTACTTAAGGAATAAAAAATTTGGTCAATACTTATCAGCAGCATCAAGTGAACCTCAATTAACACACAAATAAATCGAAATTAGTTTAGTTTTGAACAAGCAGTTAAAAAAACTCAATCATCAACAACAACAGATACAATTTATTTTTGAATTCAAATGAACCTCAATTGAACTAAGAAATAAACCGAAATTACTTAAGAAATAAAAAATTTGGTCAATACTTATCAGCAGCATCAAGTGAACCTCAATTAATTCACAAATGAACCAAAATAAACTGAAATTATTTAATGATAGCAACAGAGAAAAACAGAACCAATAAAGATGTTAGCATGGTGATGACGATAACAAAAAAGAAGAAGAACCTACGTGCGCGAATTTGAAAGAAGGAGGAGGAGGAGGAGGAGAAAATGGAGAAGGAGAAGGAGAAGATGAAGCCGAAGAAGGATATGTTTTGTGTTATTGAAACGCACGTGTATACACGCTGGTGTGAGAAAGTGATTTTTGTTGAGTTTGGACCAACTTGGTTGGATTTGGTTGTCAAAAATACTTCGATGTGTAGCTGGACTCTTTAGCTAATATGTCTTCTAAGATTACATTTGTTTGCAAGAGAACTGATACTAAAATTTCAGATACAAAAATTGAGTGAGTGAGAGAGAGAGAGAGAGAGAGAGAGAGAGAGAGAGAGAGAGAGAGAGAGAGAGAGAGAGAGAGAGAGAGAGAGAGAGAGGGCTAAAATAGACCCCAGTAGCACCGTTTCCTACATCATGGCGGAGCTGCCATCTTCTCGTAGCACTGTCTCCTACATCACGGCAGAGCTGCCATCTTCTCTTTTTCTACACGGTTGCTTCATATATTCTATCTTTCAGACTTTCACTGTATCTAAACAACATCACCACAGCTTCGGCTTTGGCGAAGCTTCCAACTTTTGGATCCAAATCCATCTCAACGAAGTCCAGTGAAACAAACTGTGGCCACGACAGAACAACAGGGTTTTTCCTTTGTGACTTCTATCAAGATCGGGCATCTAGGTGGTTGATGCATGGGCATCATGTTATATTGTTCTATACTTTTTCATGACAAAACTAATTCATAATGCTTAATTATTGAGTATTTTGTGCTTAATTCATAGATTACTTTCATCTCTTTGATTTGATTTATGTTGTAGAAAATGGTGGAAGAAAAGGAAGTAAAAAGCACAAGACAAAGCATTCCTTGCAAAGGAGCACTTGGAGAGCAACCTTCAGCGCTTTCTTAGGCGCTCATTTAGCAAGTGCCAAACCAGCTACCAGAAGAGCGTCCAATACATGCCAAGGACCCTGGAGCTAGGCCCGGCGCTCTCCCTCAACACTCTTACTCACGCTCATCATCAAGAGCGCCAGCCTGGAGCTTGGTTTTAATTCAATTAAAGTTACTCAAGGTCCACTCAAACTTCAAGTATGCAAAGCCCACAAATACCACTCAATCAAGGCTACAAGAATCATCTAGAATAGTTAATTTTCATTTGACTGTAATTTGTTTTGAATTTCATTTGAATTTGTAATATAGGATAGCTTATAAATAGGCTCTAGTTTTCACATAGGAGGACGACTACTGGGAGGGGTCTTTGGACTCTCACCCACACACTCTTCTTCTCCTTCATTTTCCTTCTCACCTTGTAAATATTTAGTTATGAGTCACTAACTCTTTCTATTGAAAAAGATAGCTCTATTGCAATTTAATGGATTGATTTCTTTTCATTCTTCATCTTCATTCTTCTTTCATTGCTTCTTTAGAGAGAGTCTTTGTACTTCAAAGATCTAATTACTATCGAGAGAGGGATTAGATCTATTAGAATTCCATGATGAACTTGAGAAAGGAGTCATGGAATTCAATTTGAGGCTCTTCTCTCATACTTCTCTTGATCAATACATTCTTAGTCCGGTATGTGACATGTAACCACTTTGAATTGAGGTCTTAAGAGTTGTGTGGTGTTTAAATCATAAATTAAGCTTCATCTCTTCTCATGACCAATTAGATCAAGAGATTGGCAATTGATCAAGTTAAGAGAAATCAAATCATCAAGAAGTTGGGGTTTGATTACTTATGATTTGCCAATATCAATGATTGCATGATTGAAAAGGAGATGAGAATTGTTGATCCTGAGAATGCAATATCTCTTGATCCCAATGCTTTCTTTTTTTTTCTTCTAGTATTTTACCTTTTTGTTATTTACTTTCTTGCACTTTACTTTCTTGTACTTTCCATTCCTTGCAATTTTCTTTCAAGCACTTTACTTTATTGCAGTTTACATTCATGTCATTTACTTTCCTTGCACTTTATTGCTTTCTTTTACTTTTATGCCATTTACATTTCCTGTTTGCTCATCATCACAATATAAACCGTCTAACTAGAATAATCAACTAACTATTGATTGCTTAATCCTTTAATCCTCGTGGGATCGACCTCACTCTTATGAGTTTTATTACTTGATACGACCCAATATACTTGTCGGTAGTTATGCGAAATTTAATTTTTTTTTTCCGTATCAAGTTTTTGGCGCTGTTGCTGGGGATTAATTATGATTAACAAACTACCGGTTGGTTGATTACCTAGATTAGACATTTTTTTCTTTTTGTTTTGTTCATTTAATTGCTTTCGTTCTTTATTTTATCTTGCGACTTAAGTGTTTGTGTTATTGCCTCACTAAGAATTCCTTATTTATGACATAAGGAATTTCAATTTTTCTCGGTGATTGTGTTTAATAAAAAGCATTTTCAAGTAAGAATGGGATTTACTTCATCTTTTTATCAAGTAAATTTCATGGGATATTGCCCACCACCACAAAATGATCTAAGTCATTATCCTAATGGTGGCTGGAAATATCAACAAGGAATGATAGAGTATGAGCAATCAAACCAAATGGGATATCTCCCAGAGCCACAAAATGATCCATATTTTGATGAATTTAATAACTACTCAAATTGTGTTTGGGAAGATCAAAACCAAAGAGATTTTAATGCTCCACATTCTATCCATCAAAAACCATCATCACTTGATCGTGCCTTGAGCACATTCATGCAAGATTGCCCAACCTCACCTCATGGTTCTCCATATCAAAAGTCTTCAGCACTTGACTTTACCTCACCACAAAATTCATATCCTTCATGTCATTACCCACAAAACTCATTTCATAATCCTTAGCAAGCACAACCATACATCACATGATCCCACCAAGAAGCTAGGCTTACCACCATTGAGGCAGCATTACAATCTCTTTCTCAGCTCACACAAACTTTTGCTCAAACCACACAAATTCTTGCCAAAAATCAAGAAAGACAATAAGCATTTGCCATGAGCCATGAAGCATCCATGAGAAAGTTTGAGGTACAATTGGGACAAATTGTAAAACAACTCCAGGAGAAAATCAACCAAGGGAGTTGTAATGAAGCAGAAAGTTGCATAGAGGGTGAGTTCATTGAACCACCAATTCAAGAAGCTCTTGATGAAGAGGACACTCCAACCATCACACAACACCCAAGTCTTGATATTAAAGAAGTGAAGGCAATAAACAAAAGCGCTAAAAAGAGGATTGTGACCAAGATACGAAGGATGATACCCATGAAGAAGAAAAGGTCAACCAAAAGCAATCCCACCCCTACCGCAACAAGCAAAGCAAATCAAGCCAACAATGAAAGAGAGCTTGCTGAGAAGAGGCCAAAACAGGGGACATCAACTTGCTCCTCTTTCCCCTTGAGGTCATTTCTCTTAACCAACTGGAAGAAGAGAAAGAAAATTCATGAAAAAAAATGTCAAGCTAATGACATTAAAAGAGCACTTGTTGGGAGGCAACCCAACTGTTAGTATCATTTTCTTTCTTTTAGTTTACTTTCAATAATTTGGCATATGATTGCATTCTAAGTTTGGTGTTACCATGCAACAATTTGATTTTCAATCTTCACTTGGCACTTGCATCATTCTAAAATGAAAGTGTTCACACTAAGTTTGGTGTTGCCACTTACCTTTCATGCAAAGTACCATGCATACACCACTTATTAATGCAATCACATTGTCTCAGTTTTCTTTATTGTGCTTTTATTGTATCCTTAATTTTGCTTGCTTAAGCACATGCATTACTCACATTTCATTGCTTAAGACATTCATGACCCATCATAAATCTCATCACCACTGTTTTATTTGTTGCTTGAGAACAAGCAATCATTCTAAGTTTGATGTGGAAAAGGGAAGAATATGAGAAAAGTGACAACAACAATGAAGATGAACTACAAGGTGGTAAAGTTCATTTTTCTCTTATTTGTTTCCTGTACATTCAATTGCTTGATTGTCTTCCATTTTTTATATGCATGTGTGTTATTCCTCTTGAATAAGTATAGTTTGATTTTTGAATTGTAACATATTGCTGTGATATCATAAATACCAACTTGGATTTTGTGAGTCAAAGTAATTAAGTATCATGACCATAAACAAACAAGACAATTAAAGAAGAAGCTAGCATGAGCTTATAAGTATTTGGAGGCTAGCATGATTAATTTGTTGCTTAATTGTATTTGAATTTGTTTAATTGAAGTTTTCATCTAGGATATTTTATGAAATTTTTGAAAATCTTGAAAACTTTGGAAAAGCAAATCAATTAAATCAAGTAAAAGCAAAAGGAAAAAATGAGAAAGCTGAAAGCTCTGAGTACCAATGACAATTCATTTGTCAAGTACTTGTGGTGTTTATGTATCGAGCAAAAAGCTTGAAAACAAAACACTTAGAGTCAAGGCTAGGCTCAAGTGCAAAGCACTCCCTCAAAGCTCAAGGCTCTGAGCATCAATGATTAGAAAGTAAAGAAAAGAAACAAATGAGCTTAAAGAGTCCTCTAATTAAATGCTTGTGGTGCTTATGTATCAAGTGGTAATACTTGAAAACAAAGCATTTAGAGTCGAAGCTTTTAACTAATGGTGCAAAGCACCCGAGAAGCTAAGCTAAGAAGAAAATGAAAAAGCTTGTTTCAAGGAAGGGATATAAAGAAAAGATTTCATAAAGTGAGCTAGATAGAAACATCAATCATTTGAATTTCTTTTGTGATTGTTGCATGTATAAGAAATTAGCCAATTATGAATATTAAATTGCTATTCTTCTCACCTTGGATTGCCAAAATTTATTGCAGGATTCTTTATTTGCTTGAGGACAAGCAAAGTTTAAGTTTGGTGTTGTGATGCATGGGCATCATGTTATGTTGATCTATACTTTTTCATGACAAAAACTAATTCATAATGCTTAATTATTGAGTATTTTTGTGCTTAAGTCATAGATTACTTTCATCTCTTTGATTTGATTTATGTTGTAGAAAATTGTGGAAGAAAAGGAAGTAAAAAGCACAAGACAGAGCATTCCTTGCAAAAAAGCACCTGGAGAGCAACCATCAGCGCTTACTTGGGCGCTCATTTAGCAAGCGCCAAACCAGCGCCCAGAAGAGCGCCCAATACATGCCAAGGACCCCTGGAGCTAGGCTCGGCGCTCTCCCTCAACGCTCTTACTCATGCTCACCATCAAGAGCGCCAGCCTGGAGCTTGGTGTTAATTCAATTAAAGTTACTCAAGGTCCACTCAAACTTCAAGCATGCAAAGCCCACAAATACTACTGAATCAAGGCCACAAGAATCATCTAGAATAGTTAACTTTCATTTTATTGTAATTTATTTTTAATTTCATTTGAATTTGTAATCTAGGATAGCTTATAAACAGGCTTTAGTTTTCACATAGGAGGCCGACTACTGGGAGGGGTCTTCGGACTCTCACCCACACACTCTTCTTCTCCTCCATTTTCCTTCTTATCACTTTGTAAGTATTTAGTTATGAGTCACTAACTCTTTCTATTGAAAAAGAGAGATATATTGCAATTTAATGGATTGATTTCTTTTCATTCTTCATTTTCAATTCTTCTTTCATTACTTCTTTAGAGAGAGTTTTTGTGCTTCAAAGATCTAATTACTATCGAGAGGGGGATTAGATCTATTAGAATTCCATGATGAACTTGAGAAATGAGTCATGGAATTCAGTTTGTGGCTCTTCTCTCATAATCCTCTTGATAAATACATTCTTAGTCCGGTATGTGACATGTAACCACTTTGAATTGAGGTCTTGAGGGTTGTGTGGTGTTTAAATCAGAAATTGAGCTTCATCTCTTCTCATGACCAATTAGATCAATAGATTGGCAATTGATCAAGTTAAGAAAAAACAAATCACCAAGAGATTGGGGTTTGATTACTTATGATTTGCCAAGAGATCAATTATTACATGATTGAAGAGGAGATGAGAATTGTTGATCCTGAGAATGCAATATCTGTTGATCCCAATGCTTTCTTTTTGTTTTTTCTTCTAGTATTTTACCTTTCCGTCATTTACTTTCTTGCACTTTACTTTCTTGTACTTTCCATTCCTTGCAATTTACTTTCCAGCACTTTACTTTATTGTACTTTACATTCATGCCAATTACTTTCCTTGCACTTTATTGCTTTCTTTTACTTTTATACCATTTACATTTCCTGTTTGCTCATCATCACAATATGAACCGTCTAACTAGAATAATCAACTAACTATTGATTGCTTAATCCTTTAATCCTCGTAGGATCGACCTCACTCTTGTGAGTTTTATTACTTGATACGACCCGATATACTTACTGATAGTTATGCGGAATTAAAACTTTTTTCCGTATCAGTGGTTGGCTCAGCTTTTGTTTTTGAAGGCCCGAAGACGAAATTTTTTTTTCGACCAACTCCTCTGTAGCGCGAGCTTTTAAGCTCATTATTAAGTTTAAAATTGTAAGGAGAATGGCGAGAGCGGCAGAGTGATTCAAGGGTGCTTCTGATAGCACTAATGGTTAGAGTGGTGGCAACCATGACCATGGCAACATTCATGGTGAAAATGGTGACATTTACAGTAATATAGGGTGGTGAGTTCGGTGAAAATGGAGTGGCTAAAAGAAAGGGAGATAGAAGGGTACGAAAGGGTGAAAAAAAGAGAAAGAGAAGAAAAAAAAGGAGAGATTGGTTGCACCGGAGATAGCTGAACGACAGAAATGAGAGTGACTGTAAGGTGATGATGGGTTGTGATGGAAAATGGCAGTTGAGCTTGCGTGGAAGAAGACGAAGAGAGATTTTGAAAATTTAGAGTTTGAAGAGGTTTTTTTTTTAGTAATTAAGGAAATTTTCGTAATTATTTTTATTTTAGTCTTTATATTTATTTTGAATCAAATAAAATATTGAGACATAACTCAGACATATATGCTTTATACTAAATATAATATAAAGACTTAATTTAGTCTCAATTTTTTTTCAGTCTCATTCTCTCTTCTAAATACAGTCTAAGGGCACAAGGTTTACTACCAGTAGAAAATTTTAAATGTTTTATTTTAATAAATGCACATTGATATTAAAATTTACACATTTTTATAGGAAATGGATCCTCTCAATTTTTTTAACACTCGAGGGAATTAAGTGTGATCTCTCACTATTAATTTTATAAATGAGACAAAAAATAAATAAAAGAGAGAGATCAATAAAGGATGAGATTAAACAATTGACACCGTCCAATTTTTTCTCCACTTGAGAGGATCCATTCCCTATTTTTATATAATAACTTTCGGAATTAGTAACTATTAAGGCACATGTTAGTTAAGCCCTTTCCTAATTTTCAACTTCATAAAACAAGCTTTTCAGATAAGTTCATGAGTTTGTTGGACTTATAAATAGGCCAAATTTGAACCTAAAAAAATACCTATAAAAAACAAAATACTTAGGCTTTGAGCATATATTTACAACCTGAGCTAAATTTATCTAAATTGAATGTCAACTCTGCTCAATCTATTTTTACCCCTACTTAAATGTTAGATCACCAATTTAAATGGTATTTTTTAAAATTATGGGAGGTACATCCGATTTGTGTACTCGTCCGATTTGTGTACTTCAAATTTTTTTAATTTTTAAACACAAATCGAAGGATTCGATTTTTAGACAAAAATCGGACGGTCCAATTTTTGAACCTTTTAAAAATTGAACGGTCCGATTTCTATTCCCTAAATTAAATCATCCCACATTTTAAAAAAATACTACAGCAATTCACAATTCAGACAAACACTATTGTTAATCCAATATTAAAAATAAAAATATATAATATTATTACTGATGATATTTGTATTGGTGATGATGAAAGTAGATCAGTAGATGAGATAACGATAATAATAAAATATAATTACACAATAAAAATAATAGAGATAAAAGTGATAATAATGAGAATAAAAAAGAGAATGACAATAATAATTATAATTGGTAATTATATTATATTATAAAAAAAATTTTATAAAAATTTAAAATTTTTATAAATTACAAATAAAATTTTACTAAATTAATTTTGGTTATTATTTAATAAATTTTTTAATAAAAAAATTGTATTATTTTAAAATAAAAAAATTGACGATGGAAGTGTAATTTTTTAAAACAAAAAACACCTTGTACTTTATGAAAATGAACAATGACAACATTGAATCTTTACTCGTTGCGAATTGCAAAAAGGTTGCACGAAAGATACGGGTCTGGTAAAACTTGCTGCAACCTAAAAATCCTGTTTTTCGCGGATTGCAGAAAGGTTAAATGGTAGCCACGTATTTGACATTTCAATACTGAAAAATTGAAACTATTTCAATATTTCTTGTAGAATGTAAAAAGCTAAAACAGTAATATAAAAAACTTCTTGCTGACTGACTGCGATAAAAAAAAAAAAAATCTTTTCTCATAGATTGAAAAAGATTAAAAAAAAGCTTTCACAAAATACGAAAAATTTCTCTCTATATTTTTGTGTTTTATCCAAAAATTCTATTTTTGGTTATTACACCTAAAACTTTTCATATATAAATTTTCAGCCCATTAAAGGCACAAAATCTTTTAGTAGTAACAAAGTGAAATTATTAAAAAAAATTCCAGTAATTATATTTTGTACTAAATAAAAAGGAACTAATTTGAATTGGTTTAATAATAAAATAACTAGTCTATTAAGTAATTATTCAGAATTTAAATCTCATTTTATGTATTTAATAATTGATTGATCAATAACACATTTTTAAATAAAATTTAAATTCGAATCTTTATCCAACAGGAACCATGGAAAAAAAAAAAGTTACAGCAAGAGAGGTTTCTTCTTGCTCAACCACAATAGACAGAAGCTCACGGTTTCGGCAAATACTTATTAGCTGTTCTTACTGAATGCAATGGTGTACCTGGTTGGAATTTGGAAAGCTTGCTTTTCAATTTCATTGATCTATAGGCACATACATACACTTCAGAGTTCAGACTTCAGACAAATACAGAGCGATTATTGGATATAAGTTGCACTTTCCCCCATAGGAGAACCTTCGTTATTTATCTTCTCTGCACTGTCATGATATCAATTATCATTCATCCACAACACCTACTGTCCTATTATCAATTATCAATTATCAATTTTCGTCTTGTATGATTATAGATTTATAGTAGTTAATCTTTTCAAATCCGATTTGAACATGCATGACCACATATATACAAGACCAATTTATTCTCCTTACAAATATCAGATCATGTGACTTTATTTTTAGTATCTATTGGCTTGTGCCGTTCGATATCCTTTTAGGCAGAAACCAGCACATTGCATGTTCCCATTAATTGTCTATCTATATTTTCTGTCGCCTCCACATGGTTGAACTATATATATAGAGCAGCAGAAAATCACCCAATCTGCTACTTCTAATAACTTTGTATAGAATAAAATACCTGGTTTTATTTACACATAGTTTATTTAAACTTATTTTTATTCTCAAATCTATTACTGGCCATTTTAATATTTTAAAATACTTTTCTCTCACTTGAAAAGATCGAATCAAACTAGAATAAATTGAAGGAGCTGTTACAAGGTGCTGTGATTGTCTGAGAATCCAGATGCATGGTTCATAGATCACGCTGTGCAGCCCTTCAACATGCATGTGCACTTGTTATTGATTTTGTTCGCCATATCTATATATCCGTGACTGAAAAATGAAAACCAAGTCAGTTTATAGAATGTCAACAAAGTGTCATTTTCCAATTTCATGAATGAATGATGGACAGACAGAAAGAATGAAAATAGGACTGACACAGTGACAAACGCTCTGGAAGTCAATCTCACCATTTGTATCACTATCAATGAACCTTTCAATTTGCAATCAATCACTATATGTTGTTTTCTCCGGGTGACAAGGTCTAGACTCTAGAGAGGGGATCCTCTTAGTGTGTTCCGTCTGATACTATGAATGAGCCATTGTCTTTATCGCCATTATTATCATTATTATTATTATTAGTTGCCAATTCATATTAACTTTCTTCTCATTACTCACCTTTACTTCCACACAAACACCCACTTCCAATTTCCTTCCAAGCTTATCTTCTGCTTATCCTGCACTTATGATGGATCTTCCTCCTCCACTGTGTCCTGATGATGAAATCTTCCGTGAGAAGGTTCAGGTATATTTCTTGATTCATGATTGAGTTTATATGAAATTAAACCTGGCTAAGATCTGATCTTCATCATGTATTGCTGTGTCTATTGAGTCCTTTCACAGTTTTCAATTGATTTTTCAGAAGAAGAAAACATGGAAGCAAGAGATCCTCCTGTCGTTTCAAATTGTTGGAGTAGTTTATGGTCAACTTAGCACTGCACCGTTATATGTGTTCGGTACAATGGATGCGGGAGCTCTTGCATCGGAGGAGGTCGTTTATGAACTCTTCTCCTTCATTTTCTGGACTTTGACAATCATTTCTTTGCTTAAGTATGCCTCTATAGTGCTCAAGGCTGATGATAAAGGAGAGGGTAAGTAATAAGTATCTTTAAATTTATAACCGCCATTAATTAATCCCTTCAAGGAAAAGTCTAGGGGCAGCAACTTTTGTATTTTCTGGCCAGCACTTAACCATCAAATCAAAAGTGAGTGATTTTCCATCATTAGATATTTAGATGTAATCTCACACTATTAAAAACATTATTGATGGCCAATTGATGGTTACAAAATACCAAAATTGCTGGCCCCCTAGCATTCCTCTTCCCTCAATTCAATTCATCAGATTTTGAAGGACTGACTTGGATGTTATGTGATTATGCCAAGGTGGTACGTTTGCGTTGTACTCGCTGTTGTGTAGAAATGCAAAAGTTTGCCTGCTCCCTAGTGATAGAAGTGCCAATCAGATTATGAATTGTGAGGGGAGAACTCCTTCAAAGATCAGAGCAAGAAGGGTCATTGAGAAAAGCAAGATCTGTCACTATTTACTGTTGTTCTTAGCCCTCTTTGGTTCCTGTATGGCCATTGGGGATGCAGTGCTCACTCCAGCTCTTTCAGGTATATACAATCTTCTAACATTTATTTCTTTCTTGTGTGATTAGTTACGTTCTTCTTCTTCAACTTACATTATTATGTATTTTTCTGGCTGTTTACCACCAGTGTTTTCAGCTTCAACTGGCGTTCAGAGATCCTTATCTGATATAATAGCAGACATGTGTAAGGCCATTTAATTTACTCAATGATGCTAGCAGAATTTTAATTTTCTCTGTGCTTTTTGATTGGCTTATCAGTTAATTGTAAATAAATAATAAGCAGATCCATCGTCACGCCGTGCTCGCGAGTCAGACACAGTGTCTAATGCCTTACGCAGATGTAAGTACAGTTTGTACCTTGCTTGAGAAAGAAGTTACAGCACCAGTTTGAGTTTACAACTAACTTGATCAATGAATGTCAATTAATGTGTTGTTTATCTAATGAACATTACATATTGCAGATGTAACTGTTCCCGCTGCGTGTGTTATATTGGTTGGCTTGTTCATGTTGCAGAACTGTGGGACGCGTAAAATTGGCTTCATGTTTGCTCCAATTATTTCTGCTTGGCTCTTGTTTATTGGAGTGGTGGGAATTTATGATATTTTCCATTGGGATGTCAAAATCATTTATAAAATATCCCCGGTATACGTCTTCAAATTTATCAGAAATTTCAATTATCACAGATGGAAATTGTTAGGAAGCATCATTTTATGCGTGGGAGGTATGTTATTTGTTTATTCTCATCAATTAGGGTTTGTTTCGGATATCGTTTAATATGATACGCACGATGTTTTACTGTTTTGCAGGATCAGAGGCAATGTTTGCAGACCTAGGCCATTTCTCCAAGAAATCAATTAAAGTATACTACATAATTCTAATTTGTGCATTGTAATTTAAAGTTAATTCTTATCAAATTGTGCATTAATTATGCGTCTACTCTGTTGTAGATTACATTTATATGCTTGATCTACCCGATTCTTGTTTTATGCTATGCCGGTCAGGCTGCATATATCTCCCGGAATTTAGGTGCTAGAGATTTCAACCATTTTAGTCAATCAATACCACGTAAGTTGGATGGAATGTATGGTAGAAATTCAGGTGCAGTTAACTTTATACGAAGTTGATAGTAAAAGTGGTTAAATGATTTATTGTCATCTAACAAACTATCAACTTGTGTTAATTGCACCTGACTTTTCACTATATGTATTTTGATCTGTTTTTGAAACTTCAGTACTTGGGTGAAGTGATATATATAGTTTGGTGTGGTGATCCCTTGGCAGGTCATTATTGCAAACATGTGTTCATAATATTATCCCCACTTGCTTCAGCAGTAGGAAGCCAGGCAACCATAACAGCGAGTTTCTCCATCATCAAACAGTGCTTGGCATTAAACTGCTTTCCCAGAGTGAAAGTGATTCACACATCAAAAACAATACACGGCCAGATTTACATTCCTGATGTCAACTGGCTACTGATGATTCTCAGTCTCACGGTCACAATTAGTTTCAGAGACATGGTGAAGATTGGCTATGCAGCAGGTTTGGCTATAATTTGCGGAATGCTTGTAACAACTAGTCTCATGTCACTTATCATCTCATTGTGTTGGGAGAAGAACTTGAGCGTATCCGCGTGCTTTCTGCTATGCTTTGGTTTTGTTGAGGCGGTGTATCTCTCTGCTTGTCTGCTACAGATTCACAAGGGAGCCTGGTATCTGCTTGTTCTTTTGACAATGACAATGACAATCATGCTCTCGTGGCACTATGGAACTGTCAAGAAGTATGAGTTTGATATGCAAAACAAGGTCTCAACAGAATGGCTCGTAGATGTGAGTCCGGGCCTCGGGATCGCCAGGGTGCCTGGGATTGGCTTTATCTACACCGACATTGTAGCAGGAATCCCGGCTTTCTTCTCACACTTCATTACTAATCTTCCCGCCTTCCATCAAGTCCTGATCATGGTATCCTTCAAGTCTATGCCGGTGCCTTATGTCTCCGAAGGCGAAAGGTATCTCATAGGTCGGATTGGCCCAAAAGATTACAAGATTTACCGCTGCATCGTCAGATATGGATACTGCGATCACATCAGGGATACTGGCGACTTTGAGGAGCACATCATTCGTTCCATAGGGGAATTCATTTCCATTGAGGAGAGAGATATTGAATCCGTGGATGCTGCCACCGCCACAAATGAAAGAATGATTGTTGTAGGGAATTCTTCAACAACGCATGGACATAACAATGCTCTAGTTCCTCTGGATGCATATGAGGGTCCAGCGGTGAACAATGAATCTCAGATCAGTCCAGTTCCTGACACGGAGGGTACAAGCAAGAAGAAGCGAAAGAAGGTTCGGTTCATGCTGCCTGTTAATAGTCCTAAAATAATGCAGCCATGTGTGAGGAAGGAACTTTTGGACCTAATTGATGCCAGGGAGAGCGGTAGTGCCTATTTCTTGGGCCAATCGCACCTAGTGGTGCGTGACGGCTCAAACTTTCTCAAGAGATTCTTAATCATGGTCTATCGTTTTAGTGAGAAAAACTGTCGAGAGCCTCCCGTAGCTCTCAAAATCCCTCATGCTGCTCTTGTAGAAGTTGGTATGGTATGTACGATATAGCACACAGATCAACCTTACACTGGTTTTCGCTATTTTAATTTATTAGTTATTCTAGCTAGGAGGAGCGCGCGAGCAGCTGCCTTTACGGAGGAGAGGATAGATATATGTTATATATACGCAGCAAACAAGGACCTCTTATCCCTGCAACGAGAAAGTCTAAGGACCAACAAAAAAAAAATGAGTAATTTTCTACTATTAGATAAAATCTTACACTATTAAAAATATTATTAATAATTAATTAATGGTTGCAAATCACAAAATCTATTAGCTCCCTAACACTCTTCTCCTCTGCAACTGTAATATGCATGAAAGGGATGGTTACTTGCTTCCGCCAAGATATCTTTATAGAAACAGTCGTTTTTATACATAACTTTTTGTTAATGTCACGACCCGGCTAAAGGTTATGCACGTATATATTTGACTGATGGAGAGTTTTCTTTTAAATAACATCAAGAATTCTGTCCTATATGGAGAGTTTGTTCAGACCAATAAGAGATAATTTATTGACTAACAATATATCTTTAAATAAAATTCAGATTCGCAACGAATTAATCTTTAATCGATCAAATTAGAGAATACTATCAACAATAAAAAACATAAAAAATTAGGTCGAGAAGATAATTTGCAAAGACATTTAATACTTACACCAATAAATATCTTTTGATTTTAAGTGTATATGTCTGTTACCTATACTTTTCCTATCCTAATTCATATTATCCTCCTTTTATAATTTTTCAGTGCGTTACATGACGAAACAGTCGCTTCACACCTTTATCACTACCATTATGACTTAATATTACAAGATTATTTTGATTTTTTTTCTCAATTGACACGTATAATTAATTTATCATGTTTTTATACTACATGACATTTAAAGTGATATATTAATATTTAATCGATAAAAAGACTAATTTAATTTATGATTATATTTCAATTATAAAATTAAATTTTAAATAAAAATAAATTCTTTTTGAATAAAATAAAATTATTTTCCGACATTAAAAAACTTTCCATAAACACTCACAGTTATTAGTTTAACTGTTTAAGAATAAGATACCCCTTTTGCCAAGGAACCGAAAAACTTAAAGCCGTCACATAAAGTTGATCGATATTAACGTGTTACTAATCTAATCTATTATTCCAGATTCTTGTAAAAGAGATTCTGTATGTCACCACTAACTTCACACTGTTGAAGGGTTCCAATATATATATAAGTGAGTTGTTCGAATTGGTGATATAGTAATAGCATTGTCTTTTTGTTATTCTCCTAATTAGTTAGTAAGATAGAAGAAAGCCTGTTGGTTGGTCCGCTGATCATATCGGGTGTTTGAAGTAGTGGTAGTGGTGGGAACTGGGAGAAAAGCACCACTATGCATGGCGAGGAGGGTGAGGGAGGAAACTGGACAAGGAAGAAGAGAGGACTGAGCAAACAGAAGGAGCGGTGGAAAAGGTTGGGGAATCGGCTGGCGATGTTTTGCGGTGAGGCTGAAGATAATTCCACCGCTCGCGGCGGAGATGTACGGCGGCAATATATTATTCACCCTGACAATCGGTACATCTCTCTCTTTCACACCGTCACACACACACACAGATTAATTAGGAATTATTCAAGATATGGTATTACATTATTGCATATTTACATGAATTGACACAACACAACACGGGTAGGACACACCACACCTATCCTCCGCATGAACTTCGGCTTCCCAATGTTCACTGAATCTTGTTTGACTCACCATTTTTGAGTTTTTTTTTTCTTAACTCACTTGATTTTATATGTCATAAGAATATTATTTATACCTAAAAGATTAAAAGTTCCACTATACATTCAAGCAATTTTATATTTAAGTTCATTCAAGTCTTTTATTTTACATTGTGAAAATTTTGTCTTCTTTTTCCTCCTCCTCCTACTTCTTCTTTTTCCCCTTCTCCTTCTTCCTTCTCTTCATCATTTTTTCATTATTGTCATCGTCACCACTACCTGTCCATACGTTCTTACCACTACATCCATCTCCTCCTCCTCATGTTTTTTTTTATTTGAATTTCTTTGATCTCCTCCTTCTTTTTCTTCTTTCTCTTCTATTATCATTATTTTCATCACCAACAACATCAACATTTTGCTAACATCTTTATTGATTATGATTCTTTGTGATGATCAAATAAACCGAAAATATTATCAAAACAAAACGATTGTATAATACTAAATGAACCGAAAATTGTTCATTATATAAATTCGAATTCAGAAACACCTCCATCTCAAATGAACAAAAAATATTATCAAAACGAAAATATTGTGTAATACCAAATGAACCAAAAATTGTCCATTATATAAATTCGAATTTAGAAACACTTGCGTCTCGAGTGAACAAAAAATGATCTCAAAACGAAACCATTGTATAATATCAAATGAACCGAAAATTGTCTATTATACAAATTATACAAATTCGAATTCGATGATAACGATAACGACAATACATATTAGAAGAAGACAATGACGATAACGACGACGATGATGATGATGACGGAGGAGAAGGATAAAAAAGGAGAAGGAGACAAAATTTCAATAAGATTAGGAGGAGGAGGAAGAGGAAGAGATGTTGGTAATGACGGTAATGGAATTGAAAAATAATAAAAAAGAAGAGGAAAAAAAAAAGAACACGTAACATCCAAAGTAAAGAAAAAGAATAAGAAGAAGAAGTGCTTATGGGTGTCAAAAATCCCCAAGAGGTGGGGATCCCCGCAAGGACCGCCTTGAATAGGCCCCAGTGGTGGGGAATTTTTCCCGTGGGGATGGGGAGCGAAATTCCACTGAGACAAGCGCGGGGATCCGAGCGGAGATCCCCGCCCCATCTCCAATAATTTTCCAAATTTTTTAACTTACTTAATAACTCTTATTTTATTTCTAATATAGAGGTTTTTTTAATAATTTCACTCATTGAAAAATCATAACCCTGTTATTCAAGAATTTATTTTATAGACTATGATTTGCTATGTTATATTTCTAGACTTATAATGTTGGATAAGATATGTTTGTGTGTTTGTAATAATATTTTGTAGTTTATTTTTTGGTTTTTTTGATATTTTTTATTATAATTTCCATATGAATGTTAAACATAGGGAGTTGGGGAATAGGGCCCCGCGAAAAATGCGGAGAACGCGGGGAATGGGGATGGGGACAATTATTCTCCCATGGCAGAGAACAAGACGGAGACGGAGATTAATTCTGGGGACGAGGACGGGAAGTAGGGAGGCATCCCCCGCCACCCCGTGGAGCCCCATTGACATCCCTAGAAGTACAAGAAGAAAAAACGAAAAAAAAAATGTGGAACTCAAATCACTTAGATAAATTTAGATGTAAAATTGTTTAAACGTAAAGAATTAATAAAAAATTAATAGCTAAATCAACCATCATATATTTATAAATGAATATATATAATATCTAATTTATTTTTAATATATATTTTTTTCGACATATATCTATACATATAATTAAATTTAGCGATTAATTTCTTGTGAATACATTGCATATATATATCACTCGATTAAATTTAGCGACATACATTGCATATACTATTAATATGATTAAATAATCAATAAAACTCAGTCTATATTCTATTAATGACTATTAAAATTAATCTAAATAAATACAAAAAATAATATTATTAGATTTAATCTTTTATATTTTTTTCTTATATTTAAAATATAAAATTAATCTCCTTAAAAATTAATATATCTAGATTTAAAATAAAATACAACCTAAATAAAATAATAAATTCTAAATCCAAGACCTTAAATCATAAATTTAAATTCAAAATTCAAAACTTAAATCTTAAATTTTAAACGTTAAAATATAACCTCTAATTTTTTATTAATAATGGGCTTAAAACACAAAGAAAAATAAATTAAAAGACAACCATTCTTAAAAATAAAATGCCGATAGAATTAATATAAAGATGAAGAAAAATATAAAAAAATAAATTAAAAAATATATGACAATCAAAAAATAAATTATGACTATAATTAGTCATTTGATCTGTACACGAGTTTATTAATCTCTAAACTTATCATTAATTTTACGAGGTTTGATAATTGAGAGAAATGTTAAAAGATGAAAAGCAAATTTAATTTGAATTAGAGATTAGTTCTCTAAAAATATTAGAAAGTGAATGTATAAAAAACTAATATAATTAAACTTTTATATTTAAAGACTAATTAAAGACTATATAGCATTTTTCAGTGTCTGTTATGTCAGAAAAATAAGAAAATCAATTAATAATTAGTTAAAAATATTTTTATATAATCAAAGCTTGAAAAATTTTATATGTAAAATTAAAAAATTATATAAAATATCGTGATAAATAAAAAAATTAACAAAAAAGATAAAATAAATAGGTTTCGCCAATATAAGATATACTCAAACATTCAAATACACAAATTTGCTACAGGCATAACCACACTATAAATGATGCACGTTCTCTGTAATGATTTATAAATTTTGTATGAACGAGGATTTAAAATTTGTAAGTCTTAACATTTATTTAAGGTTGCTTCACAATTTTTTACATTCCAAAATATAGAAGACTCTCCATGAAACATTAGATTTTTTATTTAGTGTTCATAGAAGGAAGATTTTCCAAAACGAATTAAAATCACTTTTTATTTCTCAAAAACAAAGGAAAAAAACCTTCAATTACTCAAATCCATTTTTTTGTTTGCAAGTTGTACATAGATTGAATGGGCCAGACCCGATTTGAAGGCAAATCGGCCCAGCCTCTCGTGATGAGTAGCAGTTCTAGTCTTCTAGAACGACAATAGATGTTCTTAATTTTTTTTTTTAATTATTTGATAAAGTGTAATATCTCGTTTTACATTTTTTAAATAGAATTAAAAAAATTTAAAAAATATTGAATAATAAATAATCACATTTTACCAAATAATTAAAAAAAAAATTTAGAGAATCCAATACATTAGGGGTGTACATGGTCCGGCCCGGTCTGAAGACCCGGTCCGGTCCCGAACACGTTAGGAGCTAATTTAGTGTGATTTCATCGGGTTTAGGGTCTCAAAAATAGACTCGGTCAGTATTTCGGGTCGGGTCCGGGTCATAACTAGGGTCACCCGAACTCGGCCCGGTCATCATACACAATTAATATTTTGTGTTATTAGTGATGGATGATGGCTATTCTTATGTGGAATTTAAATATTGTAAACCTTAATATTTTGTGTTATTAGTCATTATAAGATTATAAGTTAGTGTTTTATGTTTAAAATGCATAAGACTTTAGACTAATGCATAATATTGTATTATTTGTATTGATTTAAATATTTGGTGTTATTAGACAATATTAGTATTGATTATGGTTATGCTTTAATTTTAGAGAAGAGTTGGTTCTTGTTATATTTTTTTTAAGTGAATTTTACTATGTGAATTGTGAAATAATGGTTGGAGATTAGGTGGTTTTTACATGCTAAAGACCCGGTTTTCACCTGATTTTTATCCGGTTCGAAGGTGCATAGGTTTCATCGGGTCTAGAATCGGGTTATGGTCTAAAAATTAGACCTGGTCTATATTTCGGGTCGGGTCTGGATCAAGCCAAACCCGGTGTGACCCAGCCCATGTACACCCCTACAATACATATATTTAGACAAAAAAAAAGTTATATATATACACATTTATGTTTTTTATTTTATTTATGTAACTATTTTATAATTTTTGTGTTTTTTATTTTTTTATTAAAATACTTTTATTTTATATTTTTTAAATTTTAGGAACAATTTCTTATAACAAACGTTTAGAAAAAATATAGAATTTCTTAAAACAATTTAAGTAGTCACATATTATGTTATTGTTACTTTTAAGTTACCTAATCTAAATATTTTAAATTTTTATTAAAAGTTAATGAGTTTAAGATGATATACAAATTTAAATAGAAGGTGGTCACTGACTGGTACTACGTTTTGGGAGCCGCCATTCGAGTTGCGTACTTGAAGGAGTGGAGGGTGGTATCCGATAGAGTAATTCTGTTTCTGATGATGAATAACTGTTTCTTCATCTTAGTAACACGTATGTCTTTTTTGAAAGACAGACACAGGAACATAAACATTAAAGATATGGATACAAATTATTAATGTATATATATTTTATTTGGTAAAATATTGAATAAGACACAATATAATTAAAAAAGTTTATATTTTGTAAAAATTAATAAAAGATAAAAATATAAAAAAATTAATAAGGTATAAAAATTTAAAAAATTGATAAAGAATAAAAGTGTAAAAATTAATAAGAAATAAAAATATAAAAAATTGTGTTTAATTGATTGTATCTCTCTATTTCAATATTTTAGAAGAATATTAAATATGAATCTCGCTAGGGAGCGAATAGAGTATTTGTACAATGTGTATAATGGGCTATTTATTTGGTCTAATATGAGTTTAAAAATGAACATCTAGGGTAAAATATTACTAATTTCTCAAACACAATACATTCATATTATTCATAATAACCATCCGAATACCAAGATAATAAGCATCTAATATCCTACTGAATCGAACATCCCTATACCTCCATTGTACACATTGTATCGATACTCTATTAACTCTCTATATTTCCTCTATTAAATACATGACGTATCCATCAAAGATTTGTGACCCAACAAACAAACAACAAATATGTATTAACGTGTTGTTTGAAACCAAACGTTGCCTAAGTGGATATTAGTAGCACGTACATGGTATAATTTAAGCCATGGTTGAAACTAGAAATAGCTAAAGAAACGGGATTCTAGCGCGAGAGAAATTGAGGAGCAGAAGGATACAGAAACTAAAGTAGCGTGGGCGCAGTGCAGTATATATAATTGTAAGAGAGAGATGGGGAAATGAGATAGAAAACTAAAGAAAGAATGTACATTACATGGATGCAGGTTGTACAACATTGGGTGGAAGCATTTCATACTGATATGGGCGGTCTACTCCTCCTTCTTCACCCCAATGGAGTTCGGATTCTTCAGAGGCCTCCCGGAGAAAATATTCCTGCTAGACATCGCGGGCCAGTTGGCCTTCCTCCTAGACATCGTGCTCCGCTTCTTCGTGGCCTACCGCGACACCCACTCCTACTGCGTGGTCTCCAGCCCCTCCCGCATCGCCATGCGCTGCCTCAAGTCTCCGCAATTCACCCTCGACCTCCTCGGCTGTCTCCCCTGGGACTACATCTACAAGGCAGCCGGCAGGAAGGAGCCGCTCCGCTATCTCCTCTGGATCAGGCTGACCCGGGCCGCCCGCGTCACGGAGTTCTTCGAGACTCTGGAGAAGGACATCCGGATCAACTACCTCTTCACGAGAATCGTGAAGCTTCTCGTGGTGGAGCTCTACTGCACCCACACAGCCGCCTGCATCTTCTACTATCTGGCCACCACCATCCCCCCCTCCCGCGAGTCCTACACTTGGATTGGCTCCCTCAAGATGGGCGACTTTGCCTACTCGGACTTCCGCCACATCGACCTCTGGAAGCGCTACATCACCTCCCTCTATTTTGCTATTGTCACCATGGCTACTGTTGGCTACGGCGATATTCATGCCGTCAATGTCAGAGAGATGATATTCATCATGGTTTATGTCTCCTTTGACATGATTCTTGGCGCTTACCTTCTTGGCAACATGACCGCCTTGATTGTCAAGGGATCCAAAACCGAGAGGTTTAGGGACACCATGACTGAAGTTATCAAATACATGAACAAAAACAATCTTGACAAGGGCACAAGTAAGGCCATCAAGGGCCATTTACGCTTGCAGTATCATCGCAGCTACACACAACCTGCTGTACTTCAGGACATCCCACCCTCTATTCGATCCAAGGTATATATTCATCATCTTTTCATTCCTGGTCCAACTTCACTTGTGACACCGACATATTTTTTTATTGGTTTTTGCAGATTTCAATTAATTTGTATGAGGAGTTCATTGAGAACGTTCCTCTTTTCAAGGGTTGCTCCTCAGAGTTTGTTAAGCAGATTGTAAGACTTACTGTAACACTTCACTTATTCTTTCTCTTGGTATTGTTCTTAATTGTACATGCTAGCTTCATGCTTCATTATCATTCTAGTATATTTGAAGATACACTGCTTCAATTGCCAAATATTTGTCCTAATCATTGTCTGTGACGACCGGAAAAACTTGATGCATGCGTTATCCTTGTACTTCATGCACTTTCTTGAAAGCGCCACCAGTATCTGAAACTTGTCCTTTTTTCTTCAATAAAAAACACCTGATTCAGATTCTTGTTTGACAGACAACCAAAGTTCATGAAGAGTTTTTCCTTCCTGGAGAACTGGTTTTGGAGCAAGGAGATGTAGCTGATCAAATTTACTTTGTATGTCATGGAGAGCTGGTACGGGTTATGGTAGCATTGATTTTTTATTTTATTTATTTATTTAACTTCCTATGTCTTTCAGCATTACTTTCCCTCTCACTTCAATTCCTCATCAGTTAACTTTCACTATTTTCTAAACTAACTGCTCCAGACTCTAAACAAATTATCATAAAAGATGATGTTTACTTTAGAGTGGATAATGAAACATGAACCAGGGAATGGTATTTGTTAGTGATGGATTCTTCTATTTCAAATTGCTGTCGTTCCATAAATGTGAAATGTTTTCACAAGTGAAATAGTATTTTTAAACCATACCTGACTGTTCATCCTTTTGTCTACAGCGTGAGATAAGCAGTGAAAATGACAGTGGTACAGACGAAGTAGTCCAATTAAAAACCTACGATTCCTTCGGTGAGGTTTCTTTCCTTTGCAATATGCCTCATCATTCCACAGTCATAGCTCATGAGCTTTCCAAGGTTTTGCGACTTGATAAGCAATCCTTGAAGGACATAGTGAAGATATACTATGTAGATGGCCGTGTTACCTTAAACAATCTCCTTGAGGTATATGTTTGCCTTGGATATAAAAAATAAATAATCATTTTACTGATGGAAACATATGGATTTAGAATTTTAGATCATCCATGCTGGTTTCGGACTCATGGTTATGCGTGGCTGACAGGGAAAAGACTCCGGTCTAAAACGCAAGTTGTTGGAATCAGACTTGAGCTTGACTATTGGAAACCAGGAAACAGAGTTGACTGTGAGGATGAATTGTGCTGCATATGAGGCTGACTTATACCTGTTGAAACGTTTGATCACATCCGGGGCAGATCCCAATAACACTGATTATGATGGTAGATCGCCCTTGGTATCAACTCTCTTCATCCAGCCTATATTATTATTATTTTTATTTGAATAGGCACTAACCTATCTATTGATTCATTTTTTTGTTAAATGTGTGTAACAGTAAAAAAAAGTGAAATTAGTTGAGATGACAAGTTGCTCTTAACTAAGATATTTTTTTGTTCAAGTCTTGTCTATACTATATATTAATCTTTGTAGCATTCCCTCAAATCTAATCTGACTCGCACTCTATGAGTAGGATTGGTTGAATCTTGTTCTTCGCATGTGAGTGAGTGAGTCTTGATTAATTTGTTGAGAAAGAAGATTTTTGAGACATAATACAGTGGTGACAAGCTAACATTTTTAATTACGTGTTTTATGTTTACTATCACAGCATATCTCTGCCTCAAAAGGATATGTAGATATTTCTTCCTTTCTAGTTGAGCAAGGAGTAAATATCAATTTACCAGGTTAGTTTTTGAACTTTTTTCCGTTTTAAGGTGATTGCGGACAATCCTTTTATTTTGAATGTGCTGTATTGAAGTCAAAATATTGAGTTTGGTTTAAACCTTAAACAACCATCTGCATCAGATAAATTTGGGACTACTCCCTTGCTAGAAGCCATCAAGAATGGACATGAAGACGTAGCTGCTTTACTAGTTAATGCAGGGGCTACTCTCACTATTGATGATGCCGGCAATTTTCTGTGTGTGATGGTTGCAAAGAAGGAATTTGACCTCTTAAAAAAGGTTCTGGCTTGTGGAATTAATCCAAATGCCAAAAATTATGACCAGCGCACACCTCTTCACATTGCTGCTTCTGAAGGTTTGTGTGCAGTAGCTGAACTACTTCTGGGAGCAGGAGCAAGTGTATTATGTAAGGACAGATGGGGGAATACACCACTTGATGAAGCTCGTATTAGCGGAGATATAAATGCTCTCAAAATGCTTCAAGTTGCCAAAATTTCTCAGTTGGCTGAGTTATCCTGTGGTATTCAAGAAACTAAAGGTATGATTGTCATTTTAAATTAAACTCAGTTGGTTTAATTTGTTTTTCTGACGTATGCTTTGATTGAGTTTGCAAGCAGAAATATTGCCATCAAGAAATGAAATTCCGAAGAAGAGATGTATAGTATTTCCTTTCCACCCATGGGAATATGATCATAAAGAAAGGAGAACAGATGGAGTTGTTCTATGGGTCCCGGAAAGCATTGACGAGCTTATAATAACGGCAATGAAACATTTGAACATTTCAAATGGAAATTGTATTTTAACAGAACAAGGAGGCAGAGTTCTAAATGTAGACATAATTAGCAATGATGAGAAGCTATTTCTGGCGAGCCAAGTGCAGAGTGCAGAGTGAGGTACATAAAAGGATCAGGCACAAAATTAGGGATCAGTTCGTTATATTTCTTGTCTTTTCACATTGCATTGCAAATTTGCAATGATGCTCAGGTATATTTCAAGTTTCTCCTTCTTGTGCCTTCTCTGGACTCTGGAGCAAGTCGAGCTTCCTTCAACGACCTAAATTAAAAAATAATGTATAAATTCAAGTGAATGCATTATGTATTGGATTTATGTTTTGTAGTGATATCATAGGTGCACCTGTTTTTGAAATTTTAAGTAATTTTTTTTTATATCTAAATTTTTCTAAGAATTTTCATTTCAAAAAAATGAAAAAGAAAAAGAGAGAGAAGAGAAGAGTGGACTCAATTTTTTTCCATTTATTTATTTGGAATTTTAAAATTTGCACAATCCGACATTAGGATTTATCTTTTGCAGTAAAATGTAAAAACTTCTCTTCATTAACTCTTATAATTTCTCAAAAAATATTAAGGGAAAATTTATTCGACTTAAAAACTAAATTGAAGTAATTTGATTGTTATCTTGCATCTAGGTTTTTTTTCTAATATAAATTATAAAAAATATTTATTTTTTCAAAACTCATTTCTGAACTTTATTTATTGAAATGCACGTTTTTTTGGGTATTTAGACAAGTTCATGCACTCTATAGCGAACTTTATAAAAACTAGCAAGTTCGCCGTATCTCAGGTGAACTCTATAAAAAAAATTTAAAATTTTTAAAATACATGTTTTTTATCTATGTCATCGTCTCCAAAAGAGTATATAGATCATAAAAGCACACAAAAATATACAAACAATAAATATGGGAATAAGTCGTATTTTATTTTGGGAAATAATTAGTTTTTTTAATTTATAATTAAAAAAATTATTATTAAATATGACTTATTCTGGTGTACCGTGTATTTTTTGAGACGATAATAATGGTTGCCATTGTTAAATATGGCTTGTTTTCTTAATTTATAATTAAAAAAAATTCTTGAAGAAGACATGTTTATTGTTTGTGTATTTTTGTGTGTTTAGCGTGCGTTTGGTTGGTGTCTTTGCCTCTTTGGACACTAAAAACATGGACCGTTTGTTTGTTGAGACACAAATTTATGATGGATACGGTGGTACACAAGTATACACAAAATACATGTTTTTAGTGTCTCCTCATTAAGCTGAGACATTGAGACACAATTTATAAGACACAAAATTTTATATTTTTATCCCTTTTTCTTTTTAAATTCCAACTATGACCCTAATTAATCTAACCCTAATTCCCTTTTTTTTCTCTCTTATTATCTTCTTTATTCTGTGTTTCTAACCCCAAAATCCTTCCAACCTCCAAGTCCCTCCACCCTCTCTCTTCCATGGCTGTGTCCCTCCTCCACACCACCCCATAGTCATTGCCTCTCCTCTCTTTCTCATTTCCTTCTCTCTTTCTCTCTTCCCATCACTCTGCTTCTCCTTCCATTGTTTTGTCCCTCCATACTGCTACCACGGGCCGCCACCATTGACGTCCCTTCTTTCTTCTTCCTCCTCTTCTCTCTTTCTCTCTTCACACAGTCGAACGTATCATTACCATGGGTGATCTTCTTCGGTCAGATTTATTCGTCTCCACTATTACTCGAATCAATTTCATTAAGAAAGGTGAAAAAAATCAGGAAAGCCCAAAATAGTAGTCGACCATTCTTCAGATCTGTCTTCTCATTTTCTTTTTTTTTTTTTATTTCAACATGTTTCAGTTTTTTTTTTTAATGAGAAAATTGAATTGTTGAGCTGATGAATAAATAAAAGTTAAAGATAATATTTTGCGATGAAGTTAAAAAATTGCAGGTGGCAGTGGTGGTGGTAGAAAGCTATGGTGGCGGCAACGTTAATGCTGATGGAAGATGATGGTAGAGAGTTAATAAGGATAAAATGGACATTTGAATTAAATTGTTGTGTCTTGTACACTAATGCCAAACACGTTAAAAAATTTGTGTCTATCTGTGCTTATGTCTTTTGGTATAGTTGTGTCTGTGTCTATATGTTTTGAAGACAGTAACCAAACGAAGCCATATACGGCAAACTTGCTATTTTTACAGAGTTCGCCGTAGGGTACGGCGAACTTGCCCAAATATTTAAAAAAAAAAGTGCATTTCGATAAATAAAGCTCAGAAATGGATTTTGGGAAAATAAATATTTTTTATAATTTATATTAGAAAAAAATCCCTTGCATCTTTCTATCTATCTAGTTATTAAAACGAGGCTAAAGAATTTTAATATGGATTTTAGGTGTGCTTTACTTGGAAATGGAGGTTTTTAGTGTATATACAAGTGGGTGGACGTTACAGACATGCAGGCACAACACACAAGTAACGTGCTGACTCAACACGCAACTCACGTGTTAGACACGTGGCACAATCGCACGCAACACGCAGGTACCGTGTTGCCACGTGGTGCTCATCCCTTCAACACACAGGTAATGTGATTCACACATGGCAGACAACATGCATCCTGTGTGTTGCACACGTGACAGACGTTGGTTGGATGGCGTTGCAACACGTAGCCTGCAAGGTGAGTCTTCTGTCTATAAAAATTAAAGCTCGTAACCATTTTGCTTCATTGTGAGAGAAGTATTTTTCTCCAGGGTCGGTACGATGGAGGGCACTGCAAATATAGTGGTTTACCACAACGATGAAGTCGTACGAAATACGTATGAGTGTGTGAGAATATGTTGTCGTTTGTGGTTTTGTGCACTATAACGTTTGCGGAACTACAGTACGGGCTCTTTCAAAGCATAGAGATTGATATTTTAAAGAGGGTGACCAACATTCTCTACAGGAGTCCGATTGTCGTATTTGACGGCCTGATACAGTTTGAGGTTATGCCAATCGCCGACGAAACTAGTATTCAGCGGATGTTTTATATTCACCAACAAACTCAGGTGCAACACCCAAGGATTGAACGATGATACAGATGTGCAAGATGACAGAGTTGAGGCGTACTTGGGAATGAACGATGATAGCAATGAGGAGTTCGAAGCTACGTACGAAGCCGGTGATGAGGACGAGGACGGCAATGGGGGAGGTGAGGTAGTGGCAGAAACTTTAGTAGTTCTAGCCGCAGTTAGTCAACCGATGGATGTTTCACCTTTTATGCATATCTTGGATCTTGACGTCATGCAAGCACCAGAGTTTTCCGAATATGCAAACATATGTACGTGAGCAGTGGGTAGTATATTTACTTGATTTTGTTTTAGCGGATCGATGAATGACAAATTTGTTTTCTTATAGGTGTTGCTGATCCTGAGGATGGGGAGTTTAGAATCGGAATGGAATACAGTTCAAGCAAATCAGTCATTGCGGCAATTCGGAGTTACACTATCTCCAGAGGAGTCAATTACATTGTTTATGAATTCGAGCTACAGACGTTCTATGCAAAGTGTAAGAATTATGGGCGTGGGTGCAACTGGCTTATCCGAGCCAGCTTGATATAAAAGAAAGCTTGTTGGGAGATTCGGAGATACAACGGGAGGCACACGTGTTCCATGGGAACGATCTCACAAGATCACTCCAAGTTAGACTCGGACACGATTGCTGAGGCTATGAAGCCATTGATTGAATCCAACCCATCCATAAAAGGTCAAATCTATAATTGCGAAAGTTTAGGCAAGATTCAACTACACTATTAATTACCGGAAGGCTTGGCTGGCAAAGCAGAAGTCGATAGCCAAAGTTTTCGGTGGATGGGAAGAATCTTACCAATCTTTGTCATTGTGGTTCTTGGCAATGGTTCAGAAGATGTCTGATTCACAAGTCCAAATAGAAACACGACCCCTGTATAACGGGAGTCAAGAGGTGGATGGTGTTAGGATATTTCATTGGGTATTCTGCAATTTCAATCCATACATAAGAGCTTTTAACAGTACATTTAGAATAATATTATCCAAATAAATAATAACAAACTATTAAACTTATGTTAAGTAACAACTAATAAATTAATAAAAAATAATAAACTTACATAATTAGGATGTCCCAAATAATTGATAACATGATTTTCACGAGACGTATAATTACATACCATTTTAAATGTTCTAATCTCACTCTCAATCTTAAAACTAATCCAAAACATACAACCCAATGAAAGAAACCCCAAACCCCTAACACTCCATTACCCCACCACTCTCAATAATAGAATGAAACGAAACCCAGCCCCACCACTATTTTATACACCCGCGGCACCAATCCTCAACTCTCACCATAAATGACTGTTTTTTCCGGAGCCAGACCTGCCGGTTGCATGGAGACACGGGGCAAGACGCATGTTACGTGCTGCTGCATGCAGGACATGTGGCGCAGCGGCGTTAACACGCAGATAACGTGCTGCTTGGATGAAAACACGTGGCGTTTACGTATTTAGAGCTACTGATCAATGCACCTTGGCTTGATAAGTTGAGAATGTATGGTTTATGGTAATAGTGAAGGAGAACGAAAATAATATGCAGCCCAGTCCCACTGTTTCTCTATTTTTATATCCCAGGAGTGGATCTAAAGCCATAAATGTTACTTGTTTTCGGAGTAAGGTTGCCTCTTGCATGGAGACAGTAGACAACACATTACCTGCGTGTTGAGTAACACATAACCTGCGTGTTGAACTGTATTTCTGACACCTCCACAACTCTATAAAACAACTAATATTTAAGCAAAACATTATTTTTGTTTTCATATCTAAAATAATTTGTGTGAAAACGAATATACGTCTTTTATTATTATTATTATTATAACATGGTGACTGGTAATTGGTAGTTGATGATTTTTGTTTATTTAAAAAAAAAATTCTCCGTACAGATATCATTACCCTTAGAAAAAAAAGTATTAGACATATTATTTCAGAAATAAACTATTTTAAAATAAAAAAATTAGTAAAATAAAAAAATAAAAAAATAATCACCCTTTGGTCAAAATAGTAAAATTTAGACATAATAAAAAATTATAAATTTAGTAATAATTAATTTTTTATTTTATCATTTTATAATTCTTTTATTTGAGAGATCTTTTTTCATATTTTAATTTCATGTTAAAATCCCTGAGGTTACATGAAGGCAATAATAAATTATGGCAGCATGAATGGCCATTTGTGCACCACAAATAAATTGTTTGCAACAACTGAACAAGTAACATCTCCGGTTGCCTGTTCTTACTTCTTTTCTCAGCCTCATGATTCACGAGTGAGGGCCACTGGGTCACTCGAGGTAAAGGATCCCCATCAAATCCGTTTCGCGAACTCTCTTCTCCGTTCTATCGTTTTCTCAATTTTAAACCCAAAAGATCTTTCTCCTCATCTCTGTTTTACGTGTTTCCACCTTCGTTATTTATTTTTTTGCACGTTTTGCACCTCTAGTCTTTTCTCCTCGTGTACCACTCTGCACCATCCTTTTAAAATTTCATAATAAGCGAAAAAAATGTATATGATATTTTTTTAAATTAATTATCTCTTTCACTTTTTTAAATTTAAATTTTAAAAATTTTATATATTTAACAAAAATAAATTAAATTTTAATACATAAAAAATTAATGAGAAGAAAAAAGTATATAATAAAAAATGAAAAAAGTTATCCTTTAATATTGGAAGAAAAAAACTGTCAACTATTAAATATAATAGCTTAATATAACACAAAAATTGAGGGAATAGAGGTAAATTTTTCAATTAAGAAAATTTACTAGTCACCAAAAAAATTAAGAAAATTTACTATGGAAATGTGATCTAATAGTTATTTCATGGATTTCATTAGATTTTTTAATGATTAATTGGAGTTTTGACCAACCTTTAGTTGTTAACTCGGTCAACGACTCAATGTGTTAAACAACAATAATTTTTTAGGAATTTATAATACTTCGACCAAGCAAAATCAAAATTTTAAAAGAATAGGGGCATGACAGTCATTTTGCGTGTTAATGGGTACACAAGTGGAGGAGACGCCATATAAAGACTAGAGACGCCTCCCTAAATGTTCCGATTAACAAACAGTAAACAGCCATCATAAGAATCACAATACAACTAAAACACGAAAGGATTAATAGTCAGAATTGTATACCTCTGTTATCATCAACTAGGGTTCTTGCAAATGGACGCGACGACCACCGTGGTGCGATCGCCCTGCAAAGCGTCGATCCTCATCGGAAGACCCAGCATATTGGCGCCCAACGGCTGCAGCTTCGCCCGCTTTGATTCCAATTTTCGCTTCTCTTCTTCCGCTAAGGTATCAAGTCAAATCCTAGCTGAAGTAGCCATGGAAATGAAACCACTTCATCTCAAATCATATCATATCTTATGACACACGATTAATTAATGCTCCGTAAATGAATTGCATTGTTAAATAGTTGTCAGTCCAAATTAGCATTCCATTATTTGATTGTTGTGTCGATATTTTGCAGCTATGCACTTCTGTTGCTATTCCCAAGCAAGGGCAACGGAGAGTGTGTGTTGGAAATAGAAGAGGCTTAGTAGTTAGAGCTGCATCGTCTCCGGAATCATCAGAGTCCGGTACCAAGATTGCTCCTCTTAAGCTGGAGTCCCCGGTTGGCCAGTTTCTCTCTGAGATTTTGATTAATCACCCGCATCTTGTCCCTGCTGCAGTAGACAAGCAGCTTGAGCAGCTCCAGACCGACCGCGATGCTGATGATCAGAAGGAAGCTCCTGCTGCTTCAGGCACTGATCTAGTTTTGTACAGGTTTGTTGCATACTTGATGGCTGATGTGATGTTATGCTATCTTATTTTAGGTTCTTATGCACAAATGTTGTTTTATCGTTATTGCTTTGTTGCTAATAATTATCGCTAGTTGAATTCTTGCTTATGGGCGTAATTTAGATGAAAGGAAAAAACTCTTATGCACTGTATATGCTTTATATTATGTAGTATAATTATAAAGTATTATAAAACCTTTTTACAGCACATATTCAATTTTTATACCGCCCTTATTTGTTTATTGTAGGTAGAGAGAAGCTTTTACTATGTTCCTCATAAGGCTATGTTTGGCAGACACTTAAAGATTTTAGGGGAAGAAAATTTCATTGGACAAAAATTATGGAATAAAAATTAAAGCAGTAAAATATTGCCTCATTAAAATATTTAGTTGTTGAATTTGTGTGTGTGTGTGTGTGTGTGTGTGTGTGTTTAGTTATGATCCCTAAAAAGATTAGTTTTTAAAAAAGGAAACTCAATATCATGGACTACATTTGTAAAAGCAATTTATGTATTCATGAATATCACCTTTAAAGGAGATAGGGATTCCATGGATAGGATGGAAACATGGAGTTGTCTACTTTCCCTTGCTGTTCTCTAAATTTGAAAGCTTTTTGTAATTTTAAGCCTTGGAGTTGTTGACCAATGACCAATGTGGTGGCTTCAAAAATTTTCCAGGAGAATAGCGGAGGTAAAGGCTAATGAAAGGAGGAAGGTTCTGGAAGAGATCTTGTATGCGTTGGTGGTGCAGAAATTCATGGATGCCAATATTTCTCTGATTCCCTCCATCACCCCTGATCCATCTGGAAGAGTTGATTCATGGCCAAGTGAAAATGGAAGACTTGAGCAGCTTCACTCTGTTGAAGCATATGAGATGATCCAAAACCACTTGAGTCTCATTCTGGGTAACAGAGTAGGAGATTCAATGACTGTGGCTGAGATCAGTAAACTAAGGGTAGGGCAGCTCTATGCTGCATCAGTGATGTATGGTTACTTTCTTAGGCGAGTTGACCAAAGGTTCCAGCTGGAGAAGACAGTGAAATTTCTTCCAAGTGCCGCAGAGGATAATAATGTTGATCAAATTGTCATGGGCGATACAAGACATGCTGGTGGTGAGGACACTCCTCAAGTTATGTCTCATCCTGAAGTCTCTGCTTGGCCTGGTGGTGATGTCAGTCCTGGTGGATTTGGATATGGGATAAAGCCAACCAGGTTGCGTAGCTATGTGATGTCCTTTGACAATGATACACTACAGAGATATGCGGCAATAAGATCAAAAGAGGTTGTGAGCATCATCGAGAAACATACAGAGGCATTGTTTGGAAGACCTGAAATTGTTATAACACCCGATGGGGCAATTGATTCTTCAAAGGATGAAAACATCAAAATTAGCTTCGGTGGTTTAAAGAGACTTGTTCTAGAGGCTGTGACTTTTGGTTCTTTTCTCTGGGATGTTGAAAGCTATGTGGACTCGAGGTACCATTTTGTCTTAAATTAAGTTCTGCTTGCTTCTATATTTCCATAGGCAAAGTATGTATAACCTTAGTGACAAGAAGTCCAAATATTGTTGTTTAGTGTTTACTAATTAATCTGTACATGAAGTCGAAATATTGTTGTTTAGTGTTTACTAATTAATCTGTACATACTATACAGTGATTTTTGCTCTACATTTCCCTTCCCTAACTAAGGAAATGTTGTCGTCATTTGTTTCCTATAGCAAATCCTTTCACAAAATGGTAATTTCACTAATTTGGATTGCTGTTTTCCCGAACTTGTTTGGATATTAGTTGGATATTGGAACCCCTTGATTTGGATATGGCTTTTTGCCTACAAATCGATTGCTCTCAAAACTTGGGCATAGAATCCCTTATACTAAGGTAGTAGTTGTGTTAGAAATATTGGACACCGTCAACGGATTCTTAATTAGTAGTAGTAAAGCTTAGGGTTTTTCACCTTTCTAAGATAAAAATTATCTGAGAGTTCCAATTCAAAAATATTTACATCTGCCCTGTTGCAGCAGTATGTTTTGGTTTTTAAAACATAAATCAAAGCAGAGACACGTGTTTTACTTTTGATTTAAATTAAATACAAATCGCAAGTGTGTTTGTGGTTTGCTCAAAACTCATTAAGCCAGCTTTGGGATAACTAATTTTTATCTATTTTTTAAAAATGTAAAAACCCAATAGCTTGTATACATCACATATCCAGAAAATATTGAATAATTGACTCTCCAATCCTAATACGATAAAATAAATGTTTTATTCTCTTGTACAAAAAAAAATTCTCTTACTCTTGGATGTTGGAAAGAGCAACTCGATTTCCAAGACTTTGAAGCAACATATAACGTTGGTTGTTCCGTGATGAAATATCTTGCATTCTTGACTATCAGTGAAAAGAAACAAAAATTTAGACGTATAAAAGACGCTAGCTTCAAAGCCTTTACAGTAGCAAATCTTTTCAATCCCAAGATTAAACACACTAAACGTTTATCAGATATGACATGAAGAACTGAATTCTAAAATATCACCTACTAATTTGCCGGGGTGTTTGCCCATCTAAAATTCTAAATGGCTATCATGGAGATCTAAACGTTACATGGAAGAATATAAATCCTTTGACGAAGTAAATCTGTGCAAAATCTTGCCATAAACATCATAGAACTCAATGTCAGCATCTGTCTGAGTCAATTTGACAGACATGAAGCCTTGTCCGTCATAGAAGAAATTTACGCCTCTTTTGTGTGTTTCTTTGACGTCTCCTCTCCAAGCCTTTGATCCTGCCCCGCTAGTTAGGAATTGGATAGGGCTGCAAAGAAGTTCATTCATTAGACAAATAAGCGCCGTTTTAAATGGTTGTTTTCTGTATAACTAGTTGCATATCATAGTTTTACCTTTCTGTATCACTTATGTGTTCTAGACAATGATCATGTCCATTCATGTAAAAGTCAACGTCATTTGCCTGAAAATTGATGTTAAAATCAACAGAGTTTTAGACAGAGTAACTAGGAATTATTCTTCATGGAGGCAGGGAGAAGTGAGGATGATATGCATTTTCAGCTTTATGCTTACCTGAAGAAGTGGGAGAAGCTGCTTTCTAAGTTCTGGAGTATCACCGTGATGTCCAACACTACTGATTGCGTGATGACCAACAACAATTTTCCATTTTGCTGTTGATATGCTTAATGCCTGTTCCAGATCCTGGAACATGGTAAACTGAATTTCAGTATATTACTCTCACTCTCACAATGTTCACCTACTCTAATTCGTGCAAATGGTTGGCGTTATTCTTAGCAAGTGATTATCTAGATATCATAATAACAAAACATTAAAATATTAAATTCTAGAGTAGATTTACCGTGGAGGAAAGGTTATTACTGCATTAATAATTATTAAACTAAAATTAACCTTTGATTATACCAAGTCAAATATTCATCCACTCACCAGTGCACCACCACATAGATAATTTAGGCATCAATTCATTAAATTGCTTGGCTACCCTAGAAGCCCCCTGTAATTATAATCTAATCATAATTCATACCTTGAGCAAGTTGGAAATATAAGATTTTGGTGGATTAATGCCCCGCCAATCATAGGTGTGTCCCTCGGGTTCAGTGAAGTACTCTTGAACGAATGGAGTGGTGTCTACAAAGAAAATCTCAACTAACTCTGCAGGAGAAGATGTAGTAACGTTTATGAATTTGAATGCCTAGAAGTAAAAGAAGACGGAAGAGAAAGAAGAGTACCTGAATGTACGATAAAAGACCTTAAACAAAGCCATCTACTATCGACCTCCCTCAGGAATGGGCTCAACTGGGCCATTGCATCGCCCCTATAGTCATGGTTTCCCAGCACTACGATGCATGGGTATTATTAATAAAGGTGAAGAAGAAGAAGAAGAAGAAGAGATGGGAGGAGGAGGTGCAAGAACGAAGAAGAGGTTTTTACCGGTATACCATTGCGTTTGGAGACTCTTTGCTGTGTAGATATTAGTGAAAGATTGTTGGAAGGCAGGGTCGTGGTGGCTGGTGAGTCCATCGTCGTAGAAATTGTCGCCGGTGGACACAACAAAGTCAATCTCAAGCTTGTCTGCGGCCTTTCCCATCTGGAAAGCAACTTGAGATTGGTTGTAAGCACCTCCTCTTCCCCAGTCACCCACCACCAAGAACCTTACAGACCCATCTTCATGTTTCGAAGGATGTGCAAACCTCTGCACATCATTATCACAACACCAACATACCCCAAAGCCTAAGCTTATTGCTATTATTGTTCCAATACTCAACATGCTCGCACGATATCCAAAGGGGACAAATTTCTTATGCTATCTACTATCTCTGCGTTAAATATTTTTATATTTTAAGTAACTCTAACCTTCGAACAACAATATAGTTGCCTTGCATTCATCAGAAATTTAGCTAATCCACATTTAGTTTTCTTTCTTCTTTCAGAACCCGTAACAATCTCTCAATCAATGCTAAACAAAGTTTCGTTTCTTTTATTTTTATTTTTATTTTTTTGAACTCTTAAGTTCTAACCAAACCTTTTTTATCTTAACTTCTAAACAAACATACCTTTTAAACGGTTCGGATGCAAAAGTTGCAGGCCCACAGGCCGAAAGCAAGACCCTGCGGCAGGCCCAGTGCATGAATATTTTTCTCTCTCATTCTTATTTTTTTGGGAAAAAAACAGATAGGTCCCTAACTTTTTAAATTTTTGACAAATACATCACTGACAAAATTTAAATACAAAAAAGTCTCTGACTTTAATAAACGGAGGACAATTTAGTCCTTTCGTCTATTTGCCTCTCATACACTAAACGGAACTGGCTGACGTGGCTGAAACGGTGTCCAGGTGTCCGTTACGGTGCCACGCCCCACGCTGGAAGGGGAATAAAGTTCGAAGGACAAATAAGTCATTGACGTCATTTTACAAATAAAGTTCGAAGGACAAATAGGTCCTTGAGAATTTAGTTCATTATACTTCTATTATACTTCTATTATAAGAATTTAGTTTATAAAATTATGCTTGTATTTTGAAATCTAGTTAACTTGTTGTATTCTGCAATTTAAATTATTTGTATTAAAATTGCAGAAATTGGGCTTGTTATGTTTCTACTTTTTTTCTTAAATTGCATTAGTTCAGTTTTAGTGCATTTGTGTATTATATTAGAATTTGTTAAATTGCATTAGTTCAGTTTTCATCATACTAGTGGCATTAGTTAGCATGAGTTCATTTATGCATCATGTTAGCATTAGTTCATTTGTGCATCATTCATGTATTAAGTTAGCATTAGTGCATTTGTGTATTATATTAGAACTAGTATTTTTATCCATAATAACATTACGAGAATAATTGTTTTTTTTTTTTAAATTATAGTTCACTTTGTTCTAACAGTATGAACTATGCATGGCACAAAAGATTTACAAAATCAAATTATTTTTACAAAAATGTCGTAAGTTGACAAAAGTCTCTGGCTAAGAAGACCAAGATATCTGCAGATAAAAAATTAAATAATAAGATTTTTAGTTATTATTTTTATATGAAAAAGTCTAATTTTTTATTAATAATTAATTTTAACATTCGTTATCTAAAATTTAAAATAATTTAATGTGTATACTTTTACATTTAAAATATTTTAATTGTAAAAAAATATCGAATGATATATTTTGATTTGTCAAATTACTAATATAAAATATAATTATATATAGGGTAAAAATAGTAGAGAGAAATAGAAAAATGGAGAGAGGTAGATGAGAGAATTTAGGAAAAGAGTTTATTAATTTTGAAAAAAAAAATATTTTCTCTCAATTTTAATAAGAGTGTCATGTCACACATTTGATTATTAAATTAGATAGTAATATATGATACATAATCTAGGTATATTTTAATTAGATAGTAATATATGATACATATAGAAGCATAATGAACTAAATTTTCAAGGACCTATTTGTCCTTCAAACTTTATTCTCCTTCCAGTGTGGCACCGTAACGGACACCTGGACAGCGTTTCAGCCACGTCAGCCAGTTCCGTTTGGTGTATGAGAGACAAATAGACGGAAAGACTAAATTGTCCTCCGTTTGTTAAAGTCAGGGACTTTTTTGTATTTAAATTTTGTTAGGGATGTATTTGTCAAAAACTTAAAAAGTCAGGGACCTATCTGTCTTTTTCCCTTTTTTTTTTAATAGTAAACCACAAAGAATATTTTTATATTATTGGAAACATTGCAAGTACACTGAGAGTATCGGTGCTCCAGTTATTTTAACGGAAAAATAGACAAAAATACACCTAGATTTTCACACGGTGGATAGATGTACTCCTAAATTTTTTAACGAGTCATTTGCACACATAAATATTTTTCGTTGTCAATTCTACCCTTCCGTGACCTGAATAAATTTTCCGGCAGTGGTAGAAGCCAGGTGGCACGGTATTGTATGATGTGGCCAATTTGAGGTGACACTGTGAAAAATAGAAATATTCATTATGAAATTTGTTGAAATAAATATAAGAAAAATGAATAATAAAATCACTGTTCATCCTCTTCCTTCTCTAACATATGAACCTTAACACAAGAAATGATAGCAACAATTTTTTAAACTTCAATAAAAAATCTGGTCCAAATGGGAACACCAAAACCAAAAAACTCTTTTGTCCAAAGCAACTAATTTTGAGTTGCAGCCATTGTTCTAGTTCTACTTGATTTTCTTCCACTTCCAATCAAGCTTGTTTCCAGTATTGATCCGTTGCAGCCTCAACATTGCAGCATCAAATTTTTGAGTTGTGGTGGCTCGACAACACTCCCACACTGCCCTTTTAAGTTGTTTATCCTTCCATCTCTTTGTGAAATTATTCCAAATATGCATATCACAGAAGCGATGATGAACTCCAGGCATAACTACTTGTTGCATAGCCGGAGTTAGACGCTGTTCAATTAATATGTGTAAATGCATACCTTTTGTTGGTCACTAATAAAGTTTCAACCATGAAACTTGTAGTTGTCCAAGTCATTGTATAAATGCTCCAAGAACCATTTCCAGTTATCTCTAGTTTAGTTTCTGAATCTACCATGGCATAAGCAATTGGAAAAATTTGGTTGTTGGCATCTTGACCTATTGCAGTTAGTAGAAGTCTTCTATAGAAGCCCTTTAAGAATCTGCCATCAAGGCCAATGAAAGGTCTACACCTTGTGTTAGGGTTCATATGGTTCAAAGAAATTAGAGAAGGAAGAAGATGAACAATGATTTTATTATTCCCTTTTCTTGTATTTATTTCAACAAATTTCATAATGAATATTTCTATTTTTTATATTGTCACCTCAAATTGGCCATCGTGCCATCTGGCCTTCATCACCGCCAGAAAATTTACTCAGGGCATGAAAAGATAGAATTGATAACGAAATTTTATATTCATGTGTATAAATGATTCATTAAAAAATTCATAAATACATCTGTCTACCGTGTAAAAATCCAAATGTACTTTTGTCTATTTTTTTTATTTTAATTGTTAATTTAAATTATAAAAAATATATAATATATATTAATTAAAATCAAAGTTAAAATAATTAGTACAGGTACTATATTATTAAAGGGCAATGCTTTGAGAGTTAAGGTTCTTGAATCCCACTCTTGATACTGAAATTGCTATCCATCTATGATGTCAGAATCCCGAATCTGTCGCTCTGACGGAAAAAAATAAAGAGCAATGCTATGATGTAGATAATCAGTTTTCTCTACACCTGTCACCTGGGGAAGGTATGTAGAGTGTTCTCGTAATGAACACGTGGCAATCATAATAGTTAGACTTCGCAAAGGGAACTTTTTCTTTTTAATATTGTATCACTAGAGGTGAAATCCTTCGTCATGAACCAAATTGTGTGTTAAACACAACTATGGCCATTTACAAAACGTTAATGACGTTTTGTGTTTCTTCAATTAAAATAATATTTTTCTAACAAAACGTCAGTGACGTTTTCTGTTTTAATAATTAAAATAATATTTTTTATTACAAAACGTCAGTGAAGTTTTGTTCTTTGATGATTAAAAAAAAAATTTATTGCAAAACGTCAGTGACGTTTTGTGCTACTACCACAACCCTGTAGAACACCAAAATCATCAAATATTTTTGTATTTCACATTAAAATTATTCATATATAAAAATTTTAGCCTCGCAAAGGTTCCCCATAATACATGTAAAATACGATTTTCGTGGAGAACTCTTTTGGGTAACCAACATTTAATTATTCAATTTATTATTAATTAGTAATTTTAATTTTTTACATTATTATTAAATAATAATTATTTATATTTTATTTTTTAAAAATATAAATTATTAATTATTAATTACAATTATTTATAATTGACTTAATTGATTAGAAATTATTTATCTATATTTTTTTATAGATTATTTTTTTATACTATTAAAGATATGAGATAAGAATTAATGATGTAATTTAAAAAAAGATAATGATAAAAAAATGACAAAAATAACAATTTTTTATTTTTTTCTATTACATATCATGTTTTTATTTATTTTTTATTATAGAGTTTAATTAACATATATTTTTAAAATACATGTTCAATTTATAAATTAAAATTTTTTATTAAAAATATACAAAATTTAAATTTTTAATGTATTTATTTTATAATCATTAAATTAACGTATTTAAATTCTTTTACTAATAATTATTAAATTAAATTAAAATATTTAAGATATATGTTAGTGTTTCGAGGGTTATCTGAATCCTTAATTTGGGTTTGAACGTGAGGTTCAGATCCCTTAACTTAGACCTGAAACGTTGACGATATTCAGATGCTTAAGTTAGTAAGAATTTTAAGTAGAATTTTAGTAGAGTAGAACGTGAGTTATACTTGATTCCAATGTATTTATAATAGAGCTACTAACTACATTTGTTGGAGTAGTTCTATTTTTTTTTTATCTTAAAAATCTATTAAGATTTTTCTTTCAGATATAATGAATTTTTTGTCTTGTTAAACTTGACTTTTATTTATTGGACCAGAATATAAATAGTTAATTAAACTATCCATTTTATGTCAGGATAATTACATATAAGTCTTTATCATTAGCTAAACGCCTAAACCCATTATAAACAATAATCTTTATTTTTTACTAAAAAAATACTTTGCAATATGATTTTAGTACTTACATTATATCCATTTCATGGCACTTTCTTTTTTTTTTTTTTTCAAGAACAATTACTTAATAGAAATAATATAATTATTATTATATAGGTTTTTCATAAAGCGGAAAGAGAAAACATTTAGAAAAAGTTCCCTTTTTTTTTTTTCTTTGAAGAGTAAAAGAAAGCAACCATTATTTGCCCATTGGAATTTTTCGCTCTCTCACTCGAACCGTCAAGCCCATTGCCTTCAATCGATTAACTCTTCACCTCCTTTTACTTTTTTTGTTGTTGTATCACTTGTATGTAGTATTGTGTAATTTTTTTATTTATAAATGATCTTTTTGCGTTGTTGACAATCTTCTGTACTTGGTTTATCATCTTCCCAACTAAGTATTTATTTGGCTGAGATCAAACAAATGTTAATTAAGTGCTTGGATTCACTTTTTTTTGTATGGCTATAAAACATGTCTTCAGATGATTTAAGATGCCAGTTTATATAATGTTATAGATTGTATTAAAAATTTGAAATTGTTTTATTTTTTGCTTATCAACTGCCCAATTTATTACTTAGGATCGCTGATTGTGCTTCTAGCGACAATTTTAGTATAACAAAAATTTTACCGTCATCTTTTTTTTCCATTCATTCACATTTTTTTTTTGAAAAATAAATACACTAGACAAAACAGGGCTACCTAGCCTCTTTTCTCAAATGCCATCTCATCTAAATATCTAATCTAATCACATTTAACCCTATGACTACACTCACTAATTTATCCCTTCCCCGCTGCCTCGCTGTTTCAAACTCTTATTTATATTCTATGATGGCCTCTTCTACGCCTTCAGTTGAAATTGAATTAGAAATCGGATATGCAAATTTCACCCTTTCACTTCATGGATGCGCAATCCCATCCTCTTGACATACAGTATATAAATTGAAAATGAGTTTCGCAAACATATAATAATTAATTTGGTAGATGATTTTTATTGGGTACATAGCTTTTTTTTTTTTTCTAATTAAAAATATTAAAATAAACTATTAAAATTGTCCTTAATTTGTAAAGAGCTCAACAAAAATAATGAGATAATTATTTAAAAAATACATTAAAAATTTAAACCAAAATTCGATCTCAATAATTTTTCATCTCTTTAAAGTATTTTTTTATTAACACAAAAATTGTAAAAAAAATTATTTGGTGTAATCACTCAATTTTAAGGATAAGATGTGATTTTTTGAATCATATTTATAAAAAATATATTAAAATTAAGTATTTTTTATAATATATATTTAATATTATTAAAAGAGTATGTTTAAAAATTAAAAATAATTTTAGTAGTTTATCTAAAATTTTATTAGTTAATAACTTTAATATGTTCTAAGAATACATATTAAATAAACTCTAACTAAAATATAATATATCTAGCATTCAAACTATTATGTCCTAGACCCTTTTTATTATCAACTATGAGTAATTTCGCATGAGGGAGGGTGACAGGGTATTGGATTTTTTTTTTCATTTATTTCCTCATGTTGCATGATATGGGTAGTTGAGAAATGAGAATGTGTTAAAAAATATTGCATGATATGATCTTACAAACACTAAAACATGCACATAAAAATACAAATTATTTTGACTTTATAGGTGCAAATTGTAAAAATATTTCGCACTGTGAGAAGATGCGAAATGTGCTTAACTTTTGTGAGTACGTAACTCATCAAAACCGGTTGCTAAACTTTTGCTAATTAAATAAATAAATAAATTTGACACTAATATATGAGACAAATCAGACAATGAGATGTAATTAGGATTTTGTATTGTTAGTGTTATTTTTTATTTATTTAATTTTTTTTTACTAATGATAATATAGAATTAATTTTACTTGTATAATTCTTTTTATGGTGGTTAAAATAAATTTTCTTTAGTCACCAAAAAAAATAAATTTTCTTTAATTAATAAATTTTATCAAATTTAAAGTTTTATTCTTTTGACCCAATGATAAATTAAATTTGAATGAGTTACTTAAATTAAAAATTTAAAATTTAAATAGAATATATTTCTATTTAATTCAAATTATATTAGATCAAATCAAAATAGTTTGAAAAATAAATTTAAATTAGCACTGTACAATTACAAATCAATTATTTGCATAAAATTAAATTAGATTGAAAAATATAAATTAAATCAATATTATCCAAATCATTTAAAATTATATCATTTTTATAATTTGAATAAATTCAAAATGTACTATAAAATACAGTGTTATTTCGTTGACAATACAAATGATAGATGTAAATATATTCCACTCACTCTAGATTGGTATATACAGTAAAACTCGTGTATAAACCATTGGACCCTTTTTACGGTTTATGCATGTTTTGCATCCTCACAAAAACTGTGGAACCCTACCATAGTTTCTTCCCAAATGCTTCATCAACGTAAACCGTGGAACCCCTCCAACAGTTTACGCGTATTTCAAATATGTGGAACCCTTCCACGATTTACATAAATTTAGAAAAAATTTGTATTTTCGTATCCAAATTACAAAAGTTGTATTTTCGTAATTTTGGAAGCTAAATATTTTATTTTCGTAAATTGCCTTTTATTTTTTCTATTTTTTTATTTCATTTGTCACAACTCTTTCACTTTATTAGTATTCTTAAAAACTAATTTTCTTTTTTATTATGCAATTTCAATCTAAATATTGTGATTTCAATTCAATATTATATTTAAAATAGACTATTATTGATATTTATACTTTTATAAGCACTAAAACACATAAAACTCTCGAACTTTAAATTCCGCACAAAAAATTCAAAAAAATACTAAATAAAAATATATCTACAAATATAATTGGGTCAAAAGAATAAAAAATTTTAAATATTATAAAATTCAATAATTACAGAAAATTTCTTAGTTAACAATAATAAAAAAATATCCAAGTGAAATTCAAATTTTAAAACACAATATGTATATATAATTTTGATTTAATTTGATAATATTTGAAAATTTTATTAAATTTTAATGATTATTTTTAATTATGTCAATGAGTAGATTTTAAAGTCAATGAGCTATAACTTAAACCGCACAGTCTCTCCATACTCATTTAGAAGTCATAGGTTTAAATCTCAATCCTATCTTTGATTAAAAAAAAATTTTAAAAAAAATTATTTCAAACAGAGGATTAACCTAATGTCATCCTTAGCCACCATTTTTTATGCCTCCATAAAACTCACCTAAATATAAACCTAATCTATTATGTTACAACACCCTCTTCATAAGTTCTATCATCTGTGAGACTGACTTGTTCTTCCTTATAAACTTCTTAACTCCACAACTTATGTAAGAATATATAAATTAGTCCATGGAGGTAGAATACAAGAATAATACCAATGTTTCTGTTGAGCCTAATGTATCCAAGCAAAATAAGTTAAGATCAGTGTTTAAGGAAGTGAGAAAGCAAACATGTCTGGCAGGACCTTTAATTATGGTGAATCTTCTTAATTTCGCCATTGAGCTTATTTCCATAATGTTTGTGGGTCATGTGAGCGAGTTGGCTCTCTCCAGTGTTTCCATGGCCACCTCCTTTTCTTCTGTCACTGGCATTGGTTTAGTGGTAAGTTCCTTTATATCTCTTAACACTTTTTACGGTTTCAGTAATCGGATTTTTCTCCTCTTCTTTTCCTGTATAATTTGAATTTATTAAAAAATATTAAATAAATATAATCCGAACTGAACCATCCCAATATTTTGAAAATATTTCAACACCAAACCCGATTACTCCCCTCCATGGCATGGAAACTAGAAGCGATTACTAATTCATTGCCAACTGTTTCTATTGAATCGACTAACCTTGTGTTCAACTCCTTGTTGGTTTCACATAATGACAGATGGGAATGGCAAGTGCCTTGGATACCTTTTGTGGCCAATCATATGGAGCAGGACTGCATGGCATGTTAGGTGTACACGTTCAGAAAGCCATGCTTGTTCTTATCATCTTATGCGTACCCATCTCTATTATTTGGGCAAACACAAAATTCATATTGATTTTATTTGGCCAAGATCACGAAATCTCCACAGAAGCAGGAAAATATGCTCAGTTAATCATTCCATACCTTTTTGCCTCTAGTATTCTTCAGTGTCAGACTAGATTTCTACAGACACAGAACATTGGAGTTCCAATGATGCTCAGCTCTGGAGTAGCTACTGCACTGCATGCTGCTTTGTGTTGGGCGTTAGTGTTAAAATATGACTTAGGGAGTAGAGGAGCTGCCATATCAAATTGTATATCGTATTGGGTGAATGTGTTGATACTTGCGTTATACATTAAGTTTTCTCCAAAATGTTCACAAACTTGGACGGGGTTTTCAGTGGAGGCATTCCATGACATTCCTTCTTTTTTGAAACTTGCTATTCCTTCTGCTGTTATGGTTTGGTAAGTTTCTACTAATTGTTACTTTTCTCACCGTTATACTGTTCAAGATCCTCTACTATAATGAGTTTTTGTTTGGTTCCCATTGTGCTGAACAGCTTGGAACTGTGGTCGTTTGAATTGATGGTTCTCCTATCTGGTCGTCTTCCAAATCCAAAGTTGCAAACATCTGTGCTTTCTATTTGGTTAGTTCCACATTTGATTTAGTTCTCACAATTCTTAGTTCCACATGTTATTGTGGATATTATTATTCGCACCGATATTAATTAATGTTGGAAATTACAGTGTGAATACAGCATCAACTATTTGGATGATTCCGTTTGGATTAAGTGGAGCTATAAGGTAACTTAATTACTGCTACGTGCTTACGAACATTTAGAATTCTGTGACAACAAATGTCGAGATAAGTAAACGATTGTAACTGCATAATTGTTTGTTTGTGTTGCAGTACTCGTGTATCTAACGAACTTGGAGCTGGCAATCCTTGGTCTGCACGTTTAGCAGTGCGTGTAGTGGTAGTAGCAGCCATTATTGAGGGTACCCTGGTTGCAGCACTGATGATAATGATACGCAACGTTTGGGGCCATGTTTATAGTAACAACATACAAGTGGTTCGACAAGTGGGATTTATGCTGCCAATTCTTGCAGCATCCAATTTCTTGGATGGGCTGCAGGGTGTTGTCTCAGGAATTGTTAGAGGATGCGGTTGGCAAAAAATGGGTGCTTTTATTAACTTAGGGTCATATTATGTAGTTGGAGTTCCCTCAGCTATTGTGTTAGCTTTCGTCTTGCATCTTGAAGTAAAGGTATGTAAAATACCAAACTGAAATCTATTGTTTTTATTTGTGGAGAGTCTTAATTACTAATATAAAATCATTAAAAAAATATAATTTAAATATAATATAAAAAATTTAAATATCAATTTTTATATAATAAAAATGGATACTCTGAAGGGACTTTGGCTTGGAATTATATGTGCCCTTGTTGTTCAAGTACTTGGTCTGATGATCATAACTGTTCGGATTGATTGGAAGAAAGAGGTGTCTACTTTTTTTTTTCTTTTTGGTTTTTCTTTGAAATTTTAGTTTTGCCTGTTAATTACTGAAATAGTTAAATTTGTTTCTTTTTGTAGGCAATGGTAACTATGGAAAGAGTTAATAATTCAGGACAGGCAAGTATTGAAAGAGTTAATAATTCATTTATCTAAAAATTTGATTTTATAGCATGTTACTTTTTTTTTTTTAACTTTTTTTCATGTAAGTAATTTTGTGTAAGTGATCATTTTGAACATACATTTATTTATCTATTTATATAAAAATTGATTTTATAGCATATTATTATTTTTTTAAATTTATACAAGGCAAAATTCAAACTCTGGATATTTGTTTAAGTAAATTAGTGATCTAACTACTAGATCAATACAACTTGAATGCAGTATAAAAATAATGAAATTCACATAAAATTAAACAAAAATTTTAATCATGTCAATCAATTAAATTTAATATCTATTATTACTCAATTGAATTAAAAAATAACGATTATATATAATTAACTTTTACATAAAACTATAATAATAACAATTTTTTAGTTACAAATACTCAAAATATATATTATTTGACCTACTTAATCATATTATTTGTTTTTTTTAGAAAAGGGGGTTAATACAAATACCCCAAAGAGAACAAACAAAACAAGGCTAAACAGCTCCTCTTAAATTTGGTTTGATAAAGTTTTTCGAAGAGATGTTTATGCTTTTTAAAAATTTAAATTTTTTATTTTGTATTTGATAAATAAAAAAAAAATATGTGTTTGTACTTGCAACTTTTAAAAGATTAGGGTATTTTGAAAGCACCTAATATAGAACTTTTTAAAATTGATTTGTACTTTTTAAAATTTAAAAATTTAATATAACTTCATATGTTAACTAATTTTCAAATTTAATACTTATATTTATGTTTATTATAATATTTTTAAATTTTAAAAATTATTTTATCAAATATAATTATTATTTTATTTATATTTATTAAAAATTATTTTTAATTTAATTTACTAAATATAAATACTATATTTTTTAAAAAATTATTTTTTAAAAATTAACTTTTATAAGCTACTCTTAAAAAATAAAAACTCTACCAAACCTTATTCTAAGAGTTCCACAAGGGCCTTTTTATTGAAATAAATAAACAAACATTATTTACCTAAATACGCATCCCTAAAAATGGTTACTTAAATATGCAGTACCATTTCTTGGCCATCACCCACGAAATGGGTTTACAAACCATGTCATAGATGCCCCCCACTAAATAGATCCAAAGCTGACAGCAGAAGCGTTGACTACCATTTCAATCCTGCCACCTGCGAAATGGAGGACTGCACATCATTGGAGCCAGCAGCGAAATGGCCACATCAAGAATAGCGCATGCCAAATGGAACATCCAGCTTCTGGCATCCACGAGTTGGGCCACATCTCCAATGTCCGCAAGAGGCACATACTCGTGCATTTCATCATTCCCAGTCAATAAATCATACTTTGTTGACTTGGGGTAATGGTTTGATCGAAGGTCAGAAATTGGTGAAGTTTTGGGAAACCAATCATCTCCAGAATGATCTGAATTATCAGATGCATAAAGTGCCAATTCTGTCTCAGATGTATCTCTAGCTATAGAAGAACTCAATCCATAGTATTTCTGCAAAATGGTCATGGCTGGAGAAACCTTCTCTTGGGTGGTTTAAGGATTGCAGAGGTTCCTTCATGCCGTATTGACCTGCACGTGGGGGTCTTCTTTCCGAGCTATTATCCCTGCAATGATTTTATCCTAAAAAGATTAGTTTGTGAAACCAACAGATTTTGAATTGAAGCAACAGCCTAGAACATCAAACAAAACTCATCCCCAAAGAAAAAAGATACAAGCAAAACCAAGTAGAGTAGCAGCAAGAATTTTCATCAAACTGTAAATGGCGGATACATGGGAAGAATTAGAAAACACAATACATGAGTATATGGTAGTACCCCAACTTTGCATGTCCATTAGGTACACTCGTAGTCGGAGAGGGGGATGGCGGATGTCGTCCCGGTAACGGAATCTTCAATGTCTTCAGTGCAAAGATTTGAAGATCCGTGGCTAACCCGTTCATCCTTTTGATATCAGCTACCTGAATAAGGAGAGTTCAGTATCATGATATCACAGCCCAAAAAGCAATCATCCATGCATTGCTGGCCAGAAGTAAAAAATTTCTGACGCTTTCATTGTTATAGCCTTATAGGCATGTCTGCACATTATACAATCATCTACTTTGTATATTACCATATCTTCATGATAGTGCAGTATCTCTAATAGTAATTTGTATGTTACTGGAAATGAATAAAAATAAATAATATTTGGAAAATGAAAAGTCAAATCAGTTGAAAATCAAATGAATTCAAGTTCTGCCCCAACTTCAAAACAATTTCTACCTATCGTTATTCTCATCTGCATAGCCATTCCACTAATCCCAAATCCCAAAAGTGGAGAATATTAACTTATAGGAGAAAACTTTGATTAAATAAGTAATCAGAAATCGAGCCACTTAACTCAAATGGAAATGGTTTCTTCAGATCGGTTTGTTGGAATAACAAAACAAAAACAAATCAAACATACACAACCTTCCATCATTCCCAAAATAAAAGAGACTTAAATAGTTAAATAAGTTTAAAAAAGCACAACACAGGACACCAAAAAATATTGAAGAAAAGGGTGTAAACAAAATGAAAATAAGACCTCAGAATAAAACCCAGAAGAAAAGGGTAAAACTTTACGTCTTTACCACATTTAAGGCACCCCAAGTTAAGAATCATAAGAAAATAATACACAATAAGAACATGAAAAAAGAAAAATTGAAGTAGCTATATACCTCAACGCCATACTTAATAGCCACACCAGCGAGTGTGTGGAGCTTAGAGACTTGGTGCTCAATATAATTCAACCCACTTCCACCGCCGCCGTTCTGCAACCTGTTCGATGGCGACATCTTCGCCGATTGGTCGCCGACACCAAAGATCTACGATCTCACACCAAAGGAATAAGATCTCACTTCCAATTCGCATGCGCCGTCCTTGATGTGGCCATTTCGCGGGTGGCAAGATTGAAATGGTAGTCAACGCTTCTACTGTCAGCTTTAGATCCATTTCGTGGGTGGTGGCCAAGATATGGTGCTGCGTATTTAAGTAACCATTTTCAGGAGTGCATATTTAGGGAAATAATGTTTTTTGTTTATTTATTTCAATAAAAAAGCCGTTCCACGAGAATCAGAAAGTAGAGCATGTGTAATTGTGTAACATCAGAAGGTGGCCTCTCAAACAAATGAAGACCTATGGGGAGCTCCTGACCTTTTTTAGCCAAGGTGTCGGCTACAACATTAGCTTCTCTAAGAATATGGATCCACTCCACCTTCTGAAGACGTCTCTCCAAGATTGCTATCTCTTCCAACAGCGGTTTGCACGGATGAGAGGCTGGAACTTAATAGAAGACCAAGAATCAGATTCAACAATAAGGTGTTGGAAATTATGTGTATTAGCAATCTGAAGGCCTTTAACAATCTCCCAAAGCTCGGCATGAGTGATGGAACAACTTCCCAAATTACACAAAAATCCAATAATATATCTGCCCGAGTGATTTCAGAACACCCCCCACAGGCCGCACTATTATTGGAGGAGAGGAAAGAACCATCCACATTAAGCTTCACACAAAATCCTGGTGGAGAGACCTAACATATGAGCTTCCCGGAGCTTCTTGTAGCAAAATTTTGTTTGAAGTTATTCTTCAATGCAGTTTGAATGTCTTCAAACCGAGCTTGAATAGTACTAACAGTTGCAGCAGGGAGAAAACTCTTTTCTTCAAAGATGAGGAGATTTCTATAGTACCACAAAGAAAAAGCTGCAACACCAAACCGGCAATTCCAATCACTCTTCGCTGAGAGATTACTAATGAGCCAATCTCTAGCATTGAGGTTGTAAAAGTTTTGAACAAACTGATGCGGATGAAGTAGATTCCATACTATTTTGGCATAAGGACAATCACGTAACACATGAAGGACGTCCTCTATGAGGTAGTTGCAGCGTGGGCAGCTAGCAGAGGCAGATAAATCATAAATGTCTTCTTCTACTGTTCTACATACTGATTGACATTTGTTAAAATAGCATCATTGGCAACTAACCAAAGGAAGGAGCGAATTCGCTCCGGACTTCTCCACTTCCAAATCAGTTTGAAGACTCGATCCGGCGTGCTTTGATCCTCCCGAAGCGAGTTGTAGGCTGATTTAAGGTTGAAGCCTTCTTTCTTTCTTTCTTTCTTTCTTTCTTTCTTTCTTTCTTTCTTTCTTTCTTCCCCCCTCCCTCCCTCCTCTCTACTGGAAAGTTTACTGTATTTTTTTTAAGTATTATTGAAAAACTATCCTTGGAAGGGTGTGACAAAAGTTTCTTAAAGCCCTAAAGAAACAAAGGCCTTCTTTTATTTGTTTGCCCACACTCCTATCTCTACAAGTGTGTGTTTGTCAATGACAATGACAATAACATAATGATCAATTGCCCTAATACCAAAAACAAAAGTGATGAATTGCCTTCATTTTGCCTGATGTCATTTCTCTGATTTACTCCAACAATTAGTTACTAATCTTGTTCCTTGATTTTTTTTTTTTGGTGATAGTATGAAATGAAACCAAAGCCATGATATTAAGATTCAATTAATTTATTTGGCGGAATTTCAATTATTATTGATCAAGTTAAAGCTGAGTTGGGGCTGACCAAATGCAAATGAACAATGAAGAAAAATAAAATGTTCATTAATTTAAGGGCAAAAAACCAGAATAAACCATGGGAAGTTGAAAATTATTTAAATAAGCCAAACTGAAATTCGTTTCTGCAATGAGCCAAACCCTATATTTATATAATTCGAACCAGTGTGATTCGAACTCAATTCATTAGTAATTCGAACCAGAGTGGTTCGAATTATGAAGAGGGAAATTTGTTCAAGTAAATCGAACCAGGGTGGTTCGAATTACTTGGGAAGAAAACATATCACATAATTCGAACCACACTGGTTCGAATTATATAGGGAGAAGCTGCATCAAGTAATTCGAACCAGGCTGGTTCGAATTACACAATTTGAATTCGAACCAGTCCGGTTCGAATTAGTGGTAGACAGTGCAGTATATATATGGTTCTAAACGTGAGTTGCTCTCATAGAGGGTGTAATATGGCTAGTGAGGAGAGTTTTGGGGTTTTGGTTCACCATAGAGGATCCATTAAGAGAAAAACTCGCTCCGGTGTGAAGTTCACAGATAAGGATCCTCTCTGTATCGTGGTGAAACCAACGACGAGCTATGATGATCTTGTTAGATCCGTGCTGATGAAACTCGGTCTGGAAGGTGCGAAGCGAGTGAAGAAGTTTTTCTATCGCATTCCAATCACTGTCTTGCAGGATACGGTGAAGTATGATTGCTTCACGATTGGTAGTGATGAGGACCTGCAAGTCATGTTTCTATGTCGGAGGCAGTTTCCCGAGGTTAGGACACCAGAGTTGTTGGCAAAGTTGGTTAATGTGGTATCCAGCTCAGGGAGTTCGAACCGGAATGCCACCACTGAAGCAGCGATCTTGTTATTGTTAGTGTTTATTGATTTTATTTTTCATGTTACTTGTTATTTAAGATGATTTGTGTTATCTGTTTATCCTTTTACCTTCTAGTAATGAAAAAGTTGCATCTGAATTTGAATTTGGTTAGAAATCCCATGATTGCAAAAGTTGATAACTACAGTGTCATATGATTCAATGATAATACATAGTCACTAATCCACTAGGTAAATAACAGATTTTTAAGTACAATAAAATGAGCATACAACAAGGAAAAATATAACTAAAGTAAATCATCTAAAATACATGAGTGAATCCTAACGTCCAAAATACATGAAATGTAAATCATCTAAACAAGTGGGAGCCTGTCCCACAACGACGGGGAACCCGTGGCCTCTGACCTCTGCGGATGAACGGCTCCTCATCCTCTATCTCATCTGCATCCTCATGAGGGGTAGGCTGTGCAGGTGGCGTAAAATGGAGTGGTGCGACAGACGGCCCGGCGACAGACTGTGATGCAGCGGTGTAAGCGGAATGTGGGGTACCTCCCAAAGCAAACTGGTCACCAACAGGAGTCGTAGCAGGCTCGTTCAGATCAACATCTAAGGGTGCCTGCGTGGCAGGGGTCTGAGGACGCCTCCTGCCCGGCTCGTCCTCCTGCATGATAGCCGAAATCTCCGCCAGAAACCGTGGACTACCGAAGTCCGGATCGAGCGTATCTGCCCCAAGGAAGTCCTGCCACTGTGATCCGGGAATAACCCATGGAGTACCGTCCTGCTGAGGCTGGTCGTCGGTGGGTACTCCAACAAAGTAATGTCCAAAAGGACCGGACCCAAGTCCAGCGTCACTAGGCTCAGCCCCGTCACCCATCCCGGAGCCATACCACTCACCTCCGTGAACCCCATCCTGGGTACTACCACCAGCAACTGAGGCCGCCCCTGCACCATCCCGGCCCTCAGGCCCATGCTGATCATCGTCATCGTCCTGAGGGTCAGGTGCAGCGGCATGAACCGCAGCACGCCCTCTACCTCTGCCAGGATGATGTCGTCGTCGACCCCTAGCGGGGCCGGCCTCCTCGCCAGCCTCCATAGCACGCTCAAGCCAACCCCAGTCACGCTGGCTACGACGTGTGCCCACGCGAGCTCTCCTATCAACCCGCCTCCTATCCGGCACGTCGTCAGGCCGATCCATCTCAGGTACTTGCCCAGCTCCCCGCTGTGAGGCCTCAACAGGAATAGCAGCGGCTCTCGGATCGCCCAACTGCGGATCCGGAGACAAAAACCTCTTCCCGTGCTGCCTCCACCAATCCAAGAACAGATGCGACGGACCAGGGTCAGCGACAACATCGAATCTCAGCACGCTCTCCGTACGGTCCTCCCAATACTGATGCCACTTCTGCAAATGGGACGGGAACCATCGATCGCCGCCTCTGCCGTCCTTCGACATCAGAAAGTCGATGTTCAGGGCGGCCTGTGGACGGGGCTGCACCCCTCCAAACTGCGGAAGAACTCTGTCTACCTGATGCCACTCTATGACGGCAAAGTAGATAAGCGATGTAACAGACCGCCACAGCACCATATGTCGAGGCTCCAAAACCTCGGGATGCACGACCTGAAGTACGTCAGGGCTACTATACGGCATCCAGATAAACTGCACGCAGAACGATACAATGTCAGGGCAACTCGTGATGCCAACTCGTAAATTGTGGTTAAATAAAAAAACTTATTAAGTTACATACTGACCTCTCTATCCTGTAACCGGTCTATCCATAGCCTCCAAGTCTGAACTCTAGGGCCCTTCTCGCTACTGGAAGGGATGTAACCTGACCACCTGCAACATGCACATGTGTTACCGCTACTTATATGTGTGCTTAGGGTATCCAATAGTAAATTGAAATAGACAAAGATTAGGGAAGTACCTCGAGGCCAGTGGCCAGCTAAACGTCTCAAATCCTGCAGGCCTAAACCGAGGAAATCGCCAGAAAATCCATGACTGAAGTAGCTGAAGTGGGCCCGCTAGCTTGATAACATTTCTGTTCGCCACACGGCACATGCACCGGTACAACCATGCCAGTGCTGCAGAACCCCAGCTGTAGGTCCCCATCTCCTCCAGCCTAGCTACAAACGGAAGCCATCTGATGTGAACGCGGTTACCCGACTTGTCCGCAAAAAGCTGCGTGCCCAACAACATCATGATGTACGCACGGGCAAAACGACGCACAGTATCCTCATCAGCTCCCTCCGGGCACTCACCAAACGTCTCCTGAAACCAGCTGCAGTTGACCGCGTACTTCTGAACCTGGCTAGGAGGATGTACCACTCCAAACAACTCCTCGAACCAAACCCAGGCTGGACGGCCACCCTCGATGTATATATGGAACTCTGATAGGCAGCCGCTGACGTAATGCCCGTCCACTGGCAAACCCAGCTGGTATGCCACGTCCTGCAGTGTGATAGTGCACTCTCCGAACGGCATGTGAAACGTGTGAGTCTCCGGACGCCATCGCTCAACAAACGCACTCACAAGGGCCTCGTCCAACCGGAACCATCTATCGTTCAACCTTGCAAGATGGTAAAGACCAGCCATCTGCAGGTACGGAACGTATCTGTCATCCAGGACCATGCCCTGCTGCCGCCGCATGCTCCTGATGCATCGCTGAGGCTGCAGAAGAAATGAGCCGCATTCTTAGAACCAGCTTAATTACCGGTGACAAACATAACCAACACGATAATTGATAAACCAAAAAATCTTACTATGTATAGACGCTTAAAAATACCAAGAACGAGAACAATTTGCATAAGAAACTTAAATTAGAAACCCCCATAGGCTACTGACATGAAAGATCTAACATTATAAAACCACAACTAAACCGCCTACATAAACCACTACTAGAAACCACTAACGTAAACCGTTAACGTAAACCGCTTACATAAACCACATACATAAACCAGTAACATAATCCACTAACATAAACCACTAACATAAACCACTAAGATAAACCACCAACATAAACCACTAACAAAAACCACTAACGTAAACCGTTAACGTAAACCGCTTACATAAACCACATACATAAACCACTAACATAAACCACTAACATAAACCACTAACATAAACCACTAACATAAACCACTAAGATAAACCGCTAACATAAACCACCAACATAAACCGCTAACAAAAACCACAAACGTAAACCGTTAACGTAAACCGCTAACATAAACCACATACCTAAACCACTAAGATAAACCACTAACATAAACCACTAAGATAAACCACCAACATAAATCACTTACAAAAACCACTAACATAAACCATTTACAGAAATCACTAACATAAACCACTAAAATAAACCACCAACTAAACCAATATCTTACTCGCATGCCAAACCACAAACTCACATGTACCGGTAAAACAAAGTTATTTTCGTACTAACCTCTTCGTTGATGACCCCAGCTATATGGGCGACTCCGTCCAAGCGATATAACCGCGCTGGATCGTCTTCCATGAGCAGAATATTGCGTTCAGGTCTTTCGCGGACAGAATCTGGGTCGTTTTCTCTGAGATTTGGTGGGGCAGGGGAAGGTGAGAATGGTTCGAATGAGCCTGATTCGAACTCCTTATATAGCCAATTCCCTAGTAATTCGAACCAGGGTGGTTCGAATTACTACCAACGTTGCTTAAGCGTAATTCGAACCAGGGTGGTTCGAATTACATGAAGAACACATTTCCCCCTAATTCGAACTGGAGTGGTTCGAATTACTTGCATAGGTAGTTCGAACCAGTCTGGTTCGATTTACATTCAATTTTTTTTTCAAAATTCGAACTGGTCTGGTTCGAATTATTTGAGGATGAAGTTCGAACTACCTTGGTTCGAATTACATAAAAATATGATCTGGCTCATTGCTGTATCGATTTTCAGTTTGGCTCATATAGGTAAATTTGGATTGATGTTGGCTTATTGTAGTGTTTTGCCCTTAATTTAATTTGGGTTTGGGAAAAGAAGCACTAAAAAAAAGATGCGCATGTGAGTGGTTGACAGCACTTCTTTCTCTTTTTAAAAAACGGAGGCCCACATCCAGAACCTTACATTTTCAATCACTCTCCTAAAACCTGCAAAATAAATCTTCATGTTATCATTAAAGCCCGTCAAACATGCTCTGCCTACTATAAATAAGAAGTAAATGTGAATGAGGGAAAAGTTTAGGGTCAGAAATTTTCATGTTTTTTAGTCAGCACTTAGTGCATGTTTGGGCGTTATTATTTTATTAAAAAAAGATCTTTTTTTATTTTTTAACGTGTTTGGCAAATTTCTAGTAGTAAAAGTAAAAATATTAGTAAAATAAAAAAAAGATCTTTTTTGAGAAGCTGTAATTTACATCTTTTTTTAAAAGATCTTTTTTTCTTTAAAAAAAGATGTTTTTCATGTAATAAATGAACAAAAAAGTACTTTTATACTGTTATACCCAAACATAATTGATAGATAAAAAGACCTTTTTACATGAGATGTCCAAACATAAAATTACTTTTACTTCTCTATAAGATCTTTTAAAAAAAGATAACTCGAAAAAAGATCTTTTTTTAAAAGCTCACCCAAACAAGCCCTTAATCATCAAAATAAAAGTGAGTAATTTTTCATAATTAGATGTAATCTTACACTATTAAAAATATTATTGATGGCCAATTGATGGTTACAAAATACCAAAATTGTTGGCCCCTAGCATTCCTCGTCAAAGAGAGCTATTCCCATAAAAATGTCAAAAATATTTTTTTAAGATATCTTTTAATAATTAAAATTCAATACATATAATTGATTAAATTGTATTATTTTTATTAAAATTAGACCGGATAAATTAGTTTAGCCAAAAAATCAATAAATTAAATTTTGAATCGGTCTAAAGTAATTTTTTTTATAAAAATGACTACAATATTCAAATTATAAAAATTATAATAACTAAAATACTCTTATTATATATATATTTTTTCTTTTTTTGAAAACTCTAAATCTTAACCCTATGACAGCAAAGAAGTAAAGAACTATAATTTAGAATTTTCAAAATTATATATATATATATATATATATATATATATATATATATATATATATATATAATAGGAGTATTTTAGTCATTTTCTATAATAAGGGTATTGTAGTCATTTTTCATAAAAAATAATATTGATTTAGACCAGTTCAAGATTTGATTCAACATCTTTTGATCAAACTAATTTGTCAGGCCTAATTTTGATAAAAAAAAAAAAACACTATCTAATCGATTATATGTGTTAAATTTTAATTACTAAAAAACATCTTTACAAAAAAATATTTTAGACTTCTTTATCTGAGTGGCTCTCAATATTAAATCTATATCCAAAAAATTCTGGTTGACAAAATGGTATTTGACCTTTATTATTAACAAAATGACTCTCGAAAAAATTTAAAAGTTGACAAAATTACCTAAATATAAAAGCATGACATCACATTAAATGAAAAACGTTGATCTAACAATAAGAAGAGCTTTAGTGATAGCGACAGAAAACTCCAATGGTGTTTCCAGCAAGAAGGGGAGCTTGCAGCTGCGACAATGGCATTTTCACATCTCATTCTCTCTTAGTATCGCAGCCCACCTCTCGTTTGTCTTTCTCTCTAGTTTGAAGAAGAGAAAAATCGAGAGAGAAACAGAGGAAAAAAGAAGAAAAAAGAGAAAAGCAGAAGACGAGGGCGCCGGCAGAAGGAGGACTACTGCTTACCGTCACCGTCGTTGTCGCGGTTGCAAGGGGAGAAAGCCCAAAGAGTAGAGAGAGACACAACTTAAGAGAGAGATGCTGAAAGGGCACGGGCACGACGGAGAAGAGGAAGGAGGGAGCTATCCCGTCGTTGTCGTTGTGCACTGTCACCGCCCCTGGAGTCAATTGGAGATGCCGCCTTCAACGCAACAAATAGAACATGAGGAGAGAGAGTGAGCTCGATGTTCTCTTCTTCTCCCATCTGTTTCTCTCTCGGTCTTCTTTTCTTCTTTAAGCTAGAGAGGAAGCGAGAAAGACGAACGAGAGGTGGGATGCGAGATTGAGAGAGAACAAGATGCGGAAACGCCATTGTGGCAGTTGCAAGATCCCTTTCTTGTCGTAAATGCCATCAGAGCTCTCTGCTGTCATTACTGAAGTTCTTCCAATTGTCATATCAACGTTTTTTGTTTAATGTAATGTCATGCTTTTATGTTTGGGTTATTTTGTCAACAACAAATATCGAATATTATTTTGTCAATACCACAATTTTTCGAACACTGATTTGATATTTACTTCTAAAAATAATAAAAGACCACCTAATTTTTATTTTCACTTAATTCTATAATAATAATAAAAATAATAAAGGTCCACCTAGTAAAACATTTTAAAATGTTTAAATCCTTAGGAGTTGGTTCTCATGGACGATTATGGAAAGACATGTATGTATAATCACTTATGTTAAACTCGTAATGTATCAATTTGTACTAATTTGATATAATAAATTAGGCATAATATTTTGTGAAAATAAGTTTTTTTAAATTTAAGGGATAAGTACGATTTTGGTCCCTCACGTTGAGGGTCAGAATCGAAATCGTCCCTCGTATATATTTTGATTTAAAATCATACTTAACGTATTTTTTTGTATTAAAATCATTCTTTTAAATTTTTTTGGACAAAAATGTCCTCCACTACCATCAGCACCTTTACCTCCATCACCACCAGCACCTTTACTCCCACCACCACCTTTACCTCCACCACCAAGAAAAATAACATCAATAAAATCAACACAAATTCAACAAATCCAAAAATCTAAAAATCAGAAATTCAACAAATTAACACAAATTCCCCAAATTCAACAAATTCAACAACCAAATCAAAAAACAACAAATCAAAATCAGAAGCTGAAACAGTCACAAATGCAGAAGTAGAGGCAGTCATAGAATCAGAAACAGAAACTCAAGCAGAAGCAGATGCAGAAGAAGAAGATGTTAATGCAGAAGTCAAAGTTGCAGAAGCAGATGCAACAGAAAAAGAAGCAGAAGCAGCAGAAGAAAAAATAGAAAAAGCAGATGCAAAACCACCGGCGCTTGGCCACCCATCCCAGCGGCGGCGACGGAGCGTCCGACCACCAGTGACGCACTCCACCGTCGGATCCCTCTCTCTCCTCGGCCACCCATCACCCGCGGACCTGCGACGGAGCATGCGCGGACCAGCTCAGCCTCGGATCCCTCTCTATCTCCTTCGCGCGCCGCCCTCCTCGCGTCGTGCTCCTCTTCCTGGCGACGCACTCCACGGCGGCAGAAGCATGCATGAACGGTCCTCCCTTCCACCGGCACTCCCTCTCTCTTTCCCCTCTTCTCTGCTCCCCATCACAAGCCCTCTCCTTTCTTCTTTCTTCCGGTGACGGTGACGGCAGTTCCAAGTTTCGCCGGCGCCGTCCCCTCCCCCCTTCCCCTTCGCATTTTCTTTCGGCCCCCTACCCCCAAAAATGCGTTTCCTCTCCCCCTCCCCCAAAACGTGTTCTTTTCTCTCTTTTTTTAATAAAATTTTTAATTTTTTTATTATTAAAGTAGGGATATTTTAGGAATAAAATTAAAATTTTTTTTAAAAAGGACGATTTTAATACAAAAAAACACGTTAAGGATGATTTTAAATCAAAATATACACGAGGGACGATTTCGATTCTGACCCTCAACGTGAGGGACCAAAATCGTACTTATCCCTAAATTTAAAATAACATTATTATTATCATTCGGTAATAAATGTAGTGAATGTGTTATTTTACATTTATTCAATATAAAATATAAATTGAATAGATTGACATTTATAATATCGTTGTATCATAATTGAAAAAATCTAAAAAAAAATAACATATATAAATGTATTATTAGCATATTAATTTTACACTAAATTTTTATATCAAAAGTTAATGAAAGTGTATTAACAATTTAAGGTGTGTTTGGCAAACGCCTTAGGAAAGAGAGAAGCACGTTTGAGCTTCTTGAAAATTTCACTTTTATATTTGGCAAATTTCATTTTTCTGAAAATGCACGTTTAGGAGAAGCTAAAATTTGTAGCTTCTGCGTTTCACGTTCATGATGGTTGATTTTCTTTGAAAAATTAGATGAAAATTTTATTTCTTTTTTACCAATTCTACCCTTTATTTCTCCCATAAAAAGAATACTAGTAACTATTACTTTCATAATTCTTTGTAGTTCTTATTACCTCTTCACAGTTCTTTGTTCCAATTTTTTTCATCAAAATCATCCGTATTTGTTTCAATCACCAGCAAATTGAATATTTTATTTTTTTATTATTTTCAGTACTCATTTTCATATTTTAATTTTTATGTTTTTTATTGTATTTTTTTATTTATAATATAAATATTTTTATATTATTTGTATTGTATTCTCATGTTATGTCTTTGAATGAGTTTTTTTATCATTTACTATACTATTTTTTATATGTATATTTTTGTATGAAATATTTTTATTTTTGTTTGGCTTTGTTCATATGATTTTTTATTTATTTTATTGTATTTTTTATTTACATGACAAATATTGTTGATTTTTTTATTTTGTATGATGCTCTGATTTTTCATGTATTTTAATAATTTTTATGATATTTTTATTATTTTTTGTTCATATAAATTTTTTTCTATCCTTTACTGCATTGTATTTATGTTGTATATGAAGTTTTTTTATTTTTTTATTGTATTTTTTTGTTCATATAATATATGTTGTTGGTTTTATAAAATTTTTATTATTTTTTATCTGTATGATTTTGTTCTATTCTTTGATGTACTCTATTTTTATTTTTATTTATTTTTTATTTTTTATTTTGACTTTGTAAAATTTGTAATTGTGATTATTATATACTACATTTATTTTTTATTTTGTACTTTATTTTCTTTTTGTTTGACATTATAAAACTTATAGTAATCTTTTCTATATTTTTATTTTTTATTGTATTTCTTTTATTTATATGATAAATATTTTTTATATTATGTTTTTTAGTGTTCTGATTTTGCATGTATATAAAAAAATTATTATCATTGATGTCTCTTTTAATAATTTTTCATCTAAAAGTAATTTTAAGTAGTACAATCCAAACAACATTTATTTTACTATAATCAATTTTGATATAAAGATTGTCAAACATAAATCACGTTAATTCAAACTTACTTTTCATCAAAATCAATTTTGCGAAATCAATTTTATGCAAACTGACGTTTGCAAACTGTAATCCAAACACACACTTAGTATTTTACTAACTTCAATAGAGAAGCAATTACCATATGTTGTTGTGTTTTTTGTTACACATTTTATTTCAAGTATGAAATTAGAGTTATAGATAATAAATAATTATATCTACAATTAATAATGGTAACATGTTATTAAAATGAAAAAATTATTTCTCATACTTAAAGATTATCCATAGTTTTTTTTTTTTTCCCACGGTATCCTCCAGCCCGACAGCCCGACAGGCCAAGGACTAATCCGTCGCGGTACTGAGCTCCATTTAAGGGTTTGCCGCTGGCCAATGAGTTGCTGCATGCACAAGGCGGAATTCGAACCCCCGACACTTGCTTAAGCGGACTAGTGAGCTAACCACTAGACCAACCCAACTTGGTTAAGATTATCCATAGTTAATTATCAATTCGGCACCCAAAAGATGCATGCATTAATAAAATGGTATCTGACCAATGTTATTGACAAATTGGTCTCTACAAAATTATTAAGTTTGACAAAAGTGACCAACCTAGGCAACCTTTAACTATGTTGGATGACGTTAACGTTAAGGAAAAGTATAGGGTACCAACATATTATCTGCCAACTTATTGCCAACAATAATTAATTATTATATTTTAAATACATATATAAAGAGACACATCCAGAAAATATATCTATAAAGACACTTCTATTAAACACAACCATAAAAAAGATATTTTTATTAGACACATCCACGAAGACACTTCCATAAAACACAATTATAAATAAGAGTTGGCAGAAGTTGGCAGATATGTTGTTGGTAACGTAGCGGGACCGTAACGTTAAAATTTTGAATTGATAGTCAATAATTACTATAATTACAAAAATTAACCATATTTTTTTATTTTTATAATTTTAAAAAAAATTCCAATATCTCCTTCTTCTTTGTCATCCAACTTTCTTTTTTTCCTTACCAAAACTCTCATCTCTACTTCTTCTTCGTCACCCCTAGTCTCTTATTCTTCTTCCTCAATTTCCTCACTACCAATCCCCTTAGTCATAACTCTCATCTCTTCTTCCAACTTAATCACTCATTCGAAGAAGCTACAACGAAAAAAGACAGGACAAAGGCAAAAACGGTTGCATGGACAACAATTCCTCATCAGCTCCGTCACCTCCTCTTCTCTGATTCTTTCTCAACCTCTCAACGTGGCATCCTTCTCCATTCATCTTGTACCCGGTTACATTAGCAATTGCTTCTTCCATCGTTAGTGGCACTGTCACCTTCTTTCTTTTCTTTTCCGTTCTCTATTTCTCTTTCTCGTCATCTCTTTCTATTATGTCTTGTCATCTCTCTCTCTCTCTCTCTCTCTCTCTCTCTCTGACAGCAAAAGTGGCGACAATGGCATATCTATAGATTGGGCAGGAGTCGACAGCAGAAGCAACAGTACATTTGAGACGCAGATCTGAGACAAAGGATAAAACCTAGTAGTAGCGGTGACGACACGATCCTTTTTTGCTATCGCCCTCCTTGTTCATCTTACTTCCCTCTCTCTTTTTTTCTTTGATTTTTTAAATGGATATAGTGATTTAATGTTGAGATTTAAATTTAGATTTGTTGTTGCCATGATTTTTATTTGAATTTGTTGTTGTGCTTTGAATTTGGATTTGTTGTTGTTGTGCTACTATGTATTAAGCAAAGAGGAAGAAGAAGATATTTTTTATTTTGTAAAAATTATATTTAATTGTACTTTTTAATAAATAATTGTAGGAATAATTTTTATAATTATAATAATTGTTGACTACCATCTCAATGTTTAGCGTAAATGTCATCCAATTTAGTTGACGCTTAGTCACTTTTGTCAAACTTAATAATTTTTTAAGGATTATTTTGTTAATAACATCTTCAAAACACTATTTTGTTAGTGTTTGAGTCTTTCAAGTACCAAATCGGTAATTAATTCTATTTTCAAAATCTTCTTTGAACATGACATTATTATTGATGATTTTGGATTGTCGTCTTTGTCTAAAATTAGAACCTTCAAGCCGTTGTGATTCTTAATTCTTGACAAAGCAGTGTAAAGTTGTCTACGGGTGAACAGTGATTTTTATAAGTAAAGTCCTACATGCGATAGTGATTGACCCTAACTTTTGTTGATGGTCATTTGCAAAGCATATTGCTAGTGAAAATTGTCCCTGTTGGAACTTAAATGAGAATCCTAAATCTGAAGGTATCAAGTCGATTCTTGGAATGTATATTTGGTTACCAATATTTCTACTAGTCACTATTGTTGCTCCAATTATGTTTTTGTCAAGTTTATTGACTATTAACCTTGTCCCACTGTATAAATCAAGTTTGGTTTATGTTTTACAATAGCATTACAGTGACTTTTGACTTCAAAGCTAACTTGTGATTTGGTAATCTCAAATATTTGATGTCATTTAGAAACTCGGATGTGAATCACTCTTATTGTACATCTTCATTCTCATCGATTTGACATGTGTCAGAACTTAGATACTACTTCCATACTTAAAAAGATTGTCAATACAAAATCATTTAACTTCTTGACACTGAAGTGTGGATACAAGTGACATGTTTTGCAACTATTTTAGATATACAAAGTCTACCAAATGAGAAAGAGAGAGTCATCAATAATTATAATCAATAGTTTATCTAGAATTTTAACTTTTAACTCGTCACCAACAGTTAAACTAATATCCGTTTCGAATATCAAGTATCCAATAGCAAATTTCTTCTTATTACCAACATGTTGATTTGAAGATTTAGAAGTCTTATGTTCATATTCACCTTCAGAACCTTACAGCATGACCAGAGATGGAATCGGTTAATAACTAACGATAATATATCATGTGTACTCAGCTTTCGGAATCACTGGCGGTATCTATCAGAAATCACCTTTAAGAACCACAAAGATGCCACTAGGGATGTCAAACAAGTCAGTTTTGATCCATTTAGGTTCGGTCTGCCTAAATTCCCGAATTATAATGGTTAGCCCATTTAAGCCTATTTTTTTCACATGCCATAATTTTTTAGCCATAACTATTTATGGTCATCCTGACGAGTTAAACGGGGCCAACCTGTTTATTTTTTATTTTTGATTTTTTGAAAAATATTTTTGTCAAAAGAATCCTACTTTTGGATTAAAAACACTTAAATAAATGATGAGTCGGATTTTTGGATTGAAAATATTGGCAAAAAGGTACTTTTTTTTTATAGAATACAATAGAATTTTAAACATGTCACCTATTTTGTTCGCAAACTGGCCCATTCAACTCGCCATTTTTTCTGGTTACTCGGGTTGGGTCTGTTTACTCATAAATTTAAATGGGTCTAATTTTTAGAGGTAAAAGTCCACCTATTTAAACGAGTTGGCCCAACAAATTTGGTCTGTTTTGACGGTCTTACTTATCACCAAATGGCTAATGTGTCTTATGTTGAACGATAATTAACATAAGATCTTTGAGCGTTGGATCAAGTGCTTCAAAGCACATTTTGTTAAGCGATTTTCATCCCAAATTATTAAGGTATTTTGGATGACCAGTTTAGCCTTCAAACTATTATGCTTGATGTTGCAAGTTAATTCATCAGTAATTGCGATGGATATTGAAAACCTAAAATAAGTTATTCTGTCGCAAGATAAGAGTAAAGACACAATTTCACTGAATGTAACATTTAAAACAATTTTGTATGTAAACCGAATAGCATAAGAAACTCCATTCTAAATAAATGTCTTATTACACCGATCGCGAGCATACCCATAGATGAAATAAAACCTATTAGCTATATTTGTACGTATAATTAAACAACAACTAGTTTATTATTTAAAAAATATTATACGTATATTTTTTATTTTCGGCATTAAAAATTTTTGATATCATAAAAAAATATATAAAAAAATGGTACAAAAATTATTTTTCTGAATTTTAATTATAAATAAAATTAATTGGTTATAAATATTATCTTTCACTACAAGAAAACGTAGAGTACCGTTAGATTTACTGTCAATTTTAGCATTGAACATTAGCAGCGAGATTTCTGTCGAATTTACTGTCAGATTAGACAATAAATTCGTAACCCTAAAGTATTACCATCAGAACTCCATTTCCAATGGTAACGTCAACCGTAATATTTGGAGGGAAAAAAGAAATTTTTGCACGCCCACTACCGCTCAGATGTATCAGCGGGTAGATCCGACGGTAACCTTGTTTAATAAAACGCTGCGTTTTGGGCATATGAAAAACGTTACCATCGGATTAATCCGACGGTAATAGTGCCCTAAATGAAAGCGAGAACGTCGTCTCTCCTATTTCGAATTTCTCCTTCTCTATCTTCATCACCACCCTCTCTCTCTCATCACCGCCTCCACCTCTGTTCTCTGCCCCTCCCGTCGTTGCCAAGAGCACCGCCGTCGCCACCCCTTCTCCGTCCCGTCAACCCTTTACGGCGACCCCTCTTTCTTCTCATTCTTTCCCTCCCTCTGTCTCTCTCCTTCACTGTCACTACCATCTGCTATCACAACAACTTTGGCGACCACCACTGCAACATCCACGTCTTCTCTTATTTCTTGCTCTGTTTTTCATTACAGGTTCTTGAACAACTTTTTTCCAATTCCTTTCATTTTAGTTTAATTTAGTTTAGGTTTTAGTAGAATTTCAATTTTAATTTTGAATCAGTTTCAAAGTTTGTTCAGTTTAGTTTTCTAATCTTAGTGGATTTAGGTTGATTAAGTTAGGTTAGATTCAATACATTAGGTTTTGAATTGTTGAAGGGTTTGGAATTATCTAATTGTGTTAATTGCTGCGTTGATGACTATTTTGCTGAGATTGTTTGATAATTGTTTAATTTTGGTTCAATTTAGTTTAGATTTAAGTAGAATTAGAATTTTAATTTTGAATCACTTTCAAAGTTAGTTCAGTTTAGTTTTCTAATCTTAGTGAATTTAGATTGATTAATTTATGTTTGATTCAATACATTAGATTTTGAATTGTTGAAGTGTTTGGAATTGTCTAATTATATTAGTTGCTGCGTTGATGATTGTTTTGCTGTGAAATTGTTGCTAAAATTGTTTGATAATTGTTTAATTTTAGTTTAATATAGTTTAGGTTTGAGTAGAATTTCAATTTTAATTTTGAATCAATGTCAAAGTTAGTTCAGTTTAGTTTTCTAATCTTAGTGGACTTAGGTTAATTAAGTTAGGTCAGATTCAATATATTATTAGGTTTTGAATTGTTGAAGAGTTTGAAATTATCTAATTGTGTTAATTTGCGCGTTGATGACTATTTTGATGAGATTGTTTGATAATTGTTTAATTTAGTTTAGGTTTGAGTATAATTAGAATTTTAATTTTGAATCAGTTTCAAAGTTAGTTTAGTTTGGTTTTCTAATCTTAGTGGATTTGGGTTGATTAAGTTATGTTTGATTCAATATATTATATTTTGAATTGTTGAAGTGTTTGAAACTGTCTAATTGTGTTAATTGCTGCGTTGATGACTATTTTGCTGAGAAATTGTTGTTGAAATTATTTGATAATTTGATATATGCAGACATGATGACAGAAACAGGTGCTGCGGATCAGGTTGCTGGTCGTGGTCGTAATAGTCGATGTAGAGGGAGGGTTTCTTCTAGTACTCCTAGGACATCTTGATCCTCTCCCTCTACCCCAACCACCCCAATCACGCCATAAGTTGCGGGTTTAGCAGACCAGCCCTTCATCATGGTCCCTAACCCCAACTACGTGCCTCCGTATATGCTGACGCCGCTACCTCCTACCGCTCAGCAGCTCGCATCCACGGAGACGCCGCTTCCAGCAACTGAAGTGAGGTAGTAGCTAATTCCCCTCCACCACCTCCCATCGTATGGTTGCGCATTTGGCCTGATGGTGGCACGGGATAAGTATTACGTTCAATGCTCATGTATTTCTTGTTTATGGTTATCGTTGAAAGTGCCTGAATTGTTTCTAGTTTAATTGATTTAGGTTTGAATGCTGGTTATTGTTTTTAAGTATCAATACTTATGATTAACTTTATTGCTAAAAATTTGTGAAAATTGATTCCTATTTAATGGATTTAGGTTGATTTGGAATGCTGATTATTGTTTTCATGTTTAGTTGATTATGATTAACTTTATTGCTGAAAATTTCTGAATATTAATTCCCGTTTAGTGGATTTAGGTTGGTTCGGAATGCTGGTTATTGTTTTTAATTTTAGTTGATTATGATTAACTTTCTTGCTGAAAATTCCTGAAAATTGATTCCTATTTACTAGATTTAGGTTGATTTGGAATGCTGGCTATTTTTTTTTAAGTTTCAATAATCATGATTTATGTTTAGTGGATTTAAGTTGATTTGGAATGCTGGTTATTGTTTTTAAGTTTAGTTGATTATGATTAACTTTATTGCTAAAAGTTCCTGAAAATTGATTCCTATTTAGTAGATTTAGGTTTATTCTTGTTTGTAGGTTGTTGTTAGGTTTTTGCTTAACAATAATGCGTGTACTCAGAAGATGACCAATGTCATCAAGCTGATATAAAACCAGCCCTGACCCAGCTACACGAAGATTCTTGCTGAAACCAGGAAGCGCTGGTTTGAGAAATGGATGGTGATTACTTTCATTGTTTCTATTTCAAACCTTTTTAGCTAGTTTATATCATCTATCTTGTTTAGCTAATTTTAAAGTTTCTTGGTTGCAGCTTCACTTTATATGGGATGCTGAGCACGACCTGGCCATATGGAAGATATTCGACCATAGAATGGGTCAGCGGCTCTAGTAGATGCTAGATGATGTTCGTCATGAGTGGGACCAGCGGACGGGCTAGCTCCAACCGGATATAAAGAAGGCCCTGTCAGCTCATTGGGAGACCGATGATGGATTCAGGCATCTGTATCTCACCAACAGAGCTAACAGGGCATCGTCTAGGTCGTTCAAGTATACCGGCAACTCGACGACCTTCATGAAGGCCAAAGTCAGGCTGGTATGTAGTTTTTTTAATTTTGTTAATAGCTTCGTTATATTCCTTTTGCATATCATTACAAGACATTCTAATCATTTTGTATTTCAATGCAACATGTGTAGTTGAAGTCGTTGGACCGCGAGGCCTTATTGGCAGAGACGTTCAAGTACACCCATATGCTGAAGGAGAATAAAGCAAGATTTGTTGATCAGCGTCTCAGGACCATTATGTGAGTAAACATACATCTGATTATCTTTTGCTATAAAATTATTAGAGATTAACTGTATATATGTTGTACTAATCACAATAACTTGTGTTAATTACACAGAAGTCATACACACAGAGACTAGAGGCCGCGACTCAGCAGTCTCAGCAAAGTGAGGAGGACGCCGCTGATGGCTCTGCGGCTTCTGTCGTCAATCCCGATGTGGTTTGGCATGAGACCGCCTCAACCCCGTACAAGAACTGCGTATACGGGATGGGGTCGTTATTCGCCAGCAACCTCTGCACCTCGACGTTGAGGCTATCGTCAAGCTCCACCGCCAATCGAGCTGTACAGTCCGAGGATGGCGTGAATTTGAGGCTGCAGGTGCAGGAACTCCAATGCAGCCTTCACCAACAGGCTCAGGAGTGTAACGATTATCGAGAGAGGTATCAGGAGACCTTCACCCACGTGACATCTACAGATGAGCTCATACTAGAGTTTAGGGAGTCGATGGAGCGGATGCAACGTATGAAGGCTTAGATGGAGGTGTATCAGGCCCAGATGCGCGCTGCTGGCATCGACTCTGCTGGCGGCAACACCGCTACTGGTGGCAGCAGTCCTGCTAGTGGCACATAGACATCACCGACTTCTGCGCCGCCAATTTAGGGCCACGAGACTGACGACGACGACTACCTGAATTTGTAGATATTAATTTTTTGTTTTATTATTTTATTGTAAGTATTTAATGTATTTGATTTTTAATTTATTTGAACATTATATTATTTATTATTATTATTATTATTATTATTATTATTATTATTATTATAGATGACTATGTATATATTAGAAGAATATATTTGTTAACCCAAATCACAATGCATTATGTTAGGTTGTGTTTGTTTGCGAATTGTGGGCTGAATTGGAAATTGAAAAACTAAAATTAGTATTATGTTTGGTGGTGATAAGTTAAAGTTAACATTAATATAAAATTTTTGTTATTTTAATACTTTTAAAAAGTAAGAATACAAGAGTTTGAAAATTTTGGAGACTTAAGATTGAATTTTTTTAATAATATTTTTTTTGAAAATATTTATTTAATTTTTTAAATTTTAATTTTACTCCTTTTTAAAATAAATTGAGACATATTTTTTTATATTTATTTTAAATTAAATAAAATATTAAAATATAACTTAATTTTATGTATCTTAAATCAAATATAATACAAAGATTTAATTAAGTCTTTTTTAATGTTGTCTTGCAATTTCATGTTTTTTTTAAATAGCTTTAAGGGTGTCATATTCTTTTTTTTGAACTACTTAAATAAAGACGTCTAAAACGTCTTTTTTTTTAAAGATGTTTTCTAATAATTAAAATTTAACATATGTAAACCGTATTATTTATGTCATAATTGGATCGGATAAACCAATTTGACAAAAAATCGATAAATCAAAATTTAAATCAGTCTAAACTGATATATATTTTTTTATAAAAAATTGACTATAATACCCTAATTATAAAAAATGAATAAAATATTCATATTATATATATATATATATATATAAATTTTGAAAACTCTAAATCTTAATTTTGTGACAGCACATAGAAAAAGAAAAGTTAGTTTTTTATAATAAAAATATTGTAGTAATTTTTTATAAAAAATATTAATTTAGACTAATTTAAAATTTAATTAATTAATTTTTTAGCCAAATTACTAAAAATTATTTAGTTAATCTAATTTTAACAAAAATAATATAATTTAATCAATTATATATATTAAATTTTAATTACTAAAAATCATATTAAAAACACATGTTTATGTCTTTATTTTTTTTTATTATTATAAATCCTCCGTACCAGAAGTAAAAATAACGTCTAATCTTTTACTATCCTCTAATGGTTACTCTTTTGCTGTCTGCTTTTCTTGTTTCTTTTTTATTTTTATTTTTATTTTTTACTTTATCATAGTTCACACTTGATTGACACAGAGGAGAGAGAAGGGTGAGTAGGGTTTTAATCTTCACTCTTTTTTCTCCTTTTCCCCCTTTTCTGAATTCCTGAAACAATTTCCGAGTCTCACAGATTGTGAAGATACCCACAAAAGACACAAGCTAAATTCCAAAACTCCTTTTGTTTGCCCCAATTTATCATCATCATCATCTGCTTCTTTCTTTGCTAACCCTAGCTTAGTGCACTTCAATTTTTACCCACTCTCAAACCCTAGCTATTCAGACCCATGACCCATTTCATCTGAATTCACCATCATGCTGCTTCCATTTGAGTCCACTACAGTCAAGTAAGTTCAACACCCCTTCCCACATTACCAAAGTTCATTCCTTTACTCTTTCATCATCATTATCTTCTTCAGTACTTTTTTTTTTTGCTAGCTTTTTTTTATTTATTTTAATTTTCTTGGATAATGTTGGAATTAGGTGCATGTGCGTTATTTGAGAGGGAAGAGGAGAGGCATGGAAGGGGGTGACCGTGGGCTTCTCCTAGCTTGCGTGATTTCGGGGACCCTCTTCTCAGTTTTGGGGTTAGCTTCATTTTTGATACTATGGGCTGTTAACTGGAGGCCTTGGCGAATTTATAGGTAATCCAGTTGAAATTGTTGGTTAAAGAAGGATTTTTTATATGCTTAATTAGCCTATTTGTGGTCTTGATCATTCATTTATGGCTCAAGATTGAGTCTTTCTCCCAAAATGCTGTTGAATTGTGATATGCCATATGATTGCTATTTTAGTGTTACTTGCTTAGAAACAGTTGAAAAGTTTACTGACATTGGATGCTGAGTGTTGTCTTCTCCAATTACCCAATAAGTATGATATTCTTGGCTACATTTGTTAAACAATTAGATCATTTAGGAAGCAGACATAAATTACGCCCATTTGGCGCAGACTTCTAATCGCATGAAGGTTTTTATCTGGGTTTTAGTAATCCGGAGGGGGAATTAATAGTTTGTTGCTTCCCAATTCTAAAATGCTCTGCTGTATTTTCAGTCATGCTTCTTTTAAGTTACTTTTTGTGGGGTTCTATTTTTGTAAAGTTTCACATCATTTATTGATCGTGTTGAGAGTAGAGGTACTACGGACAGAATGGATGCAAAATGTAAGATGAGCTGCTTTAAATTCTGAAGTTTCAATGTCATATATTTGTGGTTATATTAGAGGAAAACCTTTTGTATTCAATAACATATTACACTAAATCAGATGCTTATCCAAATTTCCTTTCATTTTTTTGTATAAGGAAAAGATTATCCTGCACACTTGTGGAGTTTTCGTATAAGACTCCTATGTGTTGGTTTATCATTTAATCACATTGTGCATACATGGTAACCCCAATTAAGGAATATCATATTATACATTCGAGATTTTAAACATTATTGTTGTCATATTTACTTCTTTATTGGAGTGTTAGCCTTAGAACAATGACAATGTACAACATGGTGATCAGGTATCTAGTTATAGTATCAACTTCCTCCTTCATGGAAGGTATGCCCTGTAAGGATCCAGGCTTGTAGACTGAGCTGCTATTTCATTCACTTCTGTACCTGAGATAGGAATGCTCAAAAAATTGAATATCTTATCCCTTTTCCAATTTAATCTTCTTTTCTGTTCTCTTTTTGGTTATATATTATTTGAAATTTGTAGTTTACATTGATAGTAATTGATGTAAGTGGAACATAAGAATAAATACAGATTGAGGTATCTATTCCGAGTTGTATCTCTCTAGATATCCAAGGTTTGAATACTTTTAATTGGTATCTGCTACCACTTTGAGAAACTGAGTAATTATAACTCTTCTTTCACATGATCTATATGATATTCTTTTTAAATATTTATTGCAACCACAAGATGGCAACTGGGTAATTGAACATGACAGATGTCATTTCTCTGGCTCTCTTGATTGACCAAGTGGTGAACCAAAACATTATACAGATTTTGATTGGTAGGAATCTAATACCAGTTCCAGAAACCAGATAAGCTATAATTCTTCTTTGATGTGATGATTTATGTGATCTCTTTTTGAAATATTGTTTGCAACCATGGGATAAGAACAGGACAATTGAACATAGGTTCAAGTTTTGATCCACCTTTGAGTCTTTCTTTGTCATCTTATATCATACATTGTTTGAGAAGAAATGCAAGTCCTTTTGTATGGGATTAACCTATGCTATTTAAGTATCCTGAAGTTGTTTATATCTGTTATTTCTTTGTTTCTGTTTCCAGTTGGATCTTTGCTCGGAAATGGCCGAATATCCTGCACGGTCCTCAGCTGCATTTGCTCTGTGGCTTCCTGAATCTTTTGGCATGGGTGGTTGTTGTTTCTCCAATTCTGGTGCTTATCATTTGGGGATCCTGGTTAATTGCAATACTGGGTCGAGATCTGATTGGTTTGGCCGTAATTATGGCTGGCACAGCTCTTCTCTTGGCATTTTATTCAATTATGCTCTGGTGGAGAACCCAGTGGCAAAGTTCAAGTATGTATTTGCTGGCCAATTTGTTATATTACCAAACTATACTTTGTGTTTTGTTTCCAACTTATGGCTTGTATGTTCTATTTAATGTACCATTCTACACTCTGAAATTTAGTCAGAGGCTTTTGTTGCATTACTCCGGTCGATTCTTTCCCAGGGGTGATCTCCCACCAACTAGACATATTGGCAGCTGTTGGTGAACAATTGGAACCAAACGAATAACCTTGGCAGTGGAATATTAATATGATTATGCCACAATGGGTAGTATCACATTAAAATGTTAGGGTTTAAATGAAAAGAAAAGTATGGGATTTCTATTAGAAAACAAGGAATATACAATATTAGATTGATGAAGAACATCAGAAATCATTCAAGTATCGATAGGTCTAGTTCTGTGACTGAACATGGCTTTTTGTTATAGTGTGTCAAAGTCATATATCTGTTGATAGATAGCAATAACGTTAGATTGAGCAAGTCTTTCATTTAATCCTACATAAAATATGCAAAGAACAAACAATAGGGAGTTTTGCAATTTTTCTCTAATCTACACTTATAATTTCTTTGGGAATGTTACTTGTGCTTTAATTTCTCTAATCTACTCTTATAGTTAGTTTCATCTTCATTTTGGATCTAAGTATAATCATAGCTCATGTCCATATTTTCCTTTGACAGGAGCTGTAGCCATTCTCCTCCTCCTAGCTGTTACTCTGCTCTGTGCGTATGAACTTTGTGCCGTGTATGTTACAACTGGTCCACGAGCATCTGACCGTTATTCTCCTTCTGGCTTCTTTTTTGGAGTTTCAGCAATTGCTTTAGCTATCAACATGCTATTTATTTGCAGAATGGTGTTTAATGGTATGCTTTTGAGTCATTTTGTTCATTTAGAAGTGATTATCCTTATTATATGCCTTGATTGTATAGATATTGCATGCTGGTGTTCATTTATTTTGTAAATGATTTGATTCCATTTGTTTTAAGTTTCATTAAGTGGAAATCTTACCAGGTTTATTATTTGTAGGTAATGGCTTGGATGTGGATGAGTATGTAAGAAGGGCATACAAATTTGCTTATTCTGATCAAATTGAATTGGGTCCTGTGACATCTTTACCTGAACCACCGGACCCAAATGAGTTATATCCTCGACAATCGAGAAGGTATGCTTTAGTTCTTGCTCTCACTTTTGACTATCCTAGTGGAGACAAAGTAATTTTCAATGTTTTTCTCTGTGTTGACAGGGCTTCCCATCTTGTACTTCTCTATGTTGGCTCACTTTTTGTTCTGCTAGTATATTCCATTTTATATGGCCTAACAGCAAAAGAGGCAAACTGGCTTGGAGCAGTTACATCAGTTGCTGTTATTATTCTAGGTAATTTAATCAGTTCTATTATTAGTTCTATCTATTTCTTTAGATGTTTCTTCTGTAGTTATTAGATTGATTTATTTGATTCATTCCTTTTCTTTTCTATTGTTTCCATGTAGACTGGAATTTGGGAGCTTGCATGTATGGTTTTCAACTTCTTGACAGTCGTGTTGCAGCACTATTTATTGCTGGAACATCCCGCGTGTTTCTTATTTGTTTCGGAGTGCAATACTGGTTAGTGCCTTAAATTGAAACATATAACCTTTTATCCAAATTGCATGTAGTGTGGTTTCTTAATGTTGAATGTTGCTTCTCCCTGTTCATAGGTATATAGGGCACTGTATCAGTTATGCCGTTATGGCTACTGTACTTCTAGGGGCTGTTGTTTCTCGTCATTTATCAGTGAAAAATCCATTGGCTGCGAGGAGAGATGCCTTACAAAGCACTGTGGTTCGCTTGAGAGAAGGATTTCGTAAGAAGGAGCATAATAGTTCATCTAGCTTCTCTGAAGGCTGTGGGTCAAGTATGAAACGGAGTAGCAGTGTTGAAGCTAGTAATCTTGGTAATGTCATTGAAGCTAACAGAGGTTTGGCTGCAGCCGATACATGCAATTGGAATAATGCCCCATCTCAAACTGCCAGTTTGCCAGATGGAATAAATAGTGACAAGAGCATAGATAGTGGCAGGTCAAGTTTAGCAATACGTAGCAGCTCATGTCGCTCAGCTGTTCAAGAGGCTGAGGCTGGAACGTCTTGTGATGATAGAACTTTGGATCCCAATAATTCCGTGGTGGTTTGTTCAAGTAGTGGTGTTGATAGCCAAGGGAATGAATCTAGCACATCAAACTCTGCAAATCAACAAACATTAGAATTGAACTTGGCTCTTGCTTTCCAAGAAAGGTTGAGTGACCCTAGGTTTGCAACTATGCTTAAAAGAAGTACAAGACAAGGTGATCGGGAGTTGAGTACTCTATTACAAGATAAAGGCTTGGATCCAAATTTTGCTATGATGTTGAAAGAGAAAAGTTTAGAATTAGATCCAACTATTCTCGCATTATTACAGAGGGGTAGTCTTGACGCAGATAGAGATCATCGTGACAATACTGATAATGCCAGTGTTGGCAATGCCGTGCCTAATCAAATTTCATTTTCTGAAGAACTGAGGTTGCATGGGCTTGAAAAGTGGCTTCAGTTGTGCAGACTTGTATTGCATCACATTACGGGTTCTCCAGAGCGAGCATGGGTTCTGTTCAGTCTTATCTTCATAGTCGAAACAACCATTATTGGTGTATTTCGTCCAAAAACAGTCAAATTCGTTAATGGAACCCACCAGCAGGTAAGTCTTGAGCTCTCCCTAAAATAATTTCATTTTGGAAGCCTAATTTCTGTTTTCTTTATTAAAATTATTTTGGGTTGCTACTTGTGTAAACATAGCTGTGAATTTATTTTCTCATCTTGATGTGTTTGGAATCACTATTGCATGCAGTTTGAGTTTGGCTTGGCTGTGCTTCTGTTGTCTCCGGTGATATGTTCAATTATGGCTTTCCTACGATCACTTACTGCAGAAGAAATGGCCATGACTTCAAAACCGCGGAAGGTGTGGACTTTATATTGAATTACATGCAAATGCATCTACAAAAAAAATTAATATTGAATCATTCAGCTTATCTTCAGATTACGTGTTAATGATGAATTTGTTTGAAGTTTAAGTACGTAATTAAAGTATATTCTCTTGGATTTCTGTTTATGTTTCTAATTTGCTATTCCAGTATGGTATTATTGCTTGGCTGTTCAGCACTTGTGTTGGATTGCTGCTCTCTTTCTTGAGGTAATCCCTATGGTTTTTCAAAGTCATTCATAAGTTTTAGTTTCAATGTAATTTTGCCAAAGTTGTACTGGAGTACCTGGCATAGTTACCTGTGTATCTTTTGTGCAGCAAATCGTCTGTTCTCCTTGGATTGTCTTTGACTGTGCCTCTAATGGTGGCATGCCTTTCTATTGCAATTCCTATATGGATACGTAATGGTTACAAGTTCTGGGTTCCCCGAGTGAATTGTACGGGAAGTGTTGGAAATGATCGCATTCCTGGTACAAAGGAGGTTAGTTCTACATACCAAGGGTGTGTTTCTGGTTGCTACTTAGTTGGTTGAGGTGGTTGACCATGACTCCCCCGGTTCCCCAACACGCACAAAAATAAAAAATGGTTTTGGCTTGACATCCACCAAAAAAAAAAAAGGAATTTATCAGATCAGTGATGCATATACTTAAAGCTATCTTATTAGTAAACCGGGAGGTTCTAATTCTTGCAATTTATTGCTTTGGGAGAAGGGTGTGATGTGATGGTTTTTTTTGGGGTTCAAGTAAATTTAATTTGCCAATGCATAATTGTCTATTTCACTTTTACAGGGTATAGTTCTTATTGTTTGTACGTCATTATTCGTTGGATCTGTACTGGCTCTGGGAGCAATAGTTTCTGCAAAGCCTTTAGATGATTTAAGATACAAGGGGTTGAATGATGATCAGAAAAGCTTGACCTCCCCATACACATCTTCTGTTTTTCTTGGGTGGGCTATGGCATCTGCTATTGGTTTAGTTGTTACTAGCTTGCTTCCAATAATTTCGTGGTTTGCAACCTATCGCTTCTCTCTTTCCTCTGCTATCTTTATTGGATTATTTGCAGGTATTTTTTCATTCTGCATATACATGTTCTCACAAATGGATATATTACCACACATATTTATCATTATCCTAGTGCTGATATCTTTTTTTATATTTTCTTTTCTGATTGTAGTTATTCTCGTAGCATTTTGTGGTGTGTCTTACTTGGAAGTTATCAAATCTAAAGATGACCAACTTCCAACGAAGGGTGATTTTTTAGCTGCTTTACTTCCTCTAGTCTGCATTCCAGCCTTGCTTTCACTTACTTGTGGATTGCTTAAGTGGTTAGTAAAACGTTCTTATATTTATCATTGTATCATTATGTTTATAAAGAAATGGCTCAAACTCTGCTTTTAGTATGATTGGTGCTGATCCTTTCAAAATGCTATTTATAGGAAGGATGATGGTTGGAGACTTTCTAGAGGTGTATATATCTTTGTTATAATTGGTCTGGTGCTTCTGCTTGGTGCTATAGCAGCTGTTATAGTTTACATCAAACCTTGGACTGTGAGTGCTGTGCCCTTGTTGTTTTAATCTTCTTCTTTTTTCCTTCCCAATGAGTATGACACATATACCTTTTGCATATTCTTATTCTCCCCTTCATAATTTTTTATTAATTCATTTTGGATGCAACTTCTTTCCAATTACTACAGATCGGGGTAGCCTGTCTTTTGGTACTTCTCCTCATGGTATTAGCAATCGGTGCTATCCATCACTGGGCATCAAATAATTTTTATTTGAGTCGGACACAGATGGTCTTTGTGTGCTTCTTTGCCTTTCTGTTGGCTTTGGCAGCATTTCTTCTTGGATGGTTTGAAGGTGCGTGTGGTTTATAGTATTAGCATCAATAGTCATGCCTTAAGTTAAAACTAGTTGCTTGGCTGCTCAGCTCATGATATTTTCTTCCTTGTTTAGGTCAACCTTTTGCTGGAGCATCGGTTGGTTATTTTTCATTTCTTTTTCTTCTTGCTGGACGGGCATTGACAGTAAGTTATTCCTTCAAATCTTTCTACCCATATGATAGGAAGCAAGCTATTTTAAAAATATTTATGCGTATTTTTATTTGCTTACGGATTGTATTTTTTCTTCATTTTTTCTGTTCAGGTACTGCTTTCAAATCCCATTGTGGTATACTCTCCCCGAGTTTTGCCAGTCTATGTGTACGATGCTCATGCGGATTGCGGAAAGAATGTCAGGTTTAGTCACGACTTCTTCGTTAATTCTGATCAGTTATTGTTTCTAAGTTTGTTGGTTCAATTTATTACTTATTTATTTTTTCATGTTATCTAGTTTATTACTTGTATCCACTTCCTGTTTCCACTATTTGCAGTGTGGCCTTTCTCATGCTATATGGGATTGCACTAGCAACTGAAGGTTGGGGTGTTGTTGCCAGTTTAAAGATTTATCCACCTTTTGCTGGTGCTGCTGTATCGGCAATTACACTTGTTGTTTCATTTGGGTTTGCTGTCTCTCGTCCGTGCCTTACACTTAAGGTTTGGGAACTAATTGTAACAAAATCTCCTTGCCAGCAATCGCTAATCATTATGTGATAACTTCTCTATTCAGAAAAAAATTATTCTAATTGTAACCATTTTCTAATTATGTACAGATGATGGAAGATGCTGTACGTTTTCTCAGCAAGGAAACTGTTAATCAGGCAATTGCTAGATCAGCAACAAAGGTGTGTTTGTGAGGACTCTACTGTGATAATATTTATGTTTTCTGTTTACACTCACCATTGTTTGGATTGCTTCACAATTTTATGTTTTTGTACGTATTTATTTTCCATGGTGAGTTAACTGAGATCGTGTGTAATTAATTGCATCATAGACCCGGAATGCTATATCTGGAACTTATTCTGCACCTCAGAGGTCTGCTAGTTCTGCAGCACTTTTGATTGGAGACCCTACTATTATGCGTGATAAGGGAGGAAATTTTGTGCTGCCCAGAGCCGATGTCATGAAATTAAGAGACCGTTTGAGAAATGAAGAATTAGTTGCAGGTTCATTTTTTAGTAGATTTAGATATGAAAGGACATTTCGCCATGAGCCAACCAGTGTAGATCACAGAAGAGTGATGTGTGCTCATGCAAGGATCCTGGCTCTGGAAGAGGCCATTGACACTGAATGGGTGTACATGTGGGACAAGTTCGGTGGTTATTTGCTTTTGTTGCTTGGTTTAACATCCAAGGCAGAACAAGCACAGGTAAAAAGAATAAAATGCTGCTTGCTATGGATGGTACCCATTCTTTTATTCATGTGACAACGACAATCCTTTTTCTCTTGTAGGATGAGGTTCGTTTGAGACTCTTTCTAGACAGTATTGGATTTTCTGACTTGAGTGCTAAGAAAATAAAAAAGTGGATGCCAGAAGATCGTAGGCAATTTGAAATTATTCAGGACAGGTACTGCCCCGAATATCTAATGATCATTTCTAGTTTTACGGAGTTTTTCCTGTCTAAATATACTGTTGTGTTTTATAGTTACATACGAGAAAAGGAGATGGAAGAGGAGATCTTCATGCAGAGACGTGAAGAAGAGGGGAGAGGGAAAGAAAGAAGGAAGGCCCTGCTTGAAAAAGAGGAACGCAAATGGAAGGAGATAGAAGCTTCTCTGCTCTCCACCATTCCGAATGCTAGCAGCAGAGAGGCTGCAGCCATGGTAGCTGCAGTGCGTGCAGTAGGAAGTGATTCTGTTTTGGATGATTCCAAAGCTCGAAAGAGGGTTAAAAGCATTGCACAGAGAATACGTCTTTCGCAGTTAGCACATCGTGCACTACAGGTTCCACACCCGATTTGCCATTACTTAAGAATTTTGATTGTAATTGGTTTGATCATTTCTGATGCTAGTGGCCATTTGTTTATATTTACAGACTGGAGTGACAGGTGCCATATGTGTTCTTGATGATGAAGCAACTTCAAGTGGCCGGCATTACGGTCCAATTGATTTGAGTCTATGTCAAAGTCAGAAAGTTAGCTTTTCCATAGCAGTGATGATTCAACCTGAGTCTGGTCCTGTCTGTCTTTTGGGCACGGATTTTCAGAAAATTATTTGCTGGGAAGTTCTTGTGGCTGGTTCTGAACAAGGTATTGAGGCTGGGCAAGTTGGACTCAGATTGATTACTAAACGTGATAGGCAAACAACTGTCACGAAGGAGTGGAGTATTGGTGCAACATGTATTGCAGATGGAAGGTTTGGCCTTTCTCTCTATTTTTATGTTTCATGTATTTCTGGCTTGAAGAAATTCAAGGTTTCATCATTTTTAGCTTACATGAGTTGTTTTCAGATGTGTGTCGGAGATTTGCTTGCTTCCTTGTTTTTTAATATTAGTTTTTTCTTATTGCTTTTGTGATATGATTTTTTATTAGTTTTTTCTTATTGCTTTTGTGATATGTTTTTTTTTATCTTTCTTATTGCTTCTTTTGCAATTCTTTTCTCTGATTAAGATTTTTGGTTTCAGGAATGAGTCAGTTATCCAAAACATTATGGTTTCTTATCTGTTTGTATACTTCCGTAACTGAATTTATCTTTTAAAGATTGCTAGCTTGCTATTTTCAGTTTGCAAATCAGCAAGTATGACAATAATATATAGAAGTCCTTTAGGATTGTTAAATACATGAGATTGTATCGATTAATCTGCTCTTTTCTTAATAGAAGTGTTTAATATGGAATTTGGATAGCTCTGCACTTATGCTTGACACTTGTTTTAATGACAGAGAACTACTGTCTCACTGTCTTTTACATTTTTGTTAATAAATATCTTGCAGGTGGCATATCATAGCAATGACAATTGATGCTGATTTAGGTGAAGCAACATGTTATACAGATGGTGGATTCGATGGCTACCAAACTGGATTACCTTTGTGTGTGGGTAGCAGCATTTGGGAACAAGGGACAGAAGTTTGGGTGGGAATTCGACCACCAGCAGATATTGATGCTTTTGGTAGATCAGATAGTGAAGGGGTTGAATCTAAGATGCATATTATGGATGCTTTTCTCTGGGGAAGGTGCTTAACTGAAGATGAGATTTCTGCTCTCTATACCTCAATTGCTTCGGCAGACTTTGGTGGGCTTGATTACCCCGAAGATAATTTGCAATGGACTGATTCACCCCCGAGGGTATGCTTCCCTTCCCCCACAAAAACACACGTACACAAACAAAAGCACAAAGAAAACATGTTAGTAATTGAAATTTGAAAATAATAAATTATATAGACAAAATAAGATATCTTAAATACTGCAGGATGTTATAGACTTCTAGTGATTCACATGTTGGTATCATGCTTTATTCCACATAATTTGCTGTCCGCTTTACTATAAATATTAAAGCAAAACAGTGTACTCAGCTAAGTTTGCTTTGTTGCATTTTTGCTTAGGTTGATGGTTGGGACAGCGATCCTGCTGATGTAGATTTATATGACAGAGATGATGTGGATTGGGATGGACAATATTCTAGTGGGAGGAAAAGGAGGTCAGATCGTGATGGTGTGGTGGTGGATATAGATTCCTTCTCTAGGAAATATAGAAAACCCAGAATTGAAACACAAGAAGAGATTAATCAACGGATGCGATCAGTAGAATCAGCCATCAAAGAAGCTCTCTCTGCTAGAGGAGAGTCACGTTTTACTGACGAGGAATTTCCTCCAAATGATCACTCTTTATATGTGGACCCTGAAAACCCTCCAGCAAAATTACAGGTACTTCTCTTCATTATGATTGGTTATTTTTAATTAATTTTTATCGTTTTTCCTCCCCAACTATCTTATCATGGCCTTTTATACATAGGTTGTTTCTAGGTGGCTGAGACCAGGTGAAATTGTGCGACAGAACCATCTTGATTGCCATCCTTGCTTATTTTCAGGAGCTCCTAATCCTTCAGATGTTTGTCAGGTGCTGTTTAGCATCTTGCAAGAACTCTACAACAAATGCTTCTCGATATGTATATGTTTGAAGAAGTAATTTTATCTTGCAATTTCTCTCAATAGATGTTCTGTGTATTGTATAGGGCCGGTTAGGTGACTGCTGGTTCTTGAGCGCTGTTGCTGTTCTAACAGAGTTTTCACGTATATCAGAGGTAATCATCACTCCAGAATATAACGAGGAAGGGATATATACTGTCCGCTTTTGTGTGCAGGTAATAAGCTAAAATGAGTACAATTTGCATCTCTTATTTGATATACTTTTCATGCTGCTGTATCATTCTTTTCCCCATCTTCATAAAGTTCTCTTTTGATAATGTTGTCTGAAGGACTGCAATCAATATGATAGTTTCTAGTATAATTAATTTTTTTTTCCGGCATTTTAGGGTGAGTGGATCCCTGTAGTTGTTGATGATTGGATTCCTTGTGAATTGCCGGGTAAACCTGCATTTGCCACTAGTAAGAAGGGTTATGAACTTTGGGTCTCTATATTGGAGAAGGCATATGCCAAGTTGCATGGCTCCTATGAAGCACTTGAGGGTGGGCTTGTTCAGGATGCTCTTGTTGATCTTACCGGGGGTGCAGGGGAGGAAATCGACATGAGGAGCAGTGAAGCACAGATTGACCTTGCAAGTGGTAGATTGTGGTCTCAATTGTTACGCTTCAAGCAAGAGGGTTTTCTCCTTGGTGCAGGAAGTCCTTCAGGCTCTGACGTGCACATCTCTTCCAGTGGCATCGTGCAAGGACATGCATACTCAATCCTTCAGGTAATGGGGGAAGTCTTATATCCACTGTATTTTATAATAGGAATGTTCTTTTAACTTTCACTTCTGTCATGAACTTTCAGATAAGAGAAGTGGATGGCCATAAACTCGTACAGATCCGAAATCCATGGGCAAATGAAGTCGAGTGGAATGGCCCGTGGTCTGATTCATCTCCTGAATGGACAGATAGAATAAAGCACAAGCTGAAGCATGTTCCACAGGTAATTCTTTACATTTTCCAACGGACCAGTCTTACACTTCTACTCGTCAGTGTTTCTTTATGAACAAGCAGATTATTTGGCTGCACCGTGTTACCATAATTTACCGACTCCGGTTGACTTCCCCATTACTCGTTTTTACAGTCAAAAGATGGTATATTCTGGATGTCATGGCAAGACTTTCAGATTCATTTCCGATCAATATATATCTGCCGTGTCTATCCACCCGAGATGCGTTACTCTGTTCATGGTCGATGGCTTGGTGAAAGTGCTGGTGGGTGCCAGGATTACGATACCTGGCACCAAAATCCACAGTTCAGACTAACTGCAACTGGGCAAGATGCATCTTTACCAATTCATGTATTCATTACCCTAACTCAGGTACAAACGGTATTGAATATTCAGTATTGCTTGTGTTGAACATATAGTAGTGTATTAATTTCTTTGAAATCTTCTGTCATCATATTTATAGGGTGTCGGATTCTCAAGAACAACCGCCGGATTCAGAAATTATCAATCCAGCCATGATTCTTTAATGTTCTACATCGGAATGAGGATACTCAAAACTCGGGGACGACGAGCAGGTTTCAATATATACTTGCACGAATCAGTTGGTGGGACGGACTATGTTAATTCTCGAGAAATATCCTGTGAAATGGTTTTAGAACCCGAGCCAAAGGGATACACCATAGTCCCTACTACTATACATCCTGAGCAAGAAGCCCCCTTTGTACTTTCTGTTTTCACCAAGGCATCAATAACTCTTGAAGCTTTATAGTACCTAGGGGATGGCTTATATGTTGTGTCTTTTCCGCTGCAAAGATTCTTTGCTTGGGCTCTCGGCAAATCGGCGCATGCATTGCTAACCCTCCTCAGACCAATTGGGTAATTTCTCTCATTGAACTTAATTTCTTCATTTTTTGACTGTCTCCTAACATTGATTTTTATATATTCACAGGCTGTGATGATGCAATTCTTAATGATGAGGTTCAGCATTGAATTCCTATTCCTTATAGGAATGAAATGGCATCTGTGCAAGAGAGACAAAAGGGTAAAAAAGCTTGATCTTTTCAGTGTGAATCTTGTTGAAGGGTGCTTGTGCCAGCATTGGAGAAGGCTCTTATGGTGATTTGATATGTACATAGAAGTGGTACTATAGAGGTATACTTGTAACCATTTAATCAAAGTGGGAAAAGGAAAATAGCTGACAATAAAATAGGTAATTACTAACACCTGGTGAAAATGGAGGTCAAAGGGGGATTTGGGAAGGGTAGGTATAGTAACAAGCATTGAGTAACTCATTGTAAATTTCAGCTGCCATTTTGACAACTGCAGAAGAAAAATGTACAAACATTAACAATCACGGGTTCCTATTAGTCGTGATATTGGCAAAGTTTTGTAAAAATGTCTTTTTAATCTAATTTGATTTTCAATTATTCACAAAGCTATGTTAGTTATTCCTTTACCCCATTTTAATTTTTTTAAGCTGAAGACTGTCTGATAGAGATTAATCTGGTTTTGAATAATTGTCCGATGTGTAACATCATGAGTCTTGAGATTTCTATGTTAAACGTAGATATTTATGAATATTGTTTTTTTGCTTCCTGTGTCATCTGTTAGGCTGCATTTGTTTTTGAGAACAGGACAAGATAAGACACTGAGAACAAGACATAATAGATACTTACTAGTGTAAAGTCCGCACGTTGTGCAGGTTGTGATTGTTAATTAACTGACTGTATTGGTTTGTTGGGTTTTTATTCCTTTTATTTACAGTTAAGTCTATTTTTTAATCCATGGTTTTGTACTTTAGAAGTTTTTCTTGTTACAACATTACGGTCAAAATTCATATCTATTATTTAGTTGAGATATATAGAATTTGATTGCGATATAGTTTTTTCCATAGCCGCCTTTTGGTTTGAATCAATTAACGACCACCACGTAACCAAAGTGGTTCCAAACTTCCAATACTCATCTAATGGTGTCTTGATATGACATGAAAATGAAGTTTGACCTTGTGCTGTCACTTCATTGAAATCTTATTTAATAATATATAAAAAATATTATAGATATTTTGAGTGATGGTTCTGGATTTTAGTGTGTACAAGAAAGCACTTCTTTCCAATCCATTCTATCAAATGATATGTATATTTGTTCATAGCTTGTTACAAAAACTAGTGAGTTGTGTGAACAAGAAGAGAGTGAGAAATGGAGGAAGAGAGAAGAAATAGCAAAGTGATGAGTGAGAAGCATATACTAATGGTTCCATACCCAAGCCAAGGTCACCTTAACCCTATGCTCCAATTCAGCAAACGCTTGAGCACAAAAGGAGTGACATCCACATTGGTCATAACCAAATTCATCTCAAAATCAATGCATCTTCACCAACTCTCATCATTACCAAGTTCAATTCAATTTGATACCATCTCAGATGGCTATGACCAAGGTGGGTTTTCTCATGCTGAATCCATAAGCTCCTATGTATCAACAATGAAAACCATAGGTTCAAAAAGTTTGAAAGAACTCATCAAAAAGTATAATGAATCTTCTCAGCACCCTATAGATTGCATAGTGTATGATGGCCTGTTGGCATGGGTTTTGGATGTGGCCAAAGAGTTTGGGATCATTGGTGCTACTTTTTTCACTCATATGTGTGCTGTTGATTACACATTCTATTGTGTCCATAATGGAATTTTGAAGGTACCAGTGTCTGAAGTTCCAATAAATATAGAAGGGCTTCCATTGCTTGAACTCAAAGACACACCTTCTTTTGTTTGCAACCCTGCTTTTTATCCAGCTTACTTTGACATGGTCATGAATCAATTCTCAAATGTTGATAAAGCAGATCTTCTTCTTGTCAATTCCTTTTACAAGCTAGAGCATCAGGTATATTTTAGTCACCTTAATCTCCTCTTTATATGTTCTTTCACTATTATTTATTATAATATATGCTTTAAATATAAATACTAACAAGGTAATCAAACTCGGGAATTTATTTGAACTTTGTATTGCAGTTTGATAACTTGCATATACCAATCACATGCTAAAAGTGATTACTGATTAGTCACTTGTGAGAATTTCAATCAACAATTTTCTGGCCAATTACGTTATCTGCATTCATATTAATTAAATAATTTAAAAATGTAACAAAAATAATCAATAAGTATTATATTTTTATAAATGACAAAATAAATTTATATATTTAACAAACAAATTGTACATTTGATTCGAATTTTTGTGACAACATTTGAATAACTATTTGTAAGGTGCACACCAAAAATTAGAGCCAGATTTGATTTTTATTCTTATGTTTTTTTTCAAAAAAAAATTTTGATCATTCACACTTTCACGTAAAAAATTTTTAGAAAAATATTTACTTGCCATAAAATTATCAAATTTTAAAGATAATGAAAAAGTATTATTTTTTAATAATACTTGTAAAACAATTACATTTCTAAAGTTTTTTTAAATACATATTTAAAATATATTATTTTTGTCACGTTTTTTTATAAATCTTTTTGAGAATTTATTTATCTTCTGTATTTTGTAAAATTATTTTTATAAATTTTCGAATACAATTTTAATAGTTTATCCTACCTCTCCTAGTCTACGCCATTATTATTAGATATTTAGATGGAATGTGGGGTCTATTGATGTTTCTACCCTTATCATTAAGAAAGGAAAATGAATAGATTCCATGTGTACGAGGAGAAGTAAGTACAAGAATCCTATGCATTTTTTTGTCTTATCCATTTTCCTTGTTAATGTAGGTGGTGGATTCCATGTCAAAGCTATGTCCAATGTTGACCATTGGTCCAACAATTCCATACGCTTATTTAGACAAGGCAATCCTAAATGACACAGAAAACAATTTGAACCTCTTCCAATTGGAGTTAACCCATAGCAATTGGCTCAATCAAAAGGCACCAAGATCAGTCATTTATGTCTCATTTGGAAGCATGGTAAGCTTCACCTCAAAGCAAATGGAGGAACTTGCATTCGGCCTAATAGCCACAGGTTTCAACTTCTTGTGGGTCATCACCTATTTGGAGAGAGAGAAACTCAAGAAAGAGATTTTTGATGAAATCCACAAAGATGGAAAAGGTTTAATTGTGAATTGGATACCCCAATTGGGAGTTCTATCAAGCAATGCAATTGGCTGTTTTCTAACACATTGTGGATGGAACTCAACAATTGAAGCATTGTGTTTGGGGGTTCCAATGGTTGCAATGCCACAGTGGACAGACCAACCTATGAATGCAAAGTTTGTTGAGGATGTTTGGAAGGTTGGTGTTCGAGTTAAGGTTGACGAGGATAATGGTGTGGTGAGAAGAGAAGAGATTGAGCGTTGTATAAGGAAAGTGATGGCAAATGACGTTGGAAAAGAACTTAGAAAAAATGCTGAGAAATGGAGGGAATTGGCCGTTGAGGCAGTTAGTGAGGGTGGAACTTCAGACAACAACATCAATGAGTTTGTGAATCTTATTAAGATGAGATCCTAAATTAAATCATTGTTTGTGTAATATAATAATCAGGAATTTTCAATGCATTATGCATTTCAAACACTCCATGAGAATACTTTTTGTATATATAAGTTGTGTTTTGGATTTAACGATACATAAGTATCTTATAGCAGCAGCGAATGAGCAAATCACGCTTAAACAGTAAAAATATTAAAATAAAGTTTTCTTTTCCCTTCTTTTGGTCTTGCACTACACAGTTCACTTTCACTCACACACTCACCACCTTGGGTTCCTATGTTCCACTGTTTTTTTTTTAATTTAACAGTTCCTAATTTTAGACTACATAAACTCACACACCTATCTATATATACACACTTGACACAAAGGCCTATGAAAGCTCAAGAATATCATGCTATTGTTATTACAAAAATATAAAGTGAAGTGTCAATAAATTTCGCTATTATTTAGCGGATTAATTTTTCAATATTCATCCCAATAGCCAAAAACCCAAAACTTAAAGGTCATATTGAGATTGTATCATATGTGTGAATGTAAGTGTGATCAGCTGTCAAAAATTTACAGAGCCTGCACACACTTCATATATATCCATCCGAGTGCTGCCGCTACACATAAAACTAATTATGAATACATCAATACAAAAATTAATGGCTATAAGATTCGAATTGCCTAAAATATATTTGTGCCTAGATAAGTTTTTCTCCTTTTCCTGTAGCATGAAATAACTAATGAGAGCGTATCAGGTGCTCAAACTCTACATTCTCCCCTCTTCAGCTGCATGACCATCTCCATCTTCTCTCCAACCGCCCAATTTAACAATGTCCTCCACAAGTATTTTCCCTTCTGTAGCAACAAATAGGAACTCTCGTGATAAATATATTCATGAACTAATTCTTGGCTTTGATCAACTTAATTTATTAAAAATGAGAATTTCATTCATGACAGACCTTTATCTTTGGAAAGACTGCTGATGAGTTCTTGTATACCCTCCTTGCCCAATGTATCCTTCAAGTACATTGCAGCAGATGCTACCTCCTCAGGAGTTACTTTCCCGTCATAATCCCTGCCATAAAAAAATTAAATAAATCACTAAAACAGCAATTCTTGTCAAAGTGAATGACTAACTTCTCAGTGGCAGACAATTTCTGAGCTATAGTAACTGCATGAAATTACTTCCATTCAGTAATTTACGTTAAGAAGTATATTCAAGCATCCAGTCAGAATCAAAGTTCAATTTTACTTTATTACCCAAGCACATTATGAAACCACATATTTCACTGTAAAGAGATTATGATATCATTACAATAAGCACACTGCCTAAACGCCTTATCCAAACTAGCGCATGCCCTGCCTAAACGTACACCTTATCCCAAACTAGCACATGGCCTGTTTAGGTACTGCTTGGTCCTGGCATAAAATCTCAACCAAACCATTTAGTATATCTGCTCCTTCCCAACTAAAATCATACACCTTTGTGACAAGAAAATGATAGCCCAGTGAGAGACTGGGTACAAACCTGTCCAAAAGCCTCCACCGGTCACCAATTTTGGCATCCACATCATCTATTTCCTTCTCAAGATTATGGAGCATAGCATCGACCTGACATAGTTTCAAATGAACACAATTCAGATATATGAAATTGGTTTCCAAGTATTCTTTAAGAATAGATCAAGGACGAGTCTTACTCTCTCTATGAGTGCTGATGACACACTATCCCCTTCACCTGATTCTTTATCATGCTCATCTTCCTCTCGGGCGGCTTTATAAGCTTTAAAGGCCTCTTTTTCACTATCTGTACCCTCCTTCTCCACCACACTGTTATAAAGTTCTATCTGAAGAGAGAGAAAATAACCAAAGATGTCAGTGGCAAAAATGGATCATACACACAAACACAGTAGTTTTTATGAGTGCTGTACGAAAGTCAGTTCTGTTAAATCATCTTATAGAAAGCTATTCATTGGCCTATCAAAGAAGTGTTATTCAATAGGAGGATAAAATCATGACCATCATCAGATCTTACACAAAGACAACTTAGAATTTAAAAAGTGTGCATTACTATGCCAAGACTTGACCCCCTCTCTTTTTCTCTCTGTCCTAATCACATGGATGATCAACCAGTTACAATAGATTAGGTGCCAAAGCAATAATTGAAATTTCTTACAGCCAGCCAATTTAAAAACCAAATAACACAATTCTTAATATTAGAAATTATAAACGCAAAAATTGTAACAAAGCCAGGAAATCATCCCTGTTTGAAAGGATAGCTATCATCTCGAAACTTCAGCACACTGTAGCAACTTTGTTAAAGACAAAATATATAGATGATAATTATATAAAACAATCACAAGTACTGAAAGCACCAAGGTACCTCTTTGTTAACAAGCCTTAGAAAATCTTCACGCTCCGTACTTACAGACTGTCATCAGAATAAAATACATAAGAATACAAAAAACTGCGCAGACATTTATCAGCAAAGAATCATACAAAATCAAAAGCAATTCACGAAATTGTGGAAAGCACACTCTTTGAAACTTTAAATACTCAACTCACCGACGCAGATGCTAAAACAGCTAATGCACGACTAAGTTCACACAACTGCTCTTTGTTTTCTAATGCTCTAGCTCTGGCAAGTTGATGTGCTTCCTTGGCAGATGAAATATTCATCTCTTTCAAGGCCTTATCATCCTCGCGAGTATTAATATCCTTCCTTGCTTGCTCCACTTCCTCTCTCTCCTCCTCCTCCTGCATTTTTTATTCATAACAATGTATTATTTGTTACAGTTTTCGAAGAGTCTTGACTAAAGTTAGTTAGTATTCATCAACATCAGGCCACTAGAACTAAAATGACTTTATATGGTGAATTGTGCATATCAAAACCCTGAAACTTAATTCTTTAACCCCATTGGGACTCAAATTGAAGAGTTGAAATCCTTTTTCCCATCCTTTATCATTTAGGTTCTTTTTTGGTAGATTTGTGACAGATGAAACACAGCATATATCATAAACTAATAAAAAGAATACCATTGTCATCCTATCATCAAAAAGAAAAGAAGACTTTCTAGAAGGTTATATATACAGAGCAATATGTTTGTACATATTACCTTAATAAGTTCTTCCTGCATTTCAAGGAACTCCAATTTCCTCCTCCTCTCTGAGACAGAATCCTCAGAGGGTAAAGAAGTAATGCCAACAGTATCAACAACTTCGTCAGGCAGAGAAGAAAGCGTAGCCTGCACAGCTTCTTCTGGCTTCAACTTCCCAGACACGGTAAATGCCCTGTTATGGTTATCAAAGCAAAAGTTAAAAATACATCTTTATTTTGCTTATCATTTGGATCCAGGGAAAAGCATTGTCAAAATTACCTAGAAAGTATCAAAAGAGATGACGGTACAGAGTGATTCAGAGATAGGTCCAACCAATCTCGAAGCTGCACATGAAGGTTTACAGGTTTAGAACAAGATACCAAGGTAACATTCAGATCTAGTACTTCAAAAGCACACAAATGATCATGAATTGTTTCAAGGAAATTTGATTGAAGAGAACGAAAAAGTACAAAACTGGAAATAAGCATGAATTGTTCCCAACATCTAACCTGTTGGCGCATTTCTTCAACAGAAAGCAACCCAAGCATGCCTCTCTCTCTACAATCTTCCCGTAGTTCAGCTTCCGAAAGAGAATCCACGCCTTCTGCTTGAATCAATCTATCGTCTTCCTTAATCCTAAACAGAGGGGGGGGGGGGGGGAAGTAATGCATGTAAGGCACAATTATGTGAATGCCAATCCTACCGAGCCTTTTCAGCATGCAATCTGACAGATCTTTTTAAAAAAACTTCCCCGATACTCATCAACTTTTCTTTATAAGAAATTTCCAACAAAATCTCATCATGCAATTGAAATTACTTAGTAAAGAGAAAGCTCAACATTGACATCATAAAATGGATCTTACCGCTGTAAACGTTTTCGTAGCATATATCGCAAGTATGCATCAGTTCCAAAAGGACTAATCCCCATGTATTTGCACATATTGACTAAACGTGGCCTACAAGTTATAGGGACACTATAAGTCATGATAACATTTTTTTTAAAGTACAAGAATAACAGAATATTGAGAGAGAGAGAGAGAGAGAGAGAGAGAGAGAGAGAGAGAGAGAGAGAGAGAGAGAGACTTTCGGGGCGGGGGGAGGGGGGTTTAATAGACCAACCTGCTTATATTGTCTAGAGTTAGTTCATCGTTAAACAACTTAGCAAATCCCAAAATTTCCTCATTGGAGACACGCGAACCTCTTCTAATCTGCATAAAGAATAGGAAGTTACAAATGATCAAGTGAACAAAAAGTCTGGGCAGAAAGTCAAATAAAAGGCTCTTAAGACTGAGATTTTAACCAAGTTTAAGAATTCATCAAGATCTTCTGCTGTTTTCTTTATCTCTCCACTACGAGAGTTTTGAACTTCTTTTGCCATTTCTTTGACTGTATCCTGGAGGAATCTTGCATATTCTATTCTTGCCTTGAGTCTCCTTTTCAATGCTTCCTACACAGTGAGCAACTGAGTCAAGCAAAAACCTTACAACAAAAAATTCAAATCTCAAACATTCATAATACGAAACAAATAGACAAGAAAATCTTTTATCATATAAATTCATCACAATGTAGCCGACCCCACCTAGTGAGATAAGGCTTTGTTGTTGTTGTTGTATATAAACTGATCACAATGTCAATACTATTGGGTCATCACATAAACCAGTGGAACATGTTTCAACTTTCAACTCATTTACAATACGTAACAAGGAGATGCAAATTAGCAAAAAAATAGACATTATGTTCATATCAATCTTTGGGAACTGTCTATAACATAACATCCAATCCTGGCTGGGACAGGCCCACATTTGCAGTAGTTTAAGTATTTCTTTTTCCTTTGCAATGGATAGAATAGAAGGTTTAGAAAGCAGACCACTCTCAAGATGAAATGAGGAAATAATTATCTCATTAGCTAATATATGCTCTCCAAGGAGAACAAACAAACAATTAAAAATTTTCATCACCATGTACCTGTTCTTTCATTTTGTCTTGAAATGTTGATGGCAACATGTTCGGGAAAAGTTTCAAAGCCACAGGCAGGAGGAATTCCATGAAGGGAACTATAATGAAAACAGCAAACGGGACAAGCCTAAAGATATCGGCAGTAGTCCGCGTGAGCTGCTGCCTTTCCCTCCTAGTGAGACTCTTCCCACCAGCAAGCTTCAGCAACAGCCTTGAACTGATCCTCACATCCACCCAGAGCAGCTTAAAACCCAGCCAATAATGCTGCAACGTTGAGACGAATTCTGTCTTCCAGTGAACCAGTTTCTTAGCCCAGTCCTCCCTGCACCAAAACAAAAACACAAGGAAAAGGATTAATAGTCTGAATAAGAATTTACACATAAATGCACAAAAAAGGACCTTTGATTCCTTATTTATCACTCTACCGATTTGTTATGCCTCAAAATTTTATCCTATTTCCATTTCCAAAAAATTTCAACATGCATTCATCAACTTCTTGTCAAAATATTTCAAACCATGATGTGGCTGTATCTACAGTTGTATTCGACAGCAATCGCAATTGCATCAGCTGCAGTTTCCCAGACAAATTTTCACAATCACAGTAATAGCAATCAAACCACCACTAGAAAACCAAAATTCATCGATGTAAAATTGCAGTGTGGTGGCTATCTCTATAACTGTATTCCAACAGTCATTATGACATCATAAGCTGCATTTTCCCACGCAACTTTTCAATGTAGCAAGCTGTATTTTCCTGCGCAATCACACCATCACCAAAAACCACAGTAATGAATTCATATCAACATCGTTTTAAAATTGTATTGTCCGTGGTTGTCTCTACAATAGTATCATAAACATTAATTGATATAGCATCAGCTGCATTTTCGCAAGTAATTTTTTGCTTGTAGCTTTTCGCGCTAACTCTTTCTCACAGTCACAGTAACCACCACAAAACTACACAAAATCATCCATTCATATCAGTGTGATTTAGAATTGCAACATTGCCAGCAAAATTATAACAGCATCAGCCACAATTTTTCCACACTCACAACATAGCAATCGCAAGACAACCGTGACTTAAATTTAAAACCATTATTATGCGCAGGAATAGTAATAGCAAGTGAGATTTGTTTTTTATCAACCAACCTGCTCATGGATGCAACAGCTCTTAACGCAGGACCAATCCCTAGAAATGTCGCCCAAACTCTCTGTAAAATGGACTGCGAATCCTTCTGAGACTCCTGCTGCCGTTTCGCCTTCGCCTTCGCTTTCACGGTGGTTAATCCTTCGACGGCCTGATCGCACTCCTCGGGGGAAGCCTCCTTCCTCTTCTTGGCAACCATCTCCTCGTTCCGTTCGTTGTCATCGTCCGGCTGCTTCGCAGTGGCGGTGGAAACGCGGCGCAGCGATTGGGACGCGGTCATCCACCTCATCCCCATGGGCGCATTGAATTCGGAAGCGAAATCTCTGGAAATGGAGAAGCTCCGCGCGTAGGGTCGGAATCCCAATCGAGAGAAGTAGAGAGGCTCCACACTTGGAAACGACGGGGAAGTAGCGCCATGAGGATTGTCAGAGGGAGGAGCAGAAGGAGGAGAGGTTAGATCCTGTGTGGCGGTTCCACGACGGAGAAGAGAGTTTGAGCTCGGAATCAAGGTGGAAGAAGCGTTAAGGTATTGATCGACGAACCTCTTCCTTCTGAGAATAGCTCTTGAGGCCATTTTTGTGTGTATTTGTTTCAATCAATAAACATATAAAATGAAAATCTGTCACCAAGAAAAAGAGAAAATATAATTAAGGAATTAAATATTGATGGAAGTTTAGGGTGCGGAATTAAATGAGTGGAAAAGAAAAATGTGAGAGTGGGAATAGGTAGTGAATGAGCTTACAAGGGGGAACGTTGGCTTGTTGAACGAGGCAGAAAGAGAGAGAGGAGAGTAATATTAGTACTAGGGTGTAACGAAGGAGAGGTTTAAGGGGCTTCTCTGCATTTGCTTCTCTTTCTTTTGTTTCTTTCTTTTTTTTTTTATTGTGTTGCTTGCTTCACTAACTTGTTACTCCCGTTGCAGCGGGAGAGGCTAGTATGCTTGTATCTTTTTACCGATTTGCCCTTCTATCTCAACCACTTTTTCGTGTTTGACCCTAAGATCCACGTCATTCAGTGCGATTTCGAGCATAGCTTTTACTCAGGAATTACGACCCTCCGATCGTTCCTGCTTCTTACACAAGCCAGATTTTTCAAATGAATATTTGATTTTTATTTATTTATTTATTATTATGCAAAAAATTGGCACAAATAATTGATATCGAAAAAAATTTAAACCGTTAAAGTCGAAAATCATACGTGCATAAAGCACATTATAGTTGGAGAAAAATTAGATTTAATGACCAAGTTACATATTTGGTGTTTAAGTTTTTTTTTTTTTGGTGACTATTTGGTGTTTAAGTTTGTTTGGAGTTGAAAATTATTTGACATCTAAAATTATTTAAAGTTTAAAATTATTTAAAATTTAAGTTTACTTGAGATCCAAGTTTATTTCAAGTGCAAGTTTAGTTTAGTCTAAGGTTATATATCAATTAGCATCAGATTCTTTTTCTATAAATAAAAAATTAGGAATAGTTTTAATAAGTTATGAAAATTTTCATGTATGTATATATTTACTCCGTCTAAGATTTTAGATTTTTAGTCACATTGACATGCAGAAAGATGGGTCACGAGTTTATATAAGTATTTAAAATTTTTATCTAATTTTATTTTTTCTCTTTTTAATAATATGAGTCATGAGTTTATATAAATATTGAAAAATTTTATCTAATTCTATATCTTTTTTCTTTTTAATAATTTTAATTATGACTTTTATTTTTGTTATTTAAATTCTATCATTTTCATTCAAGTACTTTGTTAATTTTTATACATTTTAATATAAATTTTGTAATTTTTAATTTTTTTGTTTTGTATTTATTTTTTTTATTTTTTACTTTCTATAATTATTATTTTTTACTCATAAAGTAGTGGTAAAATTTAAAATTGGAGAAATGGTAGTGTGAAGTAAAATTAGAGGTTAGAGTTAAGTTATATTAGAAGATAATTTAAGAATTGTATTTAATTTTATAGAATTTAAATAATTTTGTGTGTACAAATTTATTTTTTATGAATATAATTTCAACTTTTATCTTTCATAGATAGAAATGTTGGCGTCTAAATTTTTCACGGTAAAAAATGATTATTTTTTTTTTCTAACCCCCTTAAAAATAATAATAAATAACTGTGATACCGTGATGGCTGCGAAAGCCCAACAGTGGGAATGCTGTTGTGTAGACTGTAGACTGAAATGGGAGCCCATTATACAAAGGTTGATGTCAGGGTTAATTTTAAGGCCAATTAATCTTAAATCCGATACATGTCGCTGCTAAATGTAGTGTGTATGAGACTCTGAGCCAATACCAAAAACGTTTAGTTGGCTAATTCAATTTTTCTTTATTAAGGCTAATTGGAAAGTTAAACATTTCATTGATTAATTAGCAAGAATTAGAAGCTAGAGCATCCAATATATATATATATATATATATATATATATATATATATATGTGACGGAAAGAGAAAGAAAAGGAAGGCTAAGAATTATTATAGGAAAGTTTTATTTTTATCCGTTGAAATTATAGCATATAACCACTATATAAACGTTTGTAGAATTTCAATTCAATCATCATCAACAATAACAACTACATTCACATCTTCTTTTTATATTATTATTATTATTTTATTTTATTTCCTTTTCTCTTTAGTAATTATATAGCGAGTGCATTATTGTGAGTAGTGTTCAATTTCATATTACTTTGTAGTTATTAGAAGTCAAAATTCCGCTGCAGACTCAACAATTGGTATCAGAGCCAACGTTATATTATTCATTATTTGAGTGGTAAAATTCAATTTTGAATATAATGGCTTCTACTAGTAGTAATGTCAAAGTAGGCAAATATGAAATCGAGAAGTTCAATGGGAAAAATGATTTTTCCTATTGGAGGATGCAGATGAAAAATCTGCTTATATCACAAAAATTACACAAGGCATTGGCAGGAAAAGAGAAAAAACCGGAGGAAATGAAAGATGAGGATTGGGAAGAATTAGATCTTGAGGCGCGGGCTGCAATAATCTTATGCCTTGAGAGGGATGTTGCTTTTTTGGTAAATGAAGAAGCAACTGCAGCAGGCATTTGGTTAAAGTTAGAGAGTAACTTCATGACGAAGACTCTAACTAACAGGATCTACTTAAAATCCAAATTGTATACATGCAAGATGGAGGAAGGCACCTCAATCCGAAAATATATCAATAAGTTTGACAGGATCATATCAAACTTAAAGGATATAGATGTGAAGGTTGATGATGAAGACCAAGCACTCATATTGTTACTTTCATTACCGAAGTCCTATGAAAATCTGGTGCAGACATTGATGCTGGTGGGTGACACTCTAACCATGGATGAGACGAGGGCATCACTTTTAGCGGATGATCTACATAAGGTTGCTACAAGTGTAATGTTATCTTCAAATGGAAGAGAGTATAATGATCAAGCACAAGGATTGTTCGCGGCTAGAGGAAGGACTAATGAAAGAGGAAAAGGTAATAAGCGTGGAAAGTCTAGGCCAAAATCTAAACCTCACGCAGAGAAAACATGCTTTAAATGTGGTGATGGTGGACATTTCAAAGCAAATTGTCTAAATAAGAAGATAACTTTCAAGAAACAGAACAACGACAACCCAAAAGAAAAGCAAGAAGCAAGCTACGTCTCAAATGATGAGGAAGATTGTTACTCTGTGACAGAACAATCTTATGAAATCTTCGATAAGTGGATTCTTGATTCAGGAGCCTCTCACCATATGTGTCCAAATAGGAAGTGGTTTACTACCTATGAAAGCATAAATGGTGGCACAGTTTTAATGGGAAATGATCATGCTTGTAAAACTGTGGGGTTGGGTACTGTAAGAATCAAGATGCATGATGGTGTCGTAAGAACCTTAAAGGATGTGAGACATATTCCAGACTTGCAGAAAAATCTGATCTCCATAGGTTTGTTGGAGAAAAATGGTTGCAAAATAGTTGCGAAAAATGGGGTACTGAAAGTTGTTCGTGGTTCTTTGGTAGTGATGAAAGGAGTTCGTCACGGTAATCTTTATTTTCTTTTGGGGACAACGGTTATAGGTGAGTTAGCAGTTGGAATCGGTGGAAGTAGAGATCAAACAGATTGCACGAGAATATGGCACATGCGGCTTGGACATATGTCAGAGAAAGGTCTATCATTGCTTTGTGGACAAGGTTTGCTGAAGAATATGAAGAAACTACAAATGGAATTTTGTGAGCATTGTGTGTATGGAAAGGCACATAGGGTGAAGTTTTCTACAAGCAAGCATAAAAGCAGAGGGTTGTTAGACTACGTGCATACTGATGTTTGGGGCCCGGCTAAAGTTACTTCCAAGGGTGGTTCCAGGTATTTTGTTACTTTTGTTGATGATTATTCCAGGTATGTTTGGATTTACTTCCTCAAACATAAAAATGAGGTATTCGATACGTTTAAGCGATGGAGAGCAATGGTTGAAAACCGAACAGGTAGGAAGCTGAAAACTCTACGATCTGATAATGGCACAGAGTACACGGATAGGGCTTTCAAGGAGTTCTGTGACCGAGAAGGCATTACAAGACACTGGACAGTTAGAGAAACACCACAACAGAATGGAGTCGCCGAACGACTGAATCGTACGCTACTTGAGAAGGCAAGGTGTATGCGCTCTAATTCCGGGCTAGGCAGAGAATGTGGGCAGAATCGGTTGCTACAGCTTGCTACATAGTGAATCGATCCCCACATTCTTCTCTAGATGGAAACACACCTTATAAGGTATGGTCAGGGGAACATGCAGATTACGAGAAATTCAGAGTCTTTGGATGCACAGCCTATTATAATGTCAAAGATAATAAGCTTGATGATAGAGCTAAGAAGGCAATCTTTTTGGGGTATCCAAGAGGGGTTCAAGGCTATCGCCTTTGGAGTGTAAATGATTCTAAATTTGTAATTAACAAGGATGTTACCTTTGATGAACGATCTATGGTAGCTTTGTCTAAAGATGTGGTGCCAGATGATGGTGATGTTGGAAAAACTTCAAATACTCAAGTGGTGGAGATAGAGTCTAAATACCAATAAATATACTCTAATAATATTCAGGTGGAGCATCCTAATGCTACTCGAGATGACGCAGAGGATGAACTTGATCATGAGGAAATTCAGCGAGAAAATGCACATGCATTACAACAGCAGCAACAGGATTCTTTGGCATCTACTAGGCCAAAGAGAAATTATAAATTTGTTCAGAAGTTCGGGTCAGACAAGCCTTTGAGACATTATGGGCAGCTAAACTTGGTAGATTATGCACTCTCAGTGGAGGATGATGAGCCGGTCACCTTCAAACATGCTATCAAAGACAAAGATAGAGAGAGTTGGTTGGTCGCTATGGAGGAAGAGATGCAATCTCTTCATAAGAACAAGACATGAGATGTGGTCCCATTATCCGTGGGAAAGACTGCAATTGGTTGTAAGTGGGTGTATAAAAGAAAAGAAGATCCTACTAAGTCAGATGATACAAGATTCAAAGCTAGGTTAGTAGCAAAGGGATTTGCACAGAAAGAAGGTGTTGATTACAATGAGATATTTTCTCCAGTGGTGAAACACACTTCCATACGGGTGCTTTTAAGTCTTGTCGCTCATGGTGATCTTGAGTTGGAACAACTAGACGTGAAGACTGCATTCTTACACGGTGACTTAGAGGAAAAAATCTACATGTATCAACCTGAGGGTTTCAAGGTTGAGGGTAAAGAAAGTCAGGTATGTCGCTTGAGGAAATCGCTATATGGATTGAAACAATCTCCTCGGCAATGGTATAAGCGATTTGACTTCTTTATGTTAAAACAAGGTTTTTCCAAAAGTAATTATGATTGTTGTGTATACATTCGTAAGCTTCCTGGAGGTGATTATATCTATCTTCTATTGTATGTGGATGACATGCTTATTGCCTCTAAGAGCAAGGTAGAGATAGATATGTTAAAGGTTCAACTTGGTAAAGAATTTGAAACAAAAGACTTGGGTGCTGCACGAAAAATATTAGGCATGGAAATTAAAAGGGAGAGATCAAGCCAAAAATTGTTCTTGAGCCAAAGAGGATACATTGAGCGCGTCATTGAAAGATTTGAAATGAAAAATGCTAAATCAGTGGTAACGCCGTTGGCTCCACATTTTAGGCTCTCTGGTAAACAATCTCCCACAACATCAGAGGATAAGGCTTACATGAAAAATGTACCTTATGCTAGTGCAGTCGGTAGCCTAATATATGCTATGGTATGTACACGCCCAGATATTTCAAAGGCAGTAAGTGTTGTTAGCAGGTTCATGGCAAACCCGGGTAAGGCACACTGGGAAGCAATCAAGTGGATATTAAGAAACTTGAAGGGCACCATTGACACAGGTTTATGCTTTAGTGGAAAATCATGTCAAATCAGCGGCTTTGTTGATTCTGATTATGCTGGTGATCTAGATAGAAGACGTTCTACGACTGGTTATGTATATAAAATACATGGTGCTCCAGTTAGTTGGCGATCGATGTTACAAGCTACAGTGACACTATCTACTACAGAGGCTGAGTACATGGCAGTAGCAGAAGGGGTGAAAGAAGCATTGTGGCTAAGAGGTCTTCTAGATGATTTGAGGTTGAAGCAAGATTGCGTGGATCTGAATTGTGATAGTCAAAGTGAAATTTATTTGGCTAAAAATCAGATTCATCATGCTCGTACCAAGCATATTGATGTTAGATATCACTTCGTGCGTGATGTTATGGAGAAAGGTGACATTTCTCTTGTAAAAGTACATACAGATGAAAATTCCGCTGACATGTTGACTAAAATGGTGTCAGGAAGCAAGTTCCAACACTGTTTGAAATTGCTTAATATTGTTCCATGTTAGGCAGTCATTGTCAAATGATGCAACCGAATACAAATACTATTCTTTGATCGTCCAAAATTTACATAGATTTCAAATTGTGAACGAGGTGGAGAATTGTGAGGGAGAGAGAAAGAAAAGGAAGGCTAAGAGTTATTATAGGAAGGTTTTATTTCTATCCGTTGAAATTATAGCATATAACCACTATATAAACGTTTGTAGAATTTCAATTCAATTATCATCAACAATAACAACTACATTCACATCTTCTTTTCATATTATTATTATTATTTTATTTTATTTCCTTTTCTCTTTAGTAATTATATAGTGAGTGCATTATTGTGAGTAGTGTTCAATTTCATATTACTTTGTAGCTATTAGAAGTCAAAATTCTGCAGACTCAACAATATATATATATATATATATATATATATATATATATATATATACTATTCAATGTTTTTTTTCCGATCGATGACTAGAGAACAATTTAAAATTTAGTTAGCTTTTAAGTGAATGATTAAATAGAAATATTATTTCGCAACTTGTAAAAAACTCACTTGCAAAAGATATTGTTGTATTAGGGACTGAGATAAATTACGCAAATCACTCAAATATAAAATCGTTACTTGTATATCCTTAAGGACATTTTTATGTAAATCGAAGCAGACAAATTTGATTTAGCACAATTTTATATAAATTGAAAGAGGAAAATTCGATTTAGTAAAGATGTATGTAAATCGAATTAGGCTCTATCGATTTATGTATGTATTGTTAGGTTTCCATATAATTTGAATTAGCCCCATTCGATTTATGCATGGTTTGTACGTTTTCAAGTAAATTGAAGTAGTCTAATTCGATTTACCTCCGTCGAGATCAATATAAATAAATCAAATTAGGGGAGGTAGATTTGCTGTAGTTTCAGTAATATATATAAATGGATGTTGGGTAATTCAATTTAGTATGGTGTAAATGTATATAAATAGATGTGGAATGTGAATTCTTCATCATAGTGAGCCCCACAATGGCTACTGATGAGAGTTTCTTAGTTTTGGTGCACTATAAAGGGTCGATTAAGAAAAAAAACGTGTTTTAGAATTAAGTTTACTGATAAGGATCCGCTTAGTGTTTTCATGAAACCTTCAACGAGTTTCAGGATACTATAATCTGAAAACTGGGGCTGCAAGGCATGAAACGGGTGGAGAGGTTATTCTACAGAATTCCGATATCCGTTTTGCGGGATGATGTGAAGTATGATTCGTTCGTCATAGACAGCGACAAAGATTTGGAAGTTCTGTCCATTGTCGTCGGTAATTCCCAGAGGTGAGGACCCCTAAGCTGTTGGCCAAGCTTGTGGATGTGGTCTCTAGTTCAAGAGGTTCTAACTGGAATTCTCTACCTTCAGCCACAGCAGTCTGCTCTAGTTCGAGGCCTGTTGGTGTCTCTTCATTTCTGCCCGTGATTGAGCCTGAGGCAGTTTTGGTGGCCTTCCCATCCTTCACTGCTGATCTAAACCGCACTCGTGACAGAGAAAGGGTTGACACTGGGCCCGTAGTTGATGTTGCGATAGCGATGGCATTGATGATGTGGTACCAGAATCCCGACAGGGTGGAGCACCGGATGGTGTGGAAGATGTATTTTGGGATGAGGATTATGATGATGTGGAGCCCGCCACGATTGCCAATGATAGCAATGATGAGGATGCGAGGAAAACTCCAGCTGGGGGTGGTGGAGCAGCTAGTTCAGGAACTCCGCAGTACCTCCCGCACTTTTATCTTTGGACTTGGATGCCATGAGACAACAGAGAGAACCTGCCCTGCCTATCGGATTTGGGACCAGAGACATACAGGATACAGGAGGACTAGTTGAGTTTCAAGTTGGTCAGCAGTTTCAGGATAAAGAGGAGGCCGTGTTGAGCGTGAGACTTACAACATCCAACGTGGGGTTGGGTATAAAGTGTTGGAATCCGATTACCGCAAGTACCATGACAAGTGTAAGTATTTCGGCAACGGATGCACATGGTTGATTCGTATCAGTCTCCGACAGCACAGAGATATTTGGGAGGTAAAACGGTACAATGGACCGCATACTTGTCTGGCTACCTCGATATCCAGTGATCACAGGAGGCTAGATTACCATGTGATCTCGGCTTTCATACTGCCTATGATTAGAGCCGATGCTGTAGTGTCGATCAAGGTACTTCAGAATGCGACAGAAGTCCATTTTGGTTTCAGACCGACTTACAGGAGGGTTTGGATGGCTAAGTAGAAGGTCGTGGCTCAGATTTACGGAGACTGGAAAGAGTCATATGATGAGTTGTCGCGATGAGTGCTAGATGTACAGATGAGATGCCGGGTAGTGTTGCAGTGTTGAGGACGAGTCCTGTGCGATTGGGTGGCCAAGTGGACGAGGAGCAAGCATATTTTCACCGGCTTTTTTGGACCTTCTCACCGTGTATTGAGGCATTCCGACATTGCAAGCCTCTGATTAGTGTCGACGGGATCCACTTGTACGGCAAATACGGTGGTACACTGCTAGTTGCGATTGCTCAGGATGGCAATTCCAATATCATTCCTGTCGCTTTCGCACTTGTGGAGGGTGAGAATGCAGAGTCGTGGTCGTTCTTCTTATCCCACCTTCGACAGCACATAACGCCTCAACCATGCATTCTAGTTATATCAGATAGGCACAACGGGATTAAGGCTGCACTAGAGGCTCCTTATGGGGGTTGGTTTCCACCTAATGTATACAGGGCATTTTGCATCCGACATGTGGCGGCGAACTGCTAGGAGGTTTCTAGTGAATGCTGCTTATGTGAATACCGAAGTCGAGTTCGACTACTGGTTTGACATCCTCCGCTCTGAAGACCTGGTCATGTGTGACTGGGCCAATCGGATTGCCTATCGGATTGACTAGACCAGCTCAGCTATCTGGACGTACGGCATGATCCTATCGTCTAACGACATACCATGATGTCTCCTCTTGCTCAAGATGCAGCAATGGGGCTGCATGACATTCAAAAAATACTCTTACAATCATAAAACTTTACAAAAGATAAATTACCTAAAACAGATCATTTACATCGAAAATTACTTTAGCCAGATTTCTATTAAACTCGCAGAATCCCTTTTGTAACATGCATTTTTATTTGTATACTCTAACACACTACTATCCTTGTATCAATACTCTAACCCCTATTTGAGATTTACAAATTCTATCAATTATAATATTCAAGTTCTAAACAATTTAATATCAGTAAGTAGCTTCTAACACACTGCTACCCATAAATCAAACCTCTAACTACTACTTGAAGTTTACACATTCTAATCATGTTAATAAACAAGTTCTAACTGATTTTAACAAAACTAACACATAGTTTATTTCTTACAGAAAATAAAATAAAATTTAAATTTTATTTTACTAACCTCGTCATGCACGCTACCAACGATATGTGCGACTCGATTCAAGCGGTAGATTCGATTTGGGTCGTCTTTCATTTTGATAGACTGCGTCACTTTCTTTGAATTTAGTGGGGTATGGGGTAGTGAAATGTAATTCAAATGAAGTGAATTTGAATTATATATAGCCACCGTACATGTAAATCGAAACAGGACAAGTAGATTTACATTGAGCATTCGTTTTTATATAAATTGAATTAGGGGAGGTAGATTTACGTAAATCGAAACCACTAAATTCGAATTACTATGGACACAAAACCTTCGGTTAATTTGAACTTCTCTTATTCAAATTACTATAAATAAGTGAAACTGCTGCGTTGCTTACTAAATCTATGGGACCTGTATCGATTTACTTAGATCTTATGTAAATTGAAATGATCTAATTCGATTTACGTGTATTTTAACTTTTTCTAGTAAATCTTGCAGCCTAATTCAAATTACTACTAGAAATTATAATTCGAATTATGGTGATTCGATTTATATAGTAATATTCTTTGGAAGATCCAGGTACCATTATATTTGCTTTGAATGACATACGTAATTTATCCATGCATTTGATTTATCTCCGTCATTTGCCCGTTGTATTAGTCAAAATTATTTTAAATGAAAGTAGCTTTTAATTTTGAGTTGTTTGTTTATATTAATAGAGAAAAAAAGGTAGAAAGAATACGAGAACGACTATGCTTAAAAGAAAAGTTGAAAAGAGAGAATGTAATATATGGGATGTTATCTTTATTAATTTGCTTAAAGATACCTGATCCTTATCGAGAGAGTAAAGTAGTAGAGTCCATATCTAAGCATATATTGTGCAAACTGCAAACAGTAACAAGTAGTAGTAGTAGTTAAAATATGTATAGGACATAAAGATACAGTGGATCATCAGAAAATTTCTGAGAGTAAAGGATCTCTACACCGTATGAATTATGAAACATTTTAGTTTACAAAGAGGAGCTGTTCCAAACTCTCCCTCTATCGGACGGAGAACGGAAGTGAAGTCGCAGGAGTTTCATTTTTATGCTCAAATCCAATCATATTTATTTGAGTTCCCAAGTTATTAATTGCAATGGCTATTAACTATACATCAATATGAGCCTCACAAATCGTATCTGAGGATGGAACCTCGGTCTTTCTCCTCTTGTGCTCTGTGGTACTTCCTCCTCTGTTATTTATTTCCTGCACATATTGAAATATTCACATGGTAATGCCAGGTGAGAACCCAATAGCAGCAGTTCATTAATGAAGGGAACAGTAAATACTATGCGTTATGTCCTCTATACAAAAATCATTGCTCAAAGTCTCAAACCCAACTAAAATGGTCCAAAGCAAATATTCCTATCATATACACCTAACTTTAGAAGAAATGAAGATTCTAAGAAAATTGTGCAACCTCACTTCGTTATCCCTTTGTCTTATTTCATTCAAGGTAAAAAGTAAGTAATGCACAAATTTGTAGTGAGTTTTTCCCCAACCAACAAATTTCAAAAATTTAATTCATCATCGCTAATTCGCTATATTCTGTCCAACTTTCTTGTTTTTCATTTCACGCATGGGAGTGAGAGTGACTAATTCTAGTAGTTCAAAGTATACGTGAAAACTATCATGCTTACAATTACTCCAAAGAAATTAAAATCTATATAATGATAATAGGAAACATACCAAGGAAGTTTAAAAGTATCTTTCCACCATCCGTGTTTCGAACCATTTGAAACAATTTTATCCAACCGTACAATGACCTGGGAAAATGTTGGCCTGACAACAGGTTCTCGATCCCAACATTCCTCAATCAACCTGCAACACCATGATAGTAAGACAAGACACCTTTACAATTAAAATGAAGATCTACCTTTTATTTACTTGAAAATTCACTCACTCTTTCAAATCCGGAGGATAATGTTTTGCTTTGACCTTGAATGGTGGTCTATTCCCTTCTAGGCACATCATTCTCAAGGCCTCATCCGCAGAGTGGTGATGGAAGGGCTGTACACCCTCAATCATCTGGGTCCATAGAAGGAATAATACAAAAGGAATTGGTATTCATTAAATTAGAACTGTATCAGGAATATTAAGGGACTACCAAATTAAGAACTCAGGAATCCTAAGGAACAACATCCCCTTAAATAGGACTATAAGGGAGACAAATGAACGTTATGAATAGATGTGAAGACAATCTTTTTTGTCAAACTCATCCCTTCCCCAACATATACCACCAATGCATAACTACTCAGTATGAACTCATGACTTTGGTTTTCATGTCAGTTGTTGATGGTGTGCTTGTCACTAGACAAAATCTCTAGCTAATGAGTAATGACCACTGAACAGCCCATAATTTTTCCACTTACGTGCATCAATTAAGTGCCAGGATCCAATTACACTCACATCCAGATGGCTTTCGCAAAGCCGGATGGTGTCCCAATTCTCAAAGCTCAAAAAACAAGAATCTCGAGAAAATCACCTTCAACATTGGCAAATCTAGTAATATAACAATTAATATATCAAAATTTTAATAGTTGGTACCTCATATAAGATGAGACCAAAAGAATATGCGTCCACGCTTCTGTCAAATACTTCATCTTTGTAAATCTCTGGAGCCAAGTACACGCCTACAATTGTTGAACCACAAGAAAAGATATATATAGATTAGCAACTCCAGTGTTCAGTAGCAGTAGTAGCATTACAAATACATTTTTCATATCTAATTTTTTTTTCTTTCTATAATTTGCAAACAATTGGATTTTCCCAAACAACATTGCACAAAGCGCCTACTATGTCAGTTACAAATGCCTCCAAATACTAATCAACTTTTAAATAGCTGTTACAAATTCAAACACTCTTAATGCATGAATGGACAACAGAAGAATGAAAACTTCCGATCAATTTGGAAGGATATGAAACCAGAGTTAAAAGATTTTGGCACTTAAAACTTACTTAAAAGGTCAATGTTGGAGACAGGCTCTGCCAGCTTTGCTTTATCAGGTGAGATATGCGATAATCTCACATTTCCAAACCCAGCTATCTTTAGTTGACCTCCATTATCCAGCAAAATATTTCTGGCACCTTACCAAAATTTCATATATTAAAGGAACAGTAATCCCAATGAGAAAATTTTAAATTAAAATGCACTTCTAAATTGTAAATAGACACCAAATTGTTTTAAATGGTCTTACTTTGGCTTTAAATCACAGTGGAGAACTGGTTCTGGTTTGCATTCATGAAGATAGTTCATTCCCCTGCTAACAATAAATTATCAAATATCTTATATAAATAACCCGGAAGAATGTTGCATAAATCTATAATCATTGAATGCATTGTAAAGACTTGTTCTGAAAGATTTCATGCAGCATAGAGTTCCTTAAAATGGTACTTGCCTAGCAATATCAAGAGAAAACCGTAGAACTTTTGATAGGGAAAGCCGGCCTTTCTTCTGAATATAGCTTGCAAGGTCACCCTGAAAATTAACATAGGTACGAGCACTGTATAGTAAGTTGGATATATGTCATCTGATGGAGATGTATTAATTCTCATGCTCCTTCTTGTTTGATACCTGCACCTTCTCTCTCCCCTTTCTCATCAAGAACACCTCTGGAAAAGAGAGAGATGAAAGAAGGGTAAGCTTACCTTAGCATGGTACTCTCTCACAATCATCATTGGTACATTTTGAGTGACAGCTCCAACAAATTGGACCACATTAGGATGCCGTACCCTTTCTAATAACGTGAGCTCGTGCTTGAAGGCATTTCTGAGTGAATTATAGAAATAATAAAAATTCAGTGCCAAGGTTAAGCAATTAAAACTATAGAAACAAAGAGCAATTTAAGTCATCAACTTGACTGGAAATCAAAAAGAAAAGTAGTAGTAAAAAATGCAGATAAACAAAATCATAGCCAAGTAGGATAAGCATAGAATGGTCCAGTTGAATCATGAGTCACAAGAAGCATATCACACACATAGACAAACAAATATGGAATATTGCTGAGATGTGTATACATACATGCTATCAGGATCTGAATAACTGTCCTTATCTAGTATCTTCACTGCAACCTTTGTGCCATTCCATTTAGCTACTTGATATACCCCCTACAAAGAGATCGATGAAAGATGAGTGATGAACTACTCAAGCTTATAAATTTAATATATAGTCATATATTGATATTTAGCTTGATCATGCAAGATGTTTGTAGATCCAGTGAACTCAGTTTCAACAAGTATTGGACAACTTCATACATAAGAAAAAGCATTAAATTGGGGAAAATAACACTATACGTTAGACGCCACCTGTATTCGTATGAAGCAAATCCAAACAACAAAAATTAACAGGTCAAATGAAAATTAAGGCGATAAATATCAAACAATCATGCTATATGTATATAAAAATTAACCATTAAATCAATCACGTATAAAATACATATTAAAAATGTATAAAACAATTTATGTATTTATACACAGCATTTTTAATACGAATTTTATCTCAGTTTTTTTTATTTACCTTCTAACTAATTATACTAAATAATTATACGGATGTTTCTACAAAAAAATTGAATCAAATTTCTACTTATGAATATAGTATGAAAAAAAAATGCTATATTTTGCCAGATTGAGACAGTTGTTTCTTTCACATCCATTTTATTAAAAATTGAACTTCTCGAAGTCAAAGTTTATTCTAAGAAATATTGAAGAAAGAAAGAGCATACCTTTGAAATTCCATCACTCTTCCGAACCTGGAGTTCTAAGGGATTGAGTTCATATTCTGGAACCTCACGAGGATTTGTAACAGTCATTGGAGTTTTCCTGGTTTTCTAACACAACAAAGATTATTCAATAAGTCTCCAAATTCGATGCAATAATTCACTTCGACCTTATTTTGCAGATACATGATATCAGTAAAACAAAGGGTATAATACCGGCACTTTTGCTCCACGGGCCTTCAGCATATAATAAACTTCTGTATTTCCATAATATTTGGCGTCAGCCGCTGCCTGCAAATCAACTCATACATTACACCTTAAATTTTTCCTCTAAAAAAAATGTTGCCGAAAATCTAATTTCTAATTTTCAGCATAATAAACGGACTCTGAGGCTCTGACATCGTGATTGATTTCAGATAGTACTATATTATTAAATTCTGGACATATTCAGATTAACTTATTTTAAATTATATAAAAACCTAAAGATAAATATAAATAAATAAATAAAATTATTATCCGACATTATATATTAGAAAAATGTAAATGTAAATAATTGAGCAGAGAGAAAAACAATAACAAAATTCGGAGGAAAAAAAAAAGTGCCACCTATAATAATTGCATAAGATCGCGAGTCAGAAGAGAGTGAGAATCTATCTAGTCAACTTTCTATAATCGGAAAAAGAAGATGGAAAGAAGAGAGTGAGTGTAGGAAATTACCGTGCTGCCCCAGCGATCCCGAGCGTCGATGTTAGCCTTGCGGCTGAGAAGGAGAGCGCAGACCTCAACGTGGCCCTCACAAGCGGCGATGTGAAGCGCAGTGCGTCCATCGAGATCGATGCTATTTACATCGATGCCATCGTTGAGGAGGTCCTCAACGCCCTTAACGTCACCTCTGCACGCCATGAACAGAAGCTGCATGGTGGAATCGAGGTTGTCCGGAACCGTGAGCTCTTGGTCGTCCTCCCCGTCCCTCGGCGTCACCGGACTTCGCCGGATCGGGTCGAGCGACGACTGCCTCCCGAAGCTGAACCTGAGATTGTTCCGGCGAGGGTCCAGCGACGCCTGTCTCGTGAACTGGCGGCTCATGTTCCGACGAAGCGAACCCGACGAAAATTGCCGCGATATGCCGCGCTTCAGCTGCGCGGCAATGCTCTCCATCGCGATTGACCGTCCGTCTGTCCGTTCCTTCGTTGTCTCCGGTCGATCGAACGGTTCAGATCGAAGAATCTCTCAGCCAATCAACAAATCAATCGCAGATAATAATCTCCGATTCTCTACTCTCTCTCTCTCTACATGCTTGGACTTAAAAGAGAAAATGAATGAACGAATGAATGTAACAACAATAACAACATAACAAAACCAATCTTATTCAATTCAACATTCAATGGAGTAAGGTTTTTTTAGCTGATTTAGTTGTTTATTTATTTTTTTTTATTAAAAAAGAAAGGAAAATGTTTGCGTGAGTTTGCTAATTTGGGAGGGTGAAGTTAATGAAGAAGAAGAAGAACGAATAAAAAAATAAGTAATTGAAATTCTTTTGCTTTTTTTTTTTTAAATTATATTTTGGGGCGAATGATGATTAGTTCGGCATAATGGAAAGGATGAGTTCTAATAATAATGGTGGTGACTAGAAGACACACTAGATAAAATATGCATTATCATGAGAAACGAGTATAACAACACATGTCATCTCTTTTTGCGTATCAATTACTACTTTTATTATTCTTCTTGTTATTTTTTCTAAGTAATGAGATTTTTCATTTTTAGGGATTTTTTGTTATTTTGTGCGATTGACTTTGTCAAAGGGACCCACCCAGAAACAGAAAGGACAATGGAACGACCTGTATTTCCAGGCGTTACCGTGAAAAATGGCGAGACTGTCTCAATTTTTCTGACTCTCAATTTTTTTAACGCTGTCTTGAGGTGTCACCTGATGATTTATCATTTATTTAACTATCGGAGTGCCTAATTTTACCTTTTTTTTGCAACTATTTGGAGAAGCTGACACCTGACAGGAAGGTGCAATAACGTTTTCAGTGTTCTCTATGAATAAAAGGACAATTATACGGGTCTTTTTTTTTTGTATTTAATTTTTGTTTAATTTATTTTTTATAATAATTTTTAATATATGGATATAATTATATATAATCTTAGACCATTTCTCACGTTATTTATGATCCATAAGTGTTAAATCCATAAATAAAGGTGCCACACGCAATGGATTCATTATATCATTGTACCTTAATTAGATCAGTCGGACATTTTAGTTAACACCTTACTATCACTACACAGTAATAAACTGTTGTGTAAATTGAATAATCATAATAAATAGTGGATTTTCTATCAAAGTATCGATCAGCATATTTAAAAGTTGGTCTCATTATTTTAACTTTTATTCGTTCGTACTAACAACTTTTTATAATTTCCATCCAATAAAAAAACCAAAACAAACACAGTTGATTAAGAACATGGTGATATTTTGATAAGGAATTTAGGATAGCAAAGGTACTCGGTCAAATGGATTTTATTTGTCATTACAGTTTTGGATCCCATCAAGCCAGTGAATTAGTTTTTTTTTTTTTTGTGATTAAACAGAAAAGAAAGAAAGAAATAGAGATAAAATTAAATTAGTTGGCTAGGTTCATATCTAAATTTATTAGATGTTAAAGTTTACTCTATAGTTGACTTTAATTTGAATGAATATTTGCATCAGAAACAGTTGCTTTAGTCATACAATCTGCAACACTATTTACATTTCTTTAAATTAAAAGAATAGAGACTCTCCAATTCCAATTCACAACCTCCTGTATATACTTTGCCAAATCCTATTCCGGAATATCCTTACCAAGCATTCTTCGGTGTACCAAGAAAAGAGCTTCTAAACAGTCTGTTTCATAAATAACCTCACGAAATTTATTATCCCAAGCAAGAAGTAAACCTCTCCAAATTACATACAATTCAGCAAAAAGAACACTCCACACTTCGACTTTTCCAGTGCAACCTTTCAACCAATATCCATCAGAATTGCGAATGATACAACCAAAACTAACATAGTCAAAAGGAGCAAAACAGCTAGCATCACAATTCAGTTTAACAGAATGAACTGGAGGTGGAACCCAATGCAAACAGAGCGAAGGAGGAGACAAAGATTGATGCATAGCAAAAATAGTGTGGAACTCCCTTACTGAACTACGAATCAAACTCACCACTTTACTAGCACTCCAAGAGTCATCTATATTAAATAAGTCATGATTCCTACTTCTCCAAATCCACCAGATGGTCGAAAAGAAAAGAAAAACATCTCCACTCCTTACACCTCTGTAGATCCAATCACGTAAATCCGAGTTATCTGAATACATGCCTAAAAGGTTCCAGACCTCCTTGGCACTAGGGCACTCCCGAAGACAATGAAGAATGAATTCAGAACCATTCTGACACTAATGACAGGTGCTAGATAAAGCTAAGCCACAACACAAACGAAACTCTGTCGTAGGAATAGTATTATGAAAACTGATCCAAATCAAGAACTTGTACTTCTTAGGAATATACAGTCGTCATACCCACAACCAATTATCATGCTCATTCCAGTCAAATTTTCTTTTGGCTAGCCAACTGTACTCACTCCTAACTGAGTAGAGTCTAGAAGATGCAATACCCCACGACCAACCTGAACTCTCTCCAGCATTCAAATTCGGATTATAAGCATTCAAACGCTGTTTGACGTCTTCTGGAATGTTAGAGAAAACATCATGGAGATTCCATTGACAATCTTTCCAAACGTCTCTAATAGTTAAATAAGAGTCAGATATATGTATAAAAGGGAGATCTTGAGCAATTGGACCCTCATTACTCCAATTGTGAAACCAAAAAGATTGATCAAGTGACCCAACACACCAAGAGAAGGCATCCTTAAGAGCATCAAAAGCCTTTGAGATAATCTTTCAAATATGAGAAGCGTTGCAAGGGACATGGTAATCTAAAACTCCCTCATTTCTCAAATACTTCGCCCTCAATAGAGTAACCCAAGGCTTGTCCTGACAATGAAAAAAGTTGCCAAACCAATTTATTACACAGGATCTCTAACACCCAGGCCACCAATTTTTTTTGGAGTGATCACGGTCTTTCAATTAATAAGAGAAAGTCCTCTGCCATCAACTTGACCCTTCCAAAAGAACTGTCTCATCATAGAAGACAATTTATCGCAAACCCAATTTAGAAAGAAAGATACATGCATATGATAGATAAGAATGGATACTGCAACAGAAATTCATTTATGAAAAAAATTTGATACTTTAATTTTAATTTAAAATTAATCCCCATTGTATACATTGTATGGAACATGTATTGGCTCCCTATTCTTCTCTTTTTTTAAATTATGCATTAATGCATGATGTTTATGTATCAGATTTTTTTATATATGTTTGTGTTTATGGATAGGGACGAATTTATAAATGAGAAAATCTATGAAGTCAACGTTTTTATTAAAATTTGGTAAGTACTTAACCATTAAAAGAAAAGTGAATAATCTCACACTATTAAAAATATTAGTAATGGCTAACTGATGGTTACAAATCATAAAATCTGTTGGCCCCCTATCACTCCTCGAATCCCGCTAGGGAACCAATGAAATAAGTATACAATGTGTACAATGAGCTGATTCTTTGGCCCAATAAAAAGAAGTAACCATCCGTTATCGTACAGGTTTGAACATCCAGAGTAAAATACTACTAACCTATCAAACACAATACACCCATACTATCCGAAATAATCATCCGGATACCAGGGATAATAAACATCTAATATCCTATTGAATCGCTTTAAATAAACATCCGATATTTTAATTTTAATTTGAAATTAACCCTGTTGTATGCATTGTACGGAACATGTATGGCTCCCTATACTTCCTCTTTTAAAAATTATGCATTAATGCATGATGTTTATGTATAAGATTTTTTATATATGTTTGTGTCTATGAATAGGGATGAATTTATAAATGAGAAAGTCTATGAAATCAGTATTTTTATTAAAATTTGGTAAGTACTTAACCATCAAAAGAAAAGTGAATAATTTCATACCATTAGATGTAATCTCACACTATTAAAAACATTAGTAATGGCTAACTGATGGCTACAAATTATAAAATCTGTTGGCCCCTTAGCACTCCTTTTTTTTTTTTAAAAGAATCCCGCTAGGGAGCCAATGGAATAAGTATACAATGTGTACAATGGGCTGATTCTTTGGCCCAATAAAAAGAAGTAACCATCCGTTATCGTACAGGTTCGAACATCCAAGATAAAATACTACTAACTTATCAAACACAATACACCCATACTATCCGAAATAACCATCCGAATACCAGGGATAATAAACATCTGATATCCTATTGAATCGCTTTAAATAAACATTCGATACTTTAATTTTAATTTGAAATTAACCCCGTTGTATGCATTGTACGCAACATATATAGCTCCCTATACTTTCTCTTTTTAAAATTATGCATTAATGTATGATGTTTATATATCAGATTATTTTTATATATGTTTGTGTCTATGGATAGGGACGAATTCATAAATGAAAAAGTCTATCAAGTAAGCATTTTTATTAAAATTTGGTAAGTATTTAATCATCAAAAGAAAAGTAAATAATCTCACACTATTAAAAATATTAGTAATGACTAACTGATGACTACAAATCATAAAATCTATTGACCCCTAACACCCCCTCATTTTTCATACATTTAGGAAAGAATAATAGCTCCTCGTTATTCTCTATAAATAACTCATTCGATTCATGTATTTTTCAATTCAAATTTTTATAAACTTATTAAAACTCTTACTAACTTATAAATCGAAATTCTTTTGCATGTATTTTTAACTGTTGTCTCAGAATTGATGTAACCACACTTTCGGAATTAATGTAAAGGCGCTCCAGACACCTACATCATCACCTTCAACCTCTTTACAAAGTCCAATTACCAATTAATCCATTTTAAGTATATTTCAGAATAATATATATTTATATACAAGTATATACTACTGATTTAATGAATAATTTTTTTTTGTATACACATAACATTTTTTATTCTATGACTTAATTTTCATACAAAATCCGTATAAAATAATTCTACACAAATAATCAATTTTGTATTATGAAAAAAATAACTATTTTAAATTTATTATTTAAAATAATTTTATTTTAATACATCAAAATTGTTTTATGTTGATAATATATCAAAATTAAATTCTTACTTAAAAAATATATAAACACATCCATAAAGGATAATTGTATAAAATTTTTTACGAATGCATTAACATTAAACTAATATATATATATATGTATGATAATAAAATTAGAAAAATAATAATAACCACAATTTTTCTACATTATATACTTGTATACATTTATATAAAAAATAACGATATTATTAAAATAGGAGTAACAATATCGATTTTCTAAAAATTAACCATCTTTATTTGTGTATTTAACAATTTAAGTATTACATATTTAAAATACAAAGATGAGCATATGAAATTAATATTGATGTTTTTTTTATAATCTTTCATATTTATTAAAAGAAACTATTACTAGTTCAAGGAATTCAATATAAACCTCATAATTAAAAGGATAACTAAATACTTAACCTATTTTTTTTTTTCAAAAATAAATATTATTTTATTAATATAAAATAAAAGTGTTTTCATAAAAAAGTACAAAAGAATTGGGTATTCTCATTTATCACCAACTGTGACTGAAAGACTAAGAGCTTAAAGAAGAGTAAAGTAAGAGTAAAGAAAATTAGTAACATCTATCAGGTATGGCTCACGAGTTCACGCACTAAATTGCTGGCTTTTTTCACTATCTCTGGTGCCGGGCTTATTACCTTCTCAAAAACACACCGATTCCTCGCTTTCCAAGTGCTCCAACACAGCGCCGCTATGAGGAGGGTCTTTTGTCTACCATCGAATTGAGCCGCTGCCCAGGATAAGACTCGTTGCCACCAATTGAAAAAAGTTTCTTCTTCTTTCATCCATAGGTCAGGGGTTATTAAGCTTAGACTCCATATTATTGAAGACAGGGGGCATTGGAACAAAGCATGAAAAATTGATTCAGCCTTCAACATGCATCTTGGACAAGTGGCAGGAGTGGATGCGAACCGGCTGTGAACTTGTTGCAACACCGGAAGCTTTTCATGAAGACTTTTCCATAGAAAAATCTTAATTTTATGTGGTAATTTCAACTCCCAAATGCTATTCCAGACTCTGTTGTGTATGTTCTGGGGCCTCAATGAAGTAAGAGAATGAAAGAATTCATAAGCAATTTTGTATCCTGACCCAACTTCATATATACCAGATTTTGTCCAGCACCAATTAACTTCATCCTCCTCCTCTGTTGGTTTGATTGAAAAAATTTTATTGCATATATCAACTGAAAAAATCGACTCAATCAGATTTCTATTCCAGCTTCTATCAGGATTTAGTAACGCACTAACGTAATACACTTGCAGATTTGGCGGGATTGTGAGTGCATTTTGAGGGACATTAAGAGGCACTGGTGGTGGGAGCCAGGGGTCATGAAAGATGCGAACATTAGTGCCAAAGCCTATTTTCCATAACAAGCCTTTCTCGATCACCTTGCGCCCTTCAAGAACACTTCTCCAACCCCACGACGGTGCGCTTCATATCTCTGCATGTAAGAAATCTGTATATCTGAAATATTTAGCTTTAAGCATTCTTGATATAGTAGAATTAGGGTATTTCATTAGACGCCAACATTGCTTGCCCAATAAAGCCAAATTTTGCGCCCTTAGATCCTTGATACACAGCCCTCCATCTTTCTTCGGTCTCGTCATTGTGTCCCATTTAATCCAAACCATTCTTCGTTCTGTGCCTTTTTGACCCCACCAAAATTGCGAGAGCATGCTATGAATCTCAGTCAATAGCGTGTCTGGGAGCTTGAAATAAGAGAGTGTATAAATAGGAATCGCCTCCCCCACCGCTCTCAATAGCGTGTGCCTGCCACCTGATGACAATAGACTTCTTTTTCAACCCATAATCCTCTTCTGAACTTTATCCTTGATAGCTCCAAAGGTTGCTTTCTTTGATTTTTGAACTATAGAGGGCAGTCTCAGGTATTTGTCTTGTGCTCCGATATGTTCAATATTTAGTGTCTGAGCAACTGCTAGTCTTGTATTTTGAGGTGTGTTGTGACTGAAAAAGATAGCCGACTTATTCAAATTGACTTTTTGCCCACTGAAACCCTCATAATTCTCTAGCAATTCTAGAATGCTTTGGCTTGTATTAGGTGCGCTCTTGCAAAAAAGGATTGAATCATCAGCAAACAAAAGGTGATTAACTGTTTGGCATCTCCGATTAACTTGAACTCCTTGAATTAATCTGTTTTGCTCTGCCTTGTATAGCAAGAAGGAAAGTCTTTCTGCACAAAAAAAAAAGAGATATGGAGATAGGGGGTCACCCTGTCGGATGCCCCTATTTGGCCTAAAATAGCCAAAAGGTTGACCTTCCACAACAACAGAGTAAGAAACAGTAGTTACCAATTCCTTAGTCCAATTAATCCATTTAGCATCAAACCCCAACTTATCCATAATATACCATAAAAAATGCCATTCAACCCTATCATAAGCCTTGCTCATGTCTAGTTTAATAGCCATCTCATGCTCTGCCCCACTTCTCTTATTTTTCAAATAGTGCATACATTCGTGGGCAATTAGAATATTATCTGAAATAAGTCTTCCTTTGAGAAACGCACTCTGATTTGGACTTATAATTTTATTCATAATACCTTGTAATCGGTGCACCATAACTTTAGAAATAATTTTATACATAACTGAAGACAAACTGATCGGTCGTACTTGAGTCATGTCACTGGCATCTGGCACCTTTGAAATCAAACAAATTTGAGTATGATTGAAGCTTTTTAAAATTCTGCCACTGTGATTCTGTGAAAGAAACTTCTCACTGCCTTAAAAATGTCAACTCCAACTATATCCCAGAAAAAGTGAAAAAATTTAGCTGTAAACCCGTCATCACCAGGAGCACTCTGAGCATGAACACTAAATGTAGCTCTTTTGACCTCGTCCATAGTTACTGGCCTTTGGAGCCTACGGTTCATGGAAGCTGTAACCTTAGGCTCCAAATCCTCTAAGTATGGATTCGGATCAGCGGAACAAGAAGAAGTAAAAATATCGCAAAAGTAGTTCTCAGCTACCTTTGCAATATCCTCCGGTTTCGATACAATCTCATTGTCCCTCTCCACTAATCTCCAAATTCTGTTCCTTCGCATCCTTGATTGAAATTTCTGGTGAAAGAATCTAGTGTTCTGATCTCCTTCTTTTAGCCACTTGATTCTAGATTTTTCTCGCCAATAGCTCTCTTCTTTCAAATATGTCAGCTCCAACTTCTCCTCCAAACTGGTAACCTCCTCTCCCCCATTGATTCCAGCTACCCGCAACTCCTCTAGTTTAGCTTGAAGGTCCTCAATTTCTTTCCAGGAGTTTGCTTTGTGAGTTTTCTGCCATTGAACTAGTCTATGTCTACAAACTTTCAACTTTTGGGCCAAGGAGAACATAGTCGAGCCTACAACTTCCATTCTCCACACTTCACTGACAATTCTCTTGACATCCTCTTCTCCACACCAACGTTCCTGGTATTTAAACCGCCTTTTACTATGCCAGGATTGAGGTTCGATTTCCATCAAAATTGGAGCATGATCCGAGCCTGACTCTGTGAGCCTGTGCACCACTGCATTCGAAAACTTCAACTTCCATTCCATCCCAACTAAATAGCGGTCAAGCCTCTCCTTCACCAAATCCTCTCCTTGTCTTCGATTTGTCCACGTGAAAGGGTGCCCTACCATTCCAATATCCACTAATTCGTTACTGTCAATAAAATTAGTGAATGTTGCAATGGTGGTTGCTGATTTTTGGCCTCCACCCTCCTTTTTCGCTTGGCTTGTTATAGCATTAAAATCGCCTGCTATTACCACTTGTCCTTCCAGGTGTTGGCTCATTGTTGTAAGCTCCTCAAACTGTAAGGATCAAATTTTTTCTGAACAATTCAAATGGACACCAATGAACGCCCATACCTCACTGCTTCCGACTTTCTTAATTTCGGCTGCCACAAAGAATTCTCCACTGCTAATAATTTGAACATTGATAATGTCCTTCCAAGCTAGCACAAGTCCTCTTGCCACTCCTGCCGGGTTAACAATATGCCAGTTTTCGTAGCCGCATACCCGAAGTTTTGCTTTCACCTGTCGAGATTGGTTCTTTGTTTCACTTATAAACACAATCTCGGGGGAGTGGAATTTACAGATCCCTTTTAAGGTGTGAATTGTTAGGGGTCTCCCCAAATCCCGACAATTCCAAACTATAATTCTCATGGCGCCTTGGGTGCCATTTGTAGGCTGGCACCCTCCACCATCTGTTCAACTGCATTTTCATCCTCTGTTCTTGCTTTCTTTGTAGATCCTTCAGCTATACCACTCATCAACCTTTTTTGGGGTTCACTTTTAGTATCTGACTCTGCAGCACCTTGTCTTGCTAATCTTTTTCACTTCCTACCTTTTTCTGTGGTGAGACACTGCCCAATAGCAAATTGCATAAGCTGCCCTTCATCCTCCTTAGTATTGGACTGACCAGCTATGATAACCTCCATGCATTCTGTTCTAGAATTGGCTGATTGAGGTGACTCAGGTGCTGCCCTGTTACCAGTGTCTTGTAGTTTCAAAATTTGTTTCCCTTCTTGCATTGACATCCCTGCAAATTCTTCCAATAAGCAGTTTAAGACCGGTTTTTTCTTACATTGAGTGGCCTTATTCTGGTTTTGAGTTGAGTTGTTGAATGTTCTTTCTCCTTCAGAGTAGATTCGCATTCCCACTTGGCTGGCTTTAACCCATTCGCCAATATCATCCTCTTTTACCATATCACTCTCTGTGTCCTTCAGCAAATCATGGCAGTTTTTCACCTCGTGCCCCAATTTTACGCAATAGGTACAAAACTTTCCAAGTCTCTCATAGCGCAGTGCCACTTCTACCTCCTTTTTATTAGGTCCTGCCACTATTAACTGATCTCTCACTTGCCTGGCAGCATCAATATTGATTTTGGCTTTCACAATCCTAGTTTCTCTGCCTCGCATCTGAAATTTACCTACCTCCAACACTGTGCCCAGATTCTCTCCCAATTTACGTCCAACTTCGAGGGTTTTAAACGATTCTAGCAAACCCCAAAATTGAACCCAAACTGAAAAATTGAAAATAATATCTTCATCACAGTTCTGATCTTCCTTCCATCTCTTGACATGGAGCACATAATCTTTGAATAGCCATGGAGAACCACGTTCAACACGCAAGACATCCACTTCTTTATTAAAAAAGAATTGGAAGGAATTATCCCTTTGTCACGCTAAATCCTTCCGGGTTTCCCCATATAACCTTTAAAGCATTCCCCATGGTTCCAATTGAGAAGGTTTTGGAAGCAAATATTCTGCCATAGAGACTATTGGAGCAAGCGTTAATACCTTCTGATATGTCTGCCTCTTCTAGTAGAATCACATTCCTACCTCCTTTCCGGTTGTCTTCCTCGATCCGATCTTCATCCCTCGTTGTCTCAGCCATGCAGATTACGTAGACTTGTATTGAAATTTAATTGATGTTAATAATGTAGCCTTGACGGCACTAGAAACTCCGTTAAAAAACCCTAACAGAGCACTAAGAAACCCTAACAGAGCACATACTTAACCTATTATTATTATTATTATTATTATTATTATTATTATTATTATTATTATTTGAAATATACATAGAAGATTAATGATTAAATTATATATATAAATAAAATATATATTAAAAATTTATAAATAATATATATTTGTTTATAAATATATAATAATTAATTTGATGTGTAATTTTTTTAAATACATAATGTTTTTTTATTATTTATTATTACACGTATTCAAGTGCCATATCGTTGTATTTACTAGGCTTAACTAGATCCACACATATCCTCTTAGTTGGCACTTATGAGTGCGATTGAATTGACCTATTTGTAATGAAACAAAAAAGAAAAAGCAAATTGACCTATTTATATATGGAAAAAGATAGCAACAAGATTGATAATTGTAACTTTTAAATACGTGTAAATTTTATCATTTTAATTAAAAAAAAAATAACTAAACTCTCACTTGTTTACTCTATTAATTTCTATTTCACTTTAAAAGAGTTTAATTTTTGTAAATTACCAAAAAGTATTTCCATGCTTTAAAACAATTATGTAACAAAATTTATAATAATTAAATTTACCACTCTCTTAAATAAAGAAAGTTCAAATTGGATAATAAATTGTCTTAAAATAACCATATAATTAACTGAAAACGTTGATAATAGTTTTATTTTGATAATATCATTTTTATATAAATTTGTGCAAATATATAATAAAAAATTATATATAAAACAATATTATAAAAAATAAGAGCGATAATATTATTTTTCTAAATTATGTCCTACTTGGTACTTACGTTAATACTTAATAACTTATAAGTGCTCTTTTATTAGCAAACACTTATCCTTTTATGTAATGAAATAGAGTCAATTTAGATGCATTTTAGAATCGTAATTTAAAACAACTTTAATTTTAATAGTTCTTTTTTTGGTCTTTTATAATATTTTTTTAATTTAATATGTCAATAATTAATTATTTGTGAATTTGAAATCTATTTAAAAAATTTATAAAGAGGAGTGCTAGGAGACCAACAGATTTTATGATTTGTAGCTATCAGTTAGTCATTATTAGTGATTTTAATAGTGTGAGATTACATCTAATGGTGTGAAATTATTCACTTTTCTTTTGGAGGCCTGCTACACATACAAGTCTTTTTGACTTACAAATCCTACAAGTTGGCATAAGTCCAATAAAACATACGCATTACACTCCCACATTCAAGAGTAAATAAACGCACGTTATTCAACCACTTCCTGTTTCCAAAGTGCGCTACTCACCATGCATTATGAACGACTCTTCTTCTTCTTCCTCCATGAAAATGATTTTTTTGCCAAATTTAAAGATAATGGAACTTCCGAAATACACCCAAACGATTATAGAAATACACCAAAAGGATTATAGAAATACACCCAAAATTCGTTGAAGTACACCTTATGCATAATTCAGAACTCTTTCTCTTTCTCCTCCTCATCTTCTGCAGCTTCTTCTTCTTCAAAAACGATTTCAGAGCTTGATGTCAAAAAACAATAGAAATCGATAATAATGAAGAAAGAAAACAGAGAGAAAAGCACGTAAATAAAGAAGGAGAAAGAGAAGGCAATAAACGAAAGAAAAGAAGAAGAAGAGGAAGAAGAACGTGCAACAAGAATAAGAAGGAGGTGCAGTGAAAACGTGCAGTAACGATTGAAGAAGGATTGAAGAAGGAGAAAGAGAAGGCAAGAAACGAAAGAAAAGAAGAATAAGAGGAAGAAGAACGTACAGCAAGAAGAAGAAGAAGGTGCAGTGAAAATATGCAGTAATGGTTGAAGAAGGAGAAAGAGAATGCAAGAAACGAAAGAACAAAAAGAAGAAGAGAAAGAGGAAGAAGAACGTGTGTAAGAAGAAGAAGAATTGGCACTTATAAAGACTTATAAAAAAATACTTATATGTGGAGAATTTTTCTTTCTTTTAATGGTTAAGTACTTACTAAATTTTAATAAAAATGCTAACTTCATAGATTTTCCCATTTATGAATCCGTCCCTATCCATATAGTGTTATTTATATTTGTAAAACAATGGAGAATTTCTTTTACCACATGGTCCCAATTCACTATGGTGTACTTGCTTATAAATAACAATGTGATTTATATTTGTAAAACAATCCCAAACTCACAATATTTAAATACATATTCGTTAATGATCTGGTTCCATACTAGTAGCATTAGTAAGTATAATTGCTTCTACAAAATATTCAATATTCACTATCAATATCAAATACCATGGACAAATGCCAAAGCTTCCACAAATTATAGAATATTAAGTATTAATTTTCACAAAAAAAAAAAAAAACAAATGTCATGAGTTGTGCAAAATACATGGACGGTTAATAACCAGTATCATAAACAAATTACATGAATTCCAAGTAAGCTTAATAATGATCATGTTTCGCAGCGATAGCACAAGTAAATGTCAATGCTTCCACAAATAATAAACTGTTAACATTTAGTTTTGTACAAATATTCTTTCTGTTTCAGATGTTGAGTATGCTAATTCCCCAATTTGACAGCTATTGTGTTTTTGGAATTTGAAAGTATTTTCTCTTGTGAATAATGGAAGATACCGAGCAAGCATTCGGAGAGAAATTTGATTCAGAAGGTATTCCATTTGAAGCTTCGGCGACGGCGAGGATCTACTGCACCACTGTCAGCTTCGCCTTGATTTCCCGTGATGCAAATATGGCCGCTGAAAATTGTTTTTTGGGTCTTGGGCCAGATCAAACAAAGGCCCGACCCGGGAAAGTACACAACCGGTGCGACCCGGTTCATCCTCCTTCAGAGTTCTCATGCGCCGCACCATATCTCCATTGGTGAAGAGATTCTGATCGCAGCTGCCGCTCCGATGCCACCGTTGCCATATCCTCCGCTAGACTAGCCTTACGATACCGCTGAGCTATAGATCGTTTTCTTAATCTAGATCGATGCGTCACGACTGTTTGACTGTTTCTGGCGTTGCCTCCACTACTGGTTCATGCTGCCACTGTTGCTCGCTGCAAGGACTGTGTTCCTTATGGGTTGATGAACGCTCTCCGGCGTCAGTCTCGGCCACCTCGTGGATTAGAATAGATTATCCAACAAGACTGATTAGGGAGAAAGACTCTTGTTAGTCACAAAAAAAAAAATGTTTGAGGTTGTTTTACAAATATAAAAAATTTTGTTGCTCATGAGTAAATATACCATAATAAATTGGATCACATTAATACATTATAAATATTTTAAGCAGTTCCATCAGGATCAGATGGAACTTTTTTTTGAGAGCTCCATCAAATACTTTGCCTGATTTGTTATTGAACCCATTAAGAGTATATTAGCTTATTTTGAGCTATGATCTTATTCATTTGGACCATAGTATGAATATATATAAAATTTATTTTATTTTATTTTTAATATATATTTTATTTTTTAATATATATTTTTTAATATATATTTTATTTTTAATATATATATTTTATTTTTTAATATATATTTGATTGATATAAAATAAATTATGCACAAAATAGTTTTTTATATACAGCAATTTAAACTTTAAATGTCAAAATTGTAAGCTAAAATTAAAATAAAAAATAAAATTATATATATATTAAAATCAATTATTACATATTTATATATAAATATATGTATTATTTAATTTATTAAAAATTAATCATATTAAATATATATTTAAAATTGATTTTTAATATAAAACATACTTAAAAATATAAAATATATATTAAAATTAAGTTAAATTATATATATATATATATATGATAATTGGTTTCAGGGGGCAGATTTTATTATGCAAATATTACTTTTGGTAAAAAAAAAAATGATGGGAAGTAAGTATTTACCACTAAACCAGGGGCTCAACTATTATTTTGCCAGTTAACAATTATTTGAGGCAGAGTAGCAGTAGAAGCGCCGCCTCTTGAAACCCAATATCGGAAGTAGCACCTTACTACCGTTAGAAGCAGAACTAGCAGGATAGCAAAGTAGCCACCCTACACTCACTAACATCATTTTCTTACACACTGTTTGGCATGGCTGTAGCTTCAGCTCCAATCCATGCCTTCAAACTCCATTCCTCATTCCCTCAACCAAACAAAACCTTCTCCCTCTTTCCAAACCCACCTCCCGCTCCTCCATCCCGCTCACTCATCCGCCACAATAAACTCTCCATTCGCGCCGTCAGCTCCGGCGGCGCCGGAGGAAAATTCGCCGAAGATGCAGCTCTCTCTTCCAACGGCCCTCCCCCTCCCGCCGTCCGATCAAAGCACGTTCCCTCCCTCTTGTTCCACGCTCTTGTTTGGCGCGTGTGCGCAATGTCGTGATTTCTTTGATTGTGTCTGTGATGCAGGGTTAGGCGGCACACGATTTCGGTCTTCGTTGGTGACGAGAGCGGAATGATTAATAGAATTGCGGGGGTTTTCGCGCGAAGAGGTTACAACATCGAGTCTCTCGCAGTTGGTCTCAACGAGGACAAGGCGCTCTTCACCATCGTCGTCTCCGGCACCGATAGGGTGCTCCGGCAAGTCGTGGAGCAGCTCCACAAGCTCGTCAATGTTTTAAAGGTATTGTTCATTTTGTAATTATTATTGGTGATGTTGGATGAATTTAATTTAAGCGAAACTGAACATGAGTGGTTTGTGACTGCAACATGTGTCAATGGTGTTGATTAGGTTGAAGATCTTTCGAATGAGCCACAGGTGGAACGTGAATTAATGCTCATAAAAGTGAAATCCGACCCCAAATACTATAATGAGGTATAAGTTATATGTGTCTGCGTGCATAATTTGTTGCCAAAAAGATTCATGTTCTATAAAGTAAGATTCTAGGGGAGTGCGCACGTGTGGTGTTTGTTTATTTTCCTAGCAGAGCTTTTTCTTTACTATTTTTCTTTTCCATCCGCTTGGGAATTTTCAGATAAAGTGGTTTGTGGACATCTTCAGAGCTAAGGTCGTGGATACCTCGGAACATTCTGTGACGATTGAGGTTATTGCTGAACAACTTTAGATATGTTATTATTAATGTTTAACCACTGCTTTTTTAAGTGTCTGATTTATTCTATGCATGTGAATAAACCTTATTATAGTTGAAGGCTGGTCTTGGCTGGGCTCTTTATGCATTTCATATACTTGTTACTCTAGTTTTTTTTCAATTATTATCCATCACATTTACCAAATGATCCTAAAATCTCAGAAAGCTTAGTGTCTCGATAAACTGTCATATCAAGTCACAGTTTCAAGTGAATTTTCTTACAAATGTTACAGGTCACTGGAGATCCAGGGAAGCTCGTTGCATTTGAAAGAAATCTAAGCAAGTTTGGAATTAAAGAAATAGCTAGAACCGGAAAGGTTGGGAAGTTCAATTTAGTACCTTAGAAATTTAGTTTTATCTTGGTTACTTTGACATACATTATATTGTTGGGTTACATAAAATTTAATAATTTGTCATTGTGTCATGTTGTAACTGCAACTAGATTGCTTTGAGAAGGGAGAAGTTGGGTGCCTCTGCTCCATTTTGGCGGTTTTCAGCTGCTTCTTATCCGGATCTTGAAGTAAAACCAGTTGTTAATGCCCTTGAGGCAGCCAAAACTAGCAATCCTATTACCAACACTGATACACCTGTGGGGGTACTGTCTTCATGCTCTTTAGTTGTTCCATTTACCTTTCTAATTCCATTTTTGGACCAAAAACTTTAGATTTGTAACATATTGACTTGAAGCTATAATGACTTAAATATGTTCCACTGTGTTCAATATTTTTCATCCCTTCTCTACTTGGATTTATTTAAACCCTAATAAACTCTACTTGGATTTATTTAAACCCTGATAAATTCTTATCTAGTCTCTGTCCTTTTCTTTTCTCTAAAATTTTTGCTTATGTGAAGGGTGATGTTTATCCTTCAGAGCCTTCAGATGGCTTTATAGTCAAGCAAGTACTTGATGCTCACTGGGGTGTTCTCAATGATGATGATGTAAGATAGTTAACTCCCTTTTTATGTATGTATAGTTAACTCCCTTTTTATGTATGTACTGTAGATGCAATAATGTTTAGTTCATCCTCCCTTCTAATATCTTTGATGATATGATGCCTTCAGACCACTGGAATTCAATCACACACTTTATCCATCCTTGTGAATGATTCTCCTGGAGTTCTCAACTTAGTCACAGGGGTTTTTGCTAGAAGGGGATACAACATTCAGGTTTGCTTCCTCAATTTGATTTCTACTTATATTTAGGTGTAATATTAGATATACTTGTAGTTTATTTGTTCTCTCATGCTCATATGTTGCCAGAGTTTAGCTGTGGGACATGCGGAAGTTGAAGGACTTTCTAGAATTACAACCGTGGTTCCAGGGACAGATGAGTCAATTGGCAAGTTGGTGCAGCAACTGTATAAGCTAGTAGAACTGCATGAGGTTCGAAATCTTTACCAAAACTTCTCACGTCCTAAACTGACTTCCCAGCTTTACAATATTTGCAGTGGTGTTTGTGGCACTGCATTTTAGAATTTGCTCACTATTTCGGTCATATTTAATTTACTTTTCTCCAGGTTCATGATCTCACCCACTTACCATTTGCTGAGCGAGAATTGATGCTGATAAAGATTGCTGTCAATACTGCTGCACGACGTGATGTCCTCGATATCGCCACCATTTTTAGGGCTAAAGCCGTTGATGTATCTGATCATACAGTAACCCTTGAGGTGATATTTTTTTTTGTTAGAATCTTTAACCAGGGGCATGATCTCATATTTGGCATCAACTTATATTGATAGCTGAGAATACTATGTATCCTTAAGAAAAAATAATAGAAAGAAAGATAGAAACTCAACTCAATGCTACTTTACTAACAAAAGAATGTTGAATTAGCAACTACAATGTACTTAAACGAAAGCAATTTATTTTAGTTGAATTTACTATTAATAGGAAAGTTGAGACACAAGATATGTTTCTCCTGGACGACTTTGATGACACCATATAGACACAAACTTGTTGATATTTGCTTCCACGTTTATTAGTTCTAACCCCCAGTTGGGGTTATGTAATGGTTATCAACAGCTTTGCATTCAAATTAATAAGTATTGGCTGATAGACAAAAAAATGTTATCCTAGTGAAATTTCTCTCTTTTATTTATTTACTTCAAATATTGTTTTTGCAACCTGTGAAATAAATCTAAATATAATTTTGTTCTAGGTTACCGGAGATCTGGACAAAATGGTGGCGTTGCAGAGAACGCTGGAACCGTATGGGATTTGTGAGGTTTGTGCTTTCATCAGCATTGCATTTAGAATATGGTGCTTTTTTTTCAACCAACAAAACTTGTAATCATTGTGTGTTTGTTTCAGGTGGCACGAACTGGGCGCATAGCACTGGTGCGCGAGTCAGGGGTAGACTCCAAATACTTGCGTGGATATTCCTTTCCCTTGTAAATTGTAATTGTTTAAACTGCGTTGAACCTTGTGTTTTTCACTTTCTAAGTTCGGCGTGTTTGTTCTTGACTGGAAATTTTGACGGTAACTAGTAATTTCAAAGCTGTTCTCTTTGGTCAGGGAAATCTAGCCTAAATTGCATTCAAATAAAATGCAACTAGGAAAAATGTTTTTAAACCATTGACGGGTAATGTAGAAAGAACAGGAACAATTACTTATAGAATTAAGCTATAAAGGTAGTCTAAATTAAATTGTTGGATAAATAAAACTATAGATAACTGAGTTATCTAACTTTAAAATTTGTCCAGTCTCGAGTTCCTTTTTTGGTCTTTTCCTTTTTCCTTTGATCATTGTCTAGGTTTTCTTCTTTTTATTTTAGGTGGTACCACTGTCTACACTATTATGAAGACATTGGCTTATTTAACTTGAAGAATTGTAGTTTTATTTTTCAATAAAAACTGTTTTAAAAAGTTGATCTCTGGATTATTACCATTGAAATGCCTAGCCAAGGATTCATCAGTATGAGACAACAAAATATCATATGTACACAAAAATTAACTATTAATCAGTCACTGTATTTATGTATATTATATATATTTTGCTTATTTTTAATATATATTTTGTATTTGAATATATATTTTATATAAATAATTGTTTTTATGCATGTAACAGGATTGATTTAACTATAGATATTTCAGTTGACAAAAAGACCCCTCAAGACCATAATGAAAAAGGAAACAAGCTTGCATCACCTTTAGAGTGCATTTGAACAGGTAATTAAAAGAGGGAAAGTAACTTTAGAGAATATTAAAAATTTTAAATGATAAAATAAGTTGTTTGGAAATATTTTTTTGGAAAAAATTTTAAAATTCAAAAATTTTAATAAGAGATCTTGTTAAAAATGAGAAATTTTAATTTTTCTAAAGAAAATAATATCCTTCCTCTCTACACTTAAAAAAATATGTTTATATACATTAATTCATACGTAAATTTATAAATAATAAGATTAACTACATATTTTATGAATGAAAATAATCTATCTTTTTCAAACAATATTTTAAAATACAAGTATAGTTATCTCAACCAAACAAAATTTAAAATTTAATTATAACATTTAAATTTTCCTATACTTAAAATATACTAAAATCTAAGAATATTTTAATAGAGGCCTGCTACACATACAAGCCTTTTTGGCTTACAAGCTATACAAATTACTCCAAGTTCAAGAAAAAAACGTGCGTCCCTTCCACAATACGTTTATTCTTCCTCTTCTCCCTCAATCAAAACGCAAACCATCAAAATTCAAGGGACATTCGAAACAATCTATTACGATTCTGGAGAAACGTTCCAATTCCTCGCGAAGAGTAGAAGAAATCAAGAAGAAAAGATACAAATCTCCATAAAAAATCACCAGAAAAAAGGAAGAAACATTATTCAAGGTACTATTTTACTGTTCTTCTAGTTTTTTCTTCTAGATTTCCTTTGTCATGTGCCTCATTCTTAACTAGCAAAATATTAAAAGATTTCAAAAAGAAATATATTGTCTTCCCTTGTTGTGGGTGTATTTCTGTAATCATTTGGGTGTATTTCTGTAACTGTTTGGGTGTATTTCTATAATCCTTTCTGTAACCGTTTGGGTGTATTTTTGTAACCATTTGGGTGTATTTATGTAATCGTTTGTGTGTATTTCTGAAATTCCATTATCTTCAAAACGATTTCAAAGCTTAATTTCAGAAACCATGAAAATAAAAAAAAAAACGAAGTAAAGAGAGAACGCATGAAGGAGATCCAACAAATTTGGCAAGAAACTCGAAAAAAGAAACGAAATCTTTTGAAAAATGGAAGTTATATATTTACGCGTTAATTGATTTGAATTGATTTAAAATTCTGTTAAAAAGGCACGTAACATAAGCAGCGCGATTAATGGGTGGATTTCGTTCAGATTTGTAAAGCTTGTAATTGCAATTAATGGGTGAATTTCGTTCAGACTTGAAAGCTTGTAAATGCAAAACACTTGTGCGTAGATATTAATCCATTTTAATAAACCAGATGTTGGATCCAAATTCACAATTACAATAATCTTGTGTTACCAATTATATATAGTAATTATAGTATGAGCCCGTAAAAATGTAAGTTCAATTTTTATATATAATTATATACGGTACAAAAATACTGTGAATAGTAAATTGGTACTAGCAGCTTAAATAAGTTGTTAGTAACAAATTAAAAAAAATGATCGAGAACATAATGAGTGACGATGTTGCTAATAAAACTCCAATTAACTGTGTCAGGTCGATAGTATAGGAATGATATAGGAGCAATCGTCCACTAGGTTTTTGAGAAGTGCAGAACCAACTCCTCAGTTGGAAAATAACAAGCAACAATGCAAAGCAGCACCTGAGATCATATAAGAACATAAATGTATAAATGTAGTACCATGGACAACCCCACAAAGTGTGCTTGGGTAAGCGTTTTACAAGTCGACCTTCACTGTTTACTTCTTTTTTCTTTTTCTTTGGAAAACAACAGCATAAAGTACTTATTATAAACGTTAATAACAGTTGCCAAATAGATAATACATTTCATACACCAGCAACAGAACTTGATAATCCAGTGTCCTCTCTTTACTCTTCAGCAGCACTAGCAGCACTTAGATCCACACTGAGGTCAACAACCTATTCATAATCATCCAATAAAGAAATATATCAACCATAGAATACCCCGGAAAACTATCAGGAGAATATCATGAGTAATGGGATCATAAATACAAAAGGAAGTAAGTGCAAAAAACAACCTTTCCAGTTATCAATGTATACATGTTGAGAACGTCCACTACTGTTGACTCAAAGTGAGTAGTAGCATCATAACTCTGCCAAAGATGTTAAATATATTGATTATCGACCAATCAACATAACATGGAAAAGTATATGGTATACAAGACAGAGTGAACATACAGTTGATATAAAGCAGTTGTCCAAAGAGGGTTCATTGACTGGTTCATATCTGTCATATATATCGAAAAATATCTCATCAACTGGTCCTAGAAGTTCAATTCCTGCCCTTAGTTCACTCTCAGGATTATCAGTCTCTGCCTCTGCTGATACAAATGCAATAAATTTTCCTTTGGGGGCAACGTTGTGAGTGTACGAACAGCAAAACACATACCTGCCAGGACAACAGAAATTAGCATCCAATTAAAAGGTAAAACTGAAATCTGTAATTAATAGGATATCAGATGCTCCGATGTCAAAAGATTACTTATTTAGATAAGTTTTGAAGATGACATGGTTGCGATTTTAGTTCTTCACTCAATCACAACGCTCATTATGAAGCAATTTCGTTAAATTTAGTAAATGTTGAAATTATGCTTTTTAGGTGAAGAGTACTGAAAGTGAGATACAAGCCATATATATGATTGACATGGCTAGTTTTTTATCTTTGCTAATTTAATAGACTTTGAAATTTCCTTATTAAGAAGTTCTAAAGAATAGTCCAAAATGCAGAGCTCAGGTTAATTAACAATCTCTATATCAGCATACATATTCTTGATTTACTGTATGTTCATTGTAATGAATTGCACAAATTTAAGTGCATTTTTATATTCAAAGGATTGCATGAGAACTTACATGTCAGACTTCCGTCCCAACTGCTTCTGAGGTAGAATAATTTGCACTGAATGAGAATCACCAGTGTTGGGGATTGGGTGGCTCATTATGGCTATTGCCCTTGCAACCCTTCCAACCTTCCTCACCTGTTGAAATGGTTAAATTTTTTTTAAAGGATGCAATCTCCAATCAATAGAAAGTGAAATGATATTATCACCTTTCACCACTAATTTTATTTATTCTAACAAGGACATGGCTGAATACAATCATAAACTGATCAACAGAACCAGTATCATATTTTAGCATGGATATTACACTTTAAGAGAAATTTTTAGGACCAAACAATATTCCGTACACTTATCATCACCTGAATTGGTTACAAGTAGTTATGATGAAAATATTACCTTGTTGGGCAAGTATGACGGATCACAAACAACTTTTTTACACTTTGCAGTTTCACCTTCAGATGTTACCCCTATAACCTTTCCTTCCTCATTAAATTCTACCTGGCAGTCCAGCAAAATAAATGCGTGTTAAGAAAATGCTAAAAAAAAAAATCAAACAGAAGAGATAAATTTGCTGGGTCAGATTCTTTCCACGGTTTTGAAATATTCATAGTTGTCATATAGGATCTACCTTGCATTCAGGTTTATTCAACATATATGTTCCACCATACACAGCACTAAGACGTGCAAATGCCTGAAAATAGAAATGAGTTTTCAAACTGTAAGCTAAAAAAATCCACATCCCCCCAAATAGGTAAACAGATGGATAACAAGATATGTATACAAGGATACCTGGGGAAGCTCTCCTAAACCATACAAAGGATATATGTAAGGTGATCCTCCTTGAAAGCGTGCTAGAGACTCAGAATATAACTACAAGTAGGAAACACATGCATGATGACGGAGACAAGAGAAGCTTCGAACAAAATGGAGCAGATGAATCATCAATTTGAGAAAGATCCATAGTAGGAAAGATGAAAAGATCCTGTAGACTTACCTTCATTCTCTTCACGGTGTCCAGTGCTGGCTGATCCAAATAGCGATCATCTCTATGAAGGGCAATAGCATGACCGATGAAGTCAACAGTGTCATCACTGAGGCCATATTTTCTGTTACAAGTCAACAAGAAAAGCAAGGAAACCTCAAAATATTTTCTATGCCCATCAACACACCATTCCAATTTCTTTTTCATCAAAAGGATAAAGAAATCTATATAATATATGGTGAAGGATGTATATAAGTAACATGCAACAAAAATTTTATATGCTATAACATGAGTACACAAACAAAAATACCAAAATTTGCAGTTAACTATGGTGCCAGTTCGACTTCAAAATGTTGCAGTCAAAATGCTTAAGCAGGGAATCAAGGCAATACAAACAGTTAGATCATAAATCTAGAAATGAAAACCCTGATAGTAGACACAAGACGAAAACTAGAGTACACATACTCTATCAGTTCTCTGGTAGACACTCTTGTCAAGTCCATCCCCTCATGAGTTTTAGGATCACTCTCCTCATAATTTTGAACATAGATGAAAAACTTGCGTGCTCGACGCTTTTCAAACAAACCCATGAGTGGGGATTTCAAGGCCTCCACATCATTTGATGGCACCTTGTAAACCTATATGGAAACCATGGAAACAGTTAATACACCAAAATAATAATCTAGAGAGAGAGAGAGAGAGAGAAGAAAAGAAATCCAAGTACAATGGATGATGTAAAGTAAAACACAAGCATACCTTTCCTTTATTAAAGACATAGCTTCCATCCACAGCTTTGAAATAGAGATACTTAGTGACATCAGTGTGTATGAGAACCCTCACCAATGTTCCATTTGCCATCATAAACTAGCTCCCCCCAAATATGAAGAAAAAACAAAACACGGATCACAGAAACTGAAATTGGTCAGCACATTTATCGAAATACCCAAAAATGGTCAAGGGTACATGTTAAACAAGTAAAAAAAAAAAAGATGAAAATTGAAAATGACGAACCTTAGGGATCATATCAACATTGTAGTCTCTGCTTGAACCCAAATGCGCAGGGGGCTTGTCTTCTCCCCTGAACTTCTTCCATAGCTGAACAACACACACAAAAACATCATCCTTTTGCCCTCGATCACAGTTCACAAAAAAAGATCTTATTTACATAAAATAAAAACAAAACCTGATTAAGATTAAGGGAAGTGGATTCTCCTCCGTAATAGTCATTCCTATCCATGTGAAGAACCTGGCGCAGCGAACACATCAACAACAGAATCATCAAACACTACACAATTATGCATATCATAACAAGAAGTAACAGTGATCTGAAGTGAAGAAGTTGGATCTGAGGAAAGAAGAGACCTTGAGGCCATCAACAGAGAGAAGACCACTGAGGATGCATTCTTTGAGGCCAGTACCCAAAACGATCACATCGTACTCTTCATCCATCTTCTTTCAATTTCGATTTGGATTCAATCAAAAAAAGCAAAGAAAGAAAGAAGCTTGCAAGTCAGAAGAGAGTTGAGAGAAGGTTGACACCAAATAAAAAGGGGGTTTAGGGTTTCCTTTTCTACCGGCTATGGCTCCGTGTAATTTTAATAGTAGTCCCATGGAACAAGGGATTGCAACAAAATCATTATTAATCAATCATCTTAAAATATGAATTAAAAAATAAAGAAAATAAAAACCTTAAAATAATACATATGTTTTAGTCAAATTTCTCTATCTTTATGGGTTTAAACTTTAAATTGGATTTAGTCTATGCAATTTCTTTTAGTCTAGCACGTCAAACAAATTTCCTTTAATTTAATGATGATTGTATATTTTTGGAAGTTATTTTTACAACACAAATATGATGACATTGTCTAAAGATGGCAAAAGCTTTCTATCTTCTTATGATAATATTTTTTTTAGAGGAAAGTATTGTTTTTGTCCCAACGTTGGGGTAAATTCTATTTGTATCCCTAACATTTAAATCGTTCTATTTGTATCCTTAACGTTTATAAAAGTGATTCAATGTTATACTGCCGTTAATTACACATCATGAACGCTTTAGTTTGAGTTTTAAAAATCTCTTCTTGAAGTTAGAATATAAATGTTTGGGATAGAATCGATGATCTACTTCGAAAAATAGCTCATCAAATGTTAAAACTAATTCCTATAACATTTACATAATTCACTTTTCTAAGGACATGATTGAATCTAAACACAAATAGTGGGTATAATATTAAAATCGACCACATCTAAGTGAGTCCTAATTGAGAATGAATACATCCAAGTAAGAATAATTGAAAAATATAATCTGATTTGTTAATATAATTAATAGTAGGATACAATTAAATCACTTTTATAAAGGTTAAGGATACAAATAGGACGATTTAAACGTTAGGGACACAAATAGGACTTACCCCAAACGTTGGGGACAAAAACGATACTTTACTCTATTTTTTTATCTTCTATTCTAATAATAATAATAATAATAATAATAATAATAATAATAATAATAATAATAAATAATAATAGAAAACCAAAGAATTATAACTTAAATGACATAATCTCTCTATCCTCACATAAAAATCTTGAATTTGAGTCTTACTCTTAACTTAAAAAAAATAAATAATAATAATAATAATAGAAACAAGACCATTACAATACAAATTTTGGTCTATCTCTCTTATATTTATTTTACCGAACACTCGATATTAGTGTAAAATTATTTTATATTATTATCTCATAAAATAATTATATTTGTAAAGTTTTTAAATAATAAATAATTAAGTTAACTATTTTTATAATGTAAAATATAAATTAATTATTTTGTAAAAATATTTTATACTAATGCATATAGTTAAATTTTTTTAATCTATTTTTTATTATAAAATTCCTTTTCACCAATGTTCAATTTATAACTGGTTTTTAAATTCACTATATCAATATTTTATAATAAAATTTACTTGATTAATATTTTTTTAATTTTACCTTAAATTTTATAATAAATACACTAAACATTTATACTATACATAGAATCAAACCATACAAATTAAGACAATTATTGTAACTATTTTTTAAATTAAATGAATAATATATTTCTTTTGTACATTAATCATATAGGATCAAAGCAGTTTACCACGAATAAAGTTGCTTTTTTTTTTTTTATGAGATAAAGTTATTTGTTAAAAATTTTACATTTGGTCACTCTTGTCAAAGTCACTCTATTATGGAGAGAATAACTTTGATTCCTAATTGATTGATTGAAGAATGAATGCAAAGAAGAAGAAATGGATCTGAGTTTTCTTAGCATGGTTGTCACCCGTATCATTCCCGCTTTAAAAAATAAATAAATAACAAATTCTTTCCTTGTGGCATCTACTCTACTTCTTTACAACCCATACCACATTATTAAATCTATTAATATTTAAAACATTAATAAATTTATCTAAAAAAATTAACTTTATATCCATAAAAAATTGACTTCTTTAAATAAAACTATTAAAATTTTAAAAAATCATAAAAAATTATCAAATTATCTTCTAACATAATCTAATTGAACCCTAACTCTAATTCTATTCGATCGCTAACTATTTTTCTACTTCTTACTCTCCTTCTCCCACCTCTATTTTCACCAATCTTTTTGGTCCTTCTTCTTCTTCTACACACCTTCAATATTTTTTCCCTTCATCAAACTCATTTGACATGTCTGCCATGCCTTCTTTTTATGACTTTGCTTTTTGTCTTGACCCCATCATCATCAAGGTTCCATAACCACGACCACTACTACTATTTTAATTACTGATTTCGAAGAATTTCATCAAAACTTAGAAGAATCAAGTTTTTATTTTTCTTCTGGAACAATCATAGCACCACCACCATTATTCTTGAACATATTTAAGATTCTGAAAATAGAACTATACCAAAATTATTTTAAAAGAAATAACATCATTATGACATTATCATCCTCGTCACAACAAAATAAAAAGTTGGTATAATAATAATAATAATAATATGAAGAGAAAGGTGATGGAGATAGAAGATAATGGAATCCTTAATGGGTCATCGAAGTTCAACTATCATTCAAGTGATGACTTGATTGAAACCAACAAGAAGGATAATAGTGAGAAAAATTGGGGTTTGGGAATGGAATAGTATTATAATTGGGGTTAGAGAATAATATACAGATTTTTAATATTTGTTAGGGATGGTGTAGTTTTATAGAAAAGAAATTCATCTTTTGTAAATATCATGTTAGTTTTATTTTTGGCTTTATTGTTTTAAGGTATAGGTTTTTTTTTATCAAAAATAGAGAGACTCGAACCTACGACTTGTTAAGTGAGTATGAGGAGATTATACCATTTGAACTATAATTTATTGGCGTCTTAAATTTTATTATTATTATTATTGTGCATTATTTTGTATTTATATTTATACGTTCGTTTTGTTATGCTTTTGCAGTTTGTGTGGAACCATATAGTCATGAACGTATGAGAAACATTGTAGTTCCTAATGAAATCTTGCAACATCGCTTAACATGGAGTGTAACCGTGCCACTGATATCTGATATCATTTGAGTGCATTGAATAACATGCATCAAATAGGGTCAAAAGACAATTCGATTTACAGCAGGAAGTTCCTAGAGAACCTAGTAGACTTGCAGAAACTCAACACCATCTCAAGTCACCACATGTGTGCGCAAATGAATAAGAAAGAAGTGTTATGTATCAGAAGTCTCACCCTCAACAACGGCAAATGCAAGAGGCACAATATTGCCATTGCCATCTTGAGAAACTGCAACTAAAAGAGTTCCTTTATATTTTTCGCACAGATGTGTGTCATCTACCTGTATAATTAGTTTGCAGCTCCTAAATGCTCTGATGCAAGGACAAAAGCTCCAAAATATATGCGTCAGTATCCTAACATCCTGGACTACCTCATCTCCTTGGTATGCTGGTGCAGTTTCGATCTCGACTGCTGCTAATGTATATTTTTGTACCATTGCTTCAAACCACGACGGCAAAGCTTCATAAAAAGCTTCCCAACCACCAAAAAAGTTCGCAATTGCCTTTTGCTTAGTGAGTCATACTTTGCGGTAACTTGTCGTATAATTGAATTTTGACTGCAATTCAGTAATCTCGTATTTTACTTTCAAAGATGGATCAACTTGAACCAATGGCTTTATCACCTTTGCAATCATGTCTGAATTTAGCTTGGCATGATCTTGAGAAATTATAGTTCTGGTGCATGTGTAACTACCATTGTATCGCCTTATAACCCAACAAAACTTTCTCTTAATAAGACTAGCCTTAATAAGCCAATCGTAACTTATTCCGTATTGTACACACTTAGCATAAAAAGTGATTGGCTCAGATTCACACACCTAGTAATCAACTCCCCTGCGAACGGTATAATCTTTTAATTGTTGCAATAATAGTCTCTCTAGAACTAAATTCCATACCAACAACAAATTTACTGTCCGTAACAACAACAAGATCTACAGCAATAACAACAAGAAAAAATTCTAACTATTGCTTTATGATTCAATAATAATAATAATAATAATAATAATAATAATAATAATAATAATAATAATAATAATAATAATAAGGGTAAAGTATATTTTTTGTTGCTGAAGTTTGACAAAAGTTTTAAAAATATCCCTAAATTTTATTTTATTTTATTTCAATTTTGTCCCAAAAATTTTCGATTTGCATTAAATATACCTCTAACGGTTAATTTTCAATAAGTTTAAGACCAATACAACAACAATTTCATAAGAATAACCCTCAACACAAACAAATCAAACATAATTTTCATGCATTATTGTTAGATTGGTCTTAAATTTTTTGAACATTTAGGTGTAGATGATATATTTGATGCAAATCGAAAACTTTTGAGACAAAATTGAAACAAAATAAAATTTAGGAGTATTTTTGAAACTTTTGCCAAACTTCAGGGATAAAAAGTATACTTTACCAATAATAATAATAGACTACTTACCTGAATTGACATACTTAGGAAACTCTAGTGCATTCATAGCGTCTAGATCCAAAATGTGCATAAAAGAAGGCTCTCCAGATGGATGTTGGCTCACCAGTACATTTGCCACATCTGCAACGTTAGACTCAACTATTATATCATCTTCATCCACTTCTTCAGTTGGACCAACAATATGGTAAGTGCCCTCAAATTCCTCTTCGCTTTTAGTGTTATAAACTGTCTAGTCGATATTAGCCTCTGGTAAATCAACCTCAACTAATTCTTCAAATTCAACATACAATTCGATAACGGACATTTGTGTTCGTGTTTGCTATTAGATTGAAAACATCCCTTGCATACTTGCTTCATCAGCCACATGCATTATTTGAAACTGAACAAAACTACCAAATACTAAAACAGACTGTCTACAAAGAATATTTATGACTCTCTTTAATATTTGATTATCAACACATTGACAAAGTATACTCTTAAATTTCTCATATGTTATTGCAAAATGAATAACAATGCCACATGGATTTTCACATACAAAACTCACATCCTTAAATGTTTGGAAAAAGATTTGACCGTTATAATATATTTTCAAACTAATACCTCTCTCCATTTTTTATACTCTTACATTCTCAAGAAAATAAAGCATTCTCACACTCAATCAACCTAATAGGGGTGTACATGGCCCGGCCCAGTCCGAAGATCCGGCCCGGTCCCGAACACTTTAGGGCTGATTTAGTGTGATTTTATCGGGTCTAGGGTCGGATAAGGGTCTCAAAAATAGACCCGATCATTGTTTCGGGTCGGGTCCGGGCCATAGATCGGGTCACCCGAACTCAGCCCGGTGGCCCAGTCATTATACACAATTAATATTTTGTGTTATTAGTGATGGATGATAGCTATTCTTATGTGAAATTTAAATATTGTAAACCTTAATATTTTGTGTTATTAGTTATTATAAGATTATAAGTTAATGTTTTATGTTTAAAATGCATAAGACTTTAGACTAATGCATAATATTGTGTTATTTGTATTGATTTTAATATTTGGTGTTGTTAGACAATATTAGTATTGATTATGGTTATGCTTTAATTTTAGAGAAGGGTTAGTTCTTGTTATATTTTTTTAAGTGAATTTTACTATGTGAATTGTGAAATAATTGTTGGAGATTAGGTGATTTTTATATGCTAAACACTCGGTTTTTATCCGGTTTTCATCCGCTCCGAAGGTGCGTAGGTTTCGTTGGGTCTAGGATCGGTTAGAATCTAAAAATTAGACCTAGTCTATATTTCGGATCGGGTCAGAGTTGAGCCAAATTCGGTGTGGCCCGACCCATGTACACCCCTACAACCTAATACCGTTCCTCCTTTTATAATACTCTAATTATAATTTTTTACTCAGAAAATTACAATACACAACCTATGTATTCACAATACGCAGTTTGTGTCTTTACAATACACAGTCTGTGTATTGTGGTGTATTATGACTTTAATATTTAAATAATACAATACGTATTCTGCGTATTGCTTTATAAATATTTAAAAATTAAATCCGCCCACTGCGTATTGTCTTTATAAATATTTAAAAACAGAATCCACCTTCTAAAAATTTGTCCTCTGCAAATTTTACAACCACCATAAATTTGCAAAATACCCTAACTTCCAATATTAAAAAATTACACTAAATCTTTGTCAATATCTAAAAAAATGAACCGTCAGATTTACCTATGAACCGAAAAGGAAAAGAAAAACAAAATCTATTTCGGTCTGGTCGGTTCCGGTTCAATTTCTGGTTCGACAGATCAACGAACCGAAGCTGCTTGAATTCGATGCGAACATGGAACCCCAAAGCCGACGCTCTCTCTGTTCTTCGCTTCCCAAAACTCTGATCTTTTTCTTTTCTTTTCCTTCACTGCTTCCCGCTGACCAAACCCTAATAAATTGTCCGAACCAGATAGCGTAGCATCGGAATTTTTTACCCTGGTCTAGAAATCGATGGAGATTCACTACAGTAGCAGTTACTTCGAAAGGCGCCCCATAATCAGGTCCAAGGCGCCAGCTGCTAAATGGGTTAAAGAATGGTACCATCACTCTCTTCTTCAATCCAATGTCCCTTTTGTTATTTATTTTCATTTAAAATAATTGTGTTTCTATGTTTATGGGGTTTTTAAGTTCATAAAAAATATGCTGCTTCTTTGAATTCATTTTTGGTGCTTATGTGTGCGATTCATTCGTGTTACTGTTCTGAGCGTGGTTTTTAGTGTGCTATACTGAGATTGATACTATTCATGTACGGAATTTGGTGTGAAGTGTGAACAAATAGTGGTTAATTGGAGAATGGAGAATGCAATTGTCTTTGTCTGAACAAATTGAAGTTGTATTTTATTTATTTATTGAGCAGGCAATTTGATATATCTAGGATCAAAAAGTAGTTTTCTTGAATAAGAAGTGGTTTCTTAGTTTGCAATTAATTCATATATTGCTTTCAGTTTGCATTTTATAGTCTTCTTTTTGTCATCAGTTGGACATGTATTACCCTAACGATCGGCGCAATGTTCCTGCCAGGGTTCCCCAAGATGTTGTAGCCACTGGGGGGAAATGCATGCTCTTAAGATGGGTTAGAGGTTAGTACTGTAACTTGTGCTGCTATTCTATTTTTGTGTAGCTTCTAGAACTAGTATTCAACCTATGTATAGATGTGACTGTTGCCTAACGTTTCTCTTGTTTTACTTTGCTTAGAGGATGCCTCGAAGGCATTGCAGGAAAAGGAAAAAGAACCGGCTGTACCTGAACCGGAACCAGAGCCAACTACTGAAGTGCTTTTTCTTTGCAGCTATGAAGGATGTGGAAAGACGTTCATTGATGCCGGTGCATTGAGGAAACATTCTCACATTCATGGAGAGAGACAATTTGTTTGTCACTATGAGGGGTGTGGAAAGGTACTGATTTTGTTACTTGGGACACACATGCATCTCTTGTATCTATATACTGTTCTATTGATAAATTGTTTGTGTTTCAGAAATTTCTTGATAGCTCAAAGTTGAAAAGACATTTTCTCATTCACACAGGGGAGAGGGATTTTGTTTGTCCCCATGAAGGCTGTGGTAAGGTAATAATCTATCCATTGAAAGGGCTTGTTCTTATTTTTTTTGAGGACTTTCTTTTTTCCCTGGTTGCTGTTACATGTACTGTTTTTAGTATGACAATTGTTGATGGATGACAAAACTTCTTCAAAGTCTGCATTACTCTTCACAATGGATAAAATTGTGTTTGTGTATGTGTCTTGATTAGTCATTTACTATTTCGTTCTCTGTTGAACTCCATTATTCTTTATCTTGAGATAACAAGCCTTTTTGTGAGTTTATGTGTATGCATTCAACATCTTTGTGACCAAATTTATTGATCTATATAGGCCTTCTCTCTGGATTTCAACTTAAGGTCTCACATGAAAACACATTCACAAGAGAACTATCATATCTGTCCGTACTCAGATTGCGGAAAGAGATATGCTCACGAATACAAGCTAAAGAATCACATTGCCTCTCACCATGAAAAGGTAGGGTAATCTTTTCTGTTTGTGACTGGTGCATATCTCTAATTCAAAAGTCCTGAAATATATCACCTTAGACAATCTTTTGGTTCACAATTTCGACTTACAGAACACAGCAGTGGAGGTGCCGAAGTATACTCCGCCTTCAGAAAGACAACCAAAAACTACTAAACATTCTGGCGCAGCATATGGTTCTGCATCGTCAGATCGCCCCTATGCATGCCCTTATGAAGGATGTGAAAAAGCCTACATTCATGAATACAAGCTTAAACTCCATTTGAAGAGGGAACATCCTGGGCATATGTCTGATGAAAATGCAGAGCATGCTCAAGCTAATCTTGATAATGAAATGGATGAAGCAAGCGATCAAGATGCCTATGGTGGCAAACGGTCAAATGGTAAAATTCAGAAGCAAAGTAAGCTAAAACCAAACCTTAAGTTGCCTCCTTCCAAAATCGCCAAACGCAAAGCACCGCTGCCTACTCCTGCCACCATAGCTGTAACAAAGAAACCTTGGTCTGTGAATGGGAAAGGGGAGGCTTACAACGAAGAAGACAGCGAAGAAACAGAAGAGGAGGATCGCGACAATGTTGAAGATGGTTGGAGATATGCTGGCAACAATGACGACGATGATGAAGAAACAGAATATGAAGACTGAGATACTTGTGGCATCCTCTGCCACTATTTGAATATTTGTCTTTGTTTTGTTCTTCTACAAATTTTTTCCCTCAATTCATTTAGTTCACCAAAGGACAGTTTCATGTTATACAAGACTGTATTTGCTGTTGGAAAATTAGAATTGTTAGGAAGAAGAATTATATTAGTTAATAAAACGTGAATTTAACCAAAGTCTTTATTGTCATTCTTGTCAATAAGCCTATACATAGGTTATAAGTCAGCAACCAATGTAGTTTATAAGTCAAAGAAATCCGACATTGAGTTTATCAGAATCTTAAGGAGAGCCTTAAGAACAGTTTGAACTTTGAAGTTTAGGTGTTTTTTGGTCCGCTTTTAGAATTTACAATTTTGGTTCATTTAATAAGAATACTTTTTTAAAAAATAAACTACTAAATATTTTCAATTGAGCAAACAAGTGAAGGTTCCGTTTTTTGTATATTATAAACTACTAAATATTTTTGGTCCGTTTTTTGTGTGAATTTTTTTTTTATTTTATTATAGGCAAAACGTCAGTAATGTATTGTATATGGATTTATTTTTTTATCCACGTGTTAACCATGCACGTTTTGTGCAAAACGTCGCCAACGTTTTTTCTGTAGCAGTCAATAATCCTCCACAACGACGTTAAACACATTTTTTTGGACATTTCAGTGGATTATACCCATCTAGGCCTCAATATTAAAAATAAAAAACTCACAAGGGAACAACCATTTTGTAGCATCATAAAATGGAACTTTTTCTTTTTAATATTGTATTACTAGAGGTGAAATCCTTTATCATGAACCAAATTGTGTGTTGAACACAACTATGGCCATTTACAAAACGTCAATGACGTTTTGTGTTTCTTCAATTAAAATAATATTTTTCTAACAAAACGTCAGCGACGTTTTGTGTTTTAATAATTAAAATAATATTTTTTTTATTACAAAACGTCAGTGACGTTTTGTTCTTTGATGATTAAAAAAATTTTTTTATTACAAAACGTTAGTAACGTTTTGTGCTACTACCACAACCCTGTAGAACACCAAAATCATCAAATATTTTTGTATTTCACATTAAAATTATCCATATATAAAAATTTTAGCCTCATAAAATGGACTTCAAAAAAGGCAAATAACAAAATAATTTCCAAATATATATTATGTTTTACAAAATTAACTAACGTTTAGTTTAATTTCTCAAACAGAACACATTTTAATTTTTAATATTTATTTTGTAACGTGAAAAATGACTGTTTACTCCATTTTTAATCAAAACCCTCGGTTCTGAAGAAAAGAAACCTAGTTTAGTTTGGGTGAAGGGAAGCTGGGGAGTTGAGTACTGGACAGTGCAGAGGACAAGCATGGCTTCTTCAGCATCGCCGGCGGCAACGGCATCATCTTCTCTGTCTGAGGAGGAAGTGACGCTGACAGTGAAGTGGAGCGGCAAGGAGTACACAGTCCGGGTTTGCGGTGACGACACCGTTGGGGAGCTGAAGCGGCGCATCTGCCAGCTCACCAACGTCCTCCCTATCCGGCAGAAGCTTCTTTACCCGAAGGTTGGTTCGAAGCTCAACGACGACAACCTCCTTCTCTCCACCCTCCCCCTTAAGTCCTCCTTCAAGATGACCATGATCGGGTGCGCCTCGCTCTCTCTCTCTCTCTCTCTCTCTCTCTCTCTCTCTAGGGTTTCCGATTTTCCCCTTCTCTCTCTCTCTCTCTCTCATTCCTCAAATGCAGGACCACCGAAGAGGACATTCTTGTTGATCCCGTGGAGGCTCCGGAGATTGTTGACGATTTCGAGCTTGGTCGGGAAGACGTTGTGGACATCAAGGACATGGAAGTCAACAAGCAGAAGCTCAGAAGACGCATCTCTAGCTTCAAGGTTACTACTACTTTCTTCCATTCTCACTCTAATCTATTTTTTTGGAATGTGTTTTCTGATTATTTATTTTATACATACACAATTACGTGAAGATTGAGCTTCAGAATCCGTGTCGGAAAGGAAAGAAGCTCCTGGTTCTTGACATTGATTACACCCTCTTCGATCATCGTTCCCCTGCTGAGAACCCTCGTCAACTCATGAGACCATGTATAACTATAACCTCCTTCTCTTTCTAAAATTATTCTTTTTTCTTTTTGTTTCAATTTAGATTTGTCATTTTCTTATTCTTCTTATTCTGTTTCTTCTGCAGACCTTCATGAGTTCCTTACATCCGTTTATGCTGAATATGACATAATGATATGGTCTGCCACCAGGTCAATGTTCATTTGATGACAATTCTCTTCTCATGGAATGTGGTTACTATTTCATGGAATTGAATTATTTTCTCTTGCTGCAGCATGAAGTGGATTAACCTCAAGATGGGACAACTTGGGGTGCTGGACAATCCCAACTACAAGATCACGGCTCTTCTTGATCACTTGGCAATGATCACTGTTCAGTCCTCATCTCGGGGGGTCTTCGATTGCAAGCCACTAGGTTTGATATGGGCTCAATTTCCTGAGGTATAGTACATACGAAATACAATGCTCCTTCCATTTACTCTATCATTTGATAAATAGAATTGTCTTAAACATTTTCATATCAATCAGGCAAATTAATAGTTTACTTTCATTCTGGGGAGAAAATGGATATCCAGAAAAACAGTAAAAGACATGTAAAAGTGCAATAGATCCATGTATTGATTCAGTTGGAAATACACTATTGCTGCAATGTCATCTTCCTGAAATCTTTAAAAGATGTTTTATGTTGTTTCATGCTTTTGAGGATAGTAATGGATAAAATGTATGAAACATAAAAGTACCTGTTTAATGTGCTGAATTATTGCAATCTATATCTGTTTTTCATTGTTTTTTTTTTTATTCTCAACCGTATTCCACTTGTCTCATTGGTGGGTTTTAATTTCATTTCAGTTCTACAATGCTTCAAATACTATCATGTTTGACGACCTCAGAAGAAATTTTGTGATGAACCCACAGAATGGTTTGATAATTAAACCATTCAGGAAGGCTCATGCTAATCGGGACAGTGATCAGGAGCTTGTGAAACTGACTCAATACTTGTTGGCCATTGCGGAGCTTGATGACTTGAGCCACCTTAATCATAATAATTGGGAGTTATTTGCAGAAGATAATACAAAAAGGCGCAGGCAAACATAAGTGACGACGGAATGCACTTAAAGGAATGTGGTAAGCAAGATGCAGCTTCTAAACTATTCAAACTGCCATTTATAGACTGTTAAGCTAGATTATTTCAATTTTTCGTTCAAGTGGTTAGTTTAGGAAACGGTGAATGAAAGAAAATTCCTTGTAGCAGCCGTGTGGGGTTATCTAAGATGACTGATACTGCTTGAGCAATCTCTATGCACCAATTCCAGAACAGATTTTGAATTGATGCCAGAGAAAATGATGTTTCCATATTGGATATTGTGGCTATTTCTTAATATATATTGCTTCTTTTATATTGGATTATGGTTGCCATGGTCTGGCCATAATGCATGTTATGAAAAACTTGCAAAATCAGAATGAGGTACTTGTGAGAATCTCTCCCTTGTGGCTTTTTATCTCATTCTGTCTTATGTTTACGTTATATCATTACTGAAAATGGTGTTTGTTAGTAATCCACATCCAAGTAGGAAAACTTCAATATTGTCTAGATGAGCAAAGGAAGCATGTAGGAAAATTTTCATGTAAATAAATTAAATGGAAGTAGATGCTATGGTCATATATGTTTTGGCGATGACGAAAATTTAAAACTTCTTAATAAAAAAAATAATTAGTGGTTGTATCAACGCTCTTGTTTTATATCTAATTGAATGCAAGTCTAGATTGTACTTAAAATTAAACAATGAAGAATCAAGAAGGAAATGATGTGTTGATAGCTTTATCCATTTTCTTCTCTTTTGTTTGCGAGGATCTCTTTTCCTCTAATATTCTTGTACCATTCTTCTTCCAATCTTATGATCTTAATAATAAATTAATAATCTATTAAGAGAAAGAAAAAAACTGTTCAACCATCATCATCTGCATTGACCCAAAAAATAGCAGAAAGAAAAAGAACTGTCACCATCGGCAATGTCATTAAGTCTAAGCAATGTTCATACTGTATAAATAAAACACCAATCTACAAACTGCTTTTTGAATACCCGAGAGCAAAACTTACCAATTTTAATCATGATTAATACTAGACTCGGTAAAAAATTTCGATCCATTCAATATATACAATTTTGTGTACTAAAATTGCTTGTACATCATCATTTGCTTACAATTTACAATTTTCAAAGCATTGCCTAAATTCCACATTGTGAATAAAAAATGTAAAAATGGTAAGTGCCCTTCCCCAACATCTCAATGCATCAAGCAAGATATGTTGAAAAATCATAAATATCAATAAGATCATATTACACAACATTAGCTTAACATAATCCATACAAATAATGCACAATCAAACAGCAAGGAGATATCAGCTATTTGCTATTTGCACTAGGCTAAATTCCACAGCAGTGGAGATTTTACAAGAGGGGAGCATACAGTTACACAATTATCACTGAAAATATAGTGAAGGCCATAGATTTGAAACTGTTGCGTTACCACCTCTGGCAGGTCAACCTGACCGAAACTAAGATTTTGGTGATGACCACTAGGCACAGATTAAATGGCAATAATTTAAACAAGCGGGGAAAGAGGGAAGACCAAGAGAACTTAAATCTGCAAAGCGGGCAGAGAGAAGGCATATGCTGTATAAAATCTCTGCACAATCCCGCACCAATAAGGGGATGAGTCTGTTGCACGTGTGCAACACCTGTTGAATCTAGGCAAAACAGAACAAAGCTGCAGTCACTGCAAATTTAAATTCTAAGCGCACCAGTTGCAGGGTCATGCCCTGAGCCGCTGTCCTTGTGTTTGAGAGAAAGGTTTGTAAACTGAGACTCAAGGTCTCTGCTGTTGGTGCGTCTGTGACTAGCAGACGGTTGTTGTTGTGGCTGGTGCGAGAGCTGTTGTTGCTGCTGATACAGTGCGCGTAATCTTCCAATCTCTCTTTCCAGCACTTCCTGCTCCACTGAATTTCACATTGCACAAGCATTAGTGTCCCAAACAAATACCTTTTATATCTGGTGAAACTGAATACAAATAAACTTGTATGCTGTACAGCAAAAACTTGGATATAACGTTTCTATTAATATATCTATGCAATGAAATGTGCAACTAACAAGGATTCCTCTAACAGGGAGATGTAAGCAATAAGTGCAATTACTTGAAGTAGTACCATTACTTGAAAATTGAAACGGTCAATTCTCATGTTATGGAAACTTACAGTATTTGATAAGCTGCTCCTGCGCTGTACTTTCTAAACGATGCTTGAGTGCTTTATTCTCCATACTCAGTATAAGATTCTGCTGGTTGAGAAATTCCAGTTCAGCTGATATTTCACACCCTTCTGCCTATGTATTGACATATAAAGAACCAGAATCAGAACTCTCAAGTTTTCCAGGGTGTATATAAAATGCATTAAAAAAAATAAACCAAAAAAAAAAAAAATTGTCAAACAGCAATCACGAGGAATATTGCCATATGCTGAAGCTTACCTGTAGAGCTTGTACATTTCTTTCCAGCTCAGCTATATATTGAAGTTTACGAACCCTTGAACGTTGAGCAAATTGCCTGCAATTTAACAGAAACAGTGCAAGAATTAAACTGTAAATTCACCAATAGCAAAATCAAGTAATAGGCACAGAATCGGATATAGAGAAAATAACTACATACTGTTTGGCACGTTTTGTATCTGTTTCAGAAGCAGATGACTTTGCATGTGAACCATCCTTTTTCTCAAAAGATGATTTTGAATCCTGTATGCCAGATTCCGCTGCATCATGGTTTTCATTTGCAGTTGACGGAAGCCCCTCTGCTTCATGTGGTGGGGGGCATAGTGATCCCGAACCCTGGAAAGCAACACTGTCTTTGCCAGAGAGAACACCAGCTGGATGATTTGTAATATTTGAAAATGAGTCCCATGATCTAATGTTCTGTTTTGCTGAATTCATCTCAGCATGCATGAGTATATGATGAGCATCTTTGTTATGATCAAAGTCTTGAGATGACCAAGATGGGAAAGATAATAAGTTCTTATATTTATATTCATCCTGATCTCCATAAGTGATGTTAGACATATTGTGTGTGTCTACGTATGCAAAAGAATCACTCGATGAGCGCCGATGGACGCCTCTTCGAACTGGTGTCTCTGGCTCATTAAGGAGATCATCAAGCCATGAAGGTTGCTCCTCTATGACAAGACTCTCAGATGAAGTACGATGGTGCTGTATGTTTCCTTCTCTAGGTTTCTGACCAGAACCAATCGCAGGATTTGGGATATAATCAGCATATGCTTGAGAAGCACTAGGAAATGGGATTTTAGGAGGAAGCAGGGCATGTTTTCCAGGATACATCAAATTCCTATAATTCGATGAGCCTTTTGAATTTGCCATAAGAAGCAGAACCAACACCTGTCAAATATCATGCTTTGAATTACCAATGAATGCAACCAATATGTTAAAGAACCAATAAAATAGAGACATTATGGAATGATATTCCAATGGAAATTTAAACAAGCCTGATTCAAATACGATCTGCTGTTTTCACCGAATGATCTAATATACTTACAAAAAATAGTTAAAAATTCCGTTTTTACTCAGCATAAAGGTCCTACAGCACTTTAAGTATGCCTGTAAAGGCTTACAAAATTTTATAGTTGGTGCAAAAGGATCATCTCAGCTCCCCTATAATCTTCAAATACTAGTGCACCAAGGAACTCCCATCACATGTAGCCAGGCAGTTTCGGAACAAAATAACAATAATAACGTATTTTGCCAATCTTAAGAATTTTGAATGAGTAAAAATAGATACTTTATTAAGAAAAATTCTTGTGTTAAGCGACAATTAAAAATCCCATAGCTCCACAAAGTGTATATTTCCTAGGATGAAGTTCTGAAAAGAAGAAGGTCCAATCATCCTGCTACGAAACCTTGAAAAACAACAGTTCGCTAATGGAACAGAGAAGTTTTTGGGAAGAAGAATTTTCCAAGCTTATATAAAGGGATAAAAGAAATTTAATAACCCAGAAGCAACTAACAGAAAAGAAAAAAAAGGAGAGAAGGGGGGGACGTTGAAAAATGCATAGATTGATTAAAATAAATGGGAGATACACTTCTGTTCTATTTGAGCAATTAGCTGAAATTCCTGTTTTATCCTCGCAGGACCCAGATGAGAAAAAATTCAAACATAGAAACTTTAATTTGCTTCCTTTCTTGTACAAACTCAACGAAACATGCATATGCATGCATTCAGAAAATACGAAACTCCCACAAAAAAGAGGGAAAACAGAGTTCATGGAAATGAAAATGCTGCAATGTACGACAGATTCTGGCACCTAAGAGCCAATGGTTCCAAGCTGATTGAACGAATTGAGATTGGAAATGGAGATGGATTCGTCTGGTATGCAAACAATGGACCAATAATTCGCTTAAGCTCGGAAGAAAAAAAAAATCTGAACCAAAAACTCGAAGCAGAAGGAACAAACGGAAAGAAGGGGGAAAAATATCTGACCTTTGGTGACTGAAGATTCGAGATCCCAAAAATGCAATGCTAAAAGGGGGGGCTTGAAATCAAAGCAAAGTTTTTCTCTTTCTCTTTCCTGGTCTCTAGGGTTCGTTTATTTTTCTTCAAACTACCTTTGTATTTCTCTCTCTTCTTTCTATATCCCAATTCCTACGAATACGATTATGTGTCTCTCTCTCTTCTATATATCTCTGTCTTCTCGTTCAAGCTGGGGCTCCATTTGTGAGCCCTTGTTGACAAGTAATACTGTTCCTTTATTTTTTTCTCATTTCTCATTTTCACCCCTACAAATCTTACTTATTTCAAAATGAGTCAAAATTTTATATAAATTTAATTTTGATCAAATGTCACTCTAAAAAATTCATATGTAAATTTAATTAAATGATAATATATAATTTTTTATATTGTTGATATATTAAAAAATAAATTTTTTATATTTTTTTTAGATTGTGTGTATAGTTATTTAGTTTGAGATAATAGTATCTCTAAAATACAGAGGATAATTTTTGACAAAAAAAATACTTGTTAAAAAAAATAAATTTAGCCTAGGAAAAAATATTTTAATTGTGTTTCTTAAATATGTCACGAGATATAATGTTTATCCAAATCAAATTAACTAGGGTGGATAAATTGATCTTAAAAATGTAACAAAGAAAATTGATAGTTTTATTTATTTTTTAGTCAATACTAACTTAGCATATTTAGTCGCAATAATGTTGAAGGACAAAACTTTAATGACAAAAAAAGAAAAGATTTTATTTTTACAAAATTCGGCCTATTTAATTATATTGCAAATTTTAGTTTGGTCTTTATATTTAGGCATTCACCATCTTTATTTGTTTAAGTTCTTATAGTTATCTCGTCTAATTTATAGTTCTTACCAAAAAAAAAAAAAAAAAGATTTTAAGTCTCTAAAGAATTAGTACAGTTTAATATTCTTGAAACTAAATTATCATATTATTTCAAGGATTAAACCAAATATATTTTGAAAAACCTTGAGTCTGTATCAAAATATGCTTTTTATAATGATAAAAATAAAATATTTTTGAAATGTTTAGACTAAAATCAAAATTCAATATTTACTTTAAAAAAAAAAAAACACACACACACACATGTATTAGACCTAGGGGTGGCAAAACGGGTCGAGCCCGTCGGGCCGATCCGCTAAACCCGCTAAAAAAGGCGGGTCGGACTAGGAATTGGAGCCCGCCAAATTAAAAAAACCCGCCAACCCCGCACCGCCAAATTGGCGGGTTTTGGCGGGGCAGGGCGGGCCGGTCCGCCGTGCTGAAGATTTTTATTTTTTATTTTTTAATTAAATAAAAGAGTGATTACTATTATAAAATTAATAATTATAGAATTTTTAAACACTTTTTTTTCATTTTTTTTATTCTTTTTTGAGTTATTAATTTTATTTATTTTATTTTACAATTTTGTATATATGCTCAAATTATGTGACTTATTTTTTAAAATAAAGATGATTCTATTGACAAATATTATTTTGAACAATTTTATTGAAGTTAAAAATTAAAAAAAAATAGTAAAAAAATCATATTATAATTTGACTATTTTTTATTTGTATTTGATTTTTTAATTATTATTTTTTGGTTAATTTTAATGAATTTATTTTTCAAAAAAAAGAAAAGAGTCAAGCGGGCTAGCCCGCCAATCCGCCATAAAACAGGGCGGGCTAGCATTTTGAACCCATTTTAGTTGGCGGGGCGAGCCGGTCCGCCCCGTTTATGTGGCGGGCCTAGGCGGGGCGGGGCGGGTTGGGGCGGGCCATCCCGCTTTGACACCCCTATTTAGACCTTTCTTCTTCTTTGAAATCCTTATCATTGCATGCATGTATATGCTTATATCCTATGCCTAAATTCTCAACTGTTAGATCAACAAATTAAATCCATATTGATTAATTTCGCAATAACTGAAATGTCTTGTTGATGCCATATTGGCCTTTCTCATTGCAAAATGAATCTCTTATCTCTTATATATGCTGTCTTTTCTAGGAACACAAACCTTAGAGCCATTTGATTCATTGTAAGTGCCGTTATGAAATAAAAGAACAATTAACAATGCTCAAATCCAGATTGAACAGTTTTTAGGATCTTGCCCATACATATAGGAAATGTCAAAAACCAATATGTAACATGCTACACGTCAACCAATAAATCATTACATAAATTTTGAAATTAAAACCAAACAATAGCTTAAATCGAAGCATGTGTATGATCCAATTAGTTTGTACTTTGTACCACCATTTTGCATAGGCAAAAAATAAGTATGAGAGAGCAATATCCTAGGTGTAGATATGTTTCCAATAAAGATAGCATGTCAGCATGTGTTCCATTTATATCATATAGTAATGGGCACTGAAGATTCATACTAAATACACCAGAAATTAAAGCTCTAGTGGCTATACTATAATAAATTAATGCAATGGTCAATGTCAAGCTGTCAGCTTTAGCTGAATTCCTAAATTGCTGAATACTTTCATTTAGTTTCTATAAATATATGGTTTTCAAAGTTGGACGTTGACATGGTCTTCTGTGTTACCAATGTACTTCCTTACCTCTAAATCAATAGCCAATAAGAATCAAGAAATATTACCAATTCACATAATTTGGTGTCTCACTTGTTTGAATCCAAACTTTGCTGACATTACAACAATTCAATGTACATGCATCACTATGGCCAACAAGTTGGTTAACTAAACGAGTTTCCTTCACCTAAAATTTTGAATTAAAACAGCGACCAACAAGAATTGCAGCCTCTATCGAGGGCTATAAATAATTTCTGAAATTGTAAGTAACTAATACTGTGCAGATCGAGTCATGCATGTAAATAAAATTTGTCCATGAATTTCATCATCTAAAAGTACGAGAGGATAGTATAAATTGGAATGTGACTGATAATAAAATCAAAATAACGCATGACAGTTTCAGTTTTCAAATTTGGACAATGGCATGACTTAACTAGAATCTGGCCACAAGAAAACACCTATCTAACACTGATCAATATATGACCCTTACAGACAATATTTTGTTAGGAGCTGTATCTAACTGAATAAATGATGCCTCAAGCAACATCTCAATATCCTTTACATCATTATCATTCTAATTCTAACTAAAATTTAAAACATTCTTGAAATTTCAAGTATAAGTAGTGAAACCACACATTAATTAATAATAGATTGAGTGAGTATATAATATGGAGAATTGCAATGTGATATCCAACTCACTATTGGTTTTTTTTTTTTTTTTTTAAATTGTATCCATTGATATTGTTCAGGCACTGATAGTGGTTATGGTTTCTTCTTTCTGGTGTTCTGTAACAGAAAGAAGCAGCGGAGCATATTTGATGTCTTTCAACCAAAAAAGACACCAAAAATAGAATATTGATATTAAAAGGACAGTTGACTCAACCTCGTAAGTTGCATGCATCATGATGTCATGCATATCTTGAGCTACTAAACACGTTTTGAGGTTATTTTACAGACCAGTAAACAAACTTGTGACAAATTGAGATTATTATAAATTTCACAGTACAGGTAATCCAGGCTATGTTCGCATCTATAATCACTGATTGCTGAGATTAGTATAGTCAATTGTAATGACAAACCAACGGTCAATATCAATTTACACTTATGTTCCTAGCAACTTTTTCCATCTTGCATATGCCAGTATAAGCAGGAAAATCAAGAAGCAACCAGCACAAGTGCTCAAAACAAAGGGCCAAAATATTCCATGTACGTTATAAAGTGAACAAGGAATGTTCATACCAAATGAACCGGCAATCGCAGTCTCAATAACAATCGCAAATGATGCAATTGTCAATGTCAACTGCAGCTGAATAAGTTCGTTTCTGTGATTATCAAGTTGGATGTTGACATAGTCTTCTGTATCATCAATATACTCCCTAACCTGCAAATCAGGACTTTATCACTTCACAAGAATGATATCATGAAAAAACATTTTCCAGAATTCAATATGCTTCACTTGACATCTTGGATGAAGAGATATGATTTAATAGAATTTGGTAATAGGTACACTTACAGACAATATCTTGTTACGAGTTCCATCCAACTGCATAAAATATGCTTCAAGCAACATTTCCAGATCCTCCACGTCATTATCATCCCCCAAGTTACTAGTTACCAGACTTCCACTTCTGGTAGAACCAAGTCGACGAGTACTAGAAAGGTTGTTCAAGGTTGTGGCCCCCACATGAGCATCAAGTTGCTGATTCTGCAACCACTTCCTTGTCAAATATAGTTGCGCCATGTCTTCGTTGTCATCTAACAGATGTTCAATTTCATCCCGTACCTGTAAAAATTGGGCCATAAAATTCCTAAGAATGATATAAGTATACGACTTGGTTGATGGAAATCATCGTCAGATAAAACTACTGCCTATCATGGAGAGTTCTAGGTTCAGGCAACATTGGAAATATGAAAATAAGGCATAGAGACAACTCTAACAACAAATGAAGAAGGAAAAAGAAACAAAGGGATAACAACAGGAGCAACAAATGGGAGAAGATTATGGTAATTATGCATTGTACCTTCTGCACCCGTGCCAGCAAACGCGTAAGATTGCTCTTCAAACTTCGCACATGTTCAAGATTCTTGGTACTAACATTTCTAGCCAAATCATCTAATACAGGGTAAGCACCTCTCTCAAGGTCTGCCACACTTGAGTCCAGAGAGGTACACACAACTTCTAAAGCAATCTCCAAAACCTGAAACTCAAATGGAAGCTCAGATTGCAACCCTTCAGCAGACTCTGGCACAGGCAACCACTGTCTGCCGGTCGGAACCTGCATTTCACTTTCTTGTTCACCAGCAGGCCCACGAAGTTGAGGTTGAGTTTTATGTGGAATTTGTTGCCTGAGTTGTTCAACGAACGGAAGAACTTCCTGGCGTAGAGGATCAAGCAATAGCACGTCTTCAGCTGTGACTATAGCCTTTATAAACTCCAAATTAACCACCATAGCTTTCTCTCTAGCTGCAGAGAACAGGGAAGTATGTGCATGTTAACAAAGCAACTAATTTCCTCATAGTTGAACGCTACATAGGTGAATCAAACCTATTCTGAATAACAAGGTTCCAGAAAATTATTATCCTAATTCACCAAACCTATTCGTATAGCAGGCAATGAATCATAGCGTCAAACGTGTAAGATGGCAAATAATCAAAGTGAAATCTTTCAATACGAAGACCAAACAAAATTTCAAGATCCAAACGTTCCATAAGAAGTCAAAACAATCACAGAAACCCTAAAAGCCAGATAAAATGAAGAAAACCGAAATTACCAAGAATATTGGAGGATTGGGAGAAGACAGGGCCCAAGATCCTGAGGTCCCGGGTAGGAATTGCGGCGTGGCGGATGATGGCGTTCTTATCAAGCTCAACCAGCTCCGATCGCCCCGACCGATCAAACCGCATCCACAGCCTCGCTCCGCTGGCCTTCTTCTTGACCTTCGTCATCGCGACGGCACCGCCACCGCCGCCGCCGCCGGAGATCATTGCGTTACTGGCGTTGTCAGCGGGCGACATGGCGGTAGTGGAGGTGGGAGGGGGAGGAGATTCGGGCGGGACGATGATCTTCCTGTGGCGGCGGCGGGAGCCGGAGCCAGAGCCGGAACGGCGAAAGGAGAAGGGGCCCTTGCCCATGGTTGAATCCTGATTAGTAACAGCTAATAAGAGTGATTAAGTGATAATTAAATAATAATCAGAATTCTTGGGAGAGTAGGCCTGACACACACAACACATCACATCACATCATCGTTTTCTCAAACACCTAATTTGTTTGTATAAGGCCTCAGCAGCAACCTGCAGCTTTGTAACAGATGACACTACCACCCTTCCAATTTTGACATAACTTGACTAGAATTTCCCCACAATAAATAATAATAATAATAATAATAATAATAATTAGTTTTTTTTTTTTTGAAAAATCTAAAAAATGGTTTTCTATTAAAATCAGTTTTTCAGTTTTTACTTTTTATTAACTATATAGAATTATTTTTTAAAATAAAAAACAAACACATCCATAAAAATTCACTCATTTAAAGTTGATTTGATAAAATTTTTATATTTTTCAAGTAGTTTCTTAAAATTTCTTTTCTTACAAAAATTATAACACTGTTTATTTAATAAATCAAATTAAAAATATTTTTCAATAAGTAAAAGCAACAAAATTATATTTGATAAAATAATTTAAAAAATTTAAAATGATCATAATAAATATAGAGAAATAATTTTGATTGTGAATAAAATTTGGCATCAATAATTTAATTAAGGATAAATCTAAGTATTTATTAATGTTTAAAATTTTATTAGGCCAATAAGTTATAACTCAAATAACATAATTTTTTTATATTCACTCAAAAGATTGCGGGTTCGAGTCTCTCTATCTTTGATTAAAAACAAATTAAACTTTTTTAGTTTTGATAAAATAAACTTGAAGGTTATAGAAGACTTAGAGAGGAGGAGTTGAATTTATAAGGGGTAAGTACGATTTTGGTCCCTTAAGTTTAGTGCCAGAATCGAATTCGTCCCTCTTGTTATTTTGCCATTAAAATCGTCCTTAATATTTTTTTTCGTATTAAAATCGTCATTTTTAATAAAATTTTTTATTTTATTCCTAAACTACCCCTATTCCTATTTTAATAATAATAATTATAAAATAAAAAAAAAACGAAAACACAGTGTGGGGGGGGGGGGGAAGAAAACGCGTTGTGGGAGGGGAGGGAAGGGGAGGGGAAAGGAAGAGGGGGGAGGGGGAAGGGGGGGAGGGGGACGGCGCCGGGAAGCCTCCGTTGTCGCCGCCATGACCTCGTCGTCGCCGTGACCTCTGTTTCTGTTTCTGTTTCTCTTGAATTTCTGTTTCTCTGTTTCTGTTTCTGTTTGGGGGTAGGGGAGAGGGGAGGCGGAAAGGAGAAAGGGGAGACGGGGAGGGGGAGGGGACGCGTGGGGGTAGGGGTGGGGGGGGAGGGGACAGTGGGGGTGGGGGGAAGGGGACAGTGGAGACGGGGAGGGTACGCGTAGGGGTGGGGGTGGGGGGAGGGGACAGTGGAGACGGGGAGGGGGAGGGTACGCGTAGGGGTGGGGGTGGGGGTGGGGGGGAGGGGACAGTGGGGGTAGGGGGGAGGGGGAAGGGGACAGTGGAGACGGGGAGGGGGAGGGGACGCGTGGGAGTGGGGGTGGGGGGAAGGGGACAGTGGAGACGGGGAGGGGAGGGGACGCGTGGGGGTGGGGGGAAGGGGAATGGGAGGCAGGGAGGGGAAGGGACAGTGGGGGTGGGGAGAAGGGGAAGGGGACAGTGGAGACGGGGAGGGGGAAGGGACAATGGGGGTGGGGGGAAGGGGAATGGGAGGCGGGGAGGGGACAGTGGGAGTGGGGGAAGGGGAATGGGAGGCGGGGAGGGGGAGGGGGAGGGGAAGGGGAAAGGGGAGACGGGAAGGGGAGGGGAGGGGACAATGGGGTGGGGGAAGGGGGAAGGGGAGGGGACGGTGGGGGAAGGGAGAAGGGGACGGTGGGGGTGGGGAGAAGGGGAAGGGTAGAATTGTCATTAAAAAAATTTTAATTACAAAGGACGAAGTTAAATACAAATGCAACATTAAGGACGATTTTAATTACAAAATAACAAGAGGGACGAATTCGATTCTGGCACTAAACTTAAGGGACCAAAATCGTACTTACCCCAATTTATAACATTCTTTTACTTTAATTGATTAAGCCTTAAAGCTAGTATTCAAACTGCAAATCTGTTTGAACTGTGCAGCGGAAAATTTATAAGACAATTTTGTTTTGTCTCATGAATTTTAAAAAACAGAACAGAAACAGAAAAGAAAAAGATGACACAGTCATGTATCCTGGTTCGGCTGCTCTGTACAATGCAACCTACATCCAGTTTTCACCATAATGTTAGTAGAATTTTCACTATGTTAAGATTATTACATACACCAATTCCCTAAGACTTACGTAATCCTATTTAGACACACAAGTTTTAACCTAAATTTGACTTGATTATGCTAATACCTAAACTCTTTATACTAAGTGCTTACCCAACTTAGCAAGGAGCACCTCTCAAGTACATGACACAAGACAAAAAATACAACCAAATAATATCTGAGATTACTTTTGGTTTTTCTCTCAAGTGTTTCTCTCAACCTTTTTCTCTCTATGATTTTTTCTCAATGCCTCTCTTTCTTACTTTTTAGTTTTTACCTCTCAAAGAAAATACAAAAAAAAATATATATTGAAACTGAAATATGATATATGAAGGAGATTGATGATTCACAGCTTTAACTCTATGCACTGAACTCAGCATCTGAACTCATAACTTTGTTCTTCATCTTGGCGGAGTGCTCCCTATAGTGTAGATGCAATATTTCCAAGACTTCAAACTCAATAGTAAGGATTCACTCTTTACTCTCTCTCACGGGTTCTCTCTCCTTGAGTCCTAGGCCCAAACATTTTTTTCTTTTGTACCTTATTCTAAGTCTCAACTCGAGTTTCTCTCAAGTCAATTTCTTAGATTTTGAACTTTGTTAAATCATCCCATCTCTTTCTTCAATCAATCCATAAATTAGGGATTTTAAATCTGATTTTCTTGTTTGACCGAGGTCAGCAGAGTGGCAGAGATGATCTTCTTCAGTAATAATCCCAAATCCAAACCTTTGAAAATGTGCTTTGACTCCAAGTAATGTTGTAAGCCATTGATTTTCAGCCGAAGTAACTAAACATCACTTTCTTCATTTATCTAAGAATGGTGTCGTAGAAAGTTGGAAAATGAGTGAAGAAATTAATATGCATGCAAATGGAAATAAATTACCTTTATCTTCTGATTTAGCTTAATTTTGATTAGGGCGATTAGACATTTGCTTTCTTGATTTACTTTTCTCTTTTTTTCTTCTTCGGTGAATGAACAAAAAAGAAGAAGCATTCTCTCTCTTTCTTCTTGAATCTGTCTAAAAAAAGTTTGTGAGTGTTGGCTTTGGTTTGATTCATCTTGGATGAGTTAATTTGGGTTTGGATTGACTTGACTTTTCGCTTAACCCAATTGATTTGTTTGTTTTTATTGGGTTTGGGCTTCTGTTCCATCACCTGGGCCTGCAACACTTTAAATAAAATATTCAAACCCAATTAGGTGTTTAACCCAATAATTCGTCAATGAGTCTTAGTTACACGGCATTCCGCCCCTCTTCATCTCAAAGGTCTTGGGCTCAACTCCTACCAACGGCAACCGAGGAAGAAAAAATGGTAAGTATGTAAAGAGTGTGTGGGTGTGTGTGTTATAACGAGGATTGTAGGTTGTTCAATCCATTTGAAGTACCTAGGATTGGGGGTTGTCCAATCCACCTGATAAAAAAAAAAAAAAGCCCCCAATAATTCAATATTTGTCATCATTATTTAAGTTAATTTTATTTTTAACTCAACAAAATTAATTTTAAAAAAAATTAAATACTTTAAGAAATATTTCTGACTTTTTAAAATTATAAGCACAAACATATGATTTTGATTTATCAAATATAAAGTGAAAGTGATTGTATTTTCACAAAAAAAAAAAAAAATACCTCTCCAACAAGTAAACCTTGCCTTAGTCTAAGATTTGAACAAAAAGGGATTTTTAGACTTGCAATTATGCGTTCTCACTAATCCATTGATTTAGGTTAGCGAAAAAACTCAAAAAGTAGTGCTGCGGTATTTATAATTATTGATTTATTGTTAATATAAGTTGAGTCAACCTCGTAAGTAGAATGAATCTAAGACAGCATGAAAACTCTTGTAAATTACTTAATTTCTGAGATAAGATGTGTTATCCTTGTTCGGACTCCAGCTTTTTTTCTTTGATCTTGGTTCTTGGATGTGATCTGCCTCAGCTTTTGCATTTAAAATTCTACCCTTCTAATTGTATGATACATTTTTTTTAAAAGCAAAAATATGTATAAATTTACGTAGAATCGCGAGCCCGTAAATTGAAAAGGTTAACCCGAAAAAAAAAAAAAACTATTAACAGAGATGCAAACTTGAAAAATAATACCATATAGTTCTTTGAAGATCCATATACCGAGCTACTAACTTTCACATACATTGTACTATCCAAAAAATCTTCACATTGTGTGGTTATATAAAGTATAAACTGATGATAACAAGAAACATATTATTTGACCCCATAAATTTGGCAAGTGAGAAATTACAATGACTATCACCTATGTATACAGTATACGAAAATAGATCATCTTAATTGTTAAAAAAAATTGAAAGAATAAAGTGTGATCTCTAATATTTTAATACTCTCCCACTTATAAAATTAATGGTAAAAAATCACACTTTATTCTCTTCAATTGTTAACAAAAATTAAAAGAATCCATTCCCTATAATACAGTGTCGATCAATGTTGGAAGTTTGGAACATCCGAAAACACCAACTAACAAAACTTGTATCAAATAAAATTACAAACTTCACAAGGCAAATTATATTGTACTTCGTATCATTGATTTGTGAGATTCGTATGGCCAATTGTAACAACAAACCAACGATGGGTATCAAATTTACAATTATGGCCCAAGCAATTTTATGGATCTTGCATATGCCATTATAAGCAAGAAAAGGATTAATGAACCAGCATTAGTGGTGCAAACAAAGGGCCAAAATAGTCCTTGTACTTCATATAGTGAACAAGGAATGTTCATACCAAATGTACCGGCCAACAAATTTTCAATAGAAATTGCAAATGAGGCAATGATCAATGTCAATTGCAGCTGAATAAGTTCGTTTCTGTGATTATCAAGTTGGATGTTGACATAGTCTTCTGTGTCATCGATATACTCCCTAACCTACAAATTAGAACACATTATTTGCAACATTGCAAGCTTCTTAAAATAATAATTAACTGACATTTCAACAATTTAATATGTTTCACTCATGATCTTGGTCCATGATCCATCAACATAAAATTGCTTCCTCCTTTCACGCCATTGGTGATCAAGATAACAGCATTATTTCTACTTATTTAATAGAAACAAGAAATGGAAATCAGCTAGACAATAGCATATTTCCTAAATTCTGAATTAAGACAAATTTGAGAGCTACCAATACCACTTTCTGGTATGCATTGTCTCTCATAGTAGGGTAACAAAAATTTGATGTCCCCTAATGAGGGCTAAATCTAATTAGTTTCTAAAAAAGCTTGTAAATTGAAACTAAAATAAAATAAGATACTGTCCATCCTCATTACAAGAGAAAATAAAATGATCGCCGTATTATTACTAACTACATTAAGGATGATAAGTGTTTGTCTAAACTAAGTCATACAAATAGAATATATGAATGTGAAAATTTATCATCAAAAAGTGCCTAAGCATATAATCCAAATCAGTTAGGACCATAGAATCAAAATATAGAATGGCAGTTTCAAATAGAATTTGTTTATAGGAACACTTACCGACAATATCTTGTTGCGACTTCCATCCAACTGCATAAAATATGCCTCAAGTAACATCTCTAAATCCTCCACGTCATTCTCTTCTCCAAAGGTGAAGTTTACCAGACTTCCACTTCTTTTAGAACCAATTTGACGGATACTAGCAGGGTGGTTTGAGGGTGTGGCCCCAACATGAGCATCAAGTTGCTGATTCTGCAGCCACTTCCTTGTCAAATATAGTTGCGCCATGTCTTCATTGTCATCTAACAGATGTTCAATTTCATCTCGTACCTGCAAAATTTCATGGAGAATCCTTGGTTCTGGCAGCACTAGAAATGTGAAGATAAGCAGAATATGGTGTAGTGCATTGTACCTTCTGCACTTGTGCCAGCAAACGAGTAACATTGCTCTTCAAACTTCGCACATGTTCAAGATTCTTGGTACTAACATTTCTTGCCAAATCATCTAATACAGGGTAAGCATCTCTCTCGAGGTCTTCCACACTTGATTCCAGGGAGGTACACACAACTTCTAAAGCAATCTCCAAAACCTGAAACTCAAATGGAAGCTCAGATTGCAACCCTTCAGTAGACTCTGGCACTGGCAACCATTGTCTGCCATCCGAAACCTGCATTTCGCTTTCTTGTTCACCTGCAGGCCCACTAAGTTTAGGTTGATATTTATGTCGAAGTTGTTGCCTGAGATGTTCAACAAATGGATGAACCTCGCGGCGTAGAGGATCAAGCAATAGCACGTCTTCAGCTGTGACTATAGCCTTTATAAACTCCAAATTAACAACCATTGCTTTCTCTCTAGCTGCATAGAAGAAAAATACATGTTAATATGTTATTCCATTCTTCATCACCAACATAATAACTTCAAATGTGAGTTAACCATTGTAATCTACAATTCTGAAAAGATTTGAATAACAACAGAGAACAGGTAAGCATCAGTATGTTACTTGCGGTTGAAGAATTCATAGTTCAATGTTCCTCTTGTATTCTTCACAACAAGGTTTCATAAAATTATATTATACCTAACCTTACAATACAGCAGGCAATGAATCATAGCATAAGCATGCATAAAAAGTGGTAAATGATCAAACACATGGAGAGCAATGTACAAGGCATAATGCGAATTTCAATTTTTAAATTGCAATAAACTAAATTGGTTCCATCAAAACAACTACAGAAACCATAAATCGAAAATTACCAAGAATATGGGAGGACTGGGAGAAAACAGGGCCCAAGATTCTGAGATCTCTGGCGGGAATTGCGGCATGGCGGATGATGGCGTTTTTGTCAAGTTCCACCAGCTCCGTCCGCCCTGTCCGGTCAAACCGCATCCACAGCCTCGCCCCGCCGGCCTTCTTCTTGACCTTCGTCATGGAAATGGCACCGCCACCGGCGATCATGGCGCTGCCGAGCGGCGACAAAAGCGGCTGGGGAGGAGACTCGGACGGAATGACGATCTTCCTCTGACGGCGGCGAGAGGCGGAGCGGCGAAAGGAGAAGGGGCCCTTGCCCATGGTTGAAAATTGGTTAAAAAATAATAATAGTAATTAATTGATAATTGAATAATAATTAGAATTCATCGAATCGATCATCATCATCAACATTATCTTCATTTGAATCATCCGATAAGCTGAATGAGAGGTGTGATGTGCGTCTTGAAGCTCAAACAGCTAAATTGGTTAGTTAGTTAGTTAGTAAAATGGCGCTAAAACGGAAACAGACTTGCTTGTTAATTTATTATTCATTTTCTTTGTTTGAGGAAAAGACAAATAGATTTTTTAAGTTTTAATTTAAAAATATAAAAATATTTTTTATTTTTTAAAATAAAAATATTTAAGTTTTTTTATTCAAAATATATAACCACAAATAAATTATTCGTAAGAACTTAGATATTTTTTTAAAAAAATATATAAGAAATATTTTTTTTTTATTTTTAATTAATCAAAAATTTATTTATCATCAAAATAACAAATTAAGAACCTATTTATTATTTTCTCTTATTTTAATGTAACTCAACTTTTTTAATGATTTGATGTGATTTAGTCTGGATATGTCTGTTTTTTTTTTTTAACTCATTTATCTACTTAATTTCACTTGTAAATTTTAAAAAATTAATTAAATTGACGTAAAAAAATGTTGGGAAATTAAACTATGTAAACATATATCATTTAGGAATCAAGTTGATGTAAATTATTTTTGAAAGACTAAATGAATATCATATATTTGTGGAACTAAATTACTGGTGTATTAGTTCATCAATTATCATTCATTGTAGATATAAATGATGCATCAAGGTATACGGTTAAAAATGAGCTCTAAATAGCGATGCTATTCGAATTTGCTATAACATTACAAGTTACAACACAAAAGAACTATTAATCTATTATTGTATCAATAATTGAATAATCAATAAAGTTATGTGACTAAATAATTTATTAACTTAGTCTCAACTAAATTAGATAGGCACTTTTTTTTTTTAATGTGATAATTTTTTTTATTTTTCTTTTTCTGCAATTTTTTTTTTTAACAATGTCATCCTCATCATCATTTTCTTCTTCCTTTTTAAAGTTTTTTTTATTTAATTTTTTTCTCCTTATCCTTTTTTATTATCATTATCATCATTGTTTTTATCATATTCTTCTCTTATATATATTCAAAAAATTAGAACACAAAAATTTTGATACACAGTACAAAAATTTTGATGCAAAGCACAAAATTTTAGTATACAACACAAATTTTTAAATGACCACATATCTAAAACATTGATATTCAACAAATAAAATATACACAATATAAAAATTTTGGTACATATGAAAAATTTGGTGCGCAACACAATTTTTGAAATACTATGTATCTAAAATATTAACACTCAACTAACGAATAAAGTATCATTTGTACCCATGAACTTTGCGAACAGTAACAAAAATATCCATTAAACAAAGAAATTAACGTTGTATTCATGAAAGATGAGTTCCGTGTGGCAAAAGTATCCAAATCCTAATATTTTATTAATTTTTTAATAAAATTTCTAAATTATCCCCACATTTTATTTTCTTCCTTAAATTTTAAACTTTCTCAATCTTCACCACTACCAACACCTTTCTAATTACTACTGCCTCCCCTCCTTCCTCTCCACAGAATCCCCTTTTTTTGTGGTCGGTTACGCACTCTGCTCCAGTCTCCTCGCCATCATCAATAAGTACGCCATCATCCAATTCAACTACCTCGGCCTCTTAACCGCACTCCAATACTTTACTTCCGCTCTCGGCGTCTACCTTATCGACAAACTAGGGTTCCTCCACCACTACCCCTTCACTATCGACATTGCCAAGCGCTTCTTTTCTGCCGCACTCATCTTCTTCCTCGTCATCTTCACAAACACCAACCTCCTCTGCCACACCAATATCGATACCTTCATTGTCTTTCAATCTATCGTCCCTCTCTTCTAGTCCTTGTGGACACTATCTTCCACCATTAGTCTTGTCCCTCTAAGTACACATTTTTCTCCTTTGTTGTTATTCTCGTCGGGCGGGGTATGTCAACACTGATTCTGTTTTTACTCTCACTGTTTATTCTTTGGCTTTTGCTTATCTTGTCACAAGCATATGGTCATGAATTTAAGGTTGAACACTCGAATTTTTGTTTTGTATAACATTTTTTGTCTCTCAATATTGCACCCTTATTCTGGTTCCTTACCAGTAATAATCTTAAAGTTTTCAATGCTTTGAGATATGATTTCGAGTGCTTGTTTGATCCCACAAAAAAAGAGATAATGATGACAAGAGGTAATGATGGTGGTGTTAGCGGTGGTGACGATGGACGGTGACAGTAGAGAGAGAGAAGGAGAAGTGGTGATAATCAGGAAAAGGGTTGGTGGTGGTGAGAATTGTAAAAATTTAAAATTTGTAAAAAAAGATAAAGAATGGAAATAATTTAAGAATTTTATTAAAAAAGTAAATAAAAAAATTAGAATTTTGATACTTGTCATACGACATAAAGTTCAAAGTACAAAACTACAAATAATAATTTATTCCTCAACTAAAAAAATACATAAATTTTTGATGCATTATAATTAAACTATTGAATCATAGTTATTAAAATCAGACCAAATTAACCGATTCAACCAAAAAATTGATAAATCGAACCTAACATTAGTTCGGTCCAAGATTAGGACTACTTAAGATAAAGAACCGGTCAAATTCAAAGTGAATCGACAAAAATCAGACCAGACCGAATCGCTCGGTCGCAGTTAAAGACAAATCTACGATGCACCAGCGTTCTGCAAGTCCATCGTGCTCCATGTACTCCACCGCTGCCAAGTGTCAAGATTTGTAATTTTTGAAAATTTTTCTAAAATATCTCACATGGATTTGAACCCTTTGCCCCAAGAATGCAACAAGGATGAGTGTACCACCAAACTGCAATGCTTCCTACTAATATATATATATATATATATATATATATATATATATATATATATATATATATATATATATAAATTATGATACATATAGCAATTTTTTAGTTTACTTATATTCAATTTATTTTAATTTTAAAGTTAATTATTTTTAAATCAATTATATTTTATTTGTGTTGAGGGTTGTTCTTATGAAATTGTTGTTGAATTAGTTTTAAATTTTTTGAAAAATTAGCCGTCAGGAGTATATTTGATACAAATCGAAAACTTTTAGGATAAAATTGAAACAAAATAAAACTTGAGGGTATTTTTAAAACTTTTATCAAACTTTAATGACAAAAAATATACTTTATTTTATAATTATATGATATCTATTAATATTATTTTTTCAATAACTACTTGTAGTATATAATAATAGATAAAGACTCCTATACAATTATACAAAATTGATAATTAAAAATTATTAAATAATATTTAATTAAATCTATTAAAATATTTAACAATTCTTAAATATCAATTTTATATAAAAATAACTACTAATTTTATATAATTATTTAATTATACTAAAATAATCAATTTAACTAATGATCCACCAAATAAACCAATAATTCAATGAGCCAATAATCTAATAAGTTCAATCATGGATTCGTTCTAATAAGTAATAACTATAAACTGAACCAATAAATATGACCGGGCTAGATGAAATTCATAATTTAGAGGTCACATTATCCTGACATTAAGGAAATTACTAAAAACGACCACAGTGGGAGTCGAACCCACGACCTTCTGATCCGAAGTCAGACGCGCTAATCCACTGCGCTATGCGGTCCTGCGTGTTAGTCATTCCTAGAAACTATATATTATAGAAAGATTCATCTTGAATTTCGAACACGAATGTAAGTAGTATATGGTGATTAAACCATTCCTTTCTTCTCATTGCCAAAATTTACCACCAAAAAGAAAATACAAAACAAAAAACCATATTCAATTAAATATAAGCAACAGGTATAACTTTAGAGAGACAAGAGACAATAATGCCATGACGATCACATTTCTATTGTTAAATTTTATCATTTTTTTAATGTATGAACAATATGGACAATAGATTTATTTACACTATGTAAATATTTAAGAAAAATCTACATACAAAAAAACAATAAATTGTGACATCCCAGTTTACTCATTTGTGATATTGTACACTTAGAAGTCCCTCACGGTTTTAAAATGTGTCACAACAAAGAATCATATATACCCTCATGGCCTCGTCATGTTTCGTTACCCTGTCCAACCAACTTAGGATATTATGTATTTATGTTACACCTCTAATGTTTTCTTCAAAGATACTCCACATTCTATATTACAATTTTCTTGTGCTGCAAGCAATTCTTGAAGAAGTTTTGGTTAATGATCATTGACGATTATTTCATCACGTAGTTAAGGTGTCTGGAAGAGAATTTGCAGCTCCAAGAATTTTGCCACCAACATCAGGAAATGAATCACAATTATCAAGTGCAGTGACTTTTCCATCTCTGCCAACCTTAACTGGATACAGCATCAAATGCCCTTTCATATGACTGATTCTATCGGATGCAAATGTGTTCCAGTTTTGTTTGGCTATGTTGTTCATAGTCCTCACACATTCCAAGCTATGGGGCTCTTTGAATCTGTCATCAAGACTGCCAAGGTGCTCGGCCCACAGCGACATCCGGTATCCATACACCTACACCAGTTGATAGATTTATAGAATTGATAGCATGATGTTGCTTAACCTCCAAGTAATTGAAGCATGCTAGTTCGTATTTGAACTATATGTAATGTAATGGACTAATGGGTGACTTTGGTGTTTGATTTTGCTAAGATTGGCATGTTTTATAGATTGCTGATACTTAGTGTTCTTTTCCTTTTTAGTAATGAATTTGCATACAATTTGTCTTAGAGAGATTCAAACCTGGCCATGTGGCTGCGACTTTTTTTCTTTCCAAGTATATTTTGGTTGATAAGCACCCATGGCTATTTCTGTGTCTCTTGAACCATCCATTGATCTCTGGTTAATGTTTGCTGATCCAATGATTACGTATTGATCATCAACTATCATTCCTTTGGCATGAACATAAATCATGAAACGTTTGAATTTCTTGACTGATCCCTGTGTTAGTAATCATCATAAGCTTGAGTGGAAAATATATTTTTATGAAATCATGGCATTTTGGTTGAGAAAATAACAAAAGGGTATTTGATATCATATCATAAATTATTCATATTTCATACCAAACCACGGTTTTCAGATGATTCTCTATGTGGTGATGGAGTTGGTGTGGCCTCAGGTTCTCTATTTCCAAGGCAGAAAAAGTTGAGAAAATCATGTGGATGATATATATGGGAGACTTGAGCATCTTTAAGTGCATCTGCAATGATCTTATACATCATAGCCATTGTTTGTCCCTGTATACTCATTCAAATTCCAAAAAGAGAAGGTTGTTATAACCACCTTCAATGGTATCCATTCATGATTCCACATTTGCTTAGAAAATTAGACTAACCTGCCAGAATAAGATTTCCTGAACAGCATTACTTGTTGGAACCCCCTCTGGCCACATTGGTATAACTATGTATACAGCAAAACGTTCATTCGCTCGGATCTTGCTAGAAATTTTTAAGGCCAACTCCATTGGAATCAAGTGATTTGCACCTGCCCAAGATAAACAAAATCATTAACTGAATTATGAATACTTGCTAGCTGAACATCAGAAATTACTCAAATTCTTAATGTACCTGCTTTTTCATATGAAGGCCAATGATATGATGAGCCCAGAAAATACTGATTCTCAATATAAATGAAGTGTTGAGCTGATCTTATTGCTTTAACATAAGCAGTATGAATGCTTTGGTCTACTTTTAAATTCTTTCCACATAAAAGATTCTGCAGTACATTAAGGTTACAACTTACAAGTTAAGACTAAGTGAAAATCAGGTTAGATCAACTAAAAAATAACTAATCACCTGAGACTGAGCCTTGTCGAAATCCTTTGGAAAACCCTTCACGGATCCTGAATCTATGGACCGAAATACCTGTATTAAATGCTTGTTCATAACCTTTATTTAAGTTTTTACAAGAAGATTTTAGGACATGGCATGAGATTCTATCAACATATTTTGCTTCTTACCTGCACATTCCAAGTTTCAGGATCATTTTCATCGGTCACCTGGATAGCTTTATCATCACCAGAACTCGAAGATGGACTGACAATCCATGATATCCGGTCTAGCCTTAGCAATGCATCGTCGTGCCAATTCGTGACCTTGTTGAGTCTAAAGTCTCGCCATTTTTTGGCTTTCCTCCATCTTTGTTCAAAATTGGTTAATATATCATAAGCTGCTGGCCCTTCAACCTTGCAATGCATGTCATGCCATGGCTCTCTTGGTCCACCTCCACTAGAACCTACCTGCATCATATGATACACAATTTCAAACCTAAGATGTGAAAAACTAGTCCTCTAAGAAGGAGGTCAATGTTTTATGAAAGAGTTTGATTGAATAACAAACATGATTCCAAAGAAGCAAAGTAAGCACTAACTTGAAATGTAGGATTATGAAAATCCTCTTTGTAAACGGTTTCTAAATCGCGAAATAGCCTATGCTGAGGTGTATCATATCTGCCATCACAGAGATCCAGACCACCAATAAAAGCAGATATTTTCCGATTATTCCCTGCACCTTGTGAGTCAACAAGCACACATTTCTGATGATGAGTAAAGAGGGTTCCCACAACCTGAACCAAGAGACTCAATCAATTAAACTAGTACTAATGTCATAATGTGAATGTGAATGTGAAACAAGATATCAAGTGCAGGAAATCCATGCCTGTTGCTTGAAAATACTGAGCTTATTGCTTGCATAACGCGGAGATAGCACGCAATGAACAGCAGAGTTTTTAAAGAACTTTTTGGTCTCCTCATCATGAGTTTGCATCACTCCATCCTGCAATGAACAAGATCAGCTTTAGAACCCATCTTGCACTTGAACAAAAATGAATGAATGAATGAATGAAAGAGCAATTACAGTTTTGATAAGGAACTTGTCATGTGAAGTTCTGTCATCCCAAATGAGCATAACAACTCTAAGACCTTCTTGTGATTTGTACTTCAACAACTCTCCAAGTGAAAGCTCTCCACCACAAGGCAATGGCCTTGTTGGCTCTCTAACAAGCTTTATTGGATGATAAACTGACCAACCAATAACATATATCAAATGATGAGCTTCCAAAATTGCATGGCAAATGTCCTCCCAACATTTACCAGCTTGAAACACTTTCCCACCATCCAATTCAATATCAGGTAGCATTCCATCAGGAACATGTGCATCTTGATACAGAGTCACATTCCCTCCTTTCCTCAATGGAAAATATGTCTTAGGAACTCCACTATCACCACTACAAATATCGTCTTTAACGCCTCCGACCGGCCAAAACTGAATCGAAATATGCAGCTCAGGATAAGCCTGCAAGCAATTCGAGTACTGTCCGATGATTGGAAACCAATCATCTATGTTTTCCCCTGAGACTACCCTCTGAACAGGAATATCAACTACACCAATTAACTCAGCACCAAGAACATCATTGTCCTTCACAATGAACTCAATCTTGTGAGCAGGGTGAGCAACCGGCATGATGAAATGCTCGTCCCAAATCGGGTTTTCGCTGTTTGGAATCACTCTAGTTTGAGCTATGGTAGCACCTGCTATGACTACAGAGACATAAGGGTCACTTGTTATCATCTTATCTTTCCCTGAACTCCTCATTTTCTTTGAGAATGGTGATGTGAAGAAGTTCCCCATGCTCAGGCATCTTCTTACTGCTTCTGAAGAAAGATCCAAGTTTGGAAGAGATTTTGCTTCTATTACATAAATATCCAAGTCACCATGTAAGAAGACTTGTTCTTTCTTGATATTATTATTATTATCCATTTGAATTTGATGCTTGGATTCTCAATCATCACATCATGATGATGCTTTTTGTCAACTTTTTATCATAAAACAGAATCTGCTAATCAACAATTTCTTGTAATAATGCAAACATGGATCAACCCAACCTAACATGTCTCCTGTTTCTAACTGATTCCAAGGTAACTGAAACAAAAATCTAGGGTTACCTGGAAAACTTAACAGATATGATGAAGAAGAAAATGAGAAGAAAAAATTAATAAAATGTCGAAAAAAGAAAAGAAAATGCATGGTTTTCCAGATAACAAATTTGCAAAGTATGACGCAACACCACATCCACAAGGAGGCCTAAAATAGTGCCAGTTTTCTTGGAATATGTGACCCTTTTCTTAGTCATCTTTTTAAATACTCAGTAAAATTTCAGTTATCTTATTAAGAATTACGGACAGATCAATATATCACACAGATATGGAATATGTTCCAGTTGTTTTACCCATCGATCTAAATTATAAAAGATATATATAATATATATTAATTAAAATATTTTTAATACATTTAAAATTTTTCCTATGAAATATACTTAATGAATCTCTGCAATTATATTTTTGTTTTTTTTTTTACATGTTGCAGTTTCATAACAGAAATTGAAGATAATAGTTCAAAACAGTTATATAATTTAATTTGACATGTTGACTAAATTTATACAAAAATATTAGTTATATACTAAAATATTTATGTATAAATACATATTAATTTAATTTATTTTTAATATGTATTTATATTTTAACATATATTTTATATTAATGAATGAATTTGCTAACGTAATATAATCAAAACTTATAACATAATGCGTATTCTACGTTTTAACTACCATCTTCGCGCGAATATATCTTATAAGAGGAAGTATAGTACAATAGAGGTTTAGGACGTATTAGAGATATAACCATTAATATTACCTTTTTCTATCAGCTTAAGCATGAGCTCTATTCGATAATACTGGCGATATTCACTTTTTAACTTATAGCCCATTATACACATTCTACAAATATTTCATTGGCTCCACGAGATTCATAGTATAAAGTAGCCAACCAATAACAATTGCCTTATTTCCCCATTTTAAAATAAGAAGATGCCATTCAATTTCTACCAAATTGTTGTTTAATTTGTAGATTACTGCCTAACTCAGAACTCTTATTAAACCTCATAAAAGAGGAAAGAAGAGGAAGCAAAACCAAAGAAACAAAGATTCCCTGAACCTGCCTCATACAAGCATGTGCAGAAACAACTACAACAGCTTTCACTTAAATTTAGTAATGTAAAATAAGAAAGTCAACCATTCATTCTATAACAACACAAGAGATAGAAGAACAGAACAAAACAACCCCATCAAAAGCAATATAGCAATATTCATTTCTGTGTTCTTAGCCAGTGAGTTCTTCCTCCTTGTGAGTCTCAATGACAACATCAGACTGAGGGTAAGCAACACAGGTCAGAACAAAGCCACCATCAATTTGATCATCATCAAGGAAGCTACCATCAGATTGGTCAACCTTCCCGTTGACAACTTTTCCGGCGCAAGAAGAGCAAGAACCGGCCCTGCACGAGTATGGAAGCTCAACACCAACTTCTTCAGCCTGGTCAAGAATGTAAACATCATCAGGGCAGTCAAATTCTTGAGGACCTTCAGGGGTGATCAGCTTCACCTTGTAAGATGCCATGGCGGTCACACGGCCGCCACGGCCGCCCTTCACGCCAAACAGAGCCTGACCCACGTTTGGAAATGCCTTGAGGCTTGTGGTGGTGGCCACTGGCTGCCTCCTCAAGAACGAGGTGCTCACCATGGTTCCAGAGAGTGCTGGTGTGGTGGCCATTTTCTCTTCTAACAAACAAAGACAAAGAAGAGAAGTAGTTTAGATAGAAGGGTGAGAATGTGGAAATAGCGTGCTCAACACAAGTAGTTGAAGGCATGAAGAAGCCTTATCTGCTACGTGGCAGCATGCAGGACCTTGTTTTATTTATCTCTATTGTCACCACTTGTTCTTAGTGAGTGACTGTGGTTGCCACAATCCTCTTGTCGTCCGTGAAAATTAGGATTGAACGTTTTTGTGGTTCTTATTTGTGTAAAATTTGTAGCCATTGGATACGAAGAAATCTATGCGACACTTTTGGTTTTCATAACTTCACTTCAGTTGCTAGCAGGGAACTAAGTATATTGGTGCCACAAAATTTAGAATTGCAACTAGTAATCGTCACAGTAACAAATATTTTTCAGATGTTAAAATAACATACAATTAGAAATAGATAAAATAATTTTATACCTAAATTCAATTACTTAATATTATATCAACTAAAAAACCACATATTATATTAAGAGCAATGTTAGGACCAGCAACTTTTGTGATTAATAGCCATCAATGATAATTTAATGGTGTGAGATTGGTGTGAGATTTCATCTAATGACTCACCTTTCTCTGTTAGTTACACCAAAATTCAATAAAATTGCTGACCCTAGACTTTTTCTTATATTAATTATATAAATAGTCTTTTAAAATAACGAATATAATAAACTAATAACGGTGTAAAACGTTTTATAGTTTATCAAAATTAAACTCCTAAAAATAAATTCAGGAAAAATGAAGTAGGAGCACAAAATGAGCCAACCTGTCAAACCAAGCTACCAAGCTCGCCAAAAAACCATGTCGAATTGAAATTTTGAGCATATTGTCAAACGGGTTTTGACGGGGCGGACCTACAGATCGGGTCAATTTTTTTTAGAAGAAAATAGAAGACTATATGAGTATTTATACGAAAGTTTTTTTTTTTTCAAACATATCTTTTTCATTATCGTTCTATTGTTTTCTTTATTTATCTTGTTTTTCTGTTATTTATTTATTTTGAACTTCCATATATATGTTTATTTAGCTTGTTTTCTTAAAACAAAAATGGTTCTCTTGTTTTTTCTTTTATCATAAAATCTTGTTTCTGTTTTCGTGTTATATTATGCCATAAATTTTAATTTTGTTTTAAAATTATTTGTTAATTGAAAATTAAGTTAAAATTGATATTTTTTATTCTTTGTAGTAACTTAAAAATAGATATTATGATGGATAGTTCTATTAACATTAAATTTTTTTAAGAAATTTTGAAAAAAAAATTGTTATAGATTTAATATTTTTTATTTATATTTAAAATATAATCAAATTTTTATTTATTATTTTTATTATATTAATTTTAATTAATTGTCTATATATATTAAAAAAAGTTAAGCATACTAGCCACCAATCCTCGATAAAACAACAAAGACTAAGGTTCAGTTTGGCTAAAAGACTTAAATAAGCTCTTTTGAAAAAAGAGCTTAAAGTATAAGGATTTTTATTAATAATAGTTTATAAATAAATTATTTTGTATTTGAATTTTTAGTTATAGAAGTACTTATTTTAAAGTTGTAACTCAAAAAATACAATTTTTTTTTCACAAAAAATGGATGTTAAAACCATGATGATAACAAATACTTTTCAATATTGAATATTGATTTTCTATAACCTACTCACTAAGATTACAATTGTTTAGATAATTAATTCTTTATTTGCTCTCTTATTAGTTCCATTTTTTAGGTAGAAACTGGTTCTTCTACTTCATCTTTACCCATAACGGTGTTTTTGTATATGGTAAATAGTAATAAAATTTTAATTTACAATAATCTTCATAACAATGCCAAAGAAATTATTGTGTAATTAGTGTTTGCTATTTTATTGTGTATGATATGGTAGTTAAAAATAAAAGATAAATGTGAAATGTGTTTCAATGTATATTTTGTTGCTGTTTTTTATTTTTTTATTTTTTTACTTCTATTAAAATTCCCTCCTCTCTTACTGGCGTCAAGAACTTGCTATAACTAACTATAAAAATAATAGCAGTTATATAAAAATAAAATCACATGGAAAAAATAAAATTAAAACTGAGATGTTATACCACACACAATGTTAAATACAAATTTAATAATAATAATAATAGAGTGGTAAAATGATAAAAAAAAAAATTAAAACTGAGATGTTATACCACACACAATGTTAAATACAAATTTAATAATAATAATAATAGAGTGGTAAAATGATAAAAAAAAAAAAACTAGAAGGAATATATGCAATAGATAGTTCAAATGGAACATTGTTTTAAAATGGTGGTGGAAGGTCAATATTTTCAACAGATAAATCATTACATGAAAATGATAGTGGAAGGCCAATGCTTCTAGCAGGTGGAACTTTGGGTGAAAAAGGTGGTGGGGGCAACATTTCTAGTATTTTTTTACAGAGACAATAATGAAAGTAGATTTTTTTTGTTTTGAAATTTTTTTTTTTACGAAAATAATAGAATGACTTATCGAAAAGGAGAAATCATATATTTCTACTTCTTCGTAAAGCTATAAATTAACTTTTCGAAAAATTAAAAAAAAATTTTAAAATAGTGCCAAAAACACACTTACTGTAACTTTTCATAATTCACAAGTAAAAAAAAAAAAAAAAAAAAAAAGTAGCTTCTGTTACTTCTAAAGGGACTCTAATACTTAGACTCATCTTACTTTGGTAGGTCCATTTTTAGTGGTGAGTACCTCTATTTTGTCACCTCTAAGATTAGGGGTGTTAAAAAGTAAAAATCTAGTCCAGCTCAAACACAACATATTTTGAGTTTAAATTTGTCATTTTTATCAGTTATAATTTTTAGACTCAATTTGAGTCATGTTTCGAATGGACTTGGCTCCGGCCGAAATCATGTTTATAGTTAAAATATATATTTTGCGTTAAGATCAGTAATAAGGTATTATTTTAGTTAATATTTTTAATATATGATTTTTTGTTTTAAATTAATTGACTCGATATAGATATTATGTAACATTTATTAAATTTAATATTTAAGGATAAGATTATATTAATGTTATATAAAATTTGCAAAATTATATCCATTAATTATAAATCGAATCAACCCAATTTATTTTGAGTTAATTTAAAAACGAATTTAGATAATAAAATCCAATGGTCCATCTTTAGTCGTCGTAAAATGCCGTCCAGAACTGCACCATTAGTTGCCAGTTTGCCACCCCTAAAATGACCAATCAGCAAATTTATAATAACCTTTTAACTTACCAATTCAAGCATAATATCAGCAAGAGAAATAAGCCTGGTTACAAAAGTTGGTGGTAGTGCAGTACACTCTAAAGAACTGCAGCATTAATTGTTTACATAATAATAATAATAATAATAATAATAATAATAATAATAATAATAATAATAAAACACTGTAATATCACTATTAAAGAGCAGAGCATATTATAAGATTATCTGTGCAGTGTCCTACATTTCCATCCAGAATGCCTTTTGTTAATTCGATTATGGGCAAACTAAAAACATTTTACACAGCCAAAAGGGTCAAATACATTGGAAACTTGGAAGCATTAAACTGAAATGTAAACATATGGGGTGTGCGAAGGAAGCAGATAGGAATGATATTCAGATCTTCATACAAAATTCAGACTTCATCCCCCTCTTACATACATTGAATAGTTAACCACTTAACCATGTAGGGGAATCAAAGACCAGTTCTTGTTCTTGAATTGGCACCTATCTTATAAAGGGATGAAATAGTAGGCCACAAGAGTTTGATATTAAACTATCTATCTAAATTATAAAGACAATCAATTACAGCCGGGGGAAAAAAATCTCAGGGCCCAATACAGAAAGAATTCATCCTCAACATCCTCAAAACCCTGTGATTCTACCTGTAAATGTTGTTAGGTTCCCCACATATAACCATAGGCCCCCTCCAAAGTGTTCATTGTCTCCAACAACAAATTAATGGAAGTGCTCCGCGTCTGAACAAAGAAAAAATCCTTAATCGCACTTGATGTTTCTGTAAATCCTCCTCACAAACAAATTTGAACCAAGAAAACCCACAGCTCCTGCACATTAGATGAAAGTCGGAAACTCAATGCAGGTGACAAGAACAAAAGTATATATCAAGGAAGTAGGACAGGAGGACATGGGGTTTTAATCCTCCATTTTTCATCCCTGCAGAGTGAACATCTGCCAAAACAACAAAGAAAAAAGGAGAGATTTATAGAGAACTTACCACATAGAATTCCTAGCCCAAGAGAAAACATCAAAGTGTATCCGAAATAGAAGCTCGTCTGGAAGAAGCCTGACATCTTCGTCTTCACATAGTAGTAGTATATTGAGTACAAATACACATAAACAGCTGTCGAGGCAGCTGAAAAGAAAGACGTCCATTGCCAGTGATAGTTCTCAGCATTTAACAAGAAGTATGTACCCACAATTGTCACACAGACAGTAACGATCATAAGAATCAGAAAAACCAGTAGCATGAAGCCGTACACATAGTAAACCTGTCACCACAAGGGAGGAAAATAATAGGTAAGCTAACTAACAGTGCATGCTCACATCTTTCACTTAACTATAACTATTTTTAATTGAAAACATCAACATCATGAAATATTTTCTTGATACTGCTCTTCTCTCCAAGGCGATAGTAACCTTTCTAATGATGCCAAGTTCAAAACCATCAGTGTTGGTATTAGCAAATAAATCATCAGGTTGTAACTCACCTTGTAATTCCAGAAGGAAGTGAATACGAAATACATTTCAATAAATATGCTTCCAAAGGGTAGCAGCCCTCCCATCATAGAAACCACAGATGGTGTGAGGTACCACTTCTTCTCAGGAATGGGGCGAGGAATGGTTTTCACACGACAGGGATTATTTGGAACACCACTCCAGTTCCTTCCAACAACTGTACCAAGAAGTGCTAGAGGGAAAGAGATAAAAGCCCAAATAACAAAAACCACCACCATTGTGCCAAATGGGATGGCAGCTAGAGACCCATAGAATATAGCAATTGTGTTTAAGATAAATCCAATTCCAAAGCACATGAATGGGAACAGTGAAGCTGTAAGAATCATTGATTTAATCCAGCTTTTCCCTACCAAGTAGATGACAAAGTGTTATAATCAGAGAAACAAAATTAAGAAATTGAGAAGGCCGAGACAAAGTGACCCAAGCAATCTTGAAAAGAAAACTGCAGCAGCTTAATCTAAGATCTTACCCCCATTCCGAGAATACATTCCCCCACTTACGTAACCAGAAATGAATGATGTGAGAGCATAACACACAATGAAGGTTGTGACAATTGCTCCTCGCCTGTGATACAGATGGGTAATGAAAGAAATTAATAACAAGGGACAAAAAACATAAATTTTATGACAAAACCAGAATGATGAACAAATAGCCAAAATATGCCATAGCAGTGGAGGCTGTGCACACACTAATGAAGTAAAATTCGTTGCCAAGAAGTCAAGTTTCACGTACATACCCAACATATAACATCCCAACAATAGCCAATAAGATGACAAGAAGAACCAGCAATGCAAGCTGGGCACCTGTGCCAACAACAGCGGAAAGAATAACTAAACCGCGAGGAGGGCGAAATACATCACCATGCACAAGTTTCCAGCCAGATTCTTCACTAACATCCCTCTCCTGTAAACATGCGAGTATTGACCAAAGTTTTACAATCAGATCTACAGATTTTTCTAGGAAGACTCCATCCTCCATAAATACATAGAACATAAAAAAGGGAAGAAACTATCACCAGAGTTTCAAGATCATCATCTTCCCGAGCATATTTGGCATAGTCATTTCTCAGAGTTCGCATTAATATCATTGACACCAATCCAGTAAGGAAGATGACCATCATAAAAGAGTTAAAAATGGAGAACCAATGGATCTGGAACAAGGCCAAACGAGCAAAATTCTCAGAGGCAGGGCCAAACTAGGATCTATACAGCAATGAGAACAATTGAAAATAACCAATCATAGAAATTATTAAAACAAAGCTGTTGACATTTATTAACCTGATGCTCAAAGAAAGGATAGTCCAGGTAAACATCAAAACGTCGTCCAAAGGTGATATTAGTAGGAATCCATTTAACAGCATATGTCATGTCCAAATGTCTCCCTACTTCCAAAGGTTTTGGTATATCCTGAGTGAGATTGACATGAATGATCTGCAAGTCGAGAACAAAATATGACACTTCATGCATACCAGAACTTCTCGCAAGATAAATTTAGAGTATAGTTTTTCACTATTTTCAGTTTTCCATCATAATCCGAGAACAAAAAACACCGGGAAAAAATGAAAATGAAAATAGAAACCAATCACCCTTAGATGTCAAAAAATATTCTGACCTGATCTTTGTTATATTTCACTATAATATTCTTGTGTGTGTAGAGAACATGCTTGCCATTATCACTGTTTTTGTCAGGATGTAGCTCACCAACATATCCTTAAAGATTGGGGGAGGGGGATAAAAAAAAGAATCATTGATAATGATTAACAAATAAAATGCGAACTCAAGAAATCACATATAGGAAAAAGAAAGAAGTGGTTGTTCTAGGCATACCCCACAAAGGAAGGTCATCTGAACTTGTGTTTAGCACATAGTATCCCAAAGCAATGACCATGGAAAGAACAAGTGCACGTCAGTTAGTCAGTGAAATAATGGAAAGGAAAATCAAGATATGAAAAATAAACAATAAGGAGAAAACCTGCAGAACAAATCCTCACTAACATCATTATCTTAATCATTATAGAATAATTCAATTATTAATGTTTAGGTTACTAAAAGATGCTTAATAAATTACTTCACACAAAATCATTAATTTGCTCGCTCCAGTTCCAAAGATAATAATCTGTAATTATATAACAGTACGCGCAAGTCTTTGTTTATCATGTTTTACGTGTTTTCTGGTGGCTTATGTATAATATCTTCGTTAATGTGTTTTAGCTATGTCATTGATCAAGTTAATGCCACAGCAAGCAATGGATTCTGCCAGCGTCTGGCATGTCTTGAACAAACAATCATGCTATCAGTTTTCATATTAATGAGTGCAAGAAACAATGCAAAACATACCCATGAAGAATTCAAACCAGTAATTATTCTCTATAGCATCCTTGAACTGTTTAACCTTTGCCTCATCCAGAGCTATCTGGCAGAAGACAGTCTTTTCCACATGTTCTGAATACAGGAGTATTTGTTAATGTTAGTTTGGCCACTGACAGCTCTTCTATAACATAAATGGAATAACAGAAGCCTTCTTACTCTGGAATTTTATCTCAAGTTGGCTATCAATGAGTTCATTGCCACCAAGGACCTCACCAAGGCCACCCCACTTGTGTGCAGCTTCAGAAGTACTAGATGGATGACAAAATGGGAGGCTGTAATAATTATATGTTTCTTGTGGATTGTTATAAGGACCAACTTTATTCACCCAAAGGGTAACCTGTTCATCTTGTTGATACTGCAATAAAATGAAATACATCTTACTATTATAGAAATCATTGACTCACAGTTATGAGCAAGAATATATGTATCAGATGATAAAACCCCTTAGGACGAGTAACAAAAACTTAGATTTCAATGGATTTATAGCTTAGGTTGAATGCACAATAGTTAACTACTCAAGTTAAGGTTGATTTCTAAACAAATATTTAAGCCACCGAAAATTGGAAGTTTGGAAGAATGTAGCTTGAGGCTTAACATTTTAAACCTTCCAACGAACACATGATAGAATGATGTTGTGGCTGTCTAAATCAAGTCAACATGTCAAACTCAAATTCTAGCTTTAAAATTCCAAAATTTAACTGAGCTAAAAGCCAGATTTAACGGTTTATATATTCAGAGAATAAAGTAACTTTATTGTTACACGAACCAATAGACATCACAAGTACTGCACATTCAAAACTAGGCCAGTAATAAAAACCTGTCACATAAGTACAGAATCTGGCATATAAAATCTAGTTCCCCAGAAAACCTAACACACTGAACTCTTTTCAAATCAATCTTTCCCATTTATACATTTTCAATTCTGAAATATCATTACCAGACAACATAAGTAAAGAAAATAAATAGGGTTGTCAGTTTCCCTAAATACTGAAAATATATCCACGGATAGAGCAGAAGAACAAAACTATTTTGCTTCTATACTGCCATTATGTGTACAAACTATGACTAAATCTAACAACAGAAACATGTCGAAATTCAGCAGATGCTCTATAGCACTCATCCATCCTTGAGTCAAATAAAAAACAATTGATAAGAAACTATATCTTGGAGATTAATAATCAGCCAAGTCAACCTCACCTCACACCTCTATACCTCTTCCTTAAGTCTATTCTCAAATGGAAACCAAACAATTGCTACATGCTGAACTAACACATTAGCCGCCTAGCTCAGCGTTACATTCCATCGTTACAAAAAGAATGAGGCAAATCATGAAGAGTTGTCAAACCACTACTCTGGAAGCATTAAGCATGTACATGATAAAAGTAATCAGCTTAATTTTATATCCAATCACATCAGGAAATACCTGAAAACATCAATTAATGATAGTACCATTGGTGGGATAACAAGTTAAATTGAATCCTATAAGCAATGAAAATGCTCAGCATTGACCCTAACATGCATTAATCACAAGCACAAAATGCACGGCAGCAGGCAAACACAAAAAACCTAGTTGAGATCTAAAAGATACAACACCCATAACCATTTACATTCTGAAACAAACCTAGCACACAATTCAAAGAGAAAATTTTAAAGCTAAGGGATTCAAAGTGAGTCGTAGCCAGTGACCAATAGCAGCTGAAAACCCACACGCGGTGCAGATCCAAATCCCAATTCAGCAATCAAAGTGCAGATCGAAGCCAAAAAAAAAAAAAAAAAAAAAAGAAGGGTTCAGCGGATACAAGAAACGAAGTAAATTTACCTTGTGATCTGATTCGGAAGCAAACGCTGAAGAAAGGAAGAGAGAGAGGAAGAAGAAGAAAATGGATCGGGATTGGAAGAAGGACATGGTGGAAGGAGAGAGAGTGAGAGAGGGTTCGGATCTCGGAACCTCTCAGATTGGGGGAGAAGACTTGGAGAGAGAAACACAGACACACAAGTCTCACACAAACACAACACAGTATATTTAGTTTAGTATTATTAAAAAAAAAAAAAACGTTGTTTTGTTGAGGATTGAAGAATTGATGCAATTGGCGAAACGTTTCAATAAAGAGAAGAGAAGAACGTAGATGTTAATTTTTTTTATGAATTTCAGGTATGAGTTTCCAGATTGGGCTTTAAAATTTTTCGGTAAATCGCATTAGGCTTTTCTGTCTGTTTACTTCTCGCCTTATTCTTACGGGCCATGTTTACATTTTGGGCCCTCCACCTGCAATCCTAAAGAAAAGGGTTAAAACTTAAAACTTGGCAAATTATTCACCGAAAAAAAAAAAAAACTTGGCAAATTTTGTAGCTTTGATTTTTCTTTTTCTAAATTATTTTCAGTTTTATGATTTTATCTGGTAATTCTGGTTCGATTAACAAAAAGAAATATTTTTTTGAAAAGTAAATATTTATTTTATTGAGTCATTTATTCGTATTTTAAAAATAAAAAAAAAAAACAAAAATAAGCAATTTTTTGCCCTTTTAGAAATATATGAAAAAATAATGTAAACATTTATTATCATTATTTGTGTCTTGTTAAACAATATTTATATTTAACTATTGAATATTATTTTAAACTATTAGCATTATTATCTTTTTAACTGAAGTATTTGGAATATAAAATTTATAAAAAGAATTGTTTATTATTAGTTATTTAAATGATTAAATTATTTATCGCAATATTAAAATGTAAAATCATTAAATAATTATGTAATACAAATTACATTTGTCATAACCAAACAAATTAATTGCTTTTAATTTTAATGAAAGGTATTTATATAAATATATTTAAATATATACAAAATATTTTTCAATTTCTATTTCCACTTCTAAAAATATACTTTTCTTAACTACACAAACAAATGAACCCAAAATGTATTTCCAATTTAAACAATTGTATCTACATATTTGATTCTTTTACATTACGAAATATTGGAATATCTTATTAAAAGTTTTAGGTTTAATTACTTTGTAAGTCTCTATAGTTTTACCGAATTTTCAATTAGGTTCCCATACTTTTTTATCTTTTCAATTGGGTCCATATACCATAATTTTTTTTTCAATTTAGTCCCTATCGTGATAAAAACATTTAAAATAACAAAATATTCTGTTAAAAAGATGAATATTCTTACCATTAGGGTTGAAAACCTAATTGAGGACACCTCCATATTTTTTTAATTCCAAGATAACCTTTGGAGGAAGCTTGTAATGTTGAAGTTCACCCGATCGTTCAAAAAAGTCTGCACGGCACAGCGTGCCGGAGAAAGAACGATGGATACTCTCTAAACCGATTCATCATTATCTCGTCCGGCAGAGCCAAGAACGACGCCATGGCGGTGTACCCTCCAAATTTCAAGGTTTCGATGGCTGGGAAGGAGGAGTCAGAGAAATTATTTGCGGTTAAGTTCCTCACTATGCAAGAGGCATTGGAATTAGGTTTCTGGTTGGATCCGCTGTTGTCCTCGAAATTTGGATCGAAGAATTGATCTACGTCAAAGACGAGGAGAATGTCATCATCGTAGATCAGAAATCCGGTGATTCGGATGTTGTTGAGGGAGGTAATGCGGTAGGAGAGAGAGGTGGTGACGACAAGGGACTGGCCGGGGAGCATAGTGGGAACCTTGGCACTAGCTGGGAGGAGGCGGAGTGTAAATCCCGTAAAATTAGCGAAGAATTAATCAATAAATTAATTTTTAATAAAAAATTAGAAATGAGAATTTTATAGTTTAATTGGATAGAGCTAATTAAAATAAAAGTTTTGACACTAATTTAAAAAAATTTAGCCCAAGATTGAGCTGACAGATCGAACCGGTTGAACTGAGCCCATGGGCCCAACCAACTCATAAAACAAAATGAGCTCGACTCATTCTTCATCATTCAAAGCTGCTCCATGCTGAAGAACACAAGGGAAGGTGAAGAAGGGTTTCAAAACCCTTGAATTCAATTCAAATCATTATATCTTTACGCTCCGAGCTCCGCTCGCCGCATCGTTTGCAGCCACGCGTCCGCGACGTCGAACTCTACAAGGTCCGGTGCATAATTTAGTAAGGAACTTTCATTCTTGTTCTCAGCCTTACTTTCCCCTAAATTTTCGAAATTAAATAGAGTGGTGTTGAGATTTTGGTTCTTTGATGTTATAGGGTTCGATTAGCTCGAGAAAATCGCTCACTCTTGCTTCTTTGGTGCTTGGGTAAGGTCAGAATCTTAGAACTCTAGCTAATTCCTTAATTTAACGTGTTAGGTATTGAATTTTGGGTATGTATATAAAATTATGTGTATTAGATGTGTATATATATATATATATATATATAAATTGGAGCTTGGGTGTAAACATTAGAGACTTGTGGAGTTTGGGTGTCATTGCTTTGGAGATTTTGGATCCTTGGGGCTGTGTTTGGTGTCTTTTGGTGGTGTTTTGGGTTATACATAAAAATTGGTCAATGTATGATTTAGGTTTCTCTTATTTAATATATAATATCCTGTGAAAACTTAGGTTAGAGGACCATTGGATATGTTGGAATGATTAAGTATGTTGTATGTTTAGTACTTGTGATAATGATTGTTGATATGGATTGAACATGTGTTGGAGATCATTGTTATGGTGGAAATAGGATGCTAAATGGTGAATGAATAATGATTTACTAGTTGATGATATTGAATTATGCAAGTAAGATAGATTGTTGATTAAAGTGAGAAATTTAGGTGTGAAGTTGTGTAATATTGAAGTATGATTGATTGTGGTATGATGTGGGGATTTTAGTGCTGTGTTGGTATGCTATGATATGTTGTTATGCTGAATATATGTATAGGAGGTTAGATTTGAGTTTGTGTTTTAATGAAAATTGAGGTTTGGTTTGAGGTTTTTGTGTAAAATGAATTTTTAGCCGAACTTCAGCGAGCCATAACTCGGCTTCCGAACCTCTAAATTATTTTAAACCTATTTCATATGAAAATTTAGTCAGTAAAATTTACGGCATTTGAAGAACGGATGAAAAATATTTTAAAACGAGAAAGTTATACGCGTCGAAAGTTCGGTATGTAAAATTGAAATTCTACAAACTTAGCCATTTTTTACTAATCTGCAATGTATGCGTACGCGGACCCCTCCATATGCGGATGGGCGTTTCTGTCTGGCATGCATGCATACGCAGACGAGGTAATGCGTGCGCGTGATGGGCAAATTGCACTCCCACGCGTACGCGTGCCCCCTCCCCCCACCCCCGGTTTTCAGAAAAAAAATGCACGCCCACGCGTATGCGTGACCCCTGTTTTCAGCAAATGGGATTTTAGTGTTTTAAATATGATTTTAAACCTCTAATTTCATTCTTTTAACCCTAGATCTTAGTAGTATGCCTAGTAATTAGATGAAGGTAGGAATAGGTAGTAACTTGGAGATAAAGAAAGTTTGAGAAGTGATGATTTAGGTATGAGGAATAGGTAGTAACTTGGAGATGAAGAAAGTTTGAGAAGTGTATATATATATACACTTCTTATATTATAAGGCTGATTAAAGAAAGGAATAAAAGTTACATCTGAACACTCTTTCTTGAAAATGCGACCCCAGGAGATGGTGGAAGGTGAGGATCTCCTTCTTTGTTCGTCCTTGTATTGTAAAATCGCCCTCAGCAAGATGGTGGGAGGTTAGGATCCCCTCCTTTGTTCCTCCTGGGCATATGAGAATGTACCTCCTAGGTAGACGCAAGGGTTGTGGTTTCGCCCCACTTGCTCTAGGTTGGTTGGTATAGAGGCTCGCCGGATAGATGCAAGGGTATGGTTCGCCCCACTTGCTCCAGGTTATGATGAACTATGTACAAAAATGCAAATATATGATATATAAGTAAAGTTATGGCTATAATGAATGATTATGAAATGATAATGAATGATTATGAAATGATTATGAATGAATATGAATGAAACGAGGCTTATGCACTTATGTTATCTGAGATACGAGTGTCCTTGGGTAAAGTATCGTGACTTGCCACCACGTGTTCCAAGTTGAGACTTGATACTCTGTTGACCCTACGACGTAAGAGGTGACCGGGCACTTATAAATTCCCAGGAAGGTTAACCCTCATTGAGCAATTTTATATATATGAGAAAAAGTTGTGCATAGACTCTTGGGGATACGCATCGGGGGACAGTTCAGGGTTTAGCAGCCGGACTTGTCGGGTTGGCTTGATAACCGACAGATGAGACTCATCAGCCATAGGACAGGCATGCATCATATGTATATTGTTTGAATTGCTTGCTTGTGCATTAATTGGGATTGCCTAAGTAATTATAATATGCTATCTGTTATATTTGCTATCTGTATTACTTCTATTCTACCTGTGTTTGTCATTGTTTGCTTGTCTGTATGTGCAATTTCATCGGAGTTGGAGGAACGGAGAAAAGGCGGAGAGATTGGGGGTTTTAGTTCGGATTTGGTTAAGTTAGAACCTTAGAGAACCACCCGTTTATGGTTTTTGTTTTAGCTCTTTAAATTTTATAATCTGAGTGTTGGTGTTCTAGAATTGCCTCTGGTATTCCTAGGGCCTTATATTTTATGTACGTGGCACCTTTACCATGCTGAGAACCTCCAGTTCTCATCCCATACGCTATTGTTGTTTTCCAGATGCAGGTCGAGATGCACCTCGCTAGGCTTCTGGAGTTCTCCGCAGCGAAGTGGGCTATTCGAGATTCTACTTTTGTTCTATTTTATTATGTCTATATGTATAGACTCTCCCCATGTATATATGCTTTACTGTTGCACCTCATAGAGGTTTATGGTGAACTAGGGTTACTTTTATGTATTTTGGGTTATGGTTCCTTATATGTATATATATGACTATTCTCTGGCCAGCCTTAGTTTCGCAGGCTGAGTTCGGAGCTTGATATTTTGTACTTTTGACCCTCTACTCTTGCTTTTATATATATGTTTATGAACCTTAGCTTTCTTCGTATGCAAGTAACCTTTTCTTGAGCGTTGCGCTTTTAATGTTTACGATTTTGTTTTACCTATTCTTCAAGGCTCCTAGTATACTATATTCTTTCGACTATTATACGTATATATATTTTATTTTAGAGGTCGTAATACCATACCACATCTGTTTTATGATTTAAGCGTAAAGTTCTGTAGGTGTTACACGGAAGCTCTGCAGCGGTAAGGGAAGAGGAACAAGGTGGAAGCGGAGGAGGTCAAGAAAGGGCTAATCGGACTTCTTGAAGACAGAGTTGGTGGGGGCGAAGATGGTGACGGAAGCGGACTGCTCCAAGAGGGATTCCGCTACAACTTGGAGGGTGAGGGCCATGGAGACGAAGCTTGAGTCGGGGGAGGATGTCGGTAACGTCGGAGATAGCTTCACTTGAAAAGGCGGTGAAGAGAGAAATGAGTAATGACAGAGAGACTAAAGATTAGGAGGAAAGGAGTGAAGAAGCTAAATGGAGGTTGAAAGCCTCTGAAAATAAAGACAAAGGCACATAAATAAATTCATAATTCATTAATATTTTTTGGACGTTTAATGTTAACAGGAACTAAATTAATATATATATATATATATATATATATATATATATATATATATATATATATTTTGGTGACTTAAAAGAAAAATAAACAAAAACTAAGAAAGAAAAAAAAACAAGAAACTGCTTAAGAAAGGCAGTCCCGCTGAATACTACTCTCAAACTCCTTCCAAGGCAATGGAAGCTCCACTTGGGGAGAAATAGTCCTCATTGCAGTCTTTGCCATGATGTCTGCTACTGTATTTGCATCTCTCAAGATCAACCGAAGATCAGCACGCTATTTCCAAGACATGATATCTCAGATTTTTAACACCAAGGGATCAGTAAACCCAGAGCAATCTTGTAAATTATTGACAATAGTAAAAGCCTCCACACAGTCTGTTTCACATATAATGTCTCTTTGTCCCGAGTCCCATGCTAAAAGAAAGCCTCTCCAAATAGCAAACAACTCTCCTTGTAAAATGCTACGACTCTCAATTGTTCCCAGACAGCCTCGTTGCCACCTTCCCTTCCAATCTCTGCTAACACAAGCAAAACCAACTCGAGCACCACTGCCAGGATAGCTAGCATCACAATTAATCTTAAAGGTACCCACTGAGGGGTGAATCCAAGAGCCACTAATGGTTGAGGGGATAGATAGTCGTTGCAACTCAAAAATATTTCGGAGCTCCTTTTCTAAGGACAAAGCCATACCAATCACCTTGTCTGTGGTCCAATGCTCGTGAGGATGAAAGATCTCGTTGTTTCTCGAACACCAAATCCACCAGAGACCAGAAAAGAATCTAAAGGGGCGCTGTTTGCTATTATGTAAGAACCAACTCATCAAATCCACTGGTTGATCGGAGATCCCTAAAGCTTGCCAAACAAGTTGGGCTTTTGGACAATCCCGAATACAATGTAAAACCGACTCCTGACTTGAAAAACATCGTGGACAGCTATCCGTGTGCGAAATGCCCCTTCTAAAACGAAATGCAGCAGTAGGAAGAGCCTCCCAAAGACATAGCCAGGCCAAAAATTTGTGCTTTTCCGGAACATGTTGACGCCAAAGCCAAAGCCAATTACCCCTATCCTCCCAACTAAACATCTTCTTACTGAGCCATAAATAACCACTATGAGCATCATAAACCTTTGAGGCCGCACCAGTCCAACACCAACCGACCTCTGAACCAGCTTGAACATCTGGGTTGTAAGAATTAATGTTGCTCTGCAGAGACTGATTCAGAGGAGAATAGATATTCTCAAGGTTCCACTGTCCAGATGACCAAAGGTCCAAGATCCTGAGATCCGAATCAGAAATGTGAACATAATCCATCTCCTGACACAATCGCCCCTCTCTTATCCATTTAGAAAACCAAAAGTTCTGTTCCAAATCCCCAATGCACCAACTAAAACCTTCCTTTAGGATATCCCAAGCTCGACATATACTCTTCCAAACATAAGATCCACTTCCTCGAGACCGACTAAAATAATCATCCTTAGAAGAATGGTATTTCTCCGTCAACAGTTGAACCCATAGCTTGTTGGGATGGTGAAAAAGTTGCCAAACTAGTTTTCCAAGAAGAGCAATATTGGCACAAAAGGGATCTCTAATTCCCAGACCTCCAAACTTCTTAGGAGTGACCAACACTTTCCAGTTAACTAGATTCAGGCCTCTACCATCAGCTTGACCCTTCCATAGAAAGTTTCGCATCATGGATTCTATCTTATTAGTTACCCCTTTAGGGAAGAGAGATACTTGCATGCGATAAGTAGGAATCGCAGTCACTACCGAGTTGAGCAAACAGAGTCTGCCTGCCTTATTAAGCAATCTTCCTTTCCAGCTGGCTAGCCTTCCCCGAATCTTGTCCAAAACATCGTTGAAAGTTGCGCGTGTCACCCGAGAGTGATTAAGGTTCACCCCTAAATACTTGCCCAAGTTCTGAACGAATCTGATGGAGGAGACTCCAGTGAAAATCTCTTTTCTTGTAGCTGAAACATTCTTGGAGCATAGCGCTTTAGATTTTTCCACATTAACCTTCATCCCAGAGGCTCTGCAGAAATTTTCCAAAGCTACCATTACAGTTTGAACTTGCTGTTTTTCAGCTTTACAGAAAAGAAGCAAATCATCGGCAAACATCAAATGAGAAATTCTTGGACCCCCTCTAGAAACCGCAACTGGCTTTCACATGCCCTTATCAACTTGCTGATTAATAGAACAGGACAATCTCTCCATACACAACACAAACAGATACGGTGATATAGGATCTCCTTGCCTAAGACCCCTGCTCGGAGTAAAGCTATTTAATCTATCCCCATTCCAGAGGATAGACAGTGAGGAAGCAGTGACACAACGCATAATCAGATTGACTGTCGGAGGAGGAAAGCCAAAACTCACCAGGGTTTGTTTCAGAAATCCCCAATCCACTCTATCGTACGCTTTCTCCAAATCAATCTTAAAGGCCAGGGTGCCTTTCTTTGACTTTGTCTTCTTCATGAAATGGAGAACCTCTTGTGCTACAATGATGTTGTCAGGGGTTCCTCTCCCCAGGATAAACCCCCCTTGAAGGGGCCCAATAATCTCTTTGAGATGGGGACGAAGTCTATTGACCAGGACCTTCGTTATAACTTTGTAAACCACATTACAGAGACTAATTGGTCGGAAATTCTTCATGGAAACCGGGTTTTCTACCTTCGGAATAAGAACCACAAGAGTTTCCATCATCCTTGGATCCATATCCAAACCAGAGAACGCATGACGAACCATAGTCCAAACATCAAAACCAACAATCTTCCAGTATTCTTTAAAGAAGAAAGCCTGAAACCCATCAGGGCCCGGCGCCTTAAAAGAATGCATACTGAAAACAGCCGACTTAACTTCTTCCAGAGTAACTGGCGCTGTGAGGCTACAACAGGCTTCATCATTCAGGGAAGGCAGTGGCACATCACCAAGACAACCTAAGTCTACATCCTCCGACTGGCAGAATAGGCGTTTATAGAAGGATTCAGCTTCCCTTCTAAGGACATCCGGGTCCGTTTCCCACACCCCATCTTGAAGAAAGAGACCATGAATCTTATTATGCTTTCTCCGCAAAAGAGTCTGGACATGAAAGAACTTGGTATTTCTATCCCCAAATTTTACCCACTGCTCTCTGGATTTTTGAAACCATAGAAGTTCCTCCTGCACAAGCGTGTTATTAAATTCCTCAATCAGCTGTTTTTCTTTTTGCCGCATAGACAAATCTTCCATTACTTCAAGTCGCTTCTGAAGGAAATTAATCTGTCTCTCCAATTTGCATTTCCTAACGAAAATATTGCCGAACACTTTAGAATTAAACTCCAAAGAGTTCTTCTGCACTTCTGAAAGCTTGCCGTGCATCTCTCTGTAGCCAGCCTGCCATGACTGGTTCACAATATTTCTGTACCCCGGATGAGTTGCCCAAGCTGCAATAAACTGAAAAGGTCTATTCTTTTTCGGTTGGGGACGACCTGTACAGCGTACTAGGATAGGACAATGATCAGATTGAAGCCTATTTAAAATTTCTGCGTAAGCCTCTGGAAATAGAGATAGCCAGCCACTATTGATACAAACCCGGTCAAGTTTTTTCGCCACCTCAACACCATTTTTAACCCTTCTGTACCAAGAAAATTGTCTTCCAATAGTCTTCAAGTCAAACAGATTACTATCCCCTAGAGAGGCAGCAAGCCGATCTGCATGATGACTCGAGAAGAGGCAACCCTTAGATTCATGAGAGAATAGTACTTCATTAAAATCACCAAGAACAATACATGGCCCGCAGAAAGACGAAGACTGAGTAACAAGATAATCCCATAGCAAAACTCTGGTATTAAATTGAGGACTACCATAGATACCACTGCACCTCCAAATCACATTATTTACCTGAACCTCAACTGTAACACACTGATCGAAAGCATCAACCCATTTGCAGTGAACACCCTGTATTGCAGAAAGGAACCAAATACCCCCCTTGTGTCCTGACGCCTCCACTATACCAATAGGGTGATAACCAAGTCTTTCCCAGAACATTTTCAAGTGTTGAAAAGGACAGTGAGTTTCAACCACAATAAAAATTACAGGTTTAAATTTCCTAACCAGCTCTTTACAATTCACCCGGGCTAACTTAATAGAAGCACCCCTAATATTCCAAGCTATTATATTTAAACTATCCATAATATAAAATATAAAAATATAAAACAAGGAAATCAAAGTGCTTCACCAACCTCAAACCGAGGCTTGCCCAGCGGAAGTGACTCCCGTGACCTTCAGGTTTGCCGGATCTCCCTGGAATATCTCCTTAATCCCGCCTACCGACGCAGTAACAGCCGGCAATGTGCCTTCCTTCTCCAATGGAACCGCCACGGTAACACCCTCCTTCACGGTTGCAGGAAGACATGACGATGCTTCCACCACCGTGCCTCCATTCTTCTCAACTGGCGAGCTCTGTAGGGACCCCGGCCTTGGTCGTTTCCGGAGAGAGGACCCGCAAGGCACTGGGGTGTGTCGGGTTGAGGAGATCGACGTCTCACCAACATGGGAAGCGCTGTGTCCGACCTTGACTCGTGACCCGACCCTAGCACGATAGGAGCTTGATCCATTCGTGTGAGAGAAGTGAATGGTGGGCCTGATTACTCTACCCGAATCGATTCTGGATTGAATGCCTCTTTGGACCTTGTTAGATTGCTTCTGACCCAGCTTGGTTTTACCTTTCCTCACAACTTGCTCCCAGCCTGGTTCATCATGCATGCAAGCCTCCTCAACATTATTTCCTTCCAAATTATTAGCCTCCAAATCTTCTTGCAAATTCAATGCAGGATTCTCGCCAGTAACGCCACCTACCACATTAGGTTCTACTTCATTTGAATTGTGACTTTTGGTCTCAGGATGTGGCACTGCCTTTGTACCGTCCCGTGGCTTGGTGGCATCGGAATCAACACTCTTTCCTTCCCTAGAGTCTCTACCCAAGCACTGTGCCATATCGTGACCATAACGTACACAAGAGTTACAAATTAAATTTAAACTTTCATACTCCACTACATGAGTTACGCCTTCCACAATGATATGCTTGATCACTGGCAGTCCTAAATTTATTTGAACACATACTCGGGCATATCGTCCTCTCTCAGCCAATTTAGTGGCTAAGTCCACTTTGATGGGAACTCCTATTGCAGAAGCAATACGCATCATGGCCTGTTCCTGATAGCACCAGATTGGGAGCCCCGAAATCCGAACCCATACAAGCGTAGACCCGAAGGATCGCTCACATGGCCGAAAATCTATATCCCACGGTTTTACAGCAACATAGTGCCCCTCAATCAACCACGGACCACCAAGCATGACCTTCTCACGATCTTCACATGCATCGAATTTTACCATGAAGTACCCAAACCCCACATCAAGCAGATCAAAGCCACCTTTGATGCGCCAAACCATCCGAAGCTTGTGTGAAAGAGCTGTGTAACTATAATTTTTATCAAGAACCTTAATCACTAAAGCTTCTCGATAAGGCTCTGCCAAACAAAGCTTGACTTCTTCAGTGAAGTTTACACATGGAGGTTGGGAATCGCCCTGCTTGCCCACCACCGTGGCTATACTATCCCCAGATAGAGATCCTGCAAGTGCAAACGCCTTCGATTTCTCTGGACCAATGACTTTATCTCTAAAGGAGATCTTTGTAGGATTTAAAAAACCCCCTCGTGAAAAACCCTCCTTGACACCGGATGCACCCCCACCCACACTCTCCCCCTTATCTCTTCCGACGGCATGGCCGCCATGCTCACTGTGTTTCGCCCTCAAACACTCGTTCCCGCTCTCTCCTTCTCTCATTCTCTCTGAGTCTAGTTAAATTAATATATATATATATATATATATATATATATAGACTTAATTAAAATTTTGATAAAATTATAAAGACCTGCCAAATAATTAAACCAACTTTTTAATTTATTCAAATACAATGACAAATGTATTCTTTAAGCAACTACTCTAAGATTCAAGTTCCCTTTTACTTTTGTTGGATGCAGTCAATTTTCCTTCTACTAATATATTATATCAATTGGTTTGAAAACTTGATTTTCTAACAAAACCGTTTCATGTCTCGCAGCCTCGCAGGTGGTTTTGATTCCATGGCGAATACTAATGCATCCAGGAAAAACTAAAAAGTATAAGGTTTTTAAATTTTAAATCATAAACTTTAAATTCTCAATTCTGAGTTTTATATTTTAAATTTTAAATCTAAATTCATAAATTCTAAATTTTAAATATAATTTATTGATATAAAATATAACAAATAAAAAAAATAACATTTGTTTAATTAATAACGTGTTCAATATTCCTTACTTAAAAAAGAACGAACTTTAGAATACGTATTTGGTATTGATTTATTTTACTGACTTATAGCACATAAAAATGTTTTATTACTTAAATGATATAATGTATTTGACTAAACTATTTAATATAATTTAAGATAAAATATTATTTTAGTCTCTAACTTCTCAATCAAATACTAATTTAGTTCTAACGTTTTAAACGTTATATTTTTATCTCAAAAAATTTTAAGTAAGTTTTATATTGTTCTCCTATTAAATTTGACATAAATAATTAATAAAATAAGTGAATAAACATTAATAACGTTATTAACTAAATTAGAGTCACTCTAATATACAGATTGCAGATATACAGAGATATATGGTTCACCAACACGTGTTGTGGATGTGTGGTGTCAGGAAGCAGGTTAATAGTAATATTACATCTGCAAGACTTGGTAGAGGCTCGGCTTAGGCGGCTTTTCTTTATGTGTAACGGGATTTCTTTGGGTCGTCTCTATCCAGCTTCTTATTGGGCTCTTTGGGCTTGCTTATAAGATTGTATGGCAAGGGTCAATTTGTGTTGGGACAGGAGGAAGAGTATCCAGCTTCTTATTGGGCTCTTTGGGCTTGCTTATAAGATTGTATGGCAAGGGTCAATTTGTGTTGGGACAGGAGGAAGAGCTTGTTTGAAATAGCTGCTATTAAGTCGGTTTCGGAGAACCGCCCTGTTTTCTCTCATGGAGAACTCTTCTCTTGTATGGAGTGTTTCCTTGTAGTTAAGCTTTGTGCTTACCTGTTTCTTATTCACTCTGTTGTGCAGTTTTTCTATTTACCTACCTTTTATATTATTACAATTCTACATATGGCCAATCACGAGGACCAGTCCATTGAGGGCAAAGTTATCTCTATCAATCCTGATGAGGATGCTAGTTTTGCTGCTGAAAATCTCAATCTGGTGGGAAAGATTCTTTCTAACAAAGAGGTTAGCTTCAGCACCTGCAGAGCAGCTCTTTTGGGAATCTGGGGTCACCCGGAAGGAGTTACCATCTCTGATGTTGGCAGGAACAAAGTACTCATCAGCTTCAAGGATGTCCGGAAAGGGATCCAAATACGGAATGGAGGACCCTAGAGTGTTCGAGGCAGTCTTCTTAATCTGCAAGTATGGAACGGGCGTGAATCAGTTTATGAAGTGGACCACAGGTATATGGAGTTATGGGTACAAATACATGGACTTCCACTCAGTTATATAACAAGGAAAACAGCAGAAACTATTGGTAGAAAAATCGGCACTGTAATGGAGGCAGAAAATCCTAGATTGAATGATACACTGCAGAGAACATTCTTGAGGGTGAGGGTAACAATGAATATCACTAAACCTCTGCCAACTGGGTTTTGGTTAGCGGCGCAGGAACATCAAACTCTTTGGGTGGACTTCAAGTATGAGAGGATCCAGGATAGTTATTGTCTGAATTGTGGTATCCTAGGCCATACCAAGAAGGAATGCAGAAACCCTATGGCAATGGCTAGCTGGGACCACATGAAACCGAGGTATGTGCTTGGTTTAGGAGTTAATCGAGCCAGGGCCATCTCAGCTAGGGGAAAAGCGGAGGATGAGAAGGAAATGTATAGGGAGGGGACTGAGGCTAGGCAGGAATGGCAGGAAGAGCGTGCTAGAATGGAGCACATGGAGGAGCATTTGGCAGCAGCGCGTAGTATGAGCAGGGGATTACGATCAGGGGTTCTGAGAAATCTTGAAGTAAATTCTGATCAGAAGTCGGCATTAGGAAGGGAAAGCCAGGGATCTAGAAAGCATGGTGAGGATGTCTCAGGAAATCTGCTGATTGAACAAGCGGTTTCAGATAGGGAAGCTTTGGGAAGGGGACACAAGTCGGTAAACACTAACACTGACATCAAGAAAGGCAGCGACAAGTTTCATGAGATAGGCGAAGTTAGTTCCGCATTTAGACCCAATGCCACTTTGTCTGTGGAGCAGGAGGCCTCTGGACCTTGTAATTCTCAAAATATTCATAAGCCGTGTCAGGAGCATCTTGAGGTTGGGAAGAGCGAGGGGCGGCAACCTTTTCATAACAATGCAAGGCTAAATGAGACATGTGTGAATGAGCTCAAGCAGATAGAGGATTGGTTTCAGCACCATCAAGTGGAGGGTGTTGCTTGGGGGAGTCCTGTAAAGCTAACAATCGCGGAAGAATTGCAGAAGTTTTTTGGTAAAAAAGAGGCCCAACCTGAGCAGCATAGCGATATGATAATCAATGAGCAACCAGAAAAGGGGGCGCAAATTGTTAGGCATGGTGCAACCCAGTTGTGGAGCTATAGGGAGAAACCGAAAATGAAGAGAATTGTCATTGCAGCTGGTAGAACCATCATTCAGCGAATGGATAATGGGGAGAAGTATTATGTTGAATTACCGGAGGAACACCAGGACACGGAGGAGGCGACTGCTGCTGCGTCGGAGCAGAAGGACGTGAGTCAACGTGGGTTGGAGCTGGCTTTTGATGTGGGGTTAAATCTGAACTCTAAAAGATTTAGGGATGCAAGCAGCCTAGCTGTCTATGTGGACTCCTTGGAGGATGGTGCACAGCAAGGTTTGGAAAAATCAGGTAAGAAGCTCAAACATGTTGCTGGACTCGTTATGGCTGAGGAGGCGAGCCTTATCATGCCCCACCAACAGCCATGATCGTTGTCAGCTGGAACTGTCGTGGAATGGCGGCCCCATCGGCAGTGTCTGAACTAAGGAGTATTTGTAAATATCTTAGGCCGTCTGTTTTGTTTCTTATGGAGACTAAAGCTAGCAATCTTAGCTGTGTTAGGCTTAAAAGAACTTTGGGTTTTGATAATATGTTTTGTGTTGAATCCCGGGGGTTGTCCGGGGGGCTGTGTCTGTTTTGGAAAAATAATCTAAGTGTTAATGTTTATGCCTGGTGTGATAGCTTTATTAAAGCTCGGATAAGCGTTACTAATGATATAGATTGGGAAGGGATTTTTGTTTATGGCCATCCCAATTATATGAGAAGAAAGGAGTTATGGAATGAGTTAACTTATGTAAATAATAATCTGCATGTACCAAGGGCTTTTATTGGGGACTTCAATGATGTAATTTCACAGCATGAGAAAGTGGGTCTGCATCCAAAGCCGACTAGTCAGATTGATACTTTTAGGCGTTTTGTAGATAAGAATGCTCTCATGGACTTGGAGTTACAAGGGACAAAATATACATGGTTTAGTAACCCTAGGAATGGTTTTGTTACTAAAGAAAGGATAGATAGAGTGCTTGCTAATTGGGAGTGGAGGAAAGCTTTCCAACATGCCACCCTTTCTGCCTTACCAGCTGTTTTTTCTGATCATACGCCTTTAGTTCTCAATGTCAAACCCAGGGGAAAAAGGAGTGGATGCTTTAAATTTGAGGCTTTTTGGACTGATCATGCTGATTGTGGTAATATCATAAAGAGAGGATGGAACAGTGTCTGTAATACTACAGTTGATCATTGGACCAATTTAACTCGAAGGATGAATAGTTGTAAATAAGAATTGGTCAAATGGAGCAGGGTTAACTTTAAGAGGGCAGATGTTGAAATTCAGAAGCTAATGCATAGCCTTAAGCTAGCAGAGGAAAGAGATTATTCCGATACTCGCAGCAGGAAATTAATAAATTAAAAATGGATATTACTGCACTGTGGAAACAGGAGGAAAAGTATTGGGGGCAGAGATCTAGAGTAAAATGGCTGAAGTTTGGCGACAAGAATACTGCCTTTTTCCATGCTTCTACCATTCAACGTAGGGACAGGAATAGAATTGAGAGGCTAAAGGATACTAGTGGAGAATGGGTGTGTGGGGAGAATGAGATACTTAAGTTGGCTGTTCTTCATTTTCAGAATCTCTTTAAAGCCTCTGATAATCTTGTTATGTCTGAATGCATTAGCAAAATCCCTATTAGAGTCACTGAAGGCATGAATCGAGAGCTAATGGAAGACCTTTCTGATCAGAAAATCAAAGAAGCTACGTTCAGCCTTGGAAGTCTTAAGGCGCCTGGCCCAGATGGATTAAATGGCCTTTTTTTCCAAAAGCATTGGCCAATTATTGAGAAAGAGGTTTGTGCTGTTGTTAAGCATTTCTTTCAGGAAGGGGTCCTACCAAGTAGCATCGGTGACACTATTATTGTTTTGGTTCCTAAGGCTAACTACCCGGAAACGCTTAATCAGCTTCGACCGATTAGCTGTTGCAATTTTATATATAAGATCATTTCTAAGGTGTTGGTTATTAGGCTTAGAAGGATAATAGATATGATTGTTTCACCTATCCAGAGTGCTTTTGTGGGGGGACGCCTCATCCAGGATAACATGGTAATAGTGCAGGAAATGTTTCATGCTTTAAACAAAAAAGGGCAGCATGCTTCCAGGAACTTAGCTGTTAAGATTGATATGAACAAAGCCTATGACAGGGTTGAATGGCCTTTCCTAGAGGCTACTCTGAGAGCTTTTGGGCTTAATTTGCACTGGGTCAGGATGATTATAATGTGTGTCTCGCAGGTCTCTTATAAAATCAAGATCAATGGTATTCTGTCAAGAAAGTTTGTGCCACAGAGAGGACTTAGGCAGGGAGACCCCCTTTCGCCATACCTGTTTATCATAGCAGCTGAGGTTTTTACTGTCCTTATGGACAAGGCTAAAGAAGAGGGTAGAATCTCTGGTGTCAGAATTGCTCCTACTGCTCCTGCCATCTCTCATCTCCATTTTGCGGATGACTGCATCATTTTCTCGAGGGATAGTGAGGAGGAAGTTTATCAGCTTATTACTATTTTAAATATGTATACAGAAGCCTCCGGGCAGCGAATAAATGTTGACAAGTCTGGGATTACTTTCGGCTACCAGGTTCCAATTAGAAACAGAGTAGAAATAGAAGAGATTTTAGGATTGCCTGCTTGGGATCAACCAGGTAAGTACCTTGGTCTTCCGGCTCAGTGGGGCAGATCTAAGAATAAAGCTTTGAGATGGATTGAGGAGCGAGTGTCTGATAAGCTCTGCGGCTGGAAAGAAAAACTTCTTACTCAAGCTGGAAGGGAGGTTCTCATCAAATCGGTTATCCAAGCGATGCCGGCCTATGCTATGAATGTTGCTCTCCTTCCTAAAGGTTTTTGTCACCGGCTATGTCAAAAAGTGGCTAAATTTTGGTGGGCCTCTTCTGGTAAGGATAGGGGTATTCATTGGAGGAGTTGGGATAAAATTTGCGCGAGCAAGAGGGATGGAGGAATTGGTTTTAAGGATTTTTATAGTCAAAATTTAGCTCACTTGGCAAAGCAAGCTTGGCGGGTTTTTGAGTACCCTAATGCGGTGTGGGTGCAGGTGCTTAAGGCTGTGTACTTTCCGAATGAGGACTTCAAAATGTCTAAGGCTGGCAAAGGAGCATCTTGGATCTGGAAAAGTATTGTGCATGGTAAGGACTTCCTCTTGAGAAATGGTAGATGGTTGATTGGGAACGGAGATAAAGTGAGGATTTTGGAAGATAATTGGATCTTGAACATGAATACGAGCCCTGTTATTATGAGCAATGATGTCACGTTTGTAAAGGAGCTAATTAGTGAAGGACAGGGGTGGAATATAAGTGAGTTAAGGAAACATTTTGATAGGGATACCATAGGGAAGATCATTAGGACTCCAGTGAGTGTTATTGGTAGAGAAGATAAATTTAGTTGGCCTCTAAAAGCAGATGGGAAGTACACCATCAAAACGGGATACCATGTTGCCAGGAAAGAGCAGCATATCGACAATGGCAGTATTCCATCAACTAGTGATGACTTCAAGGACCTATGGAGGGACATTTGGAAACTGAAAGTGCCTCAAAAGATCATAACCTTCCTATGGCGGGCCTCGCATAACATTTTACCGGTCTTTCAGAATCTTTATAATAAAAAAATTTCTAACACTTCTAGTTGTCCTATTTGTTTGCAGGAACCAGAGTCCACGGAGCATGCTCTGCTGCTTTGCCCTTGGACAAGGGCTGTGTGGTTTGGAGCCCAAATTCAGTGCTGTCCTACGGCCAATACAGTCACATCTTTTGGAAAATGGATAATGGATCTTTTTAGAAAAATGAAGGTATGCACAGGTACTGATTATGAACTGTGTTGTAGCAGAGTAGGTTTTTTGGCATGGGAAGTGTGGAAAGCAAGCAATCTAGCAGTGCATCACAGATCCAAACCTAACCCTTTCCTAGTGATTAACAAGGCCAAACAAATGGAAACAGAATTTGCAGATTTCGTAGAAGTTCCAGCAATAACTTCTATGGGTGCTAGGAGGACAGTTAAAAGGGTTACCTGGAGGCCGCCTCTGCCAGGATGGATTAAGTGCAATGTTGATGCAGCGTTTCTTGAAGTGTTCTCTGGAGGAGCAACAGCAGCAGTATTCAGAGACCATGCTGGAAACCTTCTCATAGCCTCAAACTCTAGAATTGTGGCCTCCTCGCCTTTAGCTGCGGAAGCTTTAGCGGTTAGGGAAGCATTAATATTAGCTCAGAACTTTCAACTAGAACGAGTTATTTTTGAATCCGACAGTTTAATACTCATCCAAGCTCTTAAATCAAAGGCATCAATTGCAGAAATTCAAGTTATCTTGGATGACATTTTGGATTTAGTGCGTAATATCTCAAATTTTGGGTTTACCTGGGTGCCTAGAGAAGGGAATGCCCTAGCCCATGAGGTAGCTAAGCTTACAGCTCACGGCTCTCTTGGACAGAATTGGCCCAGCTGCAAGCCACAATCCATCATGAAAATATTGAATGAAGAGCGTTGCTTGTCGCTGCATTGGGCGAGCAGATCATGAGCATGGCAGTTTATTTTGGACTAACTGAGTTTCAATTTAATTAGATAGTGACTTACTTTGATTGCAGGTTGAAACTTCCAGGGCTTGTTGAAAGCAGAGGTTGGCACCTTCCTTGTCGGGAGGGGATGGAATAGCAAGCATGCTGTTTCCTTTTTCTGTTGGATAGCAGATTGGATTTGTTGCTTTGTTGAATGTCAGGAGCCTTGTAGGGTTTGTGTCCTGTTCTTCGCTCTTCTGGCTGTGTTCTGCATTTTCTCCAAGTTTAGTGAATTGCGGTCCCCACACATAATACAGGAATCGAAAGGAAAAGGGAGGTCAGAGTAGGAGGAGTAACTGACCGGTTGCCATGGCGGAAGAGAGATCATTGTTTTTGAGACTAGGAATAGAGGCGCAATGAATGCGAATGATGATGGAAGTTCCTCACGGCGGATCCACCACCAGGGGCTTCAACTTTTGGGGTCGGCGATGGGGAGCGGTAACGGACATCCCAGGATGATTCCAGGCAGGCTCAGCTCGAGATCAACGATGACAAACGAACGCTGCAGACTTCAGATCCATGCATCAATATCTTCAATCTGTATTGGAGCTTCCGGCGACAATGGCAATCTTAATCCGAGAGCTTTCGAACAGGATGAGTGTTACTCCTACAGTCTGGTCAAATGGTTTCCTTATTCTGGTGTAGCAGAAGCTGTATGAGGGGCAGCGATGGTGAAGCAGATTTGCGGCAAAATTTTCAGCGACAAACATTTCTCCGGCAACTCTCTCTGTTAGTATAACAGCGAAGTCCACGCGTTATCCTGCCCAACTTATTCAGATCTGAAGACAATGATTTTTGCTTCACCGCATTGGAGGGGATGTATCTTCAAAAGCCATGGGAAAGCTTGAATTGGTTACATCTATGTTACGAACTTAGAATAGGGAACAAGGTTCTGGGTCTGGGTGGGTTGTGTGTTCGGGTTTGGGAAGGGATCATGGGCTAGCCCAAGGTGTCAAGAACTCAAGATGCAAAAACAATCATGACCAAAAAAAAAAAATAGCTGCTATTAGAATATTGTTCATATTTCATATTTCCATTTCGAAGGGAAAAAAACATTATTCATATGTGTTAATAATGGTGACATGTATATAATAAGAAGGTTTTTTTCTTTTTTCCATTTTAACTAGGTATCCTTTGACTCTCATAATAAATATAATTATACACACTAATAAGTTATTTTTTCATTTCAACTAGGTATTTTTCAAATGTAATCTTTTTTCAACTTATTTTTAAGTAAATTAAAAAATAATTGTAACAAACCATACATAATTTAATGTTTCATGCATTATCTTTTCGATATTTATATTTAAAATTTTAAAAATCTTGTTTGTCTAAAACTAAATTCAACACTTAGAATAATAACCCAAACAAAATTCGAATTACAAAAACAACATCATAATCAAATCTTAAATAAACTAAACTCTAAACTCAAACACACTCCAAATTACAAACACAACATTAAAATTGCACAATCATCATCATCCTTGTATCCTTTTTCACATTGCATATCATACTATAAACTCTCATCCACTCATAAGGCACTGTCATTAGCTGTTTCAAATGCATCTGAACCTTCATCTTATGAGAAAGCTATAACCCAAAAGATGTTGGGAAGAGGCCATTAATGTAAAATTAAATGCTTTAAAGTCAAACCAAACATGGAACCTCATCCCTCTTCCTTATGGCAAGTCTACAATTGGTATTAAATGGGTTTTTAAACTGAAATTGAGGCTTGATGGATCTGTTGAACGCCACAAGGCCCGGTTGGTTGTAAAGGGTTACACCCAAACTCCTGGTTTTGATTTTTTTGACACATATAGTCCCGTTGCGAAGATGGCAACCCTTCGGACTCTCTTGGCAATTTCAGCAGCTAAGAATTGGTATTTGCAACAACTCGATGTCAATATGGAATTTTTACATGGCGATCTAGATGAGGAGATCTATATAAGACCCCCTAAAGGCCTTCATCTACTAAGACCGGACCTAGTCTGCAAACTCAGAAAGTCTCTCTATGGCTTAAAACAAGCCAGCAGGTAATGGAATGTGAAACTGACTTCAATGTTAGTTAGTTTGGGGTACAAGCAATCCATCAATGATTACTTTCTCTTCACTAAACAATCTGCCAAGTCATTTACTGCTGTTTTGGTTTATGTGGATGATTTAATACTGACAGGGGATGACCAAGATGAAATAAGAAAAACAAAGATGGCTCTAGACAAAGCATTCAGCATCAAGGACATAGGTGATCTCAAATAGTTCTTAGGATTGGAAATAGCTAGGAGCAACAAAGGTATCTCTGTTTGTCAAAGAAAATATGTCACTGATTTGTTGAAGGACTATGGCTTGAGTGATGCCAAACCAGTTAGTTCTTTTATGGAGTATACATCAAAACTATCCAGATCAACTGCACCTCCGTATGATGACATTTCAGCATATCGCAGACTGGTTGGGAGATTGGTGTATTTGACCACGACAAGGCCGGAAATTTGTTATACCTTTAGCAAGTTAAGTCAGTGTTTGGACTGCCCCACAACAGCCCACTATCAAGCAGCGATTCGTGTGTTGAAATACCTCAAGAATGCCCCCCGCTATTGGCCTTCTATTTCCTATCTCTTCTGACCTCTATCTGAAAGGCTTTACTGATGCTGATTGGGCATCTTGTCCAGATACCAGGAGGTCAATTTCTGGGTATTGCTTCTTTTTGGGTGATGCTTTGGTTTCTTGGAAGAGTAAAAAGCAACCTACTATAGCGAGGTCATCCTCAAAAGCCGAGTATAGAGCCATGGCAGCTGGTGTGTGTGAGGTTCAATGGTTGTCATATCTTCTGTACAATCTTAATATTCCTATTACTTAACCTATTCTCTTTTATTGTGATAACCAGTCTACCCTTTATATTTCATGAAAGGACTAAGCACATTGAGGTAGATTGTCATGTGGTGCAAGAAAGAGCTGTGTCTGGGTTAGTTAAGTTGCTACCTATCTCAAGAAAAAATCAAATAGCGGATATCTTCACCAAGGCCTTAGCACCTGGTCCTTTTCAGAATTGTTTTAGCAAGTTATGCCTGTTCGATTTGTATGCTCCTCAATTAAGGGGGAATGGTACCATTGATTTTGTTACTTGATGATTGACATCTTCCCTTATTGCAAGTTAGTGATATGAAATTCTCCATTTTCCCAACTTGAGGGGGAATGTTAGTTAGTTAGATGGTGTCATAGTTAGATTGCAGTTTTTTTTTTTTTACTCCAAGTTGATATTATGACAGTATGCATAACTATCAACTTAAGGGAGAATGTTAGTTAGATAGTTAGTTTGTTAATTATAGAGATTAGTTTGTCATAGTCAGGTTAGTAAAATTAGTTATTCTCACTTACATGTATGTATATATATGTGACAGCAGGATTTGTAATAGTTAAGAAAAGTAAATAAAAATATTGAAGGCAGTTTTGCTCCCAATCTTCTCTCTCTCTCTCTCTCTCTAACTGTCTCTCTCACCTTCTACAATCTCCTTCTTCTTCTAATCAACAATTGATTCAGCCATGAATGTAGAACATAACAGTTTTAACAGGAGGAGAAGCCACCGCGATCTGAGCCAGAGGGGTGTCAACGACGGAAGTGATGGAGCGCGGATCGTCCAGAATCCCAGCGCGGCTTATAACTGTCGTTCATGTTGAATGACCAATGCAAAAACTCTAGTTACTGAAGGTAATAGGTCAAGAAGAAGTATTTGAGATCATACCACCAAGAACCGTTCATCCAATCCCTTGAGAAAACGAATTATGAAATATTGTGATCTGTGTGATGTTGCTGGACAGAAACAGACTAGGAAAGGGCAAGAATTGACAAGTTTCTCCTAGAGAGACTTCAGTGTCCTACTTGAGTATATAGACTTCTTGTAACTCAACAATCCGAAAAAGATTACTTTGATCAAATCAATCCAGACAGAAGAGGCAGTGGCAAAATAGATAACACTTTGGGTTATAAAAGAGGATAGAGAATAAAACAGTCAAGACAAGACCAAGTTATTGTAATGTTCTCAAGTCGAGAAAAGAGGATTAGACAGAGGAGAGGATATAGTAAAATTCATATTTATTTTTGAAATTCATAGCCATAGTGAATTATTCATTGTGATAGGGAGGTTGAAGGGGTTTTAGGATTTGAATTGATTAGTTTATTCATGAATGTCAACAAAGTTCATCAAGAGAAGTTCTGATACCATGATTATGTATTTTTTTAATTGAAAAATTAAAAAGGTGAAACTAAATATATATGCTAAAATTGTAACCGAATTTATGTATTCTAAATTTATGAGCTGTGAGATTTTTTATTGTTGTCATGAACTAAGGAGATTTTTTTATTATTGTTGTTATAAACTAAAGTTGAAGAGTGGTTTAATAACACTATAGGTCAAATATTAGGTTAAATTTAGTATGGATCATCATAACCCATTTTGGAAGATGAAGCATGTAGGGTAACGTACCTATATTATGGATTCTCTGTTGTGTCAAAGAAACTTCTATATTGGCCACGTTTTCGTCATCATATCTTCCTCAAAATGATTTCACCAAATTAAAAGTTGTGGCCTCCATGATATTCCTTTCTAATTATTTTGTTTTTCCGTTTAGAATTCATCAAGATACGTATCTTAATAAGTAGACTTTTACAATAATGCTCATGACAACCTATATAGCGAGCAAATATTTGAATATCCATGCCACAATACCATGTGCTTATTTGTGTTTGTACTTGCATTTATTTATTGATTTTTTTTCCTTCTTCCACAACCATTTAGGTGATATGATGATATGATATAAATACTACTTAACACTTGATCGGTTTTAAAAAAATATATCTTTTAATTTCAATATTTATTGTTTAAGAATTTTATTAAAAAATATGTTGAAATATTATTTTTTCGAAAAAAAAAAAACGAAATTTCAAAAAATAAAACATTAAATAAGGGCTTTTCCTTTATGTGCATATATATATATATAGTTGTAGTAGTTTAGCTTAAAATCTGTTTTGGTGTCATGGTAACGTAAGCATGCACCAAAGGAAATGAAATGAAAAAAATATCATTGAGGATGGATACCGAGATTTTAGTGTATTGGAAATTGAAGAACATATCCATGGACTAATTATTTTAAGATTGAGAATATATTAATTGAGGTGTATACAATATAAAGGAATTTTGTGATTTTGTTGTCTTGAAAGTTTGGATCAAAATATGGTGTTTCACGACTGCACTTGTTTTAATGATTACTCATTTAATCTATTAGGTGTGTTTGTGAAACACGTTAGAAAGGATAAAAGTGCGTTTCAATGCTTTTAACGCTGTTCTTTAATATTTGGCAATTTTTTTTCTCTAAATGCCAATGTGATTCTGCATCCCAAGAACAGTAAGAAATTATAGCTTATGCGTTTACTCAACTTACGTTTAGGTTTGTTGTTAGTTATTATTGGTTTTTTTATAATTTTTTCTAAATAAATACGGAGAATATTAAAACAATTATTCTAATTTGTGTGCACTATTTACTATTTTAATTTTTTATAATATGTATTATTGTTCCTATTAAAAATGATAAACTAAATAAAAAATTAATTATAAATAATAATAAAAATATAACTTTTAAAAAATTAGAACTTAAAATAATAATAAAAATAAGATTATTAAAAATACTTAAAAAGAGTACTAAAATATGTTATTTTATATATTTTTTAATTTAATAAATAAATATTAATTTTTACTATAAAAAAATATTTAAAAAGTTATTAATTTTTGTATGTTATTTTTAATTTCATAAATAAATATTAATTTTTATTATAATAATAAAAAATTATAATATACTAAAATAGAGTATTATAAAAAAATATTATATAAAAAATACTAAAAATATAAAAAAAATAAATATATTTAAAAAAATAATATTATAATTTAATATTATATTTTTTAGTAATTAATTAATTATTTATCTAAAAGTGATTTTAACTAATATTATCTAAATAATATTTATTTTATCAAAATCAATTTTATTAAAAAATTGCCAAACATAAATCATGTTGACATAAATTCACTTCTATTCAAAATCAATTCTATAAAATCACTTCCATCAAACTCTAGTTTGTCCAACGTAATTATTCAATACTAGTTAACCATCACTTAATTAGTTAATTATAAACAAATTCATTTAGTAATAATTGATGTTCACCACTACCGACATATTTTTTTCTTATTACCACGTGAATATTGAATTCATGCCGACACATTTATTTTTCCCACCCTTGTTAGGTGAATTTTATTCACTCTCAAATAATACTCTGCATATATATGATAAATTTCTTGCACGCATAATTTATTTTAATATATTATATATATTTGATTTTAAAAAATACTAAAAGATCAGCAGTGTTTATTATTTTTTATTAATGATTATATTGTTAAATTATTAAATTAAAAGAATTAAACTAATAATTAAAAATAATAAATTCTACTGTCTGACATTTTTATTTTTTTGTTTGCAAAACCTTATAAATTTTGATTACATGATGCATGATCTCGTATATATATATGATAATAAGAATAAATTGAATAATGATTAAGAATGGAGGGAAAATTGGTGGTAGTCTCCATTAGGAGATATGAAATGTCAACCTCATTTGTCACATGAAAAGTGATTTCCACCATACTCCATGCTTATTGACAAGGAAAATTAATTAAACACTTTTTACAAAATTTAATGGAGCCACCAACATGACTTCGATAGTGACCTTCAATTCATTGACAAAGACAAGTGTATGTATATGGTTTTCGAATGAATCCTGGCATCTTTTTTTATTAGTTTAAATTTTTTTAAAAAATAAAAATTATAATATAATATTAAAATTTTAGATTTTAAAAATAAAAAAATAATATAAGACAAACAAAAAAATATATATACAAAATCAAATAATTTTTTTTTATTTTTATTTTAAAAATTTATTAAAAATATAATTATTTATATTTTTTTTATCAATTTAAATTTTTAAGAGGAGTAGAATCACGATAGATATTTTATATATGCATGTGCTTGGATAGCTGATCTTTGAGATAAGAGAATGAATGTGTCATATCTATTATTCTGATCTTCCACGTTTGAGATTTTGTTATGCTGAACCCACAATTCGTGTCCATTTTTATGGATTTTATTTTTCTTCGAAATGATAGTGAATGTGTTTTTAAGAAAAAATAAAAAAGAATAATTACGTCTTTATTTAATATTTACAAAAAAAAAAAGTGAAACTATATACGTACTAGTTATTAACGATTCACGTGGACTTCATATTCTGATTAATGATTGATAATTTAATTTCAACTAATTGTAATGGGCTATTATTATTATTATTTAACAGCCTTAAAAGAAAGCCCTAGATAGTTACTTTCCTTGTAGCCAAAGTACCATCATCATCATTTTAGAGTGGATTTTTTTCAATGAAAAAAAACTAGATGCTGTCAAGTATTCAATCTAATTTTTTATTATTTTTTTTTATTTAATTTTGGTTTCATTTAAAAAATAAAAAATAAAAAATTACACTTTATTTTTTTAAGTGTTTTTTCTGCTGAGGAGGATCCATTTCTATCATCATTCATAGTATGTATGAAACAAGTTAACCTCTCATTATTTTAATTATTGGTTATAGCTGGTGGAATGAGAAAGGGACTTTTCAAGGCACTTTATTCAGTTTGATTCTTGAGTTTTCATTCTTTAATTTCCTCGACCATCATAATTGCTTTGGTTATACCATGCATGCTCTATATATTTGTTTTTTTTTCCTTCTTATTTTGTTATTTATATATAATTTGTATCTACATTTACTCACTTAAAACTGTGAAAGAAAAAGAAGAAATTTTTGTATTTCATTAAAAGATATATGATGTTTTTTAAGTTAGTTTATCACTAAGCAGGCATATTTTTTTTTGTGAATGCTACTATACCTTCTCTAAAATAAAAGGTAAATTACTCCTGTGATATATATAGTATTTATAATTACAATTAAGTTGAATATTAACCATAATAATTAGGTATATGTTCTTTTTTTTTCTCTTGTGATTATTTAAATTTAGTTTAGTTTATGGTGTGGTGGTAGCTGTCACCGCGGGAAAAATCTCTTTGCGGTGAACTCACAAACCCATCAACAAGGTGCAAGTACGTATTCAGCTCGTTACACGTGGTAACATTTGTGCTACTGAGGTACGGAGAATTCCTGCTACATAGGCGCAACTCTTTCCCAACTAACTTAGCATACACCCATTGCGCCTTCTCCACCCTCTTCTGTATGGTGATAACATCGTTGGAGTTCACTATCCGCAAAATTTTTGTCCCATGAAAGTGATTAAATTCTTGTGCATAATTGTCGCCTCATCTTGCAAATCCTATTGTCTACAATTGAATTCGACTTGATCTCCACCCCATCGACAATAATGTCTTTAATCTCATGAGGATCCGAATCTACCATCCATTGAAACTTATATTTGACATCATTAACAACAATGTCTTTAATTGTGTTTATGACTTGAGGATATGAAAAATCTTTCCAAATGTCTTTATGACTTCTATCATTACGGATCATAAGCTCTCCTCTATCTTCAAGTGTATCAATTGCATTTGTAAAGATCTCTTTCCTTCATAAAACTCATCTAGTAAATTACTTTCAATATATATATCACAAAGAGTAATTTATCCTTTATTTTAGAGAGGGTATAATAGAATTCACCTTCTTTCTTTTGTGTTATACTCATATTTACATTTTTTATTTTTATATTGGGTTGACAATAGTATTTTTTTTAGATTATAAATTATTAAGAGTGTTAATCTCAAATATGGCACCATTTAATTTGTGGTAAAAAAATTAGACCTCTAATTTTAAGACATCCAATTTCTAAAATACAAAATCGAATTATCCAATTTATATTTTAAAAATATTAAAAAATTTGAAATATAAAAATTAGATTTTTTAATTTATGTATTTTTTATAACTTTAAAAATACTAAAAATTATAATATTTAAATATATCACTCGTTTTAGGCTTTATAGGTTGGTCAATTGTATGAATGTTATAATGATATGGACAATGTTGTCACTTGGCACTTTATTCTTTACCTAGGAGGAATCAACTTTAAACCGAAAACAGGGGGAAGATCTCTCTTCTTGTAGTTTTCACTTTTCACATTTGCATAGCTGTTTAGGCTTTATTGGTAGTCAATCTTGTGAGAAAGTTTTTCACTTACTATGTCTTAACCATGTCGGATACTGTTAAATTTTGTTTGTGACTTCCATTCTTTATAGAAATCAAAGGTTCTATTCACTCACATTTTGTTCACTATAAAATCAGATATTATTTACACTATTTACACAATTAATAATAAATGTGATGTGAGTAATTGATTTTGCTGTTTTTCTTTTTTTTTTTTTTTGTTACTTGCAAAAGATCATTAAATTATTCTTACAATCAAAAGAATTGAATTGTAATTTTATTCACACTTAATATTCTACCAATACATTTTTATTTATTATTAATCAAATAAAACACAATATTTTGATAATTATCATTCATCAATGGTTTCTTTAATTTGGGAACATAATATTTTGATAATTCAAACGTTTTTGTCCAACTTAAAATAATTTAGAGACCTAATTGAAAAAAAAAATATAAGAATCTAACTATAAATTTGGTGAAACTATATAGATCACAGAGTAATTAAATTTTAAATTTTTTTATTGTAAAAATATTTTTTAACCTTTATTTTTTGAAGGATTTAAAATTTAAAATTTAGAATTTAAAATATAATGTTTATAATTTATAATTTTAAAAAATAATTGATATTAAATGAAAAAAATATATTGCTAGTTGAACTCTTTTATCTAAGAGTATTACATTTTATCTAAAAGTAAAAGTATGTAATAAGGGAGTGAGAATATGGCATTTTATCACTTTTGAGTATAAAGAAACTTGTAAGAAAAGCCAAGTGTTCATTGTGTACATATGACTGCTCCATTCCCTGTTTCATTCTTGATAAATCTAAATTCGGTTCTATATATAGTGGCAGATTATGCTATTAGATTCATCCACAATAATGAAACATTTAAAAGAAAATCAATATAACTTTTCAGAGAATACAGAATTGTAATTTGTGATATTTGATGAGGGGAAACTTTAATACACAACAATAGAAGAATAATTAATACTGATCTGTAGTTATTCTTTACAAATATTCCCATTGACTCCATCAATATAATAAGGGAATATAAGTTTCATTCTTTAACTCTATTCAAATTGTATCAAATTCTATATTATAATTATTTCTCTGTATTCAAGTCATTGGCTTCTAAACAAAAACCTCTGGTTTTTCTCATCTATCTATTTGGAGCAGAATAATAATGTTGCTTTCCTTCAAAGAAGGAATCACATTCTCTCTTGAATTTTTCTTTTCCTTTTTTCGGTTTCATCGGAAAAGCTTCTTCTAGGTGGCAAACACCAAAAGGCTAGTACCATGCAAATCAATTCACTACTGTCGAGTTTCGAATCTCGCCTTGTGCATGTAGTAATTCATTGGCTAACGATAAATTCTTAGATAAAATTTCAATCTGCAATGAATTAGTCCTTAATCTATCGAGTTTGAAAATACCGTAGGGAAAAAAAAAACTAAAATGAGATGTTTTATTTATACTCAATTCAAATTTATATAGAAGAGAATGAGAATGCAAAAAATTCTTAAAATCTAGTTATGGGTGCAAATATCCAAAAGCATCTTCCTTGATTGAACAATGTCATCAAAGAAATCATCAAGTTGCCCTGTTATGGTCTCAAGCCCACATCTCAAAAACCCAAAACAATGCTTCAAATTCTCAACTTTCTCTTCAATCACAACCTCTTCATATTCTTCTTCATACACCATTACTCTCTCCAACTCCACTTTCACTTCCTCCATGGCAACCTTTGCTTGTGTGAATTCATGTAGCAAAATCCCTGCCTGCCCATTATTATTAATCTCATGTTCAATCTCTTCTGCAACCTTGTGCTGCAACCTTCCCATTGAAGCCATGAAGTTTGATCCAAAACCCATGTTGTTGTTGTTGTTGTTGCCTTCATGATGATGATGATGATCATAACCTGTTTGTTGAAATGCAAAGCAAGAAGAAGAGCAACAATATGCAACCCCACATAGGAGAATCATGAGGAGCAATGAGCTAACACTCTTCATTGCATAAAGAACACCTCTGAATCCATTGAACTCATTCAACTTTGACTCACTTGTGATATTCTTGTTTATACATTCACACAATGGTTGAATCCTTGCCTCCATCAAGCTCTTGTTCTCCTCTTCCAATCCTAGAATCTCCCTTTGACAAACTTTTATTGCCCTAATAACCTGCACATACATAAGAACATTAGACAATATTGTTAAAAAACTATATATTTCTATGTGGTCTCTGCTGCCATGATTGATTTGATTGTAAAGAATTGTGATCATGGCAACCTGATGTGAAAGCTCAGGAGTGAAGTGATGGTAGTTATCCATTGAGGAAGCTATATTGGAGGCAGAAGAGTAATAGTTTTCCATTCCAGAGATGGCAGATTTGAGGGCATGACACACATCCCAAAGCCTAGAGCTTTCATCCATGTACTCATCAAGCCATTTTCCTCCAACAGGCAAGCAAAGCCTCTGGACAAGAATGGTTAACTGTGAATGAAAAGATTGTAGAGATGAAAGAACCTTTGACATGAACTGCATAGACATGAAGTTGTTGTTGTTCTGGTGAAGGTTGTTGAGTCCTTGAGTAAGGAAGTTGTAGAAGCCATTGACAGAAGAGTTGTTGTTGTTGCATGGAGAAGCCATAAGCAAGATTAATAAGAGAAGAAGAAACAAGAAAAGAGAGAGAAGGGTTTTGAAGGAAAGTTGATGGAGATTGATGGGGTTTATATATAATTGGAAAGGTTAAGGAAAAATGGGATTGAGGGCAATGGAAGAAAACAAAGTTGTTAGTTTTTAGAGAGATTTCATTGATTTAACTTTGTATGGTGAAAGTTACTCTATGTTGGGTGCAATTATGGCTGTTTCCTTTAGAGAGTGGAGAGGATGATTGAGAATCTATTGTTTTCTTAATTTTTTTTAGTTAAAACTTAGTTAATTTTATGTTAAATTAATAGTTGGTGGTTGAGAATTATTTAAATAATAATTTAGTTAAATATATCAAATTATTTAACGACTTTTAAAGTTTTATATAAAATTGATTGTACTTAAGTGTTTTTTTTTTTTTTTTTATGTAAAATAGTCTTCTATTAATGTAAAGAGATTGTGAGGGAAAATAAAAAGAGTAATTCCTCTTACAAGACCCAAAAAAAAGGTATTAATTCCTTAAGAGTAATATTATTACAAAATGTAAAATGCATGTGTAATGGAAACATAACTATATATATATATATATATATATATATATATATATATATATATTTATATGACTCTTTTTTTAATTAGCAATGGAGCAAAAGCTAAGAGAATCTAATTACATAGACATTGTTTTAGGAAAAGATATCTCTTAATATCGGGGAAAAAAAAGTAAAATCATAAACAACTAAACAAAAAATTTGGGTGTATCTATTATCTAAATTTATCTTGATACAAGACTATCAAATATAGGTAGATAAAGAGATGGAGAAAAAGAACACACACATACCTTTTCTTTCGCATATAATTGTAATATATGACCAGTTGTATTATGTCATCTCTGCTAATAGTAATGCACTAATGCTGACTATGTCTATGAAAGTAATTAAGTTTTTACTATAAATTAGAAATAAATGTGGCATAATTTTATCTTTATATATAAGTAGTGTCGTTTTTTAACTATTGATTTAATCATTATAAATTAATAATAAATATTATTAATTAATTATTTTAACAGAATATTTTTTTAATTATTTAAGAAACTGAATTCAAAGTAAGAACAATAAGTTATTTTTCTAAAGCTAAATATAGCTATTTTATTAATTAGAATTTTAATAAATTTTAAATTTTAGATTCCAATTTTTAAGTTTTAAATATTTCAAAAAAGTGAAGGTTACAAAAATAATTTTATGATAAAATATTAATAATTAATATATATAGAGAGAGAGAGTAAATTACCAATTCTGTCTTCAAATTATTAGAACGTTGACAAAAATAACCTCCACTTTTATTAACGACAAAAATACATTTAAAATATTGAAAAGCGCTACAAAAATACCCGATCGTAAATAAAAATCTATTCCGTTAATAGAATTGGCTGAGCTGTCAAATGGATTCCGTTACACCTCTTCCTCTACTTTTTCTTCATTCTCCCTCACTCCCTCCCTCCCCAATGCAACTACAACAAAAATAAACATCATCTGTTGTCACTCTTTTCCTCCTTCAAACCTCCCAGAAGCTGCTGCAAGCTGCAACAACAACATATCTCAGCCACTCCGAAATTGCAACAACGACAACAACATCATCTTCCTAGTTGTAGCTCCTGTAACAACATCTTCCTCATTATTTCTCTCCTGAAATACGATGTCGCCTCTGTTGAGTTAAGAAATTAACTAAATTAATTAATGATGACAAACATTATTTTTGAGCAAAATAAATAATTAGTGTTGATTAATTATATCTACCTATTAACTAATTGTTTATTGTTGCAGACCAAATGTTAATAGCCCAAATGGAATAAAAGGCATTCAGCAAAGAATATTGGGCTGAAAGTAAAATAAAGAGCCCAAGCAAAAGCAAAGGAAGAAACCAAAGAAATTAAAACGGGCCATGCATACTAATAACCGATCCAAGCCCGAACTGATTTCAGAATTGAAATTCCCTCTCTCCTGCTTAACCAAAAGCAACGTTCTTCTTCCTTCTAATCAAGTCACATCAAGATTTCAGAAAAAGCAAGAAAGAGAAAGAGAAGAAAAGCTTCTTCCATAAGCCATTAACCAAAGAAGCAAGAGAGAGAGAGTGGAAGCTTGAAGCACAGAAGCTAAAACAGAAATCCCAAGCTAAATCAAGCTTAAGAAAGGTAATCCATCTCATCTTGCATGCATCAAGATCCTCATCCCTTCTTCCCAACTCTCTGCACTACTCGAAAATGGCTTTGAAGGGAAAGTTGTTTTCTGCCCCATTCTGCTGTGTATCTACGGACTTAATCAAAACTTGGGGACCAAGTTGCATCTCTATGGTTCAGATTTGGTTGACCAGTGGAAAACAATTCCGGTTACTTCTTCATGGCTTTCGGTCAAGTTGGAAAAGTCAGAAGCAAAGGTTCTACTTTGATGCTTGAGAAGAAAAAGTAAGCTTGTGGGTTGGTGAAGCTCAAGGCTCAAGGTGTTGACCTTGGAAGAAGAACTCAGCCACATGCAAGGAGATATAAGAAGTTTGCTGTTCATTCAGAAACTAAGGAGAGAAAACCAGAGTGTAAGAACAGTGTTCTGTTAAGAAGTTCCTCTACTTGGATAATGCTTTCTTTCAAAGAAGCATTCGGCCAATACTGAAGAACTCAAGCTGAGATTTGTGAATCTGGTTTTGCACATAGCAAAGAAGCTGCTGATGAAGTCAATCTCCTTCATGTTTTACTGATTGTAATGTTCTTTTCAATGTTTATCATTCTGTAATTTCTAGTGAGAAAAGGCATTGTGAAAAAAACTCAAGTAAAAGCCATGAGTGAAAAAAGGCTGAGTGAAACACTTGAGAGAAAAGCCTAGAGTTATTTTCAGATTTCTTTAAGTGTGTTCATGTCTTGTATCTTGTACCTGTGAGGTATCCCTTTCTTAGTTGGGTTAGCACTAAGAGGTATAGTTAGGTATTAGCATAGCCAATGTCAAGTTAGGTTAGAACTTGAGTGTGAAAGGATTGGGTCAATCCTGTGTTATTGGTGTATGTAATACTGTTTACTATAGTGAAATTCTTCCATAGTTGTGGAGGAGACTGGATGTAGGTTTCATAGCACAAGGCAACCGAACCAGGATACATGCTGGTGTTAGCTTTTCTCTTCTCTGCTGTGTTCTGTTTTTTGATATTCATGAGACAAAAATAAATTGTCTCATAAATTTCCGCTGCTAAGTTAAAACAGAATCAGAATTGCAAATCTGTTCTAAAAGGGTAACAACAGTAATTAAAAGGAAGGCATAGATTCAACCCCCCTTCTCTAAGCCTACCACAACCTTCAATTGGTATCAGGAGCTAAGGTCACAAGAATCAAGCTTAACCGCTTGGAGCAAAGATCCAATGGCGAACAATTTGGGCACAACCACAATTGCCTACACCCTCACTGAAGGCCAGTCAAACAACCGGCCACCTTTCTTTAACGGAAAGAACTATTCCTACTGGAAAGAAAGGATAAGGATCTTCATCCAATCCATTGACTACAACTTATGGAAGATCGTTGTGAGTGGTCCCAAGATCCCAACAAAAACAAGTGCTGATGGAGTGGTGACTCCGAAAGAAGAAGCTGAATGGAATGAAGATGACAAGAAGAAGATAGAGCTGAACGCTAAAGCAATCAACCTTCTTCACTGTGCTATCAGCTTTGAAGAGTACCGGAAGGTGTCTAGATGCAAGACAGCCAAAGAAATCTGGGAAAAACTCCAGGTTACACACGAAGGCACTAAACAAGTCAAAGAAACGAGGATTGATATGCTGCGAAAAGAGTATGAGATGTTTAGCATGAAGGATGGAGAAAGCATTGATGAAGCATTTGAGAGATTCTCAATCATAATCAACAACCTTGATGCTATGGGTACAAACTATGCAGAACAAACCTTGGTGAGAAAACTCCTTAGAAGCCTCACAAAAGAGTGGGAAAACACTGCCACTGTCCTAACCGAGAGTAACAACATAAGTCCCATAACCTATGATGAGCTGAGAGGAAAACTCCTTGCCTATGAAGCCACACACACAAACACAGACTCAAAGAAAAAGGGAATAGCCCTCAAGTCACAAATAGAACCGAAAGAGAGTGAGTCTAGTGATGGTATTTCAGATGACGAACTTTTGTTTTTTGCTAGGAGATTTAGAAGGATGATGAAGAACAAAGGCAAACACAAGGGTTCAAGTTCAAAGGAGCACAAGATAGACTTGAGCAAAGTGACGTGCCATCATTGCAAGGAGGCTGGACACTTCAAGTCAAACTGTCTAAAGCTCAAAAAGGAGGACAAAGGCAAGAAGGAAAGGAAGAGAGTACTCATGGCAGCTTGGGAGGATCTTGAGAATGACTCAAATGAAGAAGAAGAATCTGAAGGAAATGACAAAGACTGTTTCATGGCTGGAAACAACAATCTTGATGAGATTTGCCTAGCATCCAAGAACAAAAAGGACATGTGGTACATGGATAGTGGATGTTCAAGGCACATGACTGGAAGGTCAACCTACTTCATCAAACTAAATAAGTATAATGGAGGTTTTGTGACCTTTGGAGATGATGGTAAAGGTAAAATCATTGCTGTTGGAAAAGTAGGTAATGAGCAATCTACTTTCATTGATGATATACTTTTGGTTTGTGGTTTAAAGCACAATCTTTTAAGTATAAGTCAGCTGTGTGATTTGGGATATTTAGTTGTTTTCAAAAGGCTTGAATGCTGTGTTGTCAATGAAAAGACAAATAAAGTGATGTTTGTTGCCAAGCGTTTCAATAATATGTATGGACTTACTCTTGATGAACTAAAGAATCAAAATGTAGCTTGTCTTCACTCTAAAGAATCTGAAAAGTGGTTATGGCACAAGAGATTGGGTCATGCAAGTATGTTTCAAATAAACAAACTTGTAAAGAAAGAATTAATAAGAGGTCTTCCTTTGATAAAGTTTGACAAAGATATCACCTGTGATGCTTGCCAAATGGGAAAACAAACAAAAAGTTCTTTTAAACCAAAGGAAGACATCTCCACTAAAAGACCACTTGAGTTGCTACACATTGATTTATTTGGTCCAACAAGAACTCAAAGCCTAGGTGGTAAACATTATGGTTTAGTAATTGTGGATGACTACACTAGGTTTGGTTGGGTTTTATTTCTTGCACACAAAAATGAAGCCTTTTCGGCCTTTGAACCTTTTTGCAAGAAAATTCAAAATGAAAAGGATTTGAAAATCTCATCTATAAGGAGTGATCATGGAACTGAATTTGAAAATAATTTGTTTGAATCCTTTTGTGAGGAATTTGGAATATCTCACAACTTCTCTTGTCAAAGAACACCACAACAAAATGGTGTTGTGGAAAGAAGAAATAGAAGCATACAAGAGATGACAAGAGCTATGCTTTGTGAGAGCAATGTTCCAAAATTCCTTTGGGCTGAAGCAGTTAACACAGCTTGCCACATTTTAAATAGAACAATCATAAGGAAATTTTTTAAGAAAACCCCTTATGAACTTTGGAAAGGCTACCCACCAAACTTAGATTACTTGCACATCTTTGGATGCAAATGTTTTGTTTTAAATAACAAAGAAAATTTGGGAAAATTTGATCCAAAGGCTTATGAGTGTTTGTTTGTAGGATATTCCACAACTAGTAAAGCATATAGGGTTTATCATCAAGATGCTAGAATTATTGAAGAGTCCATACATGTTACATTCTGTGATACTAACTTGGTGCAAAGCATTTTGGAAGATAGTGATGCAGGAAATCAAGCTCAAAATGAGGATGAAACTGCTCAGAATCATGGAAAAGAAAATTCTGGACAATCTGAACCAGAAACAGCAAACGCTGAAAATTCAAGAGATAATTCCATTTTGTCTTATGAATCTGAAGGAAATTTTGCAGACAGCAGCACACAGAATCCCTTGGTGACTGAATCTGCCTCCAAGTCCACCAGACCTTGTGAATGGAGATTCTTGAAGAATTATCCTGAGAAATTTGTCATTGGGGACGTCTCTCATGGAGTGCAAACTAGGTCTTCCACTAGAAAGGCAAATGAAGGTTCAAACATTGCCCTTCTTTCACAAATAGAGCCTCAAAACGTCAAGGAAGCCCTTAGTGACCCCTCTTGGGTTAAGGCTATGGAGGATGAGCTTCTTGAGTTTGAAAAGAACCAAGTGTGGACGTTGGTTCCAAGGCCAAATGGAAAGAAAGTGACCGGCACCAAGTGGATATTCCGGAACAAGTTGGGAGAAGATGGTAGCATTGCAAGGAACAAGGCAAGGCTGGTGGCACAAGGATATGACCAAGAAGAAGGAATTGACTTTGATGAATCCTTTGCCCCTGTTGCCCGAATGGAAGCCATAAGACTTCTCTTAGCTTATGCTGCATTTTGTGGTTTTAAACTATACCAAATGGATGTGAAATGTGCATTTTTGAATGGTGTGATAGATAGAGAAGTTTATGTGGAACAGCCTCCTGGTTTTGAAAATAAAGAGCATTCTAATCATGTTTTTAAATTGTCTAAAGCTCTCTATGGTTTAAGACAAGCTCCTAGAGCTTGGTATGAGAGACTTAGCTCTTTTCTTTTAAAAAATGGTTTTCAAAGAGGCACCACTGACACAACTCTATTTATTAAGAACTCTAATGATTCTTTTATTCTAGTCCAAATATATGTTGATGACATTATTTTTGGATCAGCAAATGAATCCCTTTGTTCTGAATTTGGAAAACTCATGACAAGTGAATTTGACATGAGTATGATGGGTGAACTTAATTTCTTCCTTGGGCTGCAAATTAAACAAACTGAAAAAGGTATTTTCATTCATCAAGAGAAGTATGCCAAGGAATTAGTTAAGAAATTTGGTATGGAAAATGCCAAACCCATGGGAACTCCCATGCATCCTAATTCTAAATTAGATAAAGGAGAAAATGAGAAAGATGTTGATGAGACTAGGTATAGAGGAATGATTGGTTCTCTTATGTACTTAACTTCCTCTAGACCCGATATTGTGCAAAGTGTTGGATTGTGTTCTAGGTTCCAATCCAAACCAAAAGAGTCACATCTTTCTGCAGTTAAAAGGATCATTAGATATGTTCATGGCACATCCAATTTTGGTCTTTGGTATCCTAAGATTGATGATTTTTCTGCAGTTGGTTATTGTGATGCAGATTTTGCTGGTGATAGAGTTGATAGAAGGAGCACTTCTGGTTTATGTTGCTTCCTTGGGAAGTCCTTAAATGTATGGTCAAGTAAGAAGCAACCCACAGTGGCCCTTTCCACTGCAGAGGCTGAGTATATAGCTGCTTCTTCTTGTTGTTCTCAGCTTTTATGGTTAAAAACACAACTTGCTGATTACAAATTAAAGGCTGAAAATATTCCCCTGCTGTGTGATAAATATGAGTGCCATTAATATTTCTAAAAATCCAGTTTTGCACTCTAGGACTAAGCATATTGAAGTGAAATTTCACTCAATAAGAGAACATGTCCAAAAAGGGGATATTAGTATTCAATTTGTTAAATCAAAGGAGCAATTAGCAGATATTTTTACAAAACCATTAGCTGAGGATAGATTCTGCATACTTAGGACTTGTCTAGGAATTTTGAGTTATGATTCCTTGCTTGAAAAATGCTGATGTATTTGCTGGAGCTTTTTGTCTCATAAACAGGCATGAGACAATTCTGGGCAGGTAATGAACGTTTCCATCAAGTCAACGTGTTCTGGGCTTATTTCAAATGAACCTCAATCTGGGCCAACCTCAATATTCAGATCAAGAGTGGTCCAAATGTGTTTCATTAATCTCATATCACTTCAAGGCCCCAACATGAATGTTACAATATTGTTTGTTATTTTTTGATGACCTGTGTTTCATAAAAGGTTTTCAATAAATGTTTTGTGGCCCAAAAGGTTTCAAGTGGATTTATTCTTGGCCCAAAAAGTGTTTCAGGTTAATATTGTTGTTTTTCAAAATTTTAAAATTAATTTTTAAAATCAAATAAAATCTTTCTTGAATGAGGTCATGTCTTTTCAAGTCTTTTCAAATGGTGATGCAGTTGCATGGTTTTGGAAATTTGCTTTTGGGTACGGTTACCAACACTCCCTCTCTTCCCTCCATAACTCCTTCTCCATCACTTCGGTTTTCACCACTACCCTCACTACTCCTTCATCTTCTTAAATTGAAACTAACCAAATGAGGAAGAAAACCATTGCAAAAAGGGCTCCTCGTGAAAAGGTTTTCAAGCTACCCACAAAGCCATCCACTCGCTCTCAAGACCGCACCTTTACCCCTTCTCCTTCTCCTCCTACCTCTCCTCATCGCTGTGACCCCATGGCTCGGACCAAAAACACTCCAAGGTTTCTTGCCTCTGCCAAGCCGACGCCACCACCAAAGGCCACACCTTCCAAGCCTGGCTCCTCAAAACCAAGTTCAGCAAAGCCTGGCTCCTCCAAAGGCAAACGTCAGGCGACTGAGGAACCCATACCCGAACCATCTCAACCAAAATCCAGGTCGGTTCCAATGCGCTCTCAACGAGGTAACACTCGAGTCCTTCTCCAGAATGTTAAAGAACCAGACATTGGACCTTTTGATCACAAAGCTCACTTTTTGACTTCTCATTCAAACTATAACCCTTATAGATTCAAATCTGCCATGAACAATAATTTTTATGAGAAGGTTATCCAGTATCGTACCCTATGTCCCTCTTTTCTCGCTGATTTGCCATCTTTGAAAAGAAAAGGTTTTCCTTTTGTTGATAACTTGATTTTTCTGGACTGGAATCACCTTTTTGATATCAAAAAACCTGTTTATCCCTTGTTGGTCAAAGAGTTTTATGCAAACATGACTTATCATGAGGGCACTGCTCATTCGTATGTCAAGGGCCGAGATATCGTTTTAAACAATGAGACCATCAGTGATGCTTTGAAGTATACTGATGTTGGGCCCTGTGCCTACACGTCAGTTAAGTGGGATGAAGGAGTTGGTGTTTCTTACAATGATGCCCTGGCTAATATTTGTGAACATATCTCTTTAATAGATGGCATTACACCCACTCACAAAGCCCTAGGATATGAGCGTGCTCAACTGCACCGAATAGTCAATCATATTATTCTGCCTCAAAGCGGCTCATATCAAAGGGTTTCCTACACTGATACTCTTGTTTTATATGCCCTTCTCACCAAAACTGAAATTTCATTTGCATATTTGATGGTTAGATACATGTTTGACTCTGTTAGAAGTGAAAAGGACAAAGCTCTTCCTTATGGCATGTTTCTAACTTGTATTTTTGAGTATTTTGGTGTTGACTTGACCAATGAGAAATATGAAAATAGACATTCATATCTAAAGGGAGGTGGTTCAGTGAAACAGCAAAAAGGACCAACTCAATCTGAGAGAGTGGTTCTAGATGACGATGATGAAGAGTTCATTCCAGATGATTCTACTGCTCCGTCCACTGAGGGTACTTCCATTTCCACTGGGAAGAAATCCACTCTGCTGAATGTGGTCAGGGATGTTGCTCAAGAGTTTGTCTCTCAATCGAACCACTTGATTGAATTGAGCAAAGAGAAAAGGAAGCTGGCTAGCAAGCATGAGAACTTCCTGAAGAAGTCAAGGGATAGGGTGGCTGTACTGATGACCTTCATTGATAACCTTCAAAATGATGAAGATGCTGCCACTGATGTTGAAGAGGATGCTGTTTCGGAAGGGAATGGTTCTGATGCCTAGGATTTGTCTCATAAAAACTGCTGCTGCTCTCTTTTTGTCTCATGATTTCTGCTTCTTTTGCTACTTCTGAACTATTTCTTTTTGGATGACTGTAATAACTCTTACTATTGATGCTCTTTAGACAGCTTAATTAGTACTTTGATCTGTGCTCTAACTCTTTTCTGCAGGATACAAGACTTTGTTTTTGTTGCTCTTATCCGCCCTTGATGACAAAAGGGGGAGTAAAATAGCAATAGGATAGGATAGTAGATCCTAGTACTAGTACTTGTTACTTATTGTTGCTGCATTAATACTTGTTTTTTCTCACATGCTGAATCTGTTTGCTGATAGTAATAGCTTGATGTTGGGCTGATTATGTGATATTGCTCATTTGATATCCCTTGTACAAGATATATTGTACATAACTCTTTATTGTACTTTCTTTAAGTACAATGTGAAACAGGGACAAAGAGGAAAGCATAGATTCAGGGGGAGCAACATAAAATCAAAGGGAGTTTTCTAAACCTAACTCAAACTTACTTCCTTTTGATTATTGCTTAAATCATGTTTGTCATCAAGGGGGAGATTGTTGAGTTAAGAAATTAACTAAATTAATTAATGATGACAAACATTATTTTTGAGCAAAATAAATAATTAGTGTTGATTAATTATATCTACCTATTAACTAATTGTTTATTGTTGCAGACCAAATGTTAATAGCCCAAATGGAATAAAAGGCATTCAGCAAAGAATATTGGGCTGAAAGCAAAATAAAGAGCCCAAGCAAAAGCAAAGGAAGAAACCAAAGAAATTAAAACGGGCCATGCATACTAATAACCGATCCAAGCCCGAACTGATTTCAGAATTGAAATTTCCTCTCTCCTGCTTAACCAAAAGCAACGTTCTTCTTCCTTCTAATCAAGTCACATCAAGATTTCAGAAAAAGCAAGAAAGAGAAAGAGAAGAAAAGCTTCTTCCATAAGCCATTAACCAAAGAAGCAAGAGAGAGAGAGTGGAAGCTTGAAGCACAGAAGCTAAAACAGAAATCCCAAGCTAAATCAAGCTTAAGAAAGGTAATCCATCTCATCTTGCATGCATCAAGATCCTCATCCCTTCTTCCCAACTCTCTGCACTACTCGAAAATGGCTTTGAAGGGAAAGTTGTTTTCTGCCCCATTCTGCTGTGTATCTACGGACTTAATCAAAACTTGGGGACCAAGTTGCATCTCTATGGTTCAGATTTGGTTGACCAGTGGAAAATAATTCCGGTTACTTCTTCATGGCTTTCGGTCAAGTTGGAAAAGTCAGAAGCAAAGGTTCTACTTTGATGCTTGAGAAGAAAAAGTAAGCTTGTGGGTTGGTGAAGCTCAAGGCTCAAGGTGTTGACCTTGGAAGAAGAACTCAGCCACATGCAAGGAGATATAAGAAGTTTGCTGTTCATTCAGAAACTAAGGAGAGAAAACCAGAATGTAAGAACAGTGTTCTGTTAAGAAGTTCCTCTACTTGGATAATGCTTTCTTTCAAAGAAGCATTCGGCCAATACTGAAGAACTCAAGCTGAGATTTGTGAATCTGGTTTTGCACATAGCAAAGAAGCTGCTGATGAAGTCAATCTCCTTCATGTTTTACTGATTGTAATGTTCTTTTCAATGTTTATCATTCTGTAATTTCTAGTGAGAAAAGGCATTGTGAAAAAAACTCAAGTAAAAGCCATGAGTGAAAAAAGGCTGAGTGAAACACTTGAGAGAAAAGCCTAGAGTTATTTTCAGATTTCTTTAAGTGTGTTCATGTCTTGTATCTTGTACCTGTGAGGTATTGACAAACCCCAATTTGACGGTTTGTTTTGCATTGAATTTAGAGTATTTTGATAACCTTTTGTCACATTTAGCCTAGGAATTAGCATGATTTTGTTATCTCTCCCATGTTTGTGCTTAAGTGTAAAAACATGCCCTTTAAGCCTTATTTTGATGAATTCTAGTTCTTCTTTGATTCCATAAGATGCCTTGATGTGTTCGCTAGTAATTCCAGGATTGAAATAGGCTAGGCATGGATCAAAGGAAGCAAGGAAGGAAGCATACAAGTGGAGAGAAGCATAAAAAGTCAAAGAAGCAAAGTCAGCCATGCACGCGCACGCGCACAAGGCGCTCACGCGCACATCGCAGAATTAGCCAGGGACGCGCACGCGTACCGTGCGCGCACGCGTCGATGAGGGCACATGACCTCACTAATGCAACACGTGCCTGGTGATTTGAGAGGGTTTCTGAACCCATTTTTGGCGCCAAATTGCTAAGGAAAAGGAATAAAAGGATGAAGGATTAAGGGGAAGGCATCATCATCATTATCATCACCTTTTGACCAATAATCACTTTTAGTTTAGAGTTTTAGAGAGAGAAGCTCTCACTTCTCTCTAGAATTAGGATTAGGTTTAGTTCTTAGGTCTAGGTTTAGATTCATGTTCTTCTACTTCTACATCTCAATTCCTTGTAGTTACATTGATTCTTCTTCCATTCTTTTGTTGCAATTTCCTTTATGTTGTTCATATACTTTGTTGTAGATCTAGTATTGTTCCTTCTACATTCTTCCAATTCAATAAGAGGTAATTCATAATAAATGTGTCTTCTTTGCTTTTCTATTGTTGATCTCTTGTTTTTGTAGTTGTAGATTCCTTTAATTCTTGCATTTAATAATGTTTACTCCTCTTGCACTTTATGTGTTTGTTGAAATGTCTCTTTTAGTTTTAGTGTAGATTTTGTTCCTCTTGGCCTAGGTAGAGTAATTAGTGACACTTGAGTTATCTAATTCCTTTGTTGATTGATAATTGGAGAGATTGCTAATTGGTTTGGGGTGCACTAAAGCTAGTCTTTCCTTGGGAGTTGGCTAGGACTTGTGGCTCAAGTCAATTCATCCACTTGACTTTCCTTTAATTAGTAAGGGTTAACTAAGTGGTAGTAATGAACAATTCTCATCACAATTGAGGAGGATAACTAGGATAGGACTTCTAGTTCTCACACCTTACCAAGAGCCTTTTATAGTTGTTAGTTTATTTTCATTGCCATTTACTTTTCATGCTTCTTATCCAAAACCCCAAAATAACTCATAACCAATAACAAGACACTTTATTGTAATTCCTAGGGAGAACGACCCGAGGTCCAATACTTCGGTTTATAAATTTTAGGGGTTTGTACTAGTGACATACAACTTTTTGTATGAAAGGATTAGTGATTGGTTTAGAAACTATACTTGCAACGAGAATTCATTTGTGAAATTCTATACCATCAAAAATCCATTCGTCAGGTATCCCTTTCTTAGTTAGGTTAGCACTAAGAGGTATAGTTAGGTATTAGCATAGCCAATGTCAAGTTAGGTTAGAACTTGAGTGTGAAAGGATTGGGTCAATCCTGTGTTATTGGTGTATGTAATACTGTTTACTATAGTGAAATTCTTCCATAGTTGTGGAGGAGACTGGATGTAGGTTGCATAGCACAAGGCAACCGAACCAGGATACATGCTGGTGTTAGCTTTTCTCTTCTCTGCTGTGTTCTGTTTTCTGATATTCATGAGACAAAAATAAATTGTCTCATAAATTTCCGCTGCTAAGTTAAAACAGAATCAGAATTGCAAATCTGTTCTAAAAGGGTAACAACAGTAATTAAAAGGAAGGCATAGATTCAACCCCCCTTCTCTAAGCCTACCACAACCTTCAGCCTCTTCTTCCACGGTTTCTCTCCCTCAAGTACGACAATGGTCTTGCTCTGTCATCTTGCTCATCCACTTCTCCTTCTTCGATTCTTCTCTCTCGCCACCACTCTCTTTCTCTCTCCTTGTTGTTCTGCTTCTCTCTCTCCTCAACGACGGCACCTGCGGTGATACTGTCCTCTCCTCCCGTCCTCCTTCACTCCCTAAAGCAATTACAACAACAATAAGCAACATCTCAGTGACTCCCTCCCTCTTCCAAACCTCCCAAAATAGACCTTACGCCTCACCCTCTTCATCTCAGCCACAGTAATAATCAGCCATAATTAGTAATAATCATCTATAATCAGTAATTCTACAATTTTTCATTATATTTTTTTTTAATAATCTAATAAAAATAGAATCCAAAGAGAAAGAATGAAAAAGAGAGAAGTTGAAGAAAGAGCTCCTCACTGCCTAGAGAGAGAGAGGGACTATCCACTGCTGACTTACTGTAAGAGAGGAGAATAAGGTGCTGCAAGACAGGTTTCTGACAGCAATGGAGGGGCGGCGAGCAAGCAGTGACGGCGATGGCGAATCTGAGAGGAAAGATCGAGAGATCTGCTGAGAGAGTGAAGAGGGCAAGGAACTGTGAGATCCTCTTCTGACAACAATGGAGGGGCAGCGAGTAAGCAACAGTGGCAACAACGAGGTTTTGCCGTTGAAGACAAAGAGACAACGGCGTGAGTTGATGAGAAATTGTTCTGTGTGTTGGAGAAGTGAAAGTGAGAAGAAGGGAGAAGAAAAAAACGAGCGGGGAGTGGGGTGTGAGAGCGTGAGACAGAGAAGATCGGAAGGCAGCAGCCATAGATTCAGAGTGAGAGTGAAGAGGGTGAGATGTAAGGTCTTTCTGGGAGGTTTGGGGAAGGAGGGAGTGAGGGAGAATAAAGGAGAAGCAGAGGAAGAGGTGTAACGGAATCCGTTTGACAGCTCAGCTAACTCTATTAACGGAATAGATTTTTATTTACAGCCGGATATTTTTGTAGCATTTTTCAATATTTTAGATGTATTTTTGTCGTTAATAAAAGTAGAGGTTATTTTTGTCAGTGTTTTAATAATTTGAGGACAGAATTGGTAATTTACTCATATATATATAGAGAGTGAGTGAGTGAGCGGCGGAGCTTAAAAAACAAGGGTATTTTAACATAAAAAATATATATTAATATTTATATTAAAATAAAATTTATAAATATAATTATTTTTAAGTTTATTATTACTAATATGACAATAAATAAATAACTATGTAGACAGATATTATAAAATATTTTAAAAATTTTAGAATTTAAACTGTAAAATAAATAATTATATAGATGAAAAATTAATTTTACTATAACTAATTTGAACATTAAAATTATAAAATCTAGTTGATAACAAGAATAATAAATAATAATGAGAATGAGATTTTAATTTGTATAAATAAGTCAATAAAATTTTTAATTTATAAAAGTTCATTCAAGTGAAAGTCCAAGATGTTATTGTAAAATAAATAACTATATAGATAAAAGAAATTAATTTTACTACAACTAATTCCAATACTAAAATTATAAACTCTTGTTGATAATGAGAATAATAAATAATAATAAGAATGAGATTTTAATTTGTATGAATAAGCCAATAAGATCTTTAATTTGTGAAAGTCTATTAAAGTCAAGTCTAAAATGTTAATGTTTAAAATTAAAAATGATTGAATAAATATAAATAGTGAGAGTAAATATCACAAATTTAATATAAAAATATAAGACATAAACTAATTGAGTCACATTTGTTCTTTTGTAATAATAATACTAGTTCTTTTACAAAAATCTTGGACCTCCATTGCCGAAACTAAGCTTCCCCCCGGAGAAAGGTGTTGTTGGATCCAAATCAATCCGGTTGTAAATATAGCTCTAACTCAGGGTCTTCAGATTTCAAAGTGTTCAACTTGCTATCAGACGACATTTTGCGTGTCGGACACATTTCGAACACGATATTTATCGATATCGACACGCGTGTCTGTTGTATTCAACTGTGTCTTAATAAAAAATAAAAAATTATTTTTTAGACACACTTGGATACACCTAAATAGCATCACGTGTCAACGTATCCAGCTTTATTCATAACATGTATTTTTAAAATGGGTTTAGAAATAATATATATTATTATTATTTATTAAAACAAAAAATAATTTTATATTTTAATACCAGTAAAATATAAAAAATTCATTGTAATTTATTTAAAAAATATTTTATATTCTATATATATACCGTGTTCCCTGTGTCTTATAAGATTTTAAAATTTGCATGTCCGCGTATCCCATGTCGTGTCATGTCATGTCCCGTATCCGTGTCAGTGTTTGTGCATCATAGCTTCTTAATAATAAATATGCTATTTAATTAATATATAGTAAAAAAATATAGTTAAATTATTTTATATTATTTTAATTTTATACTCTCTTATTTTTAAATTAATTATATTTTTTAATAATAAATAATTATTATAAATATAAATTTTATTAAACATCTACCAAAAAATAATAAATATTTTTATCAATTATAACATAATTTTTTAAATGATTACATAATATTTATTAATGTTATTTTTTAATAATTACACATAATATATAACAATATAATAGGTATAGAATAATTAATTAATTATTAAAATTTAAAAAATAATACTTACATACTTACTTTGGTATAAAAATAAAATAAAAAATATTTATTAAGAAAAAAATATGAAAATTTTATATAATTATTTAAATAAAAATAATTTTACTGATTTAATCAATGATTTATCAGTTAAACTAATAAATTTATAATCTAATATTTTAAATAATTAATAAAATAAAATAATATATTTTATTAGATGTTCATCTTTTTATATGTTTTTTTCGTAATCCATTTTGGTTTTAGTGAAAAAAGATAAAGTACTCAGTCTTATACAGATTACAATGTATTTTTTATTTTTAGTTAGCATCCATCAATCTCATCTTATTAAATGAATAAAGAACAGTAATATGACATACACACATCTAGAGTTTAAAAATAACATATTATAATTTGATATTTTATGAAAAAATTAATTATTTAACCATTTTAAATTGAATAGCATCTAAAATTTTATTCTTCATTTTTTTCAATATTTACTTAACCAAATAAATAAATTGATTATTTGACTCTAATATTTATAGTCAATGATGATAGGATTAGTACTATACAAATTATTATAATGTACATTCTCTTTTTAATTAGCACTCAACAATGTAAATCTTGTTATTTGTAAAATAAATTATGTGGAGATATAGAAGTTCAAAGAATAAAAAATGAACAAAATATTTATAATAGAGAACTAAACTAAGAAGACAATGAAGCAGAAAAGAGTATATTAAATCTGATGTGATTAATAAGAAAGCAGCGTCACGAAAAGAGAATGAGATTTAAAGAAGAGAGTGTGTTCTTCAGAGTAATTTTGACTGAGAGTGTTCTTCAAAGTTCTGAGAAGTGTGAGAGGAGACGTTAGGGATTGTTTTGTATTTAGTATAGTGGTATACAAATTACAATGTACATTCTCCTTTTAATTAGTACTCAACAATGTAAATCTTGTTATTTGTAAAATAAATTATGTAAAATTTTTTTGTAACGATCCAATTTTTAGTATATAAGAATCACACTAAAAAATTAGGCGGAGTTTCAAAAATTTGGAGAGCGGATTTTAACATAAAAGTTTTATAATAATATTTATATTAAAATAAAATTTAAATATAAATATTTTAAAGTTTATTACTAATATAACAATAAATAAATAACTATGTATAGATATTATAAAATATTTTAAAAATTTCAGAATTTAAATGATAAAATAAATAATTATATAGATAAAAAACTAATTTTACTGTAACTAATCCAAACATAAAATTATAAAATTTAGTTGATAATGAGAATAATAAATAATAATGAGAATGAGATTTTAATCTTTATAAATAAGTTAATAAGTAAAAGTGATTTGAGGGGGGATACATCAGGGGTGGTGGAAGCAAGGGAGTATATTCGAGATTTAAGGATCCGAGGATTTGGACTAAGGAAGAATACTGTCGACTAGAAAATGATTCTTTTACTGTCTTTGTAGATAACATGTCGGAGGATATCTCTAGGAAGGAATTATATCAGCTATTCTGCTGGACGGGGAGGATAAATGATATTTATCTCTACAGAAAGCAAAAAAGGACGATGGCACATCTATTTGCATTTGTTCGTTACACGACGAAAGGTGGTGCCCTGAAAGCTATTGCAGAAATGGACCAGTTGAGGCTACGTGGTAGAACTGTTTCGGTGGGGGAAGCTAAGTTTCGGAGGAATGTGCAGGCGAAAACCCAACCAGTGATGGCGGAGACCAGACCACATATACAGCGGAGGCCGGACAGGATCCTTATGGAGCATGAGCAGGCCAAGAATCCTGTGGAAGAGCCGACCCAGAATCCTGTGGAAGAGCAAGAGAGGGCAGTGGACCAATTTCATGTGAAACAGGGTAAGGGGGGTACGAAAAGGGTTACAGTACCGGTAGTGACAACGAATATGGAATGGTTGACCAGAAGCTTAGTAGGCCACACATTGAAACTAGTGGAACTTCAGTCTTTGAAGAGGGTAATTCACACAAATATGCCTCATGTGGAAGATGTCCGTGAGATCGGGGAGACAAAAGTTTTATTAACCTTTGATACGATGGATCATGCTGATGAGGCGTACACGTTTAAACTGGATACTATGCTACAAGTATTTCATAGGATCAGGCGATGGGAGGAATCAGAGTGTGGTGGGTCTCGCAGAGTATGGTTGGAGTGCTATGGCTTGCCTCTTCATGTATGGTCGACCGAAACTTTCAAAGTGATAGGAGGTCTATGGGAAGACGTCCTCCACTGTGCTGTTCCAACGGGAGCAGGGGCTTCATTTCGGATGGGAAGGGTTCAAGTTGATACCTGTGAGTTTGATGAAATTAGAGAGTGGGTACGAATTGCTATTGGGGAGAAGGAGGTCGCAGTTTATGTGAAAGAGACGGGATGGGTGGCGGGGGAGACTGGGCATGTGGTGGAGCAGAAGCAGAGCTATAAAGGGGGAGCTGGAGAAGGGTCTTGTGAACATAGCCGGGGGAAGGGAGGGCTGCTGTGGGATCCGGCGGCGGACTTGATCGGCGGAAATGTACAGGGAGGGGACCAGGACAAGGGCAGCATAGTCAATTCGGAGATTCTGTTGACTGATATGAACGTTGAATTTTTGAATTTCGAAAAGATTGGCGAAGCAATAGAATCGGAAAGTAGTACCCGAAATAAAGGGAAGGAGGTTGTGCAGAGATACGGTGGGTGTGAGGAAGAGGACTCTGACAAAACGGTTACACAGGAGTTTAGTACTGGGATAGGGAGGGTGATTGGATCTAAAGATATACTTGTTGGGCCTTTGCACATAAGGAAGCCAATAAAGGCAACAACTGGGCGCTACTTAGAGGGATGGGAGATGGGCCTCAATAATTTAAGCCCAATACTAGCTAAAAAGGGAATGGGGGCATGTGAGTATGAGGATATCAACGAAAGGTGTGGGAAGCCAGGTGGGCCGTTGGTGGGCTGGAAAGAAGCAAACCGGGTTGCCCTAACCCGGAGATTGATGAAGCGGGCAGAGGACAGGGGAGGTGTGCAGGGTTCGGCTGGAGTGACTGGGTGCGATGTCACCAGTTTGGACAGTGGGGAGGGGGAAGCCGGACGAGCCAGGAGAGCGGAACAGATACGGTTGCCGGCGGGCCTTGAGGATGGGGTGGCTGGTGGGCACGGTCAGGGGAGGAGCGAAGATGTGGAGAGTAGGAGGGTTGCGTGCGCGAGCCATGCCGCGGCAGAGGGCGACGGTGTGACGAGGGGCTGGGTGAGTGCGGAGGGGGACGCCGGACGGGTCACTCTGACGAAGCAGGGGCGGTGGGTGGCAGTACCGGATAGAGTCGAGACTGGCGGCCAGGGGTATGAACAGGCGCCGGTTTTGGGTGTGGTCGCGGTATGTGAGCCGTGCGATGCTCCTGAGGGCATGTGGCAGATGAGGGCGGCTCGGGAAGGATTTGTGAGCGGAGGGAGGGCTGACCAGGACACACAGAAGCACATGGATGGAAGGGGCGGGCTGGCGATACACTTGGGGGCGGCCCAAGGAGAAGAAGCGGACGTACAAGGATTGGCTAGGGAAGCTGAAACAGGTGAGGAAGGGGCTGGATCTGGAACGGGTAGTGGCGGAAGCTCAGAGGGAGAGGATAAAGGGGTCTCCATGGAAGCACAGGCGAAGGAAAATGAGGCTACCTGGACACTGGCGGTGGAATCTGGTGCTGTGCTGTATGATGAGGAGGTGGATATCATGAGCATATTAAAATCTCAGAATGAAAAAATAGAGAAAAAGCGGAAGTTGGCAAAACAAAAAGAAAAGGCAAGAAGAAGCCGTCCAAAGAACAAACATAAGGTGAGCAATAATTTGTTTAAATGATTGTGAGTTGTTGGAATATAAGGGGTTTGAGGGGGGATGGGAAGTTGAGCATGGTCAAAATGTTAAAGAAAAAGTATAATCTAAACATGTTAGGCTTGCTTGAAACAAAAAGGGAGGATATTTTGAAATATGATGTTGGTAGGATTTGGGGTAACAGCTCTGTAGATTGGGAGTTTGTGGAATCTGTTGGGGCAGCGGGGGGGTTATTGTTGTTGTGGGATGATAATATGTTTCAGAAAAGAAATTGTTATAAAGGAGAGAGATGGTTATGCATTGAGGGGGTGTTAACTAAGAATAACTTTCAGTGTGCTTACTGTTTGGTCTACGGGGCGCATGGTAGGGAGGCAAAGCGGGGGGTGTGGGAGGAGTTGAGCTATATAGCAGGTTTGTGTCAGGTTCCTTTTTGTTTTATGGGGGACTTCAATGAGATTTTGCAAGTTGAAGATCGAAAAGGATTGCAGAGTTTGCCGAGTTCAGCGGAAGAATTTAAGAGTTGGGTGCAAGACATGCAGTTGGTGGATTTACCTCTTACTGATAGGAAGTTCACTTGGTTCAGAGGTCAATCTTGTAGCAGAATTGATAGGGTGCTGGTTAATATAGAATGGGTGGAGGAGTTCCCAGACATTAGGCTGAAAGGGGGTCCAAGGGGATTGTCAGATCACTGCCTGTTGATTGTGGAGGATATAAGAGGAAGACGGGGGCCTAGACCATTCAGGAGTCTGGATTCTTGGTTTACCCATGAAGGTTTTCTGAGGACGGTAAAAAATGAATGGAGGACATTGGGCGAAGGTCCGCTTCTTGGGAAACTGAAGGCGTTGACAATACCGTTGATACAATGGCACAAGGCAAACTTTAGTGATATGGAAACCAGACTCACACAGTTTGAGGAAGAGATTAGGAAGTTGGACGAGAAGGTTAGTGAAGGGATTTATGATGGTACAACGGAGGCTAGAAGGAAGGCGCTGGTGAGATTTTGTGAAAAATGGTATATTAGGAAGGAAATCCATTGGAAGCAGATGTCTAGATCTAAACATGCGAGGGACATGGACAGAAATACTCGGTACTTTCATAATATTGCATCGGCTAGAAGGCGGAATAACAGGATTGATGCTCTGATGATCCAGGGACGGCTTGTGAGGAATCAGGCAAGGATAAAGTATGCAATAAGGGGCTTTTACAAGGAACTGTACCGGCAGGAGTATGTACCAAGGATTGGGGTTCGGGATGGGTTGGTGCCGCAAATTGATACAGTTGAGTCAGCAGCCTTGGAGGTTCTACCATCTGCAGAGGAAATTAAGGAGGCAGTATGGGATTGTGAATCATCGAAGGCCCCAGGTAGCGATGGCTACAATATGAATTTTATCAAGAAATGTTGGGAAGAGATTGGTCAGGAGTTCACGGCGGCAGTAATGGATTTCTTTCAAAGGGCAACGTTACCATCAGATGTGAATATCACATGGGTGACGCTGGCCCCAAAATTCTTGGGTGCTAAGGAAATTAAGGATTTTAGGCCGATTAATTTGGTGGGATGCGTGTACAAGGTGATTTCGAAGGTGATGGTGAGAAGAATGAGGTCAGTTATGCCGGGCTTGGTGGGTGAGACTCAGACTGCATTTGTGAAAGGTAGAAAAATACATGATGGTGCTCTCATAGCTTGTGAGATAGTTCATTGGCTCAAGGCAAGGAGAAGAAAGGCGGTCATTATTAAGCTAGATTTCCATAAAGCGTATGATAGAGTCAGATGGAGCTTCGTGGATATAGTGCTACAGAAAATGGGATTTGGACCGCGCTGGAGAAATTGGGTGAAGGAGTGTGTCAGTACGGCCACGATATCTGTTCTGGTGAATGGGTCACCTTCTAAGCCGTTCAACATGGAAAGAGGTCTCAGACAAGGGGATCCCCTTTCGCCATTTCTGTTCGTATTGGTGGTCGACGTGTTGAATCGGATGGTAGGAGAAGCGGTAAGGAATGGGCGCATTGAACCGCTGCTAGTAGGAGGTGAGCATATTGAATTGTCGCACTTGCAATTTGCTGATGATACGATTCTGTTTTGCCCCCCAGTGACAGAGACAATAGTCAATTATAGGAGACTGTTGCGGTGTTTTGAGTTGATGTCGGGGTTGAGCATTAATTTTGAGAAGTCAAGTTTGATCTCGGTAAATTGTGAGCAGGAATGGGTAGATAGTGCCTGTGGTTTGTTGGATTGTAAGCAAGCGGTTTTACCTGTAAGGTATCTCGGGATCTCGTTGGGTGCGAATCCTCGGTTGGCAAAGACTTGGAAACCGGTAATTGACAAGGTGGAAGAAAAACTCAGCCTCTGGAAAGCGAAGGTCCTCACCAAAGCGGGTAAGCTTGTTCTTATTAGATCAGTATTGAATAGCCTTCCTATATACTACCTCAGTCTATACAAGATGCCAAAGGCCGTTGCAGATAAGCTGATTGCATTGCAAAGGAGATTCATGTGGTGTAAGGGGGATGGTAATGACGGTATTCCACTAGTTAAGTGGGAGTTGGTTCAGGCACCACGAAAGGCTGGGGGTCTGGGGGTTGGAGATGCGGTACTCCGGAACACAGCGCTTTTATTTAAGTGGTGGTGGAGATTTTCTAAAGAGGAGTGTCCCTTATGGAAAAGGATTGTCTGCTCGTGCAACAACCTGAAGCCTGATGTAATGCTAGTAAGCCAGAAGCTACCAGATAAAGGAGGGCCCTGGAAGGACATATGTAATCTTAATGTCAAAGATCAGAGGATAAAAGACAAAATGCTTACTGGCCTGGCAATGGAGGTAGGAAATGGGAGGAATATCCTGTTTTGGGAAGATAACTGGCTGCAAGGGGGCCCCTTGAAGGTGGCTTTTCCAAGATTATTTTCTGTTTCAAATCAGCAGGAATCGATGATAGGGGATTGTGGTTTTTGGGATGGACTTGAGTGGATTTGGAATTTTCAGTGGCGGAGAGAGTTGTTCCAATGGGAGCTGGAGCTTGTCCATCAACTTCATGAGTGGCTAAGGCCAGTGAAGCTGTCAGATGGTAAAGAAGACAAGTTGGTTTGGAAGTTTGATAGTAAAGGGATTTTTTCTACTAAGTCGGTGTTGCAGGTCCTACAATCGGAGACTCTGTCAGATGAGATAACGAGCTACAGTTTCACAAGCTCAGTGTGGCGAGGGATGGTACCGCCAAGAATTGAGTTGTTTGGGTGGTTTGTGCTCATTGGTAGAGTGAATACTAAAGAGAGATTGAGTAGATTAGGCGTTATTAGACTTGATGATACTCTCTGTGTACTATGCAAGAGAGAGATAGAGTCGGTGGAGCATTTGTTTCTTCTCTGTGAGTTCACATGGCAGGTGTGGTGCAGGTGGTTGAGGACTTTTGGGGAGGTTTGGTCTATGCCTGGAACCGTAAGGGAACTGTTTGAGAGGTGGACTGGTCGGCATAAGCGGAAACAAGAGCAGAAGAAATGGTTGCCGGGGTTCTTTGCAGTTATTTGGAATATTTAGGTGGAACGCAATGCTAGGATTTTTCAGAATCAGGAAACAGTGGTGGACTGTGTACTAAGAAAGACTTTGCTAAGCTACAACGAATGGACTGAGAGTGTATCCTTGGGTGGTTGATGGAGTTGCCGGAAGATATAGGGATTTTATGTTTTTACGAAATTCTTGTTGTTCTTGTGTTGCTCCACATTAGTGTGTTGAGCTTATTTTGATTCAAAAAAAAAAGTTAATAAGTAAAAGTCTATTGAAGTTTAAATCTAAAATGTTATTGTAAAATAAATAACTATATAGATAAAAAAAGTAATTTTAATACAACTAATTCCAACACTAGAGTTATAAAATTTGATTGATAATGAGAATAATAAATGATAATGAGAATAAAATTTTAATTTGTATGAATAAGCCAATAAAATTTTTAATTTGTGAAAGTTTATTGAAGTGAAGTCCAAAATATTAATGCTTAAAATTAAAAATGATCGAATAAATGTAGAGAGTGAGAATTGATCCCGTCATACTAAGCTCAGCCCATGGAGAGAGGTGTTGTTAGATGATTGGATTCAAATCGAACTGGTTACAAATGTGGCTCTAACTCAAAATCTTCAAATTTCAGAGTGTTCAATTTACCACGAGGTTACGATACTTTTTAATAATAAATATGTTATTTAATTAATATATAATAAAAAAATATAATTAAATTATTTTATATTATTTTAATTTTACATTCACTTATTTTTAAATTAATTATATTTTTTAATTATAAATAATTATTATAAATATAAATTTTACTAAACACTAATAAAAAAATAATAAATATTTTTATTAATTATAAAATATTTTTTTATAATTACATAATATTTATTAAGGTCATTTTTTAATAATTGTACATAATATATAACAATATAATAAATATGCAATAATTAATTAATTAATTATTAAAATTTTAAAAATAATACTTACTTTGGTATAAAAATAAAATAAAAAATATTTGTTATGAAAAAATATTAAAAATTTATATAATTATTTAAATAAAAATAATTTTACCGGTTTAATCAATAGTTCATCCATTAAACTAATAAATTTATAAACTAATATTTTAAATAATTAATAAAATAAAATAATATATTTATTAGATATTCATCTTTTTATATGTTTTTTCCGTAATCCATTTTGATTTTGGTGAAGAACAAGAAATAGGATGAAGCCGTATACAAATTACAATGTACTTTTTATTTTTAGTTAGCACCCAACAATCTCATTTTATGAAATGAATAAAGGACAGTAATATGACATACACATCGATAGTTTAAAAATAACATATTATAATTTGATATTTTATAAATAAATTAATTATTTAACTATTTTAAATTGAATATAAAATATGTTGGGGCCACCGTGGAAGCTCTCAACCACCGGGGAGATTTCGGAGAGGAATCAAGCGAGAGAACATAAGATGAGAAGACACTACATCCAACTCAAAACCTTAAGGTGTCAAGTTAATGGGTCTCTCATCTTATAAACTCCTCACTCTTCCATGCTTTCTTTGATGTGGGACTAATTTCAACACTCCTCACACTTGCAACACTAACAAATATCTATGATCAATGATGATAAAATCACTACTCAACCGTGTACAAATTACAATACACTTCTTTTTTAGTTGGGACCCAACAATTTCATTTTATTAAATGAATAAAGGACAGTAATATGACATACACATCTAGAATGTAAAATATATTATAATTTGATATTTTATGAGTAAATTAATTATTTAACCATTTTAAATTAAATAGCATTTAACATTCTATTCTTCATTTTTCTCTAATATTTATTTAAATAAATAAATTAATTAATTATTTGACTTTAGTATCTATAGTCAATGATGATAGAATCAGTATCAGCGATATACAAATTACAATACACTTTCTCTTTTTAGTTAGTACCCAACAATTTCATTTTATTAAATGAATATAGGACAGTAATATGACATACAAATTTAGAATGTAAAACATATTATAATTTGATATTTTTTGAATATATGAGTAAATTAATTAGTTAATCATTTCAAATTGAATAGCATCTAAAATTTTATTTTTTCATTTTTCTCAAATATTTACTTAAACAAACAAATTAATTAATTATTCCACTTTAGTATCTATAGTTAATGATGATAGGATCAATAATCAGTGTAATGGTATACAAATTACAATGCATATTCTCTTTTTAATTAGTACTCAACAATATAAATCTTGTTCTTTGTGAGAAAAATTATTTGAAGGTTTTCTATAAGGATCAAATTTTTAGTATGTCATCTTATTTATTAGCTCATATTTATTATATGAGCTTAATTCGTTGTTAAAACACAATTGTTTCACAGATATTTTTTTATAAAAACACCTTCGGTTTGATTCATAAATACAATCACTTGTTGTCTTATTGGACGAGGACGGAGGCTATATGGTACAATACGAACTCATCTCCATTTTCAAGTTGGGTAAGAATTGACGGCTGATTCAGAAAATTTTTAAAGTTTTGAAAAGTATGTTCGCATTCTTGAGTCTATTCGAATTGACATATGATCCGTTACTCCGAAATCGGTCTATATCAGCAACTTCGGAACCAGAATCAGCATATAATTTCCCCGCAAATTGTAACGACCCAACTCCCAATATGCCATGGTCATACAAGAAGCCAAGTGTTACCAACTTGTTCTTCCTAATTATTAACTATTACTTAATATATGAACCTGTTCCTTGTTAGAACGTTGCCAATTTTACGAGTAAGTTTTTTTTTTTTTACATCGTTGCGGATGATAAGGTAAAATAAACAAACATACATTGAGAAAAGTAAACGGAAGCATAAAGAAACATATAACACAGCTAATAATATACATCATGTACACTATAACATAACATGTAGCATTCACAAAAGATCAAGTCAGTTTACATCCTCTTCATCCTACGTAGCTAATATATACACGACACTCCCAAGGCCTGGCCTATACAAAAAGTCGCTAAACTGGCGCCCAGACTAGCCTAACCACTATATAGCTCCTAGCTCTCGAGTGTACTAACACAAGTGAGAGACTAACTAATAGATAATGTCAGACTAGAGTGTCATCAAAAGAATACCCCTACGGCTGTCAAACTATATCTACACGTGGCCGTTCAGAAGATCGTCGTGAGGCTCACCCATCTCCTCATTCTGCTCTATCTCTATCTCAGGGATCCTCCTCCTCCTCATCGTCTGCGGCTACAGCTATACGCTCAGATCCACCAGAAACACTGCTGTCACTATGTACAAAACCATTCGCGAGCATAGGTCCGTTCGCGTATATCGGAGCTACCCTGTCATCCGGTAGTGCCGGCTCATCAGGCTGTGGAAAGTCAGGGATCGGCTCAGGGGAAAAGTCCCACTCTGGTAGTATCACAGATACGTAGTCACCAGCTAACTCGGGCTCACCAGGAATGATAGGCTCAGGTTCCACCACATTCAAAGATTGAGTTGGTATAGAGTGTCCGTGATCATCGGAAAAAGGATGTCCAGGTGCATCAGGGTGTAACCAGGATAAGGGAAAGTCGTAGGGATCATCAGGATCAAAAAGCGGACTACACAAAGGATGTTGGAAGGGACGGTTTTGTAACGTATAACGTCTCATACGAAGCTCCGCACTCAGAATGTAGTAACCATAGTACACTGGATCCTCGTAAATGTATAGGTCTTCGACTTCATAGAATATCACGCCCGAGTCCATCTGAAGGGGAGGAAGGGAGAGAATGGGGTAAGAACTGGGGAGTTCTTAGTAGGGCCGGGGTTATTAGTTACATTCATTTACACGGTGTCGATTAGTAGACGAATAACAGAATATAGCGAAGCAGTAAACAGAAGATAAAGATAGAAAGAGAAAGTAGAGACAATAGAAAGCAGAACATAAACAAAAGAATACAAAAAAATGTAACACAGAAATAGCATACAAGCAAATAAACATAAGGAAATATATCACACAGAGAAAGGAATGCAACAGAGAATGATGCGCAGACAAGAATGATGCATGTCTAGCCCTAGCGCAGGCCATGAGCTCATGTGTCAGTTGGCTGCCTGCAATCCCGACATTTATCCGGTCACGAGTAATCCCGATTTCCCAGATACGATTTTCCGTTCCTAAAGGATAGTAATAGCCGCTCATTCGAGACGGCCTCTGCTTAACGCAGGAAACTCTGCTATGCTCTGGGAAATCAGAAAATGGCTGTAGGTAACTTAGTATCCCTACAGAAACTCTGGGTTGCATCAAGCAACTAATATGTATTAAATATAGCTCTGGGTTGCGTCAAGCAACTAATATATATAAATATAGCTTTGGGTTGCATCAAGCAACTAATATATATATATATATATATATATATATATATATATATATATATATATATATATATATATATATATATATATATATATATATATAGCTCTGGGTTGCATCAAGCAACTAATATGTATATAAATATCTCTTTATTATATTACTCTTCTCTTTATATCTCTTTACTCTGTTCTGGTTTCTCTTTTCTCTGTATCTCTTTACTTTACTCTGGTTACTCTGTTCTCTGTATCTCTTTACTTTTCTCTGATTACTCATTCCTTTATATCTATGTTACCCTTCTTCTCTTTATCTTTTTACTCCACTCTGATTACTCTATTCTCTGTATTTCTCTATTCTGCTATGATTTCTCTGCTTAACGTATATATTTAAAGCTTATGTAAATTTCGGTATGAATAGTTAGCTTGTCCCAAGTATAGGTTCATTAAGTCTATACTGAAACAGTTTAACTTTTCATATAATACCTAACTCTATTCGCAATTCAAGGACTAACTATGTTGCCCTAGTTCGTTCGCTAGTCTCTGTCTGTTTTTCTGTTGTTAAAACTTTACAGACTTTTTCTTTGGTTTTTATCTTTTCTTTAGCTTTTATCTTTCTTTTATCTTTGTCTCACTAATATGTTCTTACCACTCCCTAAATATTTTATGAAGGTAATTAGGAGAATTCTGCACTTAAAGTTGTATTTCTAAAGCTTTTACAGAAAATAGCCTTTTCACATTATTTTATTATTTTTATTAAAATATTATTTTTAATTAAAAAATATTATTTAATATTTTATTATTATTTATTATTTTATCATTAAATTTTCAAAAATTACCTTATCTTTACCTTTAACCTTTAAAATTCACTTTTTACCACCCATAACTTTTAATATTTCTACTTTTACCACCCTAACTTTCAGAAATTACCATATAACCCCTTAAACACCAAAAATTTTACTTCCTTGCCCTTTCTAAGATCTAAAAGGTGTTCTTCAATGTTCTTCATCACACTCAAAGTGTTCTTCGTGTTCTTCGTAAATTCTTCAGATTCTTTCTCTATTTTTACCCGTTTTTCAGTCTTTTCAGCAACCGATTTTTACCATAATTCAAATTAAATTAGCAACCACTAAAACCCCATATTTTCTACATGATTTTAACACAAATTGAACCTCAATTTAGGCCTAGGTTTTCGTTTTTCCAGCTGCTCCAAGAACATGAACTTTAAAGCTCGAATTTTATCAAATTTCATCAAAATTTCACCAAATTTTCACCAAGAATCAATCATATATGCAACCAATTTTTAGCACATCCAAATCATACAACATTCACACAACTCAAACACAATCAATCAAGATTAATTTCGTCAAACCCTACCTTGATTTGCTGCTCCAAATCTGGTTACCCTTTGAAGTGTTCTTAAAGCACTTTTTCCTCCTAAAACACATCAAGAACAACTTTAAAACTCTAAACCATCAACTAAACGAACTTCAGCAGCATATTAGGAAGGTTATCCTCACCTTAAACGTGTAGGAAATCAAATATCTTTGGCCCACAAGTCAAACTAAGCAAGAGATCTAAGGAAGAACATCAAGAAAACACTTGTTTAAGCATGTTTCCTTGAAAACCGAATTGAAGAGGAAAGGAGATAGATATCTCACCTTATTTCCAGCCTTGATAAGTTACATGGTTATGTAGATGAAGAAGAGAGGATCATTTTGGTGAAATCGGTGTTTTGATTTGAGTTTTAGTTCAGAAGAAATCAAGCTTTGAAGATTAAGTGTTCATGAAAGTTTCTCTCTTTTCTCTCTTGTTATTTTCGTCCAAAATGATGAAATGAGATAGCCTTGGAGTGTCTTGGGGGTGTAGGGTGAGTTGTGATTGGTTGGCTTGGAGGTGGATTAAAATAATATTAAAATATCTCAGGTGTATAACTACTAAAACTAGATGTATCGGAACACTTGTAAAAACATCTCTAAAAATATTTTCTGAGCTACTAGCATAAATGATACTAGTAAAATATTTATATGAGAATAAAACATGTATAATGAGGCCTTAGCATTGCTAAAGTCATCAGAGAGTGCTGGTGCTAAGCTGCACCAGTAAACTGTGAACCCGGTTAAACCGATTTTCTAAATTTAACTAAAACTAACCAAGTAACCTTATAATATAATTCAAGAAGCTTCTAATACTCATATAATGATAATATTATCCTATTATCTCTCTTCTCTCATGAATCGAGTCCAGTTCGTCAAACTGGGACTATTTACGAAAATTAGAATGAAAACTCCTAACCGATACGGTTCAAAAACTAGGTTCTTCGTGACCGCGTTATCGAGCTTGCCTCAGAAAAGATTCTAGCTTAAAGATGAAATAATAAAAATGAGGATCGAGATACTTGATGATATATCAGAGGTTCTCCCCTTACTGATCTTCCAGAGAAATCCGTACTTTCAGAAAAGATCTCGCGTACTCGAAAACCGGGGTTGTTACATTCTACCCTCCTAAAAGAAAATTTTGCCCTCAAAATTTCAGTTACCTGAGAATAGATGCGGGTAATCAGCTTTCATCTTATCTTCCAGTTCCCAAGTGTGCTCTTCTTCTCCTCTTTGTCCCCAAACAACTTTAACTAAACGAAAAGTCTTGCCTCTTAGCTCCTTATCACTTCTTTCTATGATCTGAACTGGTGATGCTTGATATGTCAAATCATTTCATAACTGTACTGTCTCTGGTTGTAAAATGTGACTCTCGTCGGGAATATATTTCTTAATTTGCGAGAAATGAAAAACATCATGAAGGTTTGACAGATATGGAGGAAGGGCTACTTGATAAGCTACTAGACCGACTCTTTTAAGTATTTGGAAAGGTCCTATGTATCGAGGGTTAAGCTTTTTAGTCTTAAGGGCTCTACCTATTCAATTAGTCGGGGTTACTTTAAGAAAAACATGGTCTCCCTCACTAAACTCAGAAGTCCACCTCCACGCTCTGAAAAGCGGCCTTCGCCCAGGGAAATTTCAAGAGACCATAGTCATAGCAAAGCCGAAAACTCTAGCTAAATTCTGAGAAAAGGCAACAACCTAAATCGAAATCGAAGAACTCATAGCACTGTGGAAGGCAGAAAAGCCCACCTCAAATAGAGAGGATGAAAGGAGAAACAAGCATTCAAACAGTAGGCCAGACCAAAAGTCATTCATATTGACACCCAAATTTGACAGCTACACTCCCCTTAATACCAAAAGGGAAGACATTATCAAAGACATCCTGCATTCAAAATTCATCAAGTCCCCAAACAGGGCTGGCACATATCAAGACCAGCGATATTTAGACAAATCTAAATACTGCGCTTTCCATCAGAAATACGGACATACCACAGATGACTATGTAATAGCGAAAGATGTTCTCGAGAAGCTGGCCCACCAAGGACTATTGGACAAATATATCGTTAGCCGTGGACGAAAGCGAAACACAGAAGACCTCGGCCAGCAGTCTAAAACAACTGACAGTCCCCGAGATAAAGGGAAAAAGGTAGGCGGTGATGTTAATCCACCCCGAAGAATAATAACTTGCATTTCTGGTGGTTTTGCAGGTGGAGGATGTACAAACTCAGCAAGAAAGAGATCATACCGAGCTATGATGACCTTGAAAGGGTCAACCTCGTCTCAACCCATCAACCATGACAAACCAAAAATCTCATTCCTCCCTAAGGACTGTAAAGCAACCGATCGCAACCTTGACGACCCCGTAGTCATCACTGCACAGGTCGGAGAGCCACTAGTCAAGAAGATCCTGATGGATCCGAGGAGTAGTGCAGACGTGTTATTCTACTCAACATTTCAAAAGATGAAATTAAGTGACAAAGCCCTCCAACCATCATCCGGGGAACTGGTAGGTTTCTCAGGTGAGCGAGTTTCTATTCGAGGTCACATCTGGTTATAAACTACATTTGAAAATTATCCTGACAATAAAACTATATACATACAATATCTTGTTGTTAATTGCAAAAGTCCTTACAATATAATCCTAGGCAGACCCTCCTTAAATGCATTCAATGCTATTATTTCTACTCTGCATTTGTGTGTCAAGTTTCTTTCATAGGATAACAAAGTCGCAACAATCCACGGAGACCAGAGGGAAGCCAGGCAGTGCTATAACGCCAGCCTGAAGAACGAATACTCAAGACAGCCCGAACAACAGTATGTTCAGGCAGTATACAATTCGGAACAATTACCTCTCCTGACCGACTTGGACCCTCGGACCAATTACCAAGAATGACCAATGCCAAGAGACGACCTCATAAAGGTTCAACTAATAGTTGAAGAAGAAAAGTATACATACCTCGGCAACGCACTAAAAATGAAGAACGCGAACAACTGGCTGAGCTATTATGGCAAAATCTCGATCTATTCGCGTGGACTCTGGCAGATATGCCAGGGATAGATCCCAACGTCATCTGTCACAAGTTAGCAATCAACCCATCAATCCGACCTATAGCCCAGAAGAAAAGACACATCGGCACAGATAAAAGGGCAACTTCCCTGGAGGAAACCCAAAAGCTTCTCAATGCCGGTTTCATTAAAGAGCTCAGATACTCCACTTGGTTAGCCAACGTGGTAATGGTAAGGAAGAATAACAGTAAGTGGAGGATATGTGTGGACTATACAGACCTTAACAAGGCCTGTTCAAAGGATGCATACCCCCTCCCATGCATTGATAAACTAGTTAATAGTTCCTCCGGTTTTCAATGTTTAAGTTTTATGGATGCCTATTCTAGTTATAACCAAATACTAATGTATCCGGCCGACCATGATAAAACTGCCTTTATTACTGACAATGGAAATTTCTGTTATAAGGTTATGCCATTCGGACTCAAAAATGCAGGTGCAACATATCAAAAACTTATGGACAAGATCTTTTCAAATCAAATTGGCCGGAACATAGAAGTCTATGTTGATGACATGGTGGCAAAATCAACACATGCAGCAGATCACATCAACGACTTGAAGGAAATATTCCAGCAACTTCGAATATACAACATGAAGCTCAATCCAGAGAAGTGCGCTTTTGGAGTGCAGGGAGGGAAATTCCTCGGCTTCATGCTAACTCGCCGAGGTATTGAAGCCAACCCCGAAAAATGCCAAGCAATCTTAAACATGAGAAGCCCAAAGACGGTTAAAGAAGTTCAACAATTGACTAGTCGGCTTGCAGCATTGGCCAGGTTTTTACCTCGCATAGCTCACCGATCACACTACTTTTTCAAGACTATAAGAAAACAAGAAAGGTTCGAATGGACCGGGGAATGCAAAGAAACCTTCACCGAGCTTAAGACCATACTATCAGAACCATTAATACTTCAAACGCCAGAAGTCGGTAAAGTGGTAAACCACTATACCTCTATTTATCTGTTACTAACCATGTTATCAGTTCTGCCTTGGTAACAGAAATAGGAAAGCAACAACACCCTGTATACTTCGTCAGCAAATCCCTCTAAAGGGCCGAGGTCCGATACCCGAAACTAGAAAAACTCACACTGGCTCTTGTAACAATGGCCAGACGATTGCGGGATTACTTCCAAAGCCATACCATCGTGGTCAGAACCAAGCAACCCCTCCGGCAAATTTTAACAAAACCCGAGCTGGCTGGAAGGCCGATTAAATGGTCAATCGAGCTATCTGTGTATGACATCCAATACCAATCCCGAGGAGCCATCAAATCTTAAGTGCTGGCTGACTTTATAGCAGAACTCACTATAGGAGAATTTGATCCTATAGAGAACAAATGGACATTACACGTTGATAGAGCTTGAAACAATAAAGGCTCCGGCACAGGATAATTGCTTGAAGATGAAAATGGAACAGCTTTAGAACAATCCATACAATTTACCTTCCATGCAAGTAATAACCAAGTAGAATATGAAGCACTCATAGCAGGACTAAGACTAGCCCACACAGTAGGCGTAACGCAACTACATGTCAATTGTGATTCCTTACTTGTTGTGCAACAGGTAACAGGTAATTTCCAGGTAAAAGATCCACTATTAGAAAAATATAATGCTACTGTCAATGACCTTATTAACGGTTTTCAGAAATTTGCTATTTCCCATATACCTCAAAAACAAAATGACAGAGCAGATATCCTTTCAAAACTAGCAACAACAAGAAGTCAAACCAAAATACCTATATTATCTCAACTAACACTTGATGAATCCAGTGTTATGCTAACAACGATTTCAAGTATTTCGCAGGAAGATGATTGGCGAACGCCTTTCATACGTTGCCTGCAAACAGGTGATATACCCAACAGCATTCAAAATAAAAGAAAATTCAAAATGAGAGCAGGCTTTTACACATTACGGATGTGATGCCATGCTACCTGTTGAAATCTCACTACAATCGCCTAGGACCGAGAACATCAAAGAAGATGACAACAACCACAACAGACGAACCGAACTCGACCTCGTCGAGGAAAACCAAAACAAATCAGCGTTGCAACAACTCGCCACAAAGCGAGCTATAGCTCGAAAATATAACAGAAGGCTCAAACCGAGGACATTTTCAGAAGTCGACCTCGTCCTCAGGAAAATAGAGGATGTGTGACGATTACCAGGACATGGCAAGCTAAGTGCCAACTGGGAAGGGCCATTCTGGATATACAAAGTCATCGGCAAAGGGGCGTACAAAATTCAAACTCTCGATGGAGTTGTACTACCAAATAATTGGAAAATTTTTTCCTTAAAATTGTACTATAGCTAGTCTATAAGTCGGGCACGGTGATGCACTCTTTTTCCTATGTTGGGTTTTGCTAGAGAGATTTTAATGAGGCACACCACCCCGCACCTTTACAATTACTAAGACACTCACAATACAAAATCTATCAGTCACTTGGTACATCTATTCTCTATTCTACTCGGCCGAGCACCATTAACAATCATCACAAACTCATAACAAGAAAAATAAAAAAAGATTTTCATACAACAAAATCTCGTAACCAAACAAAAGTGTATTTCAATCACACTGTCAAAATTCTAAACCAAATTCAGATGTTTTCTCCTAAAGAAATCAAATAAATCCATCAAACAAGTGCTATAAGCACAAAATCAAATTCCAACAATACCAAACTTGTTCAGCTAAGAGTTAAAAATTTCAAAATACATAAACAAACCAATTTTTGGCTATAAGCTAGCAGTTCCACAGTTATACAAAGCAATAAAAATATTAACAAGATTCACGGGGCATCTGGGTTCTCACCCTCCCCCTCAACGCCATCCTCATCATCGTCAACTAACTCCCCACCAACAACAACTTTACAGTGGTCCATTCCAGACAAATCCGTAGCAAGCGCCAAAAGTTTTGCTTGCTCAACAACCATCTCAAATCCAACAGCGAACATCTCAAGGCCATGATCTTCCTTAACAGCCTCAACCTCATTCTTTTCAGCAACCAACACAGCCACCCTAGCTTCCAAAGCAGCTTTTTCTTCTCCAAGCTTCTTCCCAATATCCTCGGCGGCTGTTAACTTCCCTTGTAAAGAGTCCACCAAATCCAGAGCAGTGCGTAGTTTATTCCCCTTATCCAAATTATCCTGCTTCGGCTGATCAACAGCGACTTTGTCAAAAGCATCCCTAGCATGCTTTAGCTCTTGAGTTCAGCCAATAGAAATCAGCCGAGCTCCCATCACCTACAACAGCAAAAGAAAACCAGACAAGCCGACACAAATGAAAGTAAGAAAAAACCATAACACATTACTTACCTGCAGATATTGACAGACGCCAACATCCCCCAACATCATGAACAAACTAGACGTCGGCGGGACTCTGACAGTACTCATCGGCTACTATGGTCAAAGGGAAGTGTTCACTCCACAGCGAGGTCAAGTCCTCGTCCCCTCTATAGCCATGAAGCACCCTCTGATTTGTAGTAAACTTTTTCACTGCCTCTAGATCAATATCCTTCCGATCAATTTTATCCTCAGCCAATTGCACAGGTCTCCCTTTCTTCCCTTCACCTCGTTTCCATTTAAAGCTAATCTTCTTAGCAGGCGACGGTTGGTCAACCTCGGCACCTTTTTCTACTATAATGTGACTACTCGAACCCTGCTTTTTCAACGTTTTTTGTCCGAAAATAAGCTCGCAGGCTACTGGAAGTTACCTTGGGAGCTTTCTCAACTACAAACAAAAAACCAACAAAGGAGTTACACACCATAAACAATCACATACAAACAAGATGCACACAATTATTACCTATGTATCCAGCCAATGCATCTTTATATGTTTCCAACTCAAGGTGTTCAACGACAGACAACAAGTCAAACGAAGATATATAGTTAACTAAAAATTCCATAATCATCTCATTCTTATATTCCATTCCATCCATACCTAGTATCTGTCTAGGCCTCGAAACCCAAAACAAATGAAACCTCTCTAATAGGCATTCATCAACATACCAAGGAAACTCATCCTCGGCGACACCAATATTCAAAAACATAGATTTAAAACCCTTGTAAGAAGACCTATACAAGCTAAAAATGGCGTGACCAGGGGCACTGGCCAGGTTTAACCAAAAACCCCGCTTAACCCTCTTACATTGAAACAACGCAAAAAAGACTTCTAACGACGGCTCGATCTCTAAACACTCCATCAAAATCTCAAAAGCTCTAACAAATACCCAAGAATTAGGGTGTAGCTGCGACGGTGCACATTTAAGCTGCATCAACACGCCACGTTCAAATTCGGAAAAAGGGAATTTCACATCCAGATCCATGAAAACATAACTATACATGAAGAAAAATTCAAAACCCTCCCCGCGGTGATATACGCGATCAGTAGCATTGCATAGCAAAAACCTAAGTTTGATATCACTACCCTCTCCAACCCATGAAGACATTGAGCCTAACTGTGATATACTCTGCTCGTCACTAAACACGGAAGAATACCCTCTGACCGACTCCGCCACCCAAGCAAAAGGATCATTAGGATCCCAAACCCAAACCTCTTCAACAATTTTATCTTCTTTTTTACCCCTAGCATCCGTCCCTACCACAACCTTTTTCCCTTTCTCCATCTCAAAAACAAAATGCAAACAGAAAACAAAAAAGAAACCAAGTGAAGAGCAACTAACCTTTCTTACTCATCTTCTGCAAATACAAAGAAAATGTAAAGACCCAAAGTGGATATTCAAAGAGTCCAGCAACAACCACCCACCAGCCCACTACCCACACCTTCAACAACACTACAACATCAAAAACAAACCCTAGCCATCGATAAAAAAAGCAACACTACAAATCAATGGTCAGTATTCACCACCGTTCTAATTACCAACAAACATTAAATGCACCTGTCTTTTCCAACATTCTCTCTCTTCTACAGACACTCTTGATAGGTTACCGCCAAAATACAAAGCTTAACCTATTTTCAAAAATCTCGCAATAAATAAGTTAAGCTTGGGGGCTCCAACTATTCCGAGCTATACCCCCAAAGCAACTAGTTATAGCTAGGGGTGGCAAAGCGGGCCGGCCCGCCCAACCCGCCCCGCCCCGCTTAGGCCCGTCCCATAAACGGCCCGCCCCACCAACTAATATGGGTTCAAAATGCTAGCCCGCCCCACTTTATGGCAGATTGGCGGGTTGGCGGGCTAGCCTGCTTGACTCTTTTTTTAAAAAAAATAAAATTCATTAAAATTAACCAAAAAATAATAATTAAAAAATCAAATACAAATAAAAAATAGTCAAATTATTATATAATTTTTTCACTATATTTTTTTTAAATTTTTAACTTCAATAAAATTATTCAAAATAATATTTGTCAATAGAATCATCTTTATTTTAAAAAATAAGTCACATAATTTGAGCAAATATACGAAATTGTAAAATAAAATAAATAAAGTTAATAACTAAAAGAAGAATAAAAATAAAAACAAAAAAAAGTGTTTGAAAATTCTATAATTATTAATGTTATAATAGTAATCACTCTTTTATTTAATAAAAAAAATAAAAATAAAAGTCTTCGGCCCGGCGGACCGGCCCGTCCCGCCCGCTAAAACCCGCCAATTTGGTGGTGCGGGTTTGGCAGATTTTTTTAATTTGGCGGGCTCCAAATCCTAGTCCGACCCGTCTTTTTTGGCGGGTTTAGCGGGTCGGCCCAACGGGTTCAACCCGTTTTACCACCCCTAGTTATAGCTCGGCTCCTCAGCACACAAAAGTTACCCTGCTTCAAAATCGCCAATACATAAGTGGAGAATGGGAGCCTACCGCAAATCCTGGTTCCGTGATATAACTCGTGTAAGCTTTATAGCTCGGCTTCTCAGACAGGTCAACTTAGGAGGCTATGATCCGTTACCCCGAAACTGGTCTATACCAGCAACTTTGGAACCAGAATCAGCATATAACTTCCCCACAAATCTCTCCACGCTCAACCACTAAAGCCCCAAATATCGGGCCACCAACAAAAGACCCCGTCAAAACCAGTAACAAGGATAAGGATAACGGCCAAAAAGCAACAAATGATACGAATAACTACCTCCAATAACTCCATTATATACAGGTGACTCACTCGGTCATAGGTACCCAATTCATTCCATTTCTCACTCTGAATATACTCACACTATTACTTACTTGAGCGTTGGAGTCTCTTTGCAAGTGCCCAGCGCCGCCCCTCTTACTAGAAGAAGACGTTCCGCGCTTCCACTCCAAGGAAAGTAAGTTCGAGCATCAATAGGACGAATCATACCTCGGAGACCCCTTTTTCACGCAGGAACAACATCCTTATTGAATATTGAAAATAGAGGTAAAACGTTTAAAGCCGATCTGTCAACCTTCCATTTAGTTTATGAACATCTTTGAGGCAAAGGTCGGACTTTTCATCTCAAATATTGCTTAATATTTATTCGGATTGGCTTCGATTCCCCTTTGGACGAGCATAAATCCTAATACTCTAAGTCTTCAAAAATTTGAGTCAAGCTGATGACATCCAAAATGCAAGATTAGATATCTTCGATCACTCTATCGCACGATTATTCTCTCATTACTCAAGATAAAATATCCGAAAAAGAGAAAAAGGATAAAAACTTGGGGTTATTCGGAAGGTTGGGCTGTTAATTAAGTTCATTAATTTTTTTATTATTGCCAATATAAAATATAAAAAATAACAGAAAATACAAGAAGATAGTAGACAAACAGAATACAGAAAATAACATACAATAAAGAAAGCGCAATACATATGGAATGAATATTAGATAAATACGCGACAAACAAGCATGATGCATGTTTGGCCCTATGCAGGTTATGAGATCATGTATCAGTTGTCTACCCGTTTCCGACATTATCTGGTGTAAATTCCAGATATGACTTTTCCATAATTCTGCACATTACATCGTCTCATCATCTGCCCTCAATGGCAGCTCTGCTTTCTATAGCAGTCATCTACCCTCATTGGTAGCTATGCTCTCTTGAGCGGTTAAGAGAAAAGTCTAAAAAATCGTTCTTAGTTGGTGTTATTAATTTCTATCATTATTAAACTAATAAAAAAAATCTAAGTAATTAATAAATATATAATTAAAATATTTTTCTAGATATAACTATCAATATTTTTTTTTCTTTTCAACGGGGACTAATTTCATATACTACTCCTCACACTTGTGACATTAAATGTTAGGTTTTGGTGATTATTCATTTAGTGTATGATTTGTTTCAACTATTTAAATTTTATTTAGTGTTGTTATATATAGTTTTTTAGTTTTATATCGGATTAGTTTTATTCTTCCAGTCATTTTTCATTGAATTATATTTTAAAAATTGTACAATGACAATGAATGATAGAAGTTTTCTCTCTCACAACTTTTTCTTTTCTCCACATAATATATTTAAATTGTATATGAGTGGTGCCCTTACAAAAATTTTTGAACATCTAATTTTTAACCTTATATACTCTTTATGTACTCCTACTATAATTAATTTCTATTAATATTAAACTAATAAAAAAATAATCTAGGTAATTAATAAATATGTAATTAAAATATTTTTCTAGATATAACTATCAATATTTTTTTTGTCCTTAACGTGGGACTAATTTCATACACTACTCCTAGTACTTGTAACATTAAATGGTAGATTTCAGTGATTATTCATTTAGTATACGGTTGCAGGAAGATATGTTTAAACTATTTGGATTTTATTTAGCATTGTTTTCTATAGTTTTGTAGTTTCATATCGGACTAGTTTTATTCTTCTAGTTATTTCTCATTGAATTATATTTTGTAAATTGTACAACGACAATGAATGATAGAAATTTTCTCTCTCACACCTTTTTCTTTTCTCCTCATAATATATTTAAATTGTATGAGTGGTGCCCTTAAGAAAATTATTGTTGAACATAATTTTTAACCTTATGTACTCTCCATGTACTCTTACTATAATTAATTTCTGTCGATATTAACCTAATAAATATATAATTAAAATATTTTTCTATATATAAGTATTAATATTTTTTTTCTCCTTAATGTGTAACTAATTTCATACACTACTCCTCACACTTGTAACATTAAATAGTAGATTTTGGTGATTATTCATTTAATATACGGTTGTAGAAAGATATGTTTCAGCTATTTGGATCTTATTTAGCGTTGTTATGTATAATTTTGTAGTTTCATATCAGACTAGTTTTATTCTTCCAGTTATTTCTCATTAAATTATATTTTGTAAATTGTACAATGACAATGAATGATAAAAATTTTCTCTCTCACACCTTTTTTTTCTTTTCTCCTTATAATAGATTTAAATTGCATATGAGTGGTGCCATTAAGAAAATTGTTGAACATATAATTTTTAACCTTATGTATTCTTTATGTATTCTTACTATAATTAATTTTTATCAATATTAAACTAATAAAAAATAATCTAGGTAATAAAAAATAAATTTATTCTAATCACATTACATTATTTATTTAGAATGAAAGTAATATGATTAAGTGTAATTCATTTAGATGTGATTAAAAAATAATTGAATACTATGTACAGTAAAAAATTGATATTATTGAAACACAAAATTAAAATTTATTTCTATGTATCGTTTTTGTCCCTAACGTTTTCGTCCTATTTAAGTCCCTAACGTTTCAAAATCGTCTCAATTTTGTCCCGTCGTCAATTCTATTAAAGGATCCCTAACGGCAGGACAACATTGAGTCAATTTTGAAACGTTAAGGACTTAAATAGAATGATTGAAACATTATAGATAACTTTAAGACTTACCCAAACATTGGGGACAAAAACGATGCTTTACTCTTACTGGTGTCTAATTCTACTGAAATCTACTTAATATACTAAAACTGGGTTTTCCTCGCTACTAAAGGTGACGTGTCGATCTCTCATGCCTCCGTTTTCCCTCCAAAACGAATAAAATTTTTTTTCTATTCTAAATTATTTTATTGTAATTATATTATAATTAATACTAAACGAATAATATATAATTATACTAATTTAGCAACATATCTTTATTATAATTATATCAAATCAATATTTAATGCACTATTAAACTACTTATCAATTATCAATTAAAAATACTTTTAATAATTTTAATGATAATAATAATATCAATAATAGTAATAATAATAATAAAAAATCTTTGTTACCCGATTCACACGTATATCAAATAATTTTTCTAAATTATTTTATAAAAAATATCTTTAATATAATTATATTGTAATTAATATTTAATGAATAATATATAATTATACTAATTTAGAAACATATTTTCATTATAATTGTATCAAATCAAAATTTAATGCATTATTAAAAAATTACCTTAATAATAGATAATTTACATATTTATTTTTGTTTCACTAAAGTCTATATATAGTGTTTTCCTATGGTACATGAATCTAAATTTGAGAGTTAATTCATAATTTTATATTTAGTGTTTTTTTTACTACTTCATAGAATAAGAATGTATTCTTCGTTTTTTATTGAAGTTGATCCTTTTAAGGTACAATTTATAATTTTTTATAATATTTTTCATATACTCGTTCTATTATATTATTCTTTTGATAATTTTTTATTTGTTGTTACTCTAAGTTATTCTTATCGTCTAATGTTCCAGTTCGATTGTCTTTTGCCACAATCATGCATCACATGAAATACCTCATCGAGTTGTCTTCACTGATTCGGGTTCCAACTACATGGATGTAAGCGTTCAAAGAAGAGGCAATAGTCTCTACTTTACCGAAGGATGGTTGGATCTACTCACCTATTATGACCAACCCAATGGAATGTGGTTAAAGTTAGATTTCTTAGGAGGAGCTCGATTTTTGATTGAGGAATTGCATCCACAGAACTTTATAGGGCAAGTTCAAGTTCCATTCCCTCCATGCTTTTTACGTATGCCCGAAAATCTTCGAAGTGGAGTACATAATGAAATTGAATTCTCTCAGTTTCACTAAATTCGTGACAAATTCAGATATGCAATTTCAACTATTGGTAATATATTTAAATTTTCTTAGTTTAAGCTGTTCATTATTAGAATAATTTTTTAACATATTTTGATTTTTTTCAGAAATTATCAGCTTTCTTTTGCATGTATGCAATGCCATTGAGGGGAATAAGAGTTAGTTTGGTTTCTCGATGTGGCAATTATATACCTTGCCGCATTGCATGGATAGCGGATGATGAAACTTATCTAACAAGAGAATGGTCTGATTTTGCACGAATTCTAAATATTGAAACTTACGATGTTATTTCAGTTGGTTATCGTTACAAGAATGATTCTATACTATAGGTGACTAAGGACTAGAATATGTTCAATATTGTTTAGTTAATTTGGTTTTACTATTAGTATTTGATTAAATTATAATTATAGAATTTTAAATTATTGCCTCAATTTATATATTACGATTATTTTTTGTGGATGTGCTATTTTTAAATAATTTAATAAAATGAAGTACTGTCAAATATTATTAAGTTTATTTTTATCCTTTATTTCTTTATTTGTATTTTCATTATATTTGACAAAAAATGAACCTACACGTATATTAAATCGTTGACCTAAAAACAATTTATTTGCCAATAGAAACATATTTTATTTATAATTAGAATAAAATTTATTTGCCAATAATCGGTGGATAAAATTGAAATTACACCCGTGTCATATAATTATAATTGATTAATTGGTATAAAATAAAATTATACCCGTGCCATGAGTAATAATCTAAATAATTATATCTTAACAAAATATAATTTGAAATAATTTATAAACAATTTATCTTAACAAAAATAATTATTTAATAATTGATTTAAAAATCAATGCAAAAAATAATTATTAATAATAGTATTATTAACTGGATAAATAATATAATTTCAAATTAGGGTTAATACTCAAATTCGTCCCCGAAAGATTACGCGATCTTCATTTTCGTCTCAGAACGATTTTTTTTAATCAAATTAATCCCTGAAAGATAAAAAATAAGTCAAATTAGTCATCTTGTCAGTTGGGCGATGACGTGGCACGTCAAGTGCCACGTGGCAGGTCAGCAACACGTGGCAGGTCAGCAACACGTGGCAGGTCAGTGACACGTGGCATACCCAAGTCAACGCCACGTGTCACTTGACATGTAAAAAAGATTTTTATAGTCAAAATAGTCCTTGAAAGTCTAGAAATAAGTCATTTTCATCCCTCAAATTTTAAAAATTAGTCAAACTAGTCCTTATATAATTTTTTTTTATTTTTTCTTCATAATATTAAATTTGAAATGTTTTTTGATACTACTAATTTTAATAGAAATGTAATTGACAAACAAAACATTAGTAATTGTATCTTTTCTTCTTAAAAAAATTTTCCAATAAAATTATCTATCTCCTTTAATTCTTCTCAAAATCTCTCTTATTCTTTTCTATTCTAAAACATTTTTCTTACATACATTTTGCTGGAATATATATATATATATATATATATATATATATATATATATATATATATATATATATATATATACTCAAAATTGAAATGTATGTATTTATTAACCTAAACAAAGTTATATGCTCGAAATCAAAATTTATGTATGTTAACCCAAACAAAGTTATACGCAAAAGTTATACTACAAAAAAAGATGTAATCGAAAAAAAATAGTGGTATAACTTTGTTTAGCTTAACATACATGTACAAGATGTCTCTGGTACGGGTTGAAGGATGGATCGGGAACCTGCGGGTCGAGGCGAAGACCGGATCGCGTGACTGGAGCGATGGGGGGAGGTACCTGCAAAGAGGTGTAAAGTGTGTGGAATGAATGAATACCTGGAGAGACCTGGGTCCTCTATTTATAGGTGATGGTGAATATCTTATCTTATCTTATTTGGTTAAGATAAGGGAGACGTTTGAATTCGAAAGTCAGTTAGGAGTTCTAGAGGGCCGTTTCCGGGCCTTCCGGAAGAAGGAGATGGGTCGGACCCGAGGAACCGGGTTCGGGTTTAACCTTGGGTCCGGGATCCGTGGGCCGGATCCGTAACAATACATAAATTTTGATTTCGAGCATATAACTTTGTTTAGATTAATAAATTCATACATTTCAATTTTGAGTATATATATATATATTCGAGCAAAATGTATGTAAGAAAAATGTTTTATAATAGAAAAGAATAAGAGAGATTTTGAGAAGAATTAAAGGAGATAGATAATTTTATTGGAAAAATTTTTTAAGAAGAAAAGATACAATTACTAATGTTTTGTTTGTCAATTACATTTCTATTAAAATTAGTAGTATCAAAAAATATTTCAAATTTAATATTATAAAGAAAAAATAAAAAAAAATTATATAAGGACTAGTTTGACTAATTTTTAAAATTTGAGGGATGAAAATGACTTATTTCTAGACTTTCAAGGACTATTTTGACTATAAAAATCTTTTTTACATGTCAAGTGACACGTGGCGTTGACCTGGGTATGCCACGTGTCACTGACCTGCCACGTGTTGCTGACCTGCCACGTGGCACTTGACGTGCCACGTCATCGCCCCAACTGACAAGAGGACTAATTTGATTTATTTTTTATCTTTCAGGGACTAATTTGATTAAAAAAATCGTTCGGGGACGAAAATGAAGATCGCGTAATCTTTCGGGGACGAATTTGAGTATTAACCCTTTCAAATTATTACTTGAAATATAAATAATATATGGAAATCTATTGAGTAAATCAATGATTTTGCACCTTAATAATTTGACAATTATTACTCAATTAACCAGTTAATTGAATTAGTAATAACAATTTCCAATTTCAAATTTTGTATATTAAGTAGTTATTAAAAACTGGGTAATAACGATTTACACGGAAAAATCATTGATAAATTCAATTAACCATATAGAAGATAATATACTAACAGTTTTAGTATATTATTTATGGCAAGCGAAATTATTTTCTCAGATTTTCTATTAAAATTGAAATTAGTAATAGTTTAAAAAAATGTTTATTAATAAAATTACTAATAGTCACATTTTTATACACAGGATATATATTTTCTATATATTATTTAAAAAATATAATGAAACATGAATAATGAATGAGTATGTTATTTCTTCGACTAGCTAATTAATGCAAAATCGAGTACCCTTTTTTATTCGATTGAGATCATATTCTATTTGGTGAAAGTTTCAATCACCTTAATTAAATTCTGTCTTTGTGCCTTTAACTTATATAGGTAGTAATATGTTACATATTATTTGGTATATCTAAGTAGTTATTTCTCATAACAAAGATGTAAAAAATCATATTAAGGTTTATTGCCAAATAATTAGTGGATGAATAATAGTAGATTATATTATTTTAGAAAAGTATTTTCATTATAATTATATCAAATCAATATTTAATTATGATAAAATATGTTAATTATAATTATATCATAGAATTATAATAATTACGATATTTATGTTATATATTTTAATCATTTATGTACGTAAATAATTAGAAATCAATCAAATCAAATTATCACAGTAAATAATATGTTGTATATTATTACGGAAAATAATCCATAGATAAAATTGAAATTACACCCGTGTCATATAATTATAATTGATCAATTGGTATAAAATGAAATTATACCCATGTCATGAGTAATAATCTAAATAATTATATCTTAACAAAATATAATTTGAAATAATTTATAAACAATTATCTTAACAAAAATAATTATTTAATAATTGTTTTAAAAATCAATGCAAAAAATAATTTTTAATAATAATATTATTAACTGGATAAATAATATAATTTCAAATTATTACTTAAAATATAAATAATATATGGAAATCAATTGAGTAAATTAATGATTTTGCACCTTAATAATTTGATAATTATTATTCAATTAACCAATTAATTGAATTAGTAATAACAATTTCCAATTTCAAATTTTGTATATTAAGTAATTATTAAAAATTGGGTAATAACGATTTACACGGGAAAATCATTGATAAATTCAATTAACCATAAAGAAGATAATATACTAACAGTTTTAGTATATTATTTATGGCAAGAAAAATTATTTTCTCAAATTAAATTTTATATAATTATAGTAAGTTTCTATAATTAAAGCAATACAAAACTGTTTCATATATAGAAATAATATTTTATATATTTATATATCTTTTTTTTATCTCTTTTTTTTAAATATTGGCATATAATTAATATAAAAAATATATAATGTTAAACTGCTTTGTTATGCATATATATGAATTTATATAATAACCCGTATAATTTATACGTATGGCATAATACATATGTCAAAAAAAGATTCCATAATTTTTAAAAACTACTGTTTTGTTATATGAAATTGAAATTGAAATTAAATAATTTTTATTTATATAATTTTTTTTCTATTAGTATCAAGTATCTCCATTAAAAATTCATATCGTTTGTAATTAGTATATATATATATATATATATATATATATATATATATATATATATATAAGTCGTAATAGTCAATTGTTTCAATTATTTTTCATCTACAAAATTCGTATCTTATTCGTATTTATTTTTCTCTTTATTATTTTCCATATCTAATGGCTACAAGCTATGATTCTATGAACAGTATTACCTGTAGTAGATTATGTAATGAAAAGGTTTGGAAAATAAAGGCAAGTATTATAAGGTTATGGAAAGTTCCATCCAAATTTGACAAGAGTAAGACAGCTTATCTAGAAATGGTTCTCATGGATGATAAGGTAGGTTGATTATTCTACATGATTTATTCGAGTGATGCTAGGTCCAGTTTATATATATTTACTGTTCACATTTTAACTTTATTTCGTGAGTAAACTCTTGGAGGAATCAACCACAGTGCGATTTAATAGAGTTGTAAGTGCTAATAGTCTTTATTTTTAATTTATTTTACATTGTGATAAAATTCATTGTTCAGTGAAGAATTATTTGGCAAAGATGTTTGAGAATGATCTGATCGAGGGGAAAGTTTATGTCTTCTCAAATTTTCTGATTGAGGAATCAAGCGGAATTTATCTTCCGACTACACATGTGTGTAGAATAACCTTTAAGAAGGAGTCACGTATAGTAAATACGATCGATGATCGTAATATTCCTGACAATCATTTCAATTTTCTCGATCATGCTGATATATTGAGACAAACAAATGAAAAAACTAACTTATTTGGTGCGTAGTTAATTTGTATTATTATTATTATTATTATTATTATTATTATTATTATTATTATTATTATTATTATTATGTTGTTGTTGTTGTTGTTATTGTTTCATTTATTTGTCTTTAATTTCATGCTTTTAATTCGTCTTTTTTTTTTTAAATTAGATGTTATTGGATTCTTAACCGAAAAAAGAGAACTTATAAAATCATATTGAGTATTACTAGATTATTTATGGTCATATTGAGTATATATGCCTGATTTATTGAAAAAAGTAGATTAAATAACTATTTTATAGTTAATACAATTAACACTATATTAAAAAAAGAAAAACAACGCATACAAGTTATTTTTTTATTAATTAAATTATTATAATTAAAATAAAATTTAACATAACAACTTAAAATTATAATTTCAATCTTATCACGTACATGTCATGGGTGATTAAACTTGTAATTAATTAGATTTGAGTATTTGACATAATGACACACAAAAATAAGCCCACGTTCATTTCATTTATAATATCTTCAACATATTTTGTGGTGATTATAAGTGAATATATTTAAATTTCTTCTTATATATATTTGGTCATAAAAGTGAAACGTATAGTTATTCAAGTGATATTAAATCTCATTATTAAAGTTCTTTGAGTATTTACTAAAGTATTATTGAATCAATCATTGTATTAATAGCAAAACTCAAACTAGCATTCTCGCAACAAGATATAAGATTTTTTTTAGGTATCAATTGTGTCGACCACTTTTCGTTATACTGAAGTCTGTTTAAAGTGCTGCTAAATCTTGTAACGGCCACTTTCGGTAAAACACAAAACATATGCTTAATATTGTGACAATATACACAAGCTTTTTAGTTAAGAATACGATATCATCCAAATATATTTTTTAATTATAACTCTTATGCTAAATGTTACCTGTGCCAGTGGATCACTTAGTTTAGTTACATCCTCAATCTTAATTTTCTTTATACATCTTGATTTTCGCTATTCTAAATAACTATGGGAAACACATGGTGTGCAAGAGCCATTGGCCTATCTGGAATTGGTGGAATCTCAATATCCCCTTCTAACATCTTCAAAGCATCCAAAATTATTGGCCTTGAATCAGCTACTACATGAGAAGACAGAACACCAACCATTAAGAATCTTTCTATTATTTTCCTACTAGTAAGGTTTTCATCTATTAACATAGAAGCATCCAAAGCTGATTCTAAGTTACCAGATTTCAGCAATGACCAAACCCAATCTGAGATAAAGAATGCAGGTGTTCCGGATGAAGATAAATCAAGAGCTTTTCTTCCACACAATATTTCCAATATAACCACACCAAAACTATAGACATCACTCTTTTCAGATAACTGGCCATAAAGTGCATATTCTGGTGCCAGGTACCCATGAGTTCCAGCAACTCTTGTGTTTATCAGAGACCTACTTTCAAAGTTTTGTTTAGCTAACCCGAAATCAGCAACTCTTGCATTCATACCTGCATCAAGAAGTATATTGGTGGTTTTGATATCTCTGTGATAGATTGCAGGTTTAACTCCAAAGTGCAAATAGACCAACCCATTTGCCACATCCAAGATTATGCTCTTTCTTTGAGACCAAGTAAGTGATTTCTTCATATTTCGGTTGTCCATGGAAGAGAAGAGATGGTCTTCAAGGCTACCATTTGGCATGTAATCATAAACAAGATATCTTTGGCTTTCTCTGTACCCAGAATCCTCTTCCTCTTCTTTAACAGCCACACAACACCCTCTTAGCAGCACTAGATTGCGGTGTTTCAAGTTGCTAATAATGTCCACCTCCCTGTAGAATTCTTCATCTCCTTGAGAATCCGATTCTTCTATCCTTTTAACTGCAACCATTGTGCCATCAGGTAGAATGCCCTTGTAAACTAAGCCAGAACCACCTCTGCCAATGAAGTTCTGGGTTGAAAAATTGTTAGTGGCCTTCACTAGGTCCTCAAACTTGAACCAAATTGACCCTGTATTTGGTCTCACTTGAGTCCTAGACCCTTGCACTGTCGGTTCAGCACAGACATACAAATTCTCAGCAGCTTTTCTCGTCCCCAACCTGTTGTAGCATAGACACAAACCTATCAAGGAAGACACAACCAAGATTCCAATTGAAGCTCCAATTAAACCAAATACAAGAGCATGATTATGGCTCTTTCTTCTGGCACCTCTCCCTTGATCATTAATAAGTGGCAACTCATAAATACAAGACATAGCACCTCTGCTTTCAGGGCCAAGCTCGTTTGCGATTCCAGCAGCATATAGAATTGAAAAATAAAAACAGTCTTGGGAATGAGAAGCATTTCCATCAATAACATTCATCTTTTGCAGAACATTTAGACCTTCTGTGACACAAATGTCGCAGTTGGCAGAGACACTGAGGTCTGGCTTACAGGCATCGTTGAACCGAGTTGTAGGACCAAGATTGTTGATCCAGTCTTGCTTAGATTGGATGTTAGCGCATAGGTTGGGACTGATAACAAATTGAAGCGGGTCAAAACAAGAGGAAACAAGGTTGTTTGGAAGTGAGAGAGCACTGAGCTTGGATTGGAAGTGATGAAGGCAGGATTTTGAGGTAGGAAGATTCGGGAACTGGAAAAGAGAGTTTTCTTTGAGGTTTTGAGCAAGTGCTATGCCAAAGAGGGATAACAGAGCTGTGCAACAAAAACTTGAACGTGTTTTGTTTTTGGATGGGAAAGGTTGGAAGTTATGGCAGCTAGAGGAGTTCCAGGGGACTGTCAGCACATAATCCATTCCCACTGGGCACACAGAATTGTTGCTACCATGGGAAATGGTGGGAGATGATGATGATGATGATGATGCTGAGAATGGCCTTGTAGGAAACACAATAAAGATTAGGAGAAGCACAAAAACAGGTTTCATGTTTATGATTACAGTGTTTTTGCTGTGTTGTTTGTTTCATATTGTGTGTATTTAAGGATGTTATAGAAGAACCAATGAGTCAATGACATAGTGAAAGACGGGGTAGAAAGAACTGAGCCACTGACACCATTTCAAGGAACGCGGCATTGATCAGAAATAAAAGCTGATGACTTTGCATTAACAAGAGTGGTTGAAGTAAGTTCTTATGGAGAGGTATTGCGGAAATCAATGCAACAGTTGACTTTGAAATGCTCATTCCTCGTAACTATTTTCCAATTCTTTTACATGATTCTATTTTAGAGAAAATGACAAATAAGTTCTTAATATTTTGCTACACGGACATTTTTGTCTCTAACCATTTAAAAATATTTTTAAGTCTCTCATCTTTTTAAAAGTTGGACGGATTAATCTCTTCGTACAAATGCCTCCGTCAGACTCAACAAAAAAGTCTGTCGTGACTCCCGTTCTAATGACCTGACGACCTGGCGTTACGGATGCACGTGGCATATAAGTGGAAGGGTAATTTTGGAAATTGGACAAATTACCCTTCCACTTATATCCTTTCATTTATATGCCACGTGTGCATCCGTAACGCCAGCTCATCAAAACGGGAATTACATCAGATTTTTTTTGTTAGGTTTGACGGAGATATTTGCATAAAAAGACTAATTCGTTCAACTTTTAAAAAGGTGAGAGACTTAAAAATATTTTCAAATGATTAGAAACGAAAATGTTCGCGAAACAAAAAGCAAAGAACCTATTTATCCTTTTCTCTTTATTTCATTTTATGGTAATTTTACTCGTGTATCAGGATTCACCAATTAAATCTCGATCCAAAAAAAAATTTCAAAACCGCCATAGTATATATACATAAGTCCAAATTTGCTACTTTCTGTTACAAAACATAATGCTAAAATGTCAACACTTGTACCAAAATTTGTATCTTAATATATTATAAACCAAGAGATAAGTAAGGATTAAAAATGAAACATCAGCTTAACACGTAACTTAGAAAATTTTCAGTAATGAATGAAGAATTAATTTTCGGCTGATGAAACTCTTTTCTAATAAAAAAAAATTAACACTATACATTGACAAGATTCCTCCTCGAAAGGTATAGTGTATTTTCTAAAAACTTTATGCAAACTAAACATAATTAGCCTCCAAATATGAAATAGGCACCAGTTGTATTCAGACATTAATAATTTAGCAAACTAGTTAAAAAAATTGGCCAGTATGATGCATGAACTTTTCGGCTCATTTTTTTGGATATAAGAAGCATGTGTGTTATGCGTTGTTGTGGAGAATGTGGGTACTAGACATGGATGTGAGACAGCTTTTTCTGAAACCAAGGATGAAGAAATCAGACCATTCGATTTCTTTGTAAAAAAAATTAAGCCTACTAATCGGAGAGTCCGATTAGTTTGGAAGAGAAAATTTAAATTTTGACAAAGGTAATCGGAGGGTCCGATTTTTGTTCCTGACAGTACAGTTGCGTAAAGCACTTATACATTCCATAACTGCGTCCTACACCATTCCCCCAACCACATCTAAATTAAAAAGTGGAACTTTTCATACGCTTCTACCTGATCCGACATCAATATGTTATGTATCACAAATTCACAACCACACTGATCCACAATGTTCTATTTTTCATGCCAAAAGAATCAACAAGTTGAACTACCAGAAGGCGACCGTTGCTGAGAAAGGAAAGGAACTTCCACCACTGTTCCACTGATGTTGTCTCCCACAACTACAGTATCTCCTTCTGAAGCAGCTTGCCTCTTAATGTAGCCTAATCCGTAGTGTTCAGATTGCTTTCTTCCTGATGCATAGCTGGTCAACTTCCCAACCTGCATGATTCACAGAAAACATCAACTTCCAACCCGTTGAAGAGAAAAATCAGGATTACAGAATGCAACTCAATATCAGGTGCATAGGGAACTAGTATTACCTAAGAGTTACCAATATCTCTGAGGTGATAGGGGCCAAATAAAATGCAACAATTCATTAAAAATAATGCGATCATTAATAAAAAAAATGAAATAAATAACCTTTTTGCCATCAACTGTAATAATGCTGCCAGGTTCAGCAGCAGCAGAAAGATGCAATCCCCATAACCGCTGCTTGATTCCATCATAAGTTATCAGCCTTGCTATAGTTTCCTGTCCTTTGTAACAACCTAAGAAGATCAAAAACAGACTTAAGCATCCAACAAGTATCAACGTTACATGCAGATCAGTAGCTGCAAAATAACAGTCACACACCCTTATTTAGAGAAATTGAGTTCCATAGACAGGCTTCTAAGACATTGAATTCCTTAGTAAGCTCCATTCCTGGAGCAGGCCTTCCTGAGAAGTCAAGTCATGATCAAAAGATAATGCAAAAGTAAGTATATGTTAATTATATATAAAGTCCATATAATCTAAAGCCAAGTCAGTGATACTCTCAATACCTTGAATTATCCGTAATTTATTCCATGCATTAGAACCCATTGGAATGGCCCCTTGAGCAAGAATAGCATTCCAGACAGATGGAGCAGCTGCTGGAGACATCAAGAATGAAAAACCACCTTCAGAAAGGATATTTCCGACCCCTATAGTTAAAGGCTGCTTATCAACCTACAAATTTCAAAGACATTTCAGAGAATTCCTTTACATGAATATTAACAGATTAGTTAGGTTTTAAAGCTTTTCAAGTCTTCAACCAGAGGAAAACGTTATAACAATGCAGATATTAATTATTATGTAATGCTGTTGAAACTTTATATGGGAAGAATAAATTTAAATCATTTTAAGAAGTTATGAAGAAGTTAAACATGCAAAATTTGAACAACTAATAATTGGTACACATCACACTAGATTATCAGTATGGTCAATGCTCACATTAAAATGTTGATGTGTGCCATATGGTTTTCCCACAAGTTCACCAAGTTTCAAGTTCTCCATGACCTGTTCATTTCATTATTTTGAAAATTACCAACTTAGTCATTCAAAACACTAAGGTTGTTTGTGCCTTTGTGAATTAGATGTTTGGTGGGAAGGAAAGGCTTATAGTGTGAATTTCACACTACAAGTACAAGCCCTCCATTCCTCTCCAACCTTCCAAACAACCTAAAGGTGTAAAAGAAAAATACTGTTTCTTGCTTTTTATCTAATAAGTAAGATGTTTCTTACCTGGTCACTTTTAGGTCCCAACAAAACAAATAAGCTTGTTTGCTCAGTAATGTCTTGAATCTCTACCTTATCAGCAAAAAATATGTACCTTGAAATCATTATATGTAAAGATTTAATTCGTGCAGCTTCCATAGTCTGAAGATATTCCTCAAGAAAAAAGCTTTTCCTGTTCTCTTATCCCCCCCCCCCCCCCCCTCTTCTTCCTTTTCTCTTCAAACCCCCCAAAAAAAAGGTTTAAGCTCTTTGTGAGAATGCAATCATTAAATGAAGTTACCTACTTATTCAGCATTTCTGTAATGGTCCTACAAGTCTCAGGTGAAACCACTAATGTGATTGCATTTTTCTGTCAAAGCAATAGGAGAAAGTCATCAGCTACTTCAAAACTTAGATATCATTACATTGTAGAAAAGAGAACAACCACTAACAAAGTCAGAGAAAACAAGCAAGAAATGAAGTTTACCATGATCCATGCATGTGCAATATCTATTGTTCGAGCTGTTGGGGTCACAAAGGCAGTGTCACATCCCTATGGATTTCAGTTAGAAATCCCATTACTTAAGCCTGTATTATAATATGAAATATAAAAATAAATTGAAGAGAACTTCCAAATAACGCCTTAGTTCAATGAAACAATGCTACTTTCTTCCCGTACGCACTTGCCCCGGCTGCAGACATTCAAAGTTTGCAGTAGTCTGGTTGTGAAGGAACTGGGTACGATCTTCTCCACTGACTTCATTTCAGATTTGACAAATATATGCATAGAAAATTAATCAAACATTAAACATGTCAAGGGTTAACTTCCCCAATAGGTTAAGTTGTGCTGTGAATGCTTAGTTTTATATCTCTAACAAACCATGGCCACTAGCCATATTTCACTTGATCTACAAGTAACTAATAAGTACCACATTATACACTAATCATGAACAGAAAATAGCAAAAGAAAAATAGTTATGCAAAAATATTTTGCCCCTTTTTTTGTCATTAGTGTCTCTTTATGCATGTTTCTGCCAATTTTACTTTATTTAACCTAATATGGCTAGGAAATTTTGTTAACAATGATAGAGAAAGCAAGTATACCTCTAATCCGCCCAAAATGTGAAAGATCAACAACCTACACAATTAGACGCCACAAAGAATCAAATTAAGTAAACAACTAAATCCCACATATTATCTAACACAATTGTAATGAACCTAGCTAAAATAGTTAACATTCATGGAACTATTAGACTTCACAAATTGTATTAGCTTTAACATTTTGTTAGACACATCCAAAGCAATGAGTATTTAGTTATGGTAATCCACGAAAACTGAAGCATCTCTACTTCTCTAGAATCACGGATTAATCAGCTCAAGGAACTAAAACAAACCGTCAACTAAAAGCAGCAAGTTACAGGCACAAATAATCCAATAAAACAACAAAATTACCGCAACTCCGTTCTCCGCGGCATCGAGCGCTTCATCATCATTATAAAATGTTTCAACGATCCCTTCCTCAGAAACCCTAGCGCCTGCAGTTTTAACAGTGTCCTGCAAAAGAATCAAGAAAATAATAACATAACTAAAGAAAAGAGAGCTTAAAAAAATAAAACAAATATAAAAATAGTAAAAAGAGAGAGGCTGAGAGCAGACCAGGAAGTCATGGTCGATTGGCGGAGGAGAGAGATCGAAAGAATTTGCCGAAATGGACCATGAATTTAGCTTATTCTTTTGATGATGATGATGTGGCGACCAAAACGCAGCGTTTCGGGGAACACGATATCTTGAGAGCAGTGAGAGATGAGATGCTACTAACATGGTGGTAGTAGTAGTTGCCATTTTCGCAATTCACACGCACACTTTGGATTAGAACGCAAAATCTATAAGAATTTCGAAGCAGGTGTGTTGTTCATATTGAAATTCTTTTCTTTTTTTTTTTTTATTTCTCATGATATTTTCTTTTTTTTTTTGGTAAGTGTAAGGGGCCGTAGGCCCAAAAAAAGAAAAAAAACCTACAAAACTAAACTAACTTCGGGGCAAGGAACCCCTTTTACATCATCTCTCATTAAACTAACTAAATCTATCGGGGGAACATCCAGAAAGTAAAGAGACTCCCTGTACTTGATGCTACTGTGCGCTAGCCAATGTGCACACTGATTGGCTTCTCTACCAATATGAATAAAAGCAATTTCCCATGGTCTACGAAGGATTTTGTGAATCTCGTTTAGCACTTTGTTGTGACATAATTTTTCTGTCTTATACTCCTTCAAAGCCTCGTAAACTTCCTTTGCATCTACTTCCACCTCCACTCTTCTCATTCCCAGGTCTGCTGCCATGTGAAGTCCATGGAGGACGCCCCACAACTCAGCTTGCACTGGTTGGCATCTTCCCAAATTTGCCCGAAAACCCCCAATCCACTCCCCATTATGGGTTCGAAGAAGACCTCCACACCCAGCCTTCATTGTTCTTTCTTGTGATGTGCCATCGGTATTCAATTTAACCCACCCTCTTTTGGGTGGGATCCAATGTAAGTTTTCCTTATTTTGAGCTGATTCAATAGATAGAAGCGTGCCTTTCTGATGAGCTCTCTTATACTCCTTTGCTTTTTCCCTTATAATTGAAATAGGATTCACTGGGCGGAGGAAACTTGGATTGTGAACCTCTTCATTTCGCCACTTCCAAAGCCAATAGCAGGTTAGCACAAATTCGTCCACCCAATTGTGCTCAGAGCTTTTGCCCATGTCATTGCTAAAGTTCGTCTGTATCCATAACTCCAGAGGCATTGTGAAAAAGAGAGCAATAGCATTTGGGTGTACTAATTTGGCCCAGATCCTGGATGCGCTAGGACAGTCTCGCAGCACGTGGAGGATCGATTCTTTCACTTGGGGACAATTATGACAGTAAGGAGAAGTTCCCATCATTCTGGCTTTTCTATCTGCTGTCATCAACCTTCCATGATTCATGAGCCACAAAAAGGTACGCACTCTTTCTGGGCCTTTCCATTTCCATATTGCTTTCCAAATTTTGCTGTTTTCACTTTGCTGGCTACTTAGGCTCTTGTATGCAGTTGCAATAGAAAAAACTCCATTTGCTGTATATTTCCACCCGATAGTGTCTTTTCCTTTTTGAGGTTGTGGCGGCTCTGTCTTTCTTATTTCCTCTATTAGATTCTGTGGGAGAAAAGGTTCCAAAATATTGAGCTGCCATTGATTATCTATATTTACAAAGTCTCCAATTGTGTACTGATCCCACTCTCTTGGAATGTCTTGTAAAATGTTTCCTCTAAGAGGTTCCTCTCCTGATAGCCAAATGTCATCCCAGAATCGAATTGTTTTACCATCACCTACGATCCACTTACAGTGCTGCTTCATTCTAGCCCAGGCTCTCTGCAGTTCCTTCCAAAAAGGAGAGCGTTTATTACTGATGTTTATATTCTCTAGCCCATCCAAACTTCCCTGCTTATCGTGAGTAACCACTTGTGTCCATAGAGTTCCCTGTTCCGTGAACAGTCTCCATAGAGTTTTCATAATAAAGGCTTCATTCATCTCATGTAGCTTTCTAAAACCTAGCCCTCCTTGTTGTTTTGGTTGGCACAACGTCTCCCACCCGATGTTATGAACTTTTTTTTGAGATTGGTTATCCCCCCAAACGAAACTTCGAATAGCTTTCTCTATCTCCCTGCAAATTCCTTTTGGGAGTCTGGTGTGTTGCATGTCATAATATGCTAAAGGGTTCAGCACCGCCTTTGCAAGTGTTACTCTCCCCGCTAAAGATAGACACTGTCTTTTCCATCCCTTTAACTTGTTATGCACTCGTTGTAGTACATGTTTAAACTTCTCCTTCCCTCTTCGTTGATTAGTAAACATTGCTCCGAGATACTTGCCCAAGCTTTGATTTTGCTGGAACTGACAGATTCCCTTTATGGTCTCTCTCTCCTCTTTCTTCACATTATTAGAAAATGTTATAGCTGTTTTGGAAACACTGACTTTCAACCCAGACACGTCGCAAAATTTCTTCATCACATCTGTAATAGTAGCAATTTGCTCCACAGTTGCTTCCGCAAACACTAAGAGATCATCTGCAAAAAGAAGGTGGGAGATTTTCGGTCCCTTTCTTCCAACTGTGATTGGCTTCCAGTTATTAGATTCCACATACTCTTCTATCATCTGGGATAATTTATCCATCACCATTACAAAAAGATAAGGTGACAATGGGTCACCTTGCCTCAAACCCCTTGTGGGGCTGAAAATCTCTGTTTTTCCTCCGTTCCACAACAAATTGTATGAGACGGATGACACGCATGTCATGATAATCTCTCTCAACTTGCTTGTCACCCCAAACTCCTCCAAACATTGGTTAAGGAAAGACCACCTCACTCTATCATAGGCTTTCTCGAAGTCGAATTTGATCGCCATGAAGCCTTTCTTACCTCTCATTCTTTTCATGATATGAGTTATCTCTTTGGCTATCAATATATTATCATGAATATTCCGGCCTGGAACAAAGCTGGATTGCTGTGGGGCAATTCTACTCACCAGCCAAGGTTTGATTCTGTCAACTATTATTTTAGATAGCCCTTTATAACTGACGTTACAGAGGGAAATGGGTCTAAACTGGGTTATAAACTCTGGTGTGGGGGTCTTTGGGATGAGTGTAATCAGCGTGTTATTCATCTCCCTAATGCAAGCCGGATCTTTCCAACAGATATCCACCATGGAGAGAACATTAGATTTAATACAGTTCCAATTATCCTTATAAAAACTAGCCGGGAAGCCGTCCTCCCCCGGCGCTTTAAGAGAACCAATTCTAAAGAAAGCTCCTTTAATTTCCTCTGGGGTTGGAAGTGCATCCATCTCCCTCCTGATGTCTTCATCTAGTGGGGGGTACTTATTGATAACAAGCTGAACTAGCTTATTGTTTTCCTCTTCCTTGTACAACATCTTAAAGAAATTAATAGCATGTTGGGCAATGGTCTCCTCTTCTTCCATCCACTCCCCATTCTCGTTACGCAACTTTAAGATTTTGTTCTTTCTCCTTCTTATAATGGTCTTAGTATGGTAGAACTTTGTATTGCGGTCGCCTTCAACTACCCATCTCTCTCTGGACTTCTGTAGCCACATTAGCTCCTCCTTCTCCAAATCATTTTCAAGCTCTGTTGTGAGCTCTCTTTCCAACCTCTCAAGAAAAGGGTTGTGGCCCCTAGCTTGCGCTCTCTGAATTCCCCCTAAACGATTGAGTAGCTTCTGCTTTTTCTTTCCAATATGACCAAAAACATCTCTATTCCAATCCTTCAATCCTCTTGAGAGGTTTCTTAAGGCAGTACCAAGCGGCTCTTGTTTCTTCCAGGTGCTCTCCACATACCCTTTGAATTCTGGATGGAGGTTCCACATAACCTCAAAACGGAAAGGTCTCTCTTTTCGTTGTTGTGCTTGTGGTTTGAAAGTAATTAAGAGGGGGTGGTGATCAGAGTTTATTCTCGTAAGAACATCAACTCTAGCCTCCTCAAATCTAGTTCTCCAAGCTGTATTTCCCAAGGCCCTATCAAGCCGTTTGAAAACTCGCTCTAGCCCCTGCCATTGAGGTCCTCTCCACGTATATTTGGCTCCCACATAGCCAAGGTCTATGAGGCCGCAAGCATTAATCCATTCCTTAAATCTGATGCACGCTCTAGAATCAATACTCCCCCCTCCTTTCTTTTCTGAAGGGCACGCTATGTCATTGAAATCTCCCACCACTAGCCACTCCTTCTGCACGCCCCTTGCAAGGCAGACTACATCCTCTCTAAACTCTTTCCTTAAACTCTCATGGGGGCTAGCATAAACGGCGGTAAGAAGCCAAGTCTCCCCATTGCTGCTGGTGATATCTAAGTGCACAAATTGGGTTTTTGAAACTCTGACATTAACATTTATATGTGGGTCCTTCCAAAGGATCCAGATACCACCACTGAAGCCAACGGCTTCTTCTATATGAAAAAATTCAAACCCAATCCTCCTAACAACTTCCAAAGCTTTGTCACCACTACATCTAGTTTCTTGAAGTATTATGAAATCAGGTTTATATAACCTACTAAATTCTTTAAGGGAGCGAGTGAAAGCCTTACTCACTGCTCCTCTGCAATTCCACGAAAGGACGATCATAGAGAAAGATAGGTAGAGAAGCACACCCGGACACCTACTGTTCCATCAGCATCTTATCCCTCTCAAGGCACATATCTTCACCGTTCTCTGTGTTCATTGAGTTGTTTTCAACTCGCATGTCGCTCTCATCCATTTCCTGCATGGCCATAGCTATTTCCTCTTCTGCCGATATTTTTTCCCGCTCCTCTTCTTCAAACTTAAGAGCTGCTTCCACCATTATCTCTGAAGCTATAGAGTGTGGGTCTGGTGGTTCTGAGTCCATGGAGTTGTGTTGATCCTCCTCCATAACAGCTATCTCGGGAATGACCATGTCTTCCCCAATATCTTGTGTATTTTCAATTTGAGTACCCGGACTTTGGGATAAAAGGTTTTGTGATGTGTCCATATTGTTTGGATCGCCTAAGGTGATAGATTGTGTAGCAGAATTATGGGCTGGGTTTGGTTTGCTGGGTGTTTTTCTTATGAGTTCTTTTTGGGTTTCTGTGGTGTTCTTTGTTGGGTTGGCTTGTGTTGGGGTCTTTATGTTGGCAAGATTTTTTGGGCTTTTGGGTTTTTCTGTTTGGTTTCTTTTTTGTTGGGATGAAACAAATGCTTGGTCTGAGATGTTAATTGATGAGCTCATGTTGGGTGCCTTGTGTGTATTAGTGGGGTTGCTTGTAGAAACGATACTAGGCTCTTGAATCTTCTGATTTGTCTTTTCTGGTGGAATATCCTTAATTGCCAGATGATTGGCTGCCTCCTCATTTGTCTCCTCTGCAGACAACACTGCGAACCTCGTACCACCCACGTTCCTGGTATTTTGCTTTTCTCCACCATCATTTGTTCCTTTCGTCCCATTACCCGCCGCAGCGTCCCCTATCTTTGTTCTCCTGCCACGTGGCTGACGATTCACAACCATCCATGGTCCAAATTGCTCCTGTGAAATATCAGTTCCCAAAGTGCCCCCCTCATTTTCTATAATTACTTCTTTACCCTTCTGGGCTCTCCTCTGCTGTTCTACATCCTGATCAACTTCTCTTCCTTGACTGTCTTCTTTCCCTGATGCCGCCGGCTTATCCTGTCCCTCTCCGGTCACTACATTCTTTGGGCATTTTGCTTTTTCATGGCCTACCATACCGCAGGTAAAGCATATATCATACAACCCCTCATATTCCACCAAATACCTCACACCATTGATGGAATATTGAGATATGAGTGGTGCTGTCAAGTCGAGCTCCACACACAACCTAGCAAATTTACCTCTGCACTTTTCAGCTGTGTTGGAATCCACCTTGAGAGTTCTTCCCACAATATTACCTATCCTCTCTAGCATCTCTTTGTCATAGTACTCAATGGCCAGACCTGGTAACCTCACCCACGCTGCCACTGTATCAATTGTTGCCTCCATTGGATTGAAATCTGGCTTCCAAAATCTGATTGATAAATAATGGTCAAAGATCCTCCACGGTCCCTCTGTCAGTGCATAGTCAAGGTCCTCTTGTGAGAAGAACTTTACAATGAAGAACTCGTTGCCAATGTCGATCATCTCAATACTTCCCTGCTTCCCCCACATACTCTCTAGCCTGCGGGTGAGGACTGGTAATGATATTTTCCTACCCATCAACTTCACAATCAGTGTATCCCACCATGGATGTCTGAGGTTCTTCATGGCCGCTTCATTCAAAATAAAGTTGAAGATCCCATTAACCTTCTCCACCCTTATCTCTGGAATGTTTCTGCTTTGTGGTTGTGGTTCTTCTCTTTTATCTCTTCCGTCCTCCTCCATCATATCCTCCTGATTTCTTACCAGGCTTCCAGCTCCACTGTTAGTTTCCGTTGTTACTGGAGTTCTACCTCCTTTTACCATCTCACTGAAGGATCTTCTAGCTTCACCTCCAGCTTGTCCTCATATCCCTTCTTCAACCATCCATTCTTCCTCCCTTGCTTTGAGAAGAGACTCTCCCGAAAAGCATTGGTCTTCACCTACCTTCCTCACTTTTCTGGTTGCTCTCGCATTATCTTCTCCAGGAGCTCTGGGTGGTTCATGTGAGCGAGAGTGTCCTCCTCGGACAAAACCGCCCCTCATGGTGGTGGTTCAGAATCGGCAAAAGCGGTGGAAGAGAGAAACTATGATGCAAAAAACTTTTCATGATATTTTCTAATCCGACAAGCAAGGATTAATCCACCGCGAAGTTGGAAGTCCAACATAGGGTTCAAATGGACCTTGGTGCTGGTGTGTCCAAAACCCAATCCTTTTAATATTACTGATATTAGCATCCATTTTAAGCCCAATAATATTGAATCTCCGTATATAATGGGCTCATATTGGACTCCACAGAAAAAACAGAGATCCATTATTCATAATCCTCCATCTAGGTTGCCCTGTGTATGTAAAGTCGTAAACACCTCATCTTGCTTTGTTTGTTTTTATTTTTCATATTTGGTGATAATGGCATATATGCGGTGTCTTGCACTGTTTTCAAATTTTCATAGAGACCAACTTGATGTGAGATCATAGACGTTGAACAAAGCTTGTGTGAATATCTAGTTATCTTCTAATATATATTGGCCTTATTTCCCCTGTATTCCTTTTGAAAAAATCTCAATTATTACAAACACACAAACATATCTTATCCAAGATTTTGCCTGATTTATTTGTCATTGCAGACGTATAAATGGAGTAGTATGAGAGAATCTCGTTTGCAACTAGAGATGTTAATGAGGCAGGGTGGGGGCGGAAGATGTCTCCTTGCTTCCCATCCTGGCCCTAGAATTAATCTTCGTCTCCGTTCCGTTTTTTGCCATGAGAAAATAATTGTTCTCATCTCCATTCTCAGTGTTTCCTGTATTTTTTGCGGAACCTCATTCTTCCTCTCCTTATGTGTTAACATCCATATGAAAATTATAATAAAAAATATAAAAACAAAAAAAACAAACTACAAAATATTATTACAAACACACAAACATATCTTATCCAAGATTATAAGTCTAGAAATATAATATAGCAAATTATAGTCCATAAAATAAAATCTTAAACAATAGGGTTAGGATTTTTCAATGAGTGAAATTACTAAAAAAACTCCTATATTAAAAATAAAGTAAGGATTATTAAGTAAGTTAAAAAATTCGAAAAATTATCGAAGATGGGGCGAGATTCTCGCTCGACTCCCCGCCTGTCTCGAGAAAATTTCGCTCCCCATCCCCATTTTCACGAAAAAATTTCTCCATCATTAAAGCCTCATTCAAGACGGTTTCCGCCAAAATTCTCACATCCTGAAAATTTTTGACACTCCTATTTATAATTGGTGTGTTCATAATTAAATTTGATATTTTGTCAGCTATGTTAAACTGCAATAGTGACTATCTGCTAGTCATGATTTACAGCAATGATGAAAGAAAGCCAAGGCCAATAATCTAGCTTGTTCACTGGTGAAAGCGGTGCTCGGAAAACCAAGACAACAAAATTGATTAGAACAATATAATAGAACATGTTCTTGAAGTAAGATGTTCTTGAATTGAATAAATTGTTAGTTCTGCAATTTTTATATAGGCATGCAATTTCATCTGGATTGAATTGAATTTACTTTTACAGGCATTTGACAATTAAGGACTACTCACAATGAATTTTTGTTATTCCTGACCGTTGTAGGAGTGTTTATGAGTTGGGTAGATTTAATTAAATCCGGACCCAATTTCAAAAGGATAATAGGTCTATTTTAATTTGATTTAAAAGTGACTAAAAATAAATTAGATTAAACCGATTTGACCGATATAAAATTAGTATATATAAATTTATAAATTTTAAATATTATAATAATAAAATTTTATTTTTAAAAATTAAATTTAATAAATGGTATATCATATTTATATTAAAATAAATTATTCTAAAATAAAAATAATATTTTATAATATAAAAAATATTAATTAAAATATAAAAATATAATATCACACTACTAATTTCACTCTAAAATATATAATTTTTATTATAAAAAACTAATTTCAAAATCGAAGCAGATGACACGAAATATAATCGAAATCTGACTGAAAAATAAAATCGAACAAAAATAAAATAATCAAACTCAATAAAATATACTTTTAATTCAGACTAAATTTCGAGTCAATGACAGATCCTGATAATCCTAATTTTCAGTTTCGTATTATGTTCTCTTTTCCCTTGAATTCCACAAGATGTATGTTTTCTTTTTAATAGTGTTTTTAGTCTTTTCACGTTATTGCAACCTAAGATCTTATTTAAATAAAATAAGAGAAAATTTAAGAGACCGATATTTTTATTAAAATTTGATCAATATTTAACTAACTAAAAAAATGAATAATTCTATACTATTAAATATAATCTCATATCATTAAAAATATTTGAGTTGCAACGACTATCTATCCCCTCAACCATTAGTGGTGGTGCTCGAGTTGGTTTTGCTTGTGTTAGCAGAGATTGGAAGGGAAGGTGGCAACGAGGCTGTCTGGAAACAATTGAGAGTCGTAGCATTTTGCAAGGAGAGTTGTTTGCTATTTGGAGAGGCTTTCTTTTAGCATGGGACTCGGGACAAAGAGACATTATATGTGAGACAGACTGTGTGGAGGCTTTTACTATTGTCAATAATTTACAAGATTGCTCTGGGTTTACTGATCCTTTGGTGTTAAAAATCCGAGATATCATGTCTTGGAAATGGCGTGCTGATCTTCGATTGATCTTGAGAGATGCAAATACAGTAGCAGACATCATGGCAAAGACTGCAATGAGGACTATTTCTCCCCAAGTGGAGCTTCCATTGCCTTGGAAGGAGTTTGAGAGTAGTATTCAGCGGGACTGCCTTTCTTAAGCAGTTTCTTGTTTTTTTTTCTTTCTTAGTTTTTGTTTATTTTTCTTTTAAGTCACCAAAAAATATCATTAAAAATATTAATAATAATTAATTAATGATTACAAGTTATAAAATTTATTGACTTCTTAACACTCATCATAAAATAAATATCAAATCACTCATATATTTAAATGTTGAAAATATTTTCAACCTTTCGATTCAATATTACACGCAATAATATGAAATGGGTAATGTTAAGTAACCAATAATTTTTTTGAACAACATAAACAACCACTAATCAAATCAAAACATGTTACATCTCTAAATTATTCACTTAAATCTTAATATTATAATAGTCATCCATACACCTAATAAAATGAACATCTGATATATCCATTATTCACATTGTTTAATATTTTTATTGTCTACTTATATTTTCTCCTAATGGAATTAAGACCACGTTTTTGGCAATTAAAACACTGGTACAATAACCCAAACACTGGTACAATAACCCATATTATTAATTAAATTGCATGCAATCTTTGCATCCATCACGGGGTTCATACCAAATCAAAGATATCATAAAAAATAAAATAAAATAACACGTAGGTCATACTCATACATACAATACGAATTAAATATCAGAGGGGATAAGATTTGTTGTCTCCTCAATCTTGGATATGAAAAGCTTCTGAAATTCAGAGTCAACATTAAGAGCCACTTCTTGAATTATAGGGGACATAGCTCCCCACACCGATGCCTTTCCAGCCAACTCTTCAAACAAGGGACTGCAAATAATAACAGAGTATTATTATTGTACTATAACCAAATATTAATAAGAAAAATGTGTGGTATGGTTTCAGTATCTCAAACTTACTTTTCAGTGGTTACAATAGAGTAAGTCTCCATTCCTTGATCACCAGCAATTTGAGCTGCCACAAAGAACTGTGGCACAAGAAGTAATTGACCAGCCTCAACTTGAGTATCCAACACACTTTGTCCATTCAAACCCACAATTTCAATTTTGCCACCTCCTCTAGCAATGTAAATTAACTGAGCCACAGGGCTAATTGAGTGTGATGGAGTCTTAATAGCATTAGGTTCCAATTTCACTATAATTACACTCAACCCAACTTCCCCAATAAAAGGGAACTCTTTGCTTGTTACTGTTGTGACTGAGCCACCTTTATTCACACTATAATCAGGTTTTGAGGCATCTATATTGTGGACCAGCTTTTTGGTGAGGTCTACATGGGGATGAGGCATGTCATGAGCCTTTTCTTTTTCTAATTTAATTATGACAGCACCAGTTTGGCTTGTTGTGAGTATTTTTGTCTCATCTTTGTTGAGATTATAGGATTTGCTTGTGAGATCAGAAGAGAAGCCTCCTAAAATTCCTCCAAAGCCAGATAGGAAGAAGTAGGTGATTTGACCAGGGAAAATAGCCTTTGAGGTTTCACCAAGATAAGCAATGATAACATCTGAATCTCCATTGTTGAACCACCATGAGACAGATCCTATAGGCACTGGTATTATGTCACCTTGCTTAAGTTTTACAACCACTTCTTTTTTAGTGTTGGGGAGTACTATTCCTGCTACACCATTGTTCCCTACATATATATGTGCCATACTTACAATTCAAGAAATAATAACTTCAACATGTAATTTGAGTTTGAGTTAATAAATTTAAGGAGAAAAATACTCATAAAGATATTTTAGAAAAAAATAAAAAGTTATGCTAAAATTTTTTGAATTTTCTTTATATATATAATAGATATAGTCATATAGATTTACAAAAAAAAAATTGTAAAATAATTAAATAAAAAAGATTAATTATTATTAAATTTATAATTTCTATCATATATGTAAGTTTCATAATTGTGGTTAAAAATAATTAATTTATACTTTCTTACTTTATCAATGCCTTGAATTTAGAAAAATTTTTATCTTAGATTTACTACTTAAATAATCATATATACATAAGAGTATGCAAAAAATGAATAAGTTATTGTTGCCTTACTTAGGGCTGCATACGGATCAGATTGGATATAGCCTTTAATTTTATCTTATCTGTACTGTACTTATCGGATTGGATCGGATACAATATCCACATTTTTCAGGTCAGGTCCGATCCGATCCGCAAGTGTTTTAAAGTCCTGTTAGATTGTTTTTACTAAAAAATGTCCAGAAAATTCATTTGTTCACCTGTTTAAGCCTATTTACTCCTAAAATATTATCAATAAAAATTCTCTTGAATAACAAAAAAAACTAATAACACAAGATCTAAGTTTAATTATTCTAAGTTGAAGACAACATAAAAAATTAAAAACAAAATATCATAAACTATGCTATTGTATGAGACATGCCGATATGCGGATCTACAAATCTGCGAATATCACTATCAAATCTGCAATCTGATCGTAGCATAGTGCAGGTTGGATCTGATCCGATGGCTTTGCAGATCGGATAATATCCACAAAATTCGAATCGAATGTAAATAATTACGGAAAATATGTGGATATTATGTAATCCATGTACAATCCTAGACTTACTCTCTTACTAATATTAAGAAATGTATTTAAATCTAGTATTTTTTTGGTACAGGTAGAATTATGGGATGATAATAATGTTAAAAAAAATAAAAAAAACTTTTAATTAGTTAATATTAATTGATTTTAGAATTTAAGTTTATCATTAAATATTTATAGTTAAAGATCATTGATTTAGAATCTATAATTTAAAGATAAATAAAATATTATAAAAAATTAACTAATGTTAAATGGAAAAGAATAGTTGGCTAGCATTACTCTAATGTTAAATTTTATAGAGCACTAAATTTAACTAAAAAGGAAAATAGAGAGTGTAGGTTACCTTGAATGACATAACCAACTTTGGAAACATCTCCATAATGAGGAAGAGCGAAGCCCCAAGGCTTAAGGTGAAGGCGACCACCACCCAAATTGAACTTAGACAACATAGGACTTGACCAAGCGTAGTACCCTCCTCCATCTCCTTCAAACACTGTTTCTGCTCTCTTTGGTGTCAACTCCAACTCCATTTCTTTTTCTTTGGGACCAATAATTTCATATTAATCATTCTATCATCTTTTAATATAATTTTTACTCGGATATTAAAAAAGAAAAAAAAGTTAACTCTTTGCACCTTAATCAGTGTATCATCCTTTAATATAATTTTTACTCGGATATTAAAATATTTTCTTACTTATCAAAATAGAGATTAAATACAAAGACCAAGAAATAATTAAAAAAAAAAAGCCTCTATATCTCACATTTGAAAACGTAAAATTAAAGAGAAAAATAAATACACATGTATATGTTGTAAAATAAAACACAAAACAGTTCCATTTTAGAAAACTATCCTTTTAGTTAATAATCCATCAACAAAATATAAAATGGGTAAGGGTGAAGGAATTGGATTTCTATTGTAACAAGAAAAATATTTAAAAAAAAAATTAACATATACCACAAGTTTCTTTCTATTATTAAAGACATTAAAATTATAAGAGAAGAGAAACATGTACCTGTACTTCTGCAATGTAATATGGAAGGAAGAAGAGTATAAGCCTAGGTTGTCCCAAATCTTTTCTTCTAATTAAGAAGCCACGCAAACTCAAGAGACATCATTGACATTTATAGAGTTCCGAGTGAAGGGCATGTATGTGAGACCGACAATTTGTTTAAAGAGGAAAGTATTGTTTTTGTCCCCAACATTTGGGTTAAGTTTTATTTGTGTCTCTAATGTTTAAATCGTCCTATTTGTATCTTTAACGTTTATAAAAGTAATTCAATGTTATCCTACTATCAATTATATTAACAAATCAGATTATATTTTTCAATTATTTTCACTTGGATGTATTCATTCTCAATTAGGTCTCACTTGGATGTGTTCGATTTAATATTATACCCACTATTTGTGTTTAGATTCAATTATGTCTCTAGAAAAGTAAATTATGTAAATGTTGTAGGAATTAGTTTCAACATTTGATGAGTTATTTTTTAGAGAAGATAGATCATCGATTCTATCCTAGACATTTGTATTCTAATTTCAAAAAGAGATTTTTAAAACTCAAACTAAATCACTCATAATGTGTAATTGATGGCAGGATAACATTGAATCACTTTTATAAATGTTAGGGATACAAATAAGACGATTTAAACGTTAGAAACACAAATAAGATTTACCCTAAACGTTGGAGATAAAAACGATATTTTACTCTTATTTAAATATATTATTATTCTCAAAGTGGCATTATTAAATTTTTAAATAAAAATTGACGGTCTATGTTAGATATATGATATATCATCATAGCAATAATGCATATAAAATATAATAAAATAAAATGAATTAGATGTATCCGACAGATAACCCTATTCAAATGTCTAAAATAGAGTCAGATACTATAGTTTATTAGGTACTATTAACAAGCCATGCTTTGCACGCATAACAGCCACAAGATAAAAACAAAACAATATAATCTATAGCTAGCAGCTAGCTATTACATAAATTTTAAAATTTATATAACTATCCAAAAAACAAATCAACATTGTTATAAAAGGTAGGAGAAAGCACAGTATACAAAAAATGTGTGTATTCTAATTGTATCAAATAATATAATATAAAAAAATATTTATAAATATTAAGAGAATTGAAATAATAAAGTGTTGAGTTAAGAAATTAATTAAATTAATTTAATAATGACAAATATTATTTTTAATGGGTTAAACACCTAATTAATTTTTAATTGAATTTGATTAAGTGTTGCAGGCCAAAGAAAAAAACAAAGCAGCAGCCCAAATGAATGAAAAATAAAATCAAAATTGGTGAGCTACAAGACACTAACGGCCCGAAGATGATGAACAGAAAGCAAATGGATTGAATGGTAAGTGAATATGATCCAAGTCCAAGACATTCCTCTCAAGCTGATCTCTTCAAGGTGTTGCCTCCAAAGCAATGTTCACCTTTTTCATTTGCGATCAGAATCACAGAGATAGAGAGAGAGCTTCTTCTTGCCCATTTCATCAAAGAAGAAAGAAAGAGAAAAGTTAAGCAAAAAGCAAATGTCTAATCACCAAAATCAAACCATGTTAAGCTAAGTCAAAAGATAAAAGGTGATTCATTTCCATTTGCATACAATTTATTTTCTTCACTCCATCTCCAACTCTCTACGACACTATTTTTGGATAAATGGCAAAAGGTATTTTTGATCTATGCTACTGTAAATCAATGGTTCACAAAGTTACTTGGAGTCAAAGCACATTCTTAATGGTATGGATTTGAGGCTCATCACTGAACCACCATTTTTGCTGCTCAGTTAACTTCGGTCAAACAAGAAAATCATATTTGAAATTTCTGATTTGGGGTTAATGGAAGAAAGTGAAATGTCACCTCTGGAAAGCACACAGCTCGAGGAGTTGACCTGGATGAGAGCAACTCAGCAACATGTAAGGAGATATAAAAAAGAAAATCTTTGTTCATATTGAGGTAAGGAGAGAGAACCAGGGTTTGAAGTTCATGTTCTGACAAGTCTTCTCTGAGAGTAGGGGTGTGCATGGGCCGGGTGAAATAGGGTTTGATGTGATCCAGACCCGACCCGAAATATATACCGGGCCTATTTGTTAGACCCGAACCCGACCCTAGACCTGATGAAACCTATACACTTTCGGGCCATGATTATACCGGGTGAAAACCGGGCCATTAACATTATATTACCTTGATACCTTCTTGTAAGTTAGCATGTAAAAATATCTAAATTTCCAAGACTCCAATCATTATTTGACATGGTAAAATTCACTTAGAAAAATATAATAAGAACCAACTCTTTTCTAAAATTAAAGCATAACCATAATCAATACTAATATTGCCTAATAACACCAAATATTTAAATCAATACAAATAACACAAGATTATGCATTAGTCTAAAGTCTTATGCATTTTAAACATAAAATATTAACTTATAGTCTTATATATAATGACTAATAACACAAAATATTAAGGTTTACAACACTTAAATTTCACATAATAATAGCCATCATCCATCACTAATAACACAAAATATTAATTATGTATGATGACCGGGTCACCGGGCCGATTTCGGGTGACCCGAGTTATGGCCCGGATCCGACCCGAAATAATGACCGGGTCTATTTTTGAGACCCATACCTGACCCTAAACCCGATGAAATCACACCAAATTAGCCCCCTAAAGTGTTCGGGACTGGGCCGGGCCGGGCCATGCACACTCCTATCTGAGAGAGTTCATCAACTTGGACAGTGCTTTCTTTCAAATAAGCATTCCGCCAGAATGAGGAACTAAATCAGAATTAAGCAAATCTTGTTCATCACAAAGCAACAGAGACTGTTGAAGCATCAATCTCCTTCATGTTTTACAGATTGTAATTTCATTTTCTATGTATATCTTTCTGTAATTTTGAGTGTGAAAAGGCATAAAGAGATAGCTCAAGTAAAAGTCAAAGAGTGTTAACAGGCTGAGTGAAACACTTGAGAGAAAAGCCTAGAGTGATTTCAGATTTCTTTAGATTGGTTTTGTGTCTTGTATCTTATACCTATGAGGTACCCCTTTCTTAGTTGGGTAAGCAATAAGAGTAAAGGATTAGGTATTAGCATAACCAAATCAAGTTAGGTTAGAATTTGAGAGTAGAAGGATTGTGTGAATCCTATAGAATTGGTGTATATAATACTTTAACTATACTGGAAATCCCACCACTGTTGTGGTGGAACTGCATGTAGGTTGCATTGCACAATGCAACTGAACCAAGATACATGATGGTGTCAGCTTCTCCTTTCCCTTCTCTGTTCTATTTTCTTATATTTATGAGATAAAAATAAATTATCTCATAAATTTTTCACTGCTGAGTCCGAACAGAATCCAAGTGAAAGTTTATAAGTTAAGCCATATTTTATTAAAGTAAAAGAAGGTCCTAGATTCAACCGCCATTCTCTAAACCTTCTACAACCTTCATAAAGATATAATATTATCCTATAATAAATATTCAGATATGTTAAATAATTCTAATAAAAACTAATTGATCTTAATATATTCTAATATAGTCACTTGAGTTTGAAATTTATTTAAAATAACGAAAAAATACCTAAACTAATAGAGGATGCTCCCATAAAGACGAATAAAACGTCTTTTTGTAAAGACATTTATCTGTCGCATTATTATTAGATATATTAATGAATTGGTTATTTTTAAATTTCTTAACAAACTACAATAAAACTGATTTTTTTATAACAATAACAATAAACCCAATTGTTATTAGATTCGGTCGAATAAACCAATTTACATAACTCACTAAATCATTTTTTTTTGTTCTTTTTTTTTTTAAACAAAAATCAGGGATATATTTATCTTTTTACAAATTTAAACATGATTCAGTTTAGATTGTGTAAATCGATCGAATCAACTCGGGTCTAAAAATTATAGTGCGAATAATTGGGTTTATTATTGTTGCTATAATAAACTAATTTTGGTCTGGTTTATTAAAAAATAAATTATTAACCGGTTTAATAAAGATGTCCAATAATATCATGATACATGTAAACGTCTTTAAATAAAGACATTTTTAGTGTCTTTATCGAAATGGTCTCCTAAACTAATAGCACGGGTGCAGATATAACTGTCAAAAGAAAATGCAGACAAAACTGCCACTAGGAAGCGCAGACAAAACTGCCACAAAAAGTGTAGACGGAACTGCCATAAGAAAATATAGACGGAACTGTTGGAAGGAAGCGCAGACAGAACTGCCACAAGGGTGGTCAACTGCTGAAAAACTGCTGAAAAGATGACGAACTGTCAAAAAATGGTTGAAAAGTGACAAAGTGTGAAGAGATGGTAAATCATCGGAAGGTGACGGAAAAATATATGGTTTTTTCGTGAGAATAAGTAGTGAATAAGCTAATAGATGAGGTGAGAAAACATCAAAATATAGACAAAAAAGAAAGAAAAAAATAGTACGAACGAAAAATACAAAAATCATCCTTAACGTTTAAAAACGCTTTAAAATCATCCTTTTCACTCTAAAAAATAAATTTACCCTTATAAAAAATAAATTATAAAATAAAAAATTATAAAATAAAAAGATTAAACTCAACCATTTGCAGCGGCTTCATTATCCCTCTCTTTCTCCATCATCCTCCCAACCCATTTCTTCCTCCAACCAAAGATCCAAACTTTGTTCTCTCCCCAACAACCCAATAAACTCAAACTCCCAACCCAAGCTTCTTTCCTCACCCACCTTTCTCTCTCTACACCAACCCCCATTTTCTCTCTCCTCAAACTTCATTAACAACAAGTTTTCGTTCAAGTTAACAAACAAATTGACTTAATTTCCATAGTGGTCCCTTAGATTCACGACTTTCACCATTTTAGTCCCTCATATTCAAAATACACTATGCTGATCCTCGAGATCCAATTCCAGGCACCATATTGGTCCCTAAACGCTTTTCAATATTGAATCAACAAATGAAATGTTGAACTAGCTCTAACCTACCACGCTAGACACATGGTTAAATAGCGTCTTTTCTTTTTAGCACTTAAATAAGGCAAAAAAAAATGGTCGTTTTGGAGAATGAAAGGAGATATAATAATTTACACATCATATAAACTCTTCTTCTTTTTCTCATTTTTGCCTTGTTTAAATGCTAAAACGAAACGACGTTGTTTAGCCATACATCCAGTATGGCAACTTAGAGCCAATTCAGCACTTAACTCGCTAATTCAGTATTAGAAATGGTTTAGAGACTAATATGGTGCCCAAACTAAATCTCGGGACCAGTACTGATAATTTTGAATTTGAGGGACTAAAATGGTAAAAGTTGTGAATTTGAGGGATCACTCTGAGGATCTGGACCAAACAAATCAAGCAACAGCAACAACCAAGTTCAGCAACAGCAACACACTTTTAGCAACACCAAAATCAAAATGAATCAACAACAGCAGCAATATCCACAAAATAAATTAACAGAAATTTTAGATTTAACAACAATTCAACAATAATCACTGCAACTTCAGATCCAAAATCAACAACAACTAAAAATTAAAAAAAAAATAAAAAAAATGACGTTCATATTCTTAAAAAAAAAAAGGAAGAACAGAAAAAGGAGGAAGGAAGTGACGGTGTGGTGCGGGAACCTACTGCCATCAACCTTTGGCCGCCACTGCCCTCAGTGCGCCCCTCCTTCTTCTTCCCATTCTTCTTCCTCTTCCTTTCAACTACCCCCACCGTTGCCGTCTGTTGAAAGCCAACAACCACTACAAGCGCCACCTCTCCCTTCCCATAACATGTCACAGCGCTGCCTCTTCAAACCTGCACCCTCCGATCTCTCAAAACTATTGCCCACCACCTTCGATTTCTGGACGAGGATAAATTCGAAGGCCTCTCCATTGAACACCCTTCCTCTAATCTTAATGCTTTCCAGTTTTCACTTCAATTCTACTTCCCTCTCACCCTTTTAAATGCTCTCTGCCTCTTGTTTTTTATTTTTATTTTATAATTTTTTTTAGTTAAACGTAATTTGGTGAGGGAGTAGAAATCTAAAAAAAAAAAAAGAGAAAAATTCGGTGATGATGATGATTGATGAAAGGGATTGGGGTTAGTAGGAATGGGGAGAGGATTTTTTTGAAGGTAAAATTATGATAAAAATATTATTTATGGACAAAAGGACAATTTTATAATATTTTTTTGTAACGTTGATAATAATTTTAATACAAAAAAAATTGAAACAATTTTAATTTTAACCCAAAATTTTAAGGACGAAAAAAATACTTAACCTAAAATTTTTCAAAATATTCAGTCTACCTAAGTTCTTCCCAACACTCGTCCAATTTTTTGCCTTCCGTGGCACGTTACACGAGAAATATATATATATTTTTTATATTTATATTTTAATATATATTTTATATCCATAGCTAAATTTTGTGACTAATTTTGATTTACACATATTCATTCATGTGTTTAACTTTTGTCATATTATTTTGTGTAGATGATTGAGTTATGATGTTTTTTGACTAAGAATTATATATCACCACACACTATCATTCATTCTTAATATAATTTCAGGTCATTATACGGTACAGATTTTATACAGATTTAATTTGTGATTATTTTAAAAGACACGTGTTAGTTTTCATAAGTGGACTAGTGATGTTGGGAAAGTTTGGGATGTTAAGTTGTTAACAATGTTCTATTTATTGTATAATTAAACCGTAATAAAATAGATGGAGTTAGGTAATTTTAACTTTGTGACTGTCGGTGTGTAGTTACAATATTAATGAAGAGTTGAATTGTGGAATCACAAGGAATCTTTCTACTTCTTTAATATTTTCATTAAAACAAAAATTAAAAAATGGTTTTACAAGTTATGCATTCTTCATTGATTTTTAAAGGTTTAATTATTCTGTTAGTTTCTATCGTTTTACCAAATTTTTAATTAGGTCCCTATATATATTTTTTTTTAATTGGGTCCCTATACTATAATTTTATTTTCAATTTAATTCTTACCGTGACAAAAATGTTTAAAATAACAAAATATTCCATTAAAAAAATAAATATTCTCATTGTTAAAATTAAAAACCAAATTAAAGAGACTTTAATTTTTTTAAAATTCCAAAATACCCTTTCACATTGCACCGCACTCATACCTTGTCCTATGTTCTTCGTTGAGCTTCCCTGTCGCCGCGTTTCCTCCGCTTGGCATCCGTCGCTGGTCGTCTGCCGTCACTTATCGTAACCCTGGTGTGTTCCACTACTCGCAGAATGCCACGCCGCTCCTCCATCGCCATTCCCTTCGCCTCCCTTTCGCTCGCGTTCGTCGTCGCCATTCCCTTCGCTTATTCACACGCGTTTGTCATCGCCGTCCCTTTTGTTGGCATCCCGTCGCTGCGCCGTCCCCATTGAATTTGATGTGAGTTTGTTTGATTTTTTTGTTTCAACTTCTATTTCTGTTTATGTTTGATTCTCTCTGTTCCTGTTTCTTTTCTTGTTTGAATGTGAGTTTGTTAAATTTTTTTGAATGAACATTTGTTTAATTTGTTTAATTATTTTGTTCCTGTTTAATACCTCCTGTTTGATTATCTTCTTGTTTCTATTTGCTGAATTTGTTTAATTTGTTTAATTGTTCATATTTTCTAATTTTGTTTAATTGTCAGATTTATCTTTGAATTTTGTTTAATGTTCCCCATCCATCTTCTGTTACAATTGCTCTCGAAAAAGGTATGCTTCATCTAACTTATAAAACCACTTTTTTTGTTTTAATGTTATTTTTTGATGGTGCTCATGTATGTATATATGTTATTAAATCTTGTTGTAGAATGATGAATGAATGCTAATAAGTCATTTGACTTTGTTTGAGTGTTTTTATAGGATTTTAGCAAGAAAAACATAGATAAACTGGGACACGAAGTTTATGAGCCTTTGGATGTGATCTCTTCCCACCTCTGCATCTAATCTATGCTGAGAATCCTAGTGATTCTAGGAAGGTTAGTCACATGGAATGATTTAATCGTCTGCTATTAATTTATTATATTTTCTACCTCTGACTATTAATTACATCCCTTAATCTCTTTGGCAAAGAATAGTCCTTACAAGAGGATTACTAATTAGTTAGTATTGGATTGATCTATATATATTATATAAAAGATAATTAAGTTGGGTGGCAACATTATAAAAGCCATACTCTTTGATTAAGTAGCTTGTGATTCTAAATAAGCAAAAACAAAAACACAGCATAATAAATTTTCTTTGGATTTTGCTTTTAAAGTTGTTTTGTATCTAATGCTTTGAAATTAATAATTTCTTGTTTAAGAAAATCTTTCCTTTCTTGATTCATGTATCAAATGGTTTTGATTGGTATTATCAAAACGTTTCCCCCACTCCACTATGGTCAATTTTTGATATAACCTCTAAAATGATCATTTTTGATATAATGGTTCAATTTGTGTGATGATTAATCTTTTTTTTTCTTTTTCAATCTAGACATTGGTTCGGTACCAGTTACAGACATTGCTCTTTCAAAAATTTTTTCGGCTCAGAAACCGACAGTTATCAATGTTATTGTTGATCCTTTGTTATTGTTGATCCCTATGCTGGTTCAGAGAATGAGAGGTTGCAACACAAGAACTAATTTTTAAATTATCTGTATTACACTAAAATTACGTTTTTTTATGGTTTTTGTTTTTAAATTTCAAATTTTAATAACACAAATTATATAGTCTTGTGATTTTTATGGAGTACCATGATATGATAAAGACAAATTATATTCCATGAATCCACACAGATGTAAAATGTTATATGATCATAATGAATACTTGAATGATAGAAGCTGAATTTTATATATACTTATTACTACTATTTTTGTTTCATTTTATCCATTACTTTTTTTTGTATGTTCTTAAGATAAGGTATTTTAAAAATCAAGAAAAAAGAGAAGGTATTTTTGGTACAATTTGTATATCAATAAGCAAAAGAATGATAGTGACAAAATAAAAGAGATTATAGGAATATTTTTCTTTTCGTAAAATCATTGAATAGGGATTATAGTAATATCTTTCTTTGAATATTTATAATTTCATCGAATTTTCAATTAGGTCCTTATACTTTTTTTTTTCTTTTCAATTAGGTCCCTAAGGGTATACAAGTAATTTCACAATTCACTAACATTTTTTTGACGTTTAACGTTAACAAGAACTAAATTGAAAAAAAAAATAATGTATAGGGACCCAATTAAAAAGAAAAAAAGTATAAGAATCTAATTAAAAATTCGGTAAAACTATAGGGACCTGCAGAATAATTAAATCATTTTTAAAAGAAATACTTATTTCAGTTAAAAATAAAAGTAATATTCCTTAATTATAATTAAAATTATTTCCTGTAGTATATGTTAAATAATCTGTTTGATAATAAAGGACATAAATAAATTCTAGATTTTATAAAAAAATTTAAATTGTTAGAATATATTCTTTAATTTTTTTGTTAGTAATATATCATATAACTGTGTATAATAATTAAAAAAGTTTATTTATACTTTACAATCAATTTTTTTTAGAGGATAAACGAAATAAATATGTAAAAAAATTGGAATATCAAAACTGGAAACTATTTTATTTATTTATTATCACTAAATTATAATTTAATATTTTGATGTTATGGGTAAAAATAATTCATTATTTAATAGATTATAACCAAGTTAAAAGTGAATCTTAAACCTTGATTAAATAAAAAATATTAGACTCTTGTATTAAAAAGGGTACTGTAAAAATTATAAAATATGAATCAACAAAAGTAATATTATTGATTTGAAAAAAAAATATACTATAAGAATGCTCTCCTTATTGCTAAACCACGATATTTCTTATTATTTTATATGCTAATTATTAATAATATAGTAAAATTATATAATAATTTTTTAAATATTATTTTAATTTTACATTTACTTATATTTAAATTAATTATTTTTTTTATTATTCATAATTATTAATATAAATATTATTAAATATGTATAAAAAAAATAAAAAAATTTTATTAATTACAATATAGTTATTTTTTTATAATTATATGATATTTATTAATATTATTTTTTAATAAATACATATAGTATATAACAATATAGTTTAATATAAAAAAAATTTAAAAACTTTTATCATGAAAAATTCTAAAATTTTATATACTTATTTAACAATAACCGGATTATAACTTATTGATTATAATTTGTTGAAGCATAATTGTTTTTAAAATATTAGTTAAGATATGTATTTTAAATTTTAATTTTAGATTTTTGACTATTTTATATTTTTTATTTATATAAAATCGGTTCAACCAATTTAACTAACGACTCATCGATTATTGGTTCAATTCTTATAACTATTTTAACAATCCTATCATTTAACAACATAGATCACTTGATAATAAGGTGTTTAATTTTAAAAAACTTCTATATTGAAGAGTTAGAAATCAATACTTCTAAAAAAATTTACAAAATTTACTATTAATAATAAACCGATAACAAATGCCTTTTGTGATACTTTTTAGATAAATTCTTTTTGTTAAGCTTAGAAATACATAATAATGATAAGAGGAATGTTAGGGGGCTTTGTAACCATTAATTGGCCATCAATAGTATTTTTAATGGTGTGAGATTATATCTAATAGTGAAAAATCACTCACTTTTATTTTGATGGTTAAGTACCGGCCAGAAAACACAAAAGTTGCTGGTCTCATAGACTTTTCCTTATAGAAATATTTTTAAAAGTGTGGTTGTTGATTGTGAACATTAAAAAGTAATAAATTTTATAATTTAGTTTGAATTTTAAAATTTTATCCCTAATTAATTATGAGATATATAAATTAATATCAATCAATTAATACAAATATTTAGCATAATCCTATCTACTTAGTTCTTTTAATCAAATGCTTAACTAACTAATGGTATTAAAATATTTTGATAAGATATTTCTCTAACTTACATCACTCTTGTATCATCATATACATGTGTCACTTAGATTGTGACTAAAATGGAATCTCTATAATAAAATCTGTATAAATTTAGATGTGTACATTATAATTGACCATAATTTTATTGTTCACTTAACGTACGTGCAATAGTATCTGCCTGCTACATATGGTACGTACCAATAATAACACAAAATCTATAGAATGGATTCGGTGGGTATAAACATATCACGTAAATACAAACACATTTTTCATCATTAAAGTATGTGCGGCCACATTAACTTGAAACCAGCTATGTCATTTTTGTTTAGATATATATGGGGACCACACCTGAATTAGCATGAGATAAAGATTGATGCTATATGCGGAGAAAAAGGGATGGATAAGATAAACATATATATTGATGCTGTCTTCGATCATTATATATGTAAAAAGCTTTTAGAAATTCTGAATCCAGAATCAGAGCCACTTGTTGCATTGCAACGTCGGTGATATAGCGTTCCAAATGATTACAATTGTGTGTTGTAATAATGTTGTATACATAGTCAAATAATTAGTTGCTCAACAAAGAGTAAATTGTAGTAACATTACTCCATAAGTCCATATAGTTACGAATTTACGATGAAATAAGTCTTCCTTCCTTCGTCAACCATAAAGAATTGTGGCACGACAAGCAATTATTGATCCGTGAATTTCATGATTGAGGAAGATAAAGTCTACAAATGTATTCAAATTGGTAACTATATATCATTGATATTAGATATATACTAAAATTAATTATTAAAATAATTTATTAATATAAAATATATATTAAAAATAAATTATTATATTTATATTTATATATAAATATTATAATTAATTTTAATATATAAATAATATTTTTAATTAAATATAGCTAATAATCAATCAATTTAAATTTATCTACCTAAATAAATATCGATAATTTAAATAAAATTTAAATTTTTTATCAAACTAAAAAATACGGTAAACAACCAAAATAAATATAGCTAATAGACTTGCACACGCGGCTCTATTAAATGTCTAGTGCCGTTTTAGAAAGGCCTAACTAATTAGACTTTTTTTCAACTAACGAAAAATTTATATATAATTTATTTTTCAACCAAATAAAAAGAAAAAAAGAACAAAATTTATTAAACCTTAGGTTTAAAAGTTCTAAAAATATTAGTTAAGAGAATTAGATATAAGAAAATTTGATTTTTCTAATGCGTTCAATTCAAAAAAATAAAAGAAACATATTTAATTTATATTTCTAATATAAATTAAATATGATTTTTTTAAAAGAAAAAAAAACCATGATTCATGATTTGCAATTCTCCAACTAAACTTCTGAACAATTGAAATTTGGAAACGTTTTATGCATGTAACGAGTGCGTGTGGATAAACCAAACAAGACGAAATTTTTTAATAAATGGTTATTAATATCATTTGGTTAAAAGGACATAATTTTTTAAAAATTATCTATATTTAAAATATTGTATTTATTGGTTAAAAAAACACAATTCTTAAAGAATTATGTATATTTAAAACATTGTATTTATTAACAATAGACACAATTATTTGTATATGTAGCAAATTATAATTATTACGTACAATATGTATAAATATGTCTTTCTCCATTATTTCAAACATACAAGTATTAACTGTACATTTTACTCAATTATTAAGAGATTTATTTTGTTAAAGAGAGTTAAAAAAATTTTAATATTACTAATTAAAAAATTCTTAAGTTTTATTATATTTTAAGAGAGTATTATCATCAAATCTATAGTAAATAGGGACTCTTTAAAGAAAGCGATAAAATTGTGTCTCCAAACCAAAACACAATTAAATTTTTATCATGTTCCATCTTCGTATACCCAACACTTTTTGTCTTTTTTTTTTTGGGGGAATGCCAACTTTTTATTGGGTCAATGGGGTTCTGATGTTAGAATAGAAGAGCTACCCCAACTTGACAACAAATTTCTTAACAAATCAACTTGAGTGTATGTCCAATAACACTTGATTTCAGCCCACACTTTTGATCGTGCAAGGATTTTGAGACTTGTGAGATCTTGCAAAGGCATTTTTTTTTATTACATGTGTGGGGAAAGGCCCAACTAAAACAAAATAAGGAAAACACATATAGAAAAGGACAAATAGATCCCTAATTATTTGGTCTTTGGACATTTAAATTCCTAAAGATTTAAAAATATATTTAAGTACCTGACCTTTTCAAAATATAGACATATCGATCCCTGAGTTTAATTTGTCCAATTTTAAAAATTTTTTCATGTGTGCATTTGTATCAACCATATCAGATTTTTCTGTTGAGTCTGACAAACCCAAGTGAACATAAGGGATCGATAAGTCTAGATTTTGAAAAGGTCAATAATTTAAATGAACATGAGTGATTGATAAGTCTAAATTTTAAAAAGATCAAGGACTTAAATATATTTTCAAATTATCGAAAACCTAAATGTTTGCGGATCAAAAGATCAATGACTATTTGTCCTTTTCTGTCGGACACAAAATTTCGTCTAGTCTGTGGAGTGATATGAAGCCCAATTTTGAATAAGCAAACGCAGATGGAATGAATTCACTCAAAAGTCAAAGATCTAGGTGAGAGGAATTCATGAGGCAGCCACACATTACTAACTAGCTATCAATTTACACTTGCAATACTATCATGTACTCTTGGTCTTGGCAAATATATTTGTTTCAACTTTGAACGTGAACTAGTGCAAGCTGCTAGTGCTTCCTATACTGGATTCCTACTAAGAGTGTGAATGCGTGATGCAAATCATGCAATCTTATTGGGTAGAGTCATAGTGATAATTTTACATTGATAATTAACTAACTAACTAACAAACATCACATGCCATTGATCCTCTCAATAACAGTTATAACACCCTGACCACCAAGCTTACCATCACCATTAGCAACCATACTCTGAAAAATCTGCTTACAGATGGCAGCACCAGGAAGCACAACACAAGATTCATCATCACCACCTTCAACAACATCCACACCCATTCCCAAATCCTTAACCTGATACTCAGCATAACCACCTGGCCTGAAATCTCTCCCAATCATCCTCCCAGCGAAAAGCTCCATCGCCTTCGAGCCCGCCGCGCCTTCCCTAACCGCCTCAACGAACTTCTCCAGATCCAGCCCCACGCGCTTCGCGAACACCAAACCCTCACTTATCCCAACCAGGTTCCCTCCTATCGTGATCTGGTTCGCGATCTTGCAGCTCTGTCCGCACCCCGCGCCTCCCATGTACGTTGCTTTTCCCATCACCGAGAACAACGGTTGCAGCCATTCCACCACGTCGCGATCTCCGGCCGCGAAGATCGCCAGTTTTCCGTCCCTGGCGCCGATGTCGCCGCCGGAGACCGGCGCGTCGACGGACCAGGACGAGCGTTGTCGTGCGGCGGAGAAGATCTGGCGGGCGAGGTCCGGGTGGGAGCTGGTGGTGTCGACGGTGACGGAGTTAGGGTTTAGGGAAGAGATGATGGAGTGAGGGCCGTCGAGGTAGAGGGAGCGGACGTCGGAGGGGTGACCGACCATGGTGAAGAGAATGTTGGAGGATTGGGAGAGGGCGGAGATGGAAGGGGAGAGGGTTGCGCCCTTTGATTGGAGAGAGAGGGAGTTTGGGTTGGATGGGTCGCGTGCGTAGAAAGAGAGGTTGTAGCCGGCTGAGATGAGGCGGGAGGCCATAGCGGCGCCCATAACTCCGATTCCGATGAATCCAATTCTGGTCTTCGATGGATCAATGGGCATCGGGTACGGCGTTCCCATTTTCTTTGGTACCGAGTGAAGATGCTCGTCAGACTGGAGTGCGCACTGGCCACTCTGGTGTGTTTTGGATGCTCTTCTAATTTCGCACTTGTTAACAAGAAAGGTTAGAAGGCTGTTAAAAGTATTGTTTTTTTCTTCTATTAATTAGTTTTGGAAGAAGAAACAAAATTACAACTGAAAGTTCATATGCAATAGACTGGATAGTAATACACTTGAATTATTTAATGAGTCACGTGTGCACACTAATTATACATTCTGACGGACATAATTACCATTTCGGCCATCAGCATGTGATGTGGTTAGTTTGAGTGGACACTTGGTTCTATTTTGTCTTTATTGGCACGTTCAGATTTAGTGAGCTGGCCATTTAGTGTCAACTCAAAAAAAATATTTTATTTTAATGATTAATTAGGTAAAATTAAGGCTGAAACCCTTCGTTCTCTTTTATTGAATTATGAACCTTCAAGGTTTTCTTGGTGTTTAATGTAACATAGTTTGCACGTTGAGAGAGTTAGAGAGTCCTAGCAGAGAGGCAATGACATTGCTCTGAAGTGGTGACTCAGTTGATCGTTGGAGGAGTACTCGAGAAAGGCAACCCACACCACCAACAGCAACGGTAGTCAGGGACGATCTAAAGGTAACATCTTTTGAACTTTCCATTGTACCTATGATGATCAAACATGCTATTTGATCTTTGTTTAGTTACTAGTTTGTGGTTGTCCAAAAAAAATGATGGTTTTACTGGGTTTAGTTGTGGTTATGAAGGTTTTATTTTTCTTCGTAGATGTCAAGTCACATCACGCTAGTGTATCACCACGGGGGGAGGTTGGAGAGAAATTCAAAAGGGGTTACAGTATACAACTGTGGTCAAGTATCATTAATACTTAGAGTCAATGTGGATACGCTGAACCTGTTTTTCATGGAGGGATTGTTCAAGGATTTGGGATATATTCACTGGAAGGATTTTTACTGGAAAAAACCTGATGCCGGAGGTGGTGTTGCTCTTAAGCTACTTAGGCTTGATAGAGATGTGGTGAACATGTATGAGGATGCAATTACAAATGATGATAGGGTGGTACATGTGTATTGAGAGCATACGGTAGACATTCCAACTGAGGTTGAGGTGGTTGACGTAGATGCAGAAGAGGTCCCTAGCCCTAAAACAGAACCATCCAATGTAAATGCAGATAGTGTGAAATCACCTGGTGGAAGGATAAAGAAGATGGCACAAAGGACTCAAAAACCAGCCAGAATTCCGAGGCCAAGAAAACTAACAACACTAGGCTAGAAGTCATCCCAGAGTTCATTACCTTCAATGAAGAGAACCAACCCAAGGAAAAGACAATAAAAAATCACACAATCTGAACCAGCAAAACAATCTCACCCACAGTCCAAGTCCAAAAAAATCTCACTCACAGCCCAAGTTAATCCAACACATGTGGCCCAAACCCAACACACACCACATGTGGCCCAACCTAACATACAACTCCTGTGGCCCAAACCCAAACCACTCAAACTGCACCACCAACACATTCTGAACCTGGAACTCAATCACAACCTAACCTTGAACAAGATGAGGTCCCTACCCAAGAATCAAGAACAAAACAAAAGAACAGAAGAAATTCTTACAAGAGGCTAGCTCCTAGTGGACAGACCTTTGTGCAAGGAGGCATAGGTGAAGCTCCAAAAATATTTGTCCCTCGTGCAACCAGTGAGTCATCAGAGAGTGATGATGATGACGACTCTGACCCAGATTACCATCAGTATGAGTCTGAGGAGCTGCACAGCCCTTATTCAGTAGACTGTGATAGTGACTATGAGGCAGAGCGTACTGTTTGGTCTCAAGGGAACCCGAATGCTGCTTTTGGCTCAGTACATTTAGAGCTGGGGATGGAATTCAAAACTATGGACTAATTTAAAAGAGCTGTTAGGAAGTTCAATATACAAATTGAAAGGAGTATCATGTTTAGCCGATTGGAACCTTTGAAGTGTAAGGCAATTTGTTGTGAGGCCAACTGTCCTTGGACTATCTACTGTTCAAGGTCTAATGAACCAAAGAGTTTTTAAGTAAAGACGTTTGTTAACCAACATGTTTGTGCACGAAGCCACACCAACAAATCAGCTGATAGAAAGTGGGTTATTGAACAGCTGGAGGAGAAGTTGAGGGACCAAAGGGACTTTAAAACCTCTGAAGCTGAGGCATGGTTTAGGAGAGAGTTCAATGTAACCATCAACTACAAGAAAATACAGAGGGCAATGAAGAAGGCAAGGGAGAATATTGAGGGCTCAGAGAGGAAGTAGTATGCTGAGTTGAGGGATTACATTCTTGCCCTGTTGACAGCTAACCCAGGAGCAACTATTGATATGGACACTACCCCTATGCCTAATTCCCTCCCGATCTTCAAGAGACTCTACATATGTTTTAACGCTTGCAAAAAAGGTTTCATACAAGGTTGCAGTCCATTTATTGGACTTGATGGTACATTCCTAAAAGGTTATTACGGTGGACAATTGCTTACAATAGTGGAACAAGATGCTAACAATCAGATCTTTCCCATTGCATATGTAGTCATTGACTCAGAGACAAGAGATAACTGAAGATGATTTCTAGAACTCCTGCATCGTGATTTGGGAAACTATAGGGTGCATGGTTGGAACTTCATGAGTGATCAACAGAAGGTAATTGTTAATTGTTGTTTCCTAGTTGATTTGTATCACTCAGCTTGTTAATTGTTGTTGTTTGTGTGAACGCAGGGTCTCATACCAGCCATGGAGCAGGTAATGCCCGGAGTGCATCATCATTTTTGTGCAATGCACATTTGGAGCAACTTCACTAAAAGGTGGAAGGATAAACAGTTGAAAGGAGCAGTGTGGGCATGTTGTTGAGCTACCACTGTTAGTGAGTTTGAGGCTGCAATGATGAGGTTAAAGGGAATCAACAATGCTGTCTGGGAATACTTAGATCGACTTGACCCAAAAACTTGGACAAAGGCACATTTCAATGAGTGGCCGAAGGTGGACAATGTCACTAACAACAACTGTGAGACTTTCAATGGTAAGATTCTCAAGTACAGAGGCAAGCCAATCATCACAATGTTAGAGGAAGTCATAGTTCATATCATGAGGGTTATGGCAATGAACAAAAAGTTTCTAAGTGGCTATGTTGGTTCTGTTGCACCAAGACAACTAAGTAGGCTTGAGAGAGAGAAGGAAGAAAGTAACAAATAGACTCCCACATGGGCAGGGGATGACAATGAAGAAATATATGAGGTTGAGAAGCATCCTACTAAGGTTACTGTTGACTTGGGAAATCAGAAGTGCACCTGTCGATTTTGGCAGCTCACAGGCTTGCCTTGCAGACACGCTTGTGCAGCACTTGCTCTGAGGGGTCGGAGGCCAGAAGACCAGATTCATAACTGGTTGGGAATGACTGCATATAACTCAGCATATCAACATAACATCAACCCTGTACCAAGTAAAGAATTTTGGGATAAAGCTGAAGGCTATCCTCCACTAGCCCCTCATTATAAGACACCCATTGACAGACCAACAAAAAGAGAAGAAAGTAGAGAAATGAGGCAAGACCAAATTCCAACCCACATAAGCTTAAAAGGAGATATGGAACAATCATTTACAAATACTGTGAAGAGGTATGAATATCATGTTTTATGTATTATTCCTAGAGATTACTCATACTCTTATATTTACTCCAATCATGTTTATATGTTGTAGAGTGGCCACAATAGTAGGAGTTGTGAAAAAAAGCAGGCTGATATGGCTGATGAGGTAGCAGCTATGGAGGCAGAGGAAGCTGCTGTTGCAACAAACCCTGCACAGCCACCACCACCCCAACAACAGAACCCTAATGATGATGCTACTGCTCCAAGACTCAAGTCTAACGCTATAGTCTCCACTAAAACCATGAATGCTGCAAGCCCAACAATGAGGCAGAGGTTTGAACAGTTTATGCCAACTCCAAGTCTGAGACAACAACCAAATCCGGACCCAAGACCATCAAAAGTGGTCCCAAGAGGAGTTTATGGGATAACCAATGGCCCAGCTGCAGCAACTGATCAAGTTGGCCCAAGTGAAGGTGGACCATGCAAGGGGCTACAACATAGACATAGAACCTTTACTAAAGACTGATGTGTATGTTTTGTTTTTTGTGGACATGGCTGTTTTCTTTATCATCATAAACCTTGGGACCTTTTTATGTAATCTAGTAGTATGTGATATATTATCTTATATACATTGTGACTTTGCTTCTTAATTATGTATTTCTGCCTTGTTTGAAAACTCAATGATTATGGTCGCTACTCTGCCTATTTTGTGTTTACAATGAAGCAGAGACTTGTGGTTGAAAAGATGTTGTTGGATATTGTATGAAATAGCTTGGTTATGAATTGCTTGTTTTGTACCTAATCTTGTCACATGTTTATATTTTTTTCTGATGTCAATGGTTGATGTTACACCACTTACAATATATGATTCACAAAAAAATGAGATCTTTTTTTCTTCCATTTATTCAATACAACTTTGAAAGTTATTAGACACGATCCTCACTTCTGAGAATATATCATCAAAATCAATAATGCCCAAAAACTCAACCTTAAACAAACACCCATAACTATATTCTTAATACAAGTTATTTCACCCCTAATTATATCAACTGTCTTATGTAACTCTTGCACATCTTCTTCCAACTTGCTGGCACACTCTGTAAGTTTATTCATCTTCTTGTATGATTGTTTCAATGGCCTTTTTTCAGATACAACCTCTACCCCAATGTTTCTTGTTTTTTCTTCCACTTCGTCCAGCCAAACAAAATACTCACAACGATGTTCAGCACTCTAAAGATTAGACACAACAATCCAAGGAGGGGTGAAGAAGGAAACAAACGGCTCAGTAACAATAAGAAATGCAATTTCGAAACCTACCTCCCACAGAGGACATCGCAGAAACAATCTATCTAGATTCCACTCTGTTCCAGACTTGAGTACCACAGCTTCAAATCCGTGCAAACACTTGCCGTTGTTGTACTCAAACTTCTTCTTCTTCTTCTTGTTCCTCAACAACGAAGACCCGCCACCAACAGCGCTGCCACAATTTAGGGATATGGAGCTCGATTTTTCCTTGAGTGAAGCCATGTTCTTAGTTATTGGTTAAGGTGTTAGGGTTTCAACACTGAGCATCTTCCTTATGAAGATAAAAGAGAACGAAGGTTTACTGGAATTATTCATTAAAATAAAATATTTTTTTTGAGTTGGCACTAAATGGCCAGCTCACTGAATCTGAACGTGCCAGCAAGGACAAAATAGAGCTAGGTGTCCACTCAAACTAACCACGCCACACGCTGATGGCCGAAATGGTGATTGTGTCCGCCGGAGTGTATAATTACTGTGCATGCGTGACTCATAAAATGATTCAAGTGTATTATTGTCCAGCGTATGAACTTTCAGGTGTAATTTTGTCCCTTCTTCCATTAGTTATTAATATTTAAAGTATATTATAAGATTAAAAAAATAAATTAAAAATAAAAAATCTAATATATATCCATTTTGGTTTTCAAAGAATTTCAGACTGGACACTTTAGTCTCCAACTAAAATTAATTACTCGATTGGTCCCTAACAATTAACTTCGTCAGTCACTTAGGTTCTTTACTCCGTTAATTCTAACGGAGGACAAAATAGACCCTGAAAACTCTAATAGGGGACAAAATGGTCCCTGATCTCCTCTATTCGGAAATGACACTGTTCTCTCTCAAATTTCATCATATCTCGCATAACACTAACAATATAACACTATAACTTCAAACTACACAATGCACACTCTATAAATTTAATGTTCACAAGAAAAAAAAATCCTCAACTTGTTCTCAACCAATTCATACTCAGAAAACTAATGCCTATGTCTCTCAACTAGCTGTCATCTTCGATGGATCCCATGAATCTAGACAGCAAGTCTGATTTGTTAAGACTCGTCGTCGTCGTTGCCATCTCCCTCCTCATCTGCCTAACATCTCCATGACCACATTGTCCACCACTTCGATTGCTTCCTTCAGCTTCTTATCCGAACCAATGTTCAGTAATCGCTTCAGTTTTCATATGAGCGGCAACGACGACATTGCTCGTTGTAATAGCTTGGATGCGAAGTCGAAGCTGTCTGCCAACTTGGACTCCGGAAAAGAAGGAATGAAGCACTCAATGTCTATTTCAAATAAGAATTTGCATATGATGTCGAAGGAGAATCTCCTCATGATGTCCTAATGTCCAACAATCTATATTACTTGCCGGATAGTGGAGAAAGGCATGCCCTTGGAGTAGTTGTGGAACTTAGTCTCGAGGATGTCGTGGACGTTGTCGGGGTTGGAGGTGATGTTATCAAAGACGTGGAAGTGGATGCTTTTGGTGGGTGAAGTGCAGAGGAGGTGGATGTACCAGTCACAAAGATTTAGGAAGTGTGTGGTCGATGACATGTTGAGGTAGGTGCGACACGTGTGACAATTACACCATGGCTTAATCTTGGAGCTAAAGAGGAGGCAGGAAAAGATGGAAAAGAAGACTGTGAAGGTGAAGAAGGAGAGTATGAATGTTAGGGTTATGCGAGATATGATAAAAATTGGGAAATAACAGTGTCATTTTCGAATAAAGGGTTAGGGATCATTTTGTTCCTTGTTAGAGTTGTCCGAGATCATTTTATCTCATGTTAGAGTTTTCAAGGATCATCTTGTCTTCCGTTAGAGTTGACGGAGTCAAGGACTTAAGTGACTGACGGAATTAATTGTTAGGGACCAATCGAGTAATTAATTTTAGTTGGGGACTAAAATGTTTGGTTTAAAATTCTTTGAGGATCAAAATGGGTATATACTCTAAAAAATAATAGTTAAAAATAATAAATTATAGTAATTCTCTAATATTTTATTATTATTATTTTTTTTGTTAGTTATTGGTGAGTATGTGTATATGATAAAGGGGAGAAGCCGAAATACTCGTGACAAGAGATTTTAAATTCTTTATTAGAGAAATGGACTTGGGAGAGTTTTTATTTGATGTGAAATTGGAGGCTTTTTTTGGGTCTGATTGAGGGAGTGGACTTTAAAGTTGGGTTAAGGTTTGTATTTTGGGCCAAGTCCAAAAACGTTTAAGCCCTATGGGCTATATTTAGGGTTCGTTCTTTTTGGCAGTAATTGGTATTTTTTATAAAAATATGCAATATTAAAAAAAAAACCCAGGTTTAATGATCAGTGACAGTGTTATGGCCATGTAAGCTGTAGCTCACAATTCCAATTCTATGCGTTGCCGACGAATCATATGGTAAAATATCTGCTTTGTATATTCGTTGTTCTTGGACTGCATTAGCTTGAGGAATATGATCTATCATCTATGATCTATCAATTATAGAGAAAGTTGTCAAGATGTGATTCAATCAGCCTGGCGGCTTCGCTTGAAATGACTATTTATAAATTATAACTTCTACAATTCTCTTTTTAAAGAAAAAACTCAAAATATCTTTCTATTTCCACATTGGTTGTTTGTATTTTTGTATTAGATTAATACGTTGAAAATTTTCAAGTTTAAAAGTAAAGTACTGTATATGATGCTACTTTGTTATGGGATTATTGTTATTAAATTAAACTAAAGATATTGTTTGTTAACTTCGCATCCAATCAAAGTTGCCTGTTGTGGAAGAATAAAATGCTTCCTGTGGTTCTTGAAAACGAAAGGCGTATAATATATAATTGCTTGCTTTCTGATTCAGAAAGCAATGAATTAATAGTTTAATTATAGATAATATAAGGTGTCAAAAAGATCACTCACACACATTTTCTAATGATCTTGGTTTCAACGTGTCCTGTAGCTTGATTTAATAATAACTATATTAATTATATATATTATTCAAAGTGCAACATAATTAATGGATATGTTTCCAAGTGTTTGGCTGGTCTTTGTAACAGCCCCACCGTCGATAATCTCTCCCTAGGGACAAGTATCTCTCTCCAAGCACTTCATTCTCCATGCTCAGTTTATATTCTTATTTCACATATGAAAAATACTATTTTTAAAAGATACCTAGTTATACTGATGTTTACATATATATTATATTTGAAACTTCCTGAGATAATTGATATTTGCATTTTTTCATTGTGTTAGCTCATAATTGGCGAAACAACAATGTTTAGCACTAAGGGGTAGCAATAAAAAATCAGCCAAATACTTTAAATACTTTTGAGTGAATCCAAAATTTTTATGTGGATGGTGTTTATACTATACATTAAGATGTTTCTTCTGTTAAATATCAAAATGTTTCTTTTTCATACTAAATGGATGTTCTTTTATATATTTTATAAATTTTTTTATATACTAAGAATCGGAATTGTTGAAAGTTCCGTGATCTCTGCCTCTATTTTTTCAACGTATCATTTAAAATTTTAATTTGGGGTGAGAAGCAATTAATATCAAATATTATAAATTAAAAACAAATAAAATAAATTAAATATAATTATAAATTAGTTAAATTATTTATTTTTTTGTTGATCACCTCTTGGTTCATATATTTTTCTTTGGCGAAATACTAATCACATTTATACAAGTATTTTATACAACTTGACTTTATTTTTATTTTTTTTGGTCAACTATCTTTTTTTTGGAGCGAGCAACTTGACTTAATTTAATATGTGTAAGTGTAACTACTATCCAACGCAGCTCTAAATTATTTTTGTACGAATATATTAGTGACACTCATTGAGATTTTTGAAATGATAATATTTTATGTAAAAATAACTTTTAAAACTTATGATACATCCAATCCATTTACAAAACCTTGTAACATAGTATTAAAGTAGTTATATAATATACATAATAGTAATTTCCAAATTGGTATGAATGCATGATAGCTCAACTGTATGAATGGTAGTTTCTCCCATAACGTAATCCAAAATGAATAGCTTGATTTTCATGATGAATTGATGATTGAGACATGCAGGTATACATACTAGGGCCGGTGATAACAAATGCCAAAATACAGCACGTGAGCACGTGTCATGTTACCACTTACCACCGGAAAAGGGCATCCCATTTGTTTGTTTCTCTCAAAATGGGACCCAAACTCCATAATTATTATTTAAAAAATTTTAAAATTATCAAGGAACCTATATATCTAACTTAAAGTTAAGACATCGTTTTTATTCAATGAGACGTTCATGTCAATATTTAATCCACTTGTATAATAGAATCAGTTATTAAAATTAATTAATAATATAAAATATATTAAAATATAAAATATATATTAAAAATAAATTAAATAATATATATAATTAATTATATATAAATATATAATAATTAATTTTTTTAGTCTATAAATAATATTTTGATATTTATATATCATCTAGCAATGTAAGAAAGAGAGAGAGAGTAGGAATTAGATCTAAATCATGATTTAATAACAATTAAAAAAGAGGATCCAAATCATGATAAAATAATTTAAAAGTCAATCATGTAATTTTTATTCTTAGCTTATTTTATTATAGTTGTTACGTGGCTAATGTGAGATTGGTGAATTGGTTTTGAAGAATTGGCCCAAACGTCGAAAAGGAGGTGGTCTCCGACTTGGTTTGCGTTTGGAAGCTGCGGTCCGACTTGTGTATGTGAAAGAATGGGGGTGGTCCGATATCTAAGTCAGCAAATATGTAAACAGGTTTAGAGAGTATTGGAATTTCGAGATATCTGAGGGGTGTCAGTGTATTTATAGTGGTGATCCAATAACCACCGTTGGTGTAGTTCCACCTTTTAAGGTGGATAACCGTCCCTTTATTTTAGGGTAGTTGAGATATGGCTATTGAGAGTGGGTTGAGAAATTTTAAAGACAGATACTTGTTTGAATAAGTGTTATCTTATGGCTATTCATCAAGTTCAACTTCTTTGGGAAAGAGTTTGTGTCGAATCCGACCTCTTCCGAAGAAGTCGGTGGATGACGAAGACCAATTTTTGGATTAGACCTTTTTGGTGTATTTGGAACATAATGTTTGGAACAGGATAGAAACAATAGTCTTGGTACTGTGTCTTAAAGAAATTTTAAAAAATATTATAAAATTATTTTATTAAAAATTATTGAAAAGGTATTTTTTATATTTCTAAATATTAAATATATAAAAAAAATTTAAAAGTTGTTGTTATAATATTAAAATACGTCTCTAAAGCATGTGATAGTTAAATCTTATTATTTCAGTGCCTTCAACGAAACATAGAAGAGAAACGAGGCTTAGAAAGTTAGAATTCAACAATTATCCAAAAAGATGATTCAACTAGGTAACTTGTTATTAAAAGAAACGAATGCTATAGATTATATTTTATTTGCATACAGATATGTTATTGTCATTAATCATACATATGCATATTTTGAATATACAATTCCTTTTAAGCATGTGTTTAGAAATAATTCTTTTGTTCATTATATTTGAATCCATCATTCCACATCTTATTAAGTGATAAGAAAAAACAAGTAATAAATTAAACAGAACTGGTTACGTGGTTATTATTATGACTATTTTTCTTTTTCTGGTCACGATTCACGATTGTGAATTTTCATTCAAAGCTATTGTAAATAACAAATTGAAATAAATACTGAAAAAGGAAAACAGCTAGACAATGTGGACGTTGGGTTTTGAGCATCTATAGAATCAGCTTCTAATTGGCCTTTATCCCTTACGTGTCAAATACCCTTTCACATACCCTGTATAAAATAAAAATTAAAAATTCAAGTGAATAATTAGATAATAATTTAGTTAAATTTATTAAATTATTTAATAATTTTATATAATAATAATTTAATTAAATTTGTCTGTTAATATTATAAATATGAGAAATATATAGAGTTAATTTCGCGTAAAAAAAATAAAGAAATAAAAAAATAATTTTTTTTTTGTTGTCTACGGTATTTTTTAACCCGACAGATTAAGAATTAATTCGTCGCGAATTGGGGCTCCATTTAAGGGTCTACTGCTAGCTAATAGGTTGCTGCATGCACAAGTTGGTATCCGAAGCTCCGACACTTACTTACAGGTAATGTAAAAAGCTTCCCAGGATAGCCCGAACTAGAGAAAAGGACAAATAAGTCCCTGACCTTTTGCTCTGCGGATATTTTTGTCTCTGACCATTGGAAAATATTTTTAAGTCCCTGACCTTCAAAAAACTTGAACGGATCAGTCCCTGACAGAGGCATTTGGACAGATCAGTCAATGGAGACATTTGGATGTAGGGACTAATTCGTCCAAGTTTTATGAAGGTCAGGGACTTAAAAGTATTTTTCAATGGTCAGAGGTGAAAATGTCCGCGGGACAAAAAGTTAGGGACCTATTTGTCTTTTTCTCCCCGAACTATCCAAATAAAAATCAAGGTTTACTCGATTGGTTTGTATTTATAATTCAAGATTTAATATTTATTTATTTCGGTAATTAAGGGGGAAAAAATGTAAAAGGCGGGCGTGGGGTTTTGAGGCTGGTGGAAAAGGTTGGTACCTTAGCTGCAGTTGAAGAATGAAGAGGGAAAGAAAGAAAGAGAAGTCAGAGAAATGAGGCAAGTTCCTTTCAGGTTATAACAAACGGTGTCTGTATTTGAAAAGAGTATATAAATGTATAATCAGCACCTGACTCTTCCTCTTACAGTTTTATATATAAAATGAATATTTCCGTATGGTGGGGTACTTGTCGCCTTTGCAACCAGATAAAGACGGTTACAAAAATCATTCATCACTTCTTCTTTCTCACCTGAACCTGCCTCAATCAATCATTTCTCTTTTCGGTAGGGTTTACTTCCTCACACTGATTGGAACTCTTCTTCTTCCTCTTTGCAGTTTGCCTCCTGTTGCAGGATTCCACTGCCTCTTCATTTTCCTCCATTCATTCATCATCCATCTAAGGTTTCTGTTCAATCATTATTCGTATCCTGATTACGCTTTTTTTTTCTCTGTTTTGTGGATTCATCGCATCTGGAAGAAACAGTATCATCTATGTGATTTGCGATTGCAGAGAAACTTAATTTCAAGTCTTTGATGTTTGTGCACGTTACTAGCTAGCTTGCTAGCTTCATTACCTTCCTCTCGTCAAGTGTTTTGAGTTTCAATTTGATCCTGCCATAACAATCTTCACCTGGATTTGGAGGGATCTGTTTTACGTGTTGGAAGACTCCAGGAAACAGTAAGAAACCTTCTAAAGGTTTTACTTCTGTTGTTTTGTAGTATAGTATTGGGAATGACCATCAATTTATGATTGTTATATTCTATGTATGTTTCAGAGTTCGCCACGGTGCACAGTGTTATAAAGCTATTGAAGGCAGAGTTGAATTGTTTCCCTATCATATCTGTGAGTTACATTAACCTTTTCGAGGAAATTGGATTTATCCTCATGGATCAGTGAAAGTCTGCAAGTCATGGAAGACGGTGGGAGGTAATACTGGAAGAAAGTCACAGAACTCCTTATATAGTTATATACCTAATCAATCATCCTGTTGTTTTATGTACTAAATGATAGTATGATACTACTGTTTCTTCTTAATTGTAGTTTTGAAGAGAAGTTATTTTCTAATGGGGATGTCTACGTCGGTAAGATCAAGGGCATACTGCCCCATGGCAATGGAAAATACACATGGTCAGATGGAACCGTATATGAGGGTGACTGGGTAGATGGGAAAATGACTGGGAAAGGACTGATCATATTTCCTTCAGGGGCAAAGTATGAGGGTGAATTCTCTGGGGGTTTCCTTCATGGTTATGGCACATTGACTACATCGAATGCAGGCGTTTATAGAGGTGGCTGGAGAATGAACGCTGAGCATGGAATTGGACGGAAGGAGTATCCCAATTCAGATGTATATGAAGGCTTATGGAGAGAAGGAATTCGTGAAGGCAGCGGGAGGTATTCTTGGAATAATGGAAATATATACGTTGGGAATTGGAAAAATGGAGCAATAAATGGCAGAGGGGTTATGAAGTGGCCTAATGGTGATATCTTTGATGGTTCTTGGTTAAATGGACATAGACATGGATCAGGTGTTTATAGATTTGCAGATGGAGAGCTTTATATTGGGACATGGAGTAAGGGCTTGAAGGATGGAAAAGGAACATTCTATCCCACTGGCAGTAAACAACCATCTCTAAAGAAGTGGTGTAGTTCTCTTAACAGTGAAAATAATGGGTTGGTGTTAAATACAGAAAAACATATGGCTCAAAAGTCGAAAGTAAAACGTAGCCTTTCTGAAAAGATTTCAAGAAGTAGCAGTTCAAAAAGTTCACATAACCTATCTCATAGGAGTAGGACTTCTTCATTGGATTCGAGTTGGGGTGTTCAAGATCCTGCTGGAGATTGCATATGTCATGATTCCTCAACCAAATCATCCCAATCCTTTAAAGAAGCTCAATCTGATGCACCTGGTAATTGTACTAAAGTTTATGAGAGGGAATATATGCAAGGGGTGCTGATTATGGAGAGAGTTCGGAGCTATTCGGAAGTATCTCATACGAACAAACAGCAAAATAAGTTTAGTGTGAAGCAAGTAAAGAAGAGCACATGTATAGACATTTTTGGAGGTCGCCGAAGCCATTTTCTGAAGCTTAATTTGCAGCTTGGCATCAGGTAATTACTTGGTCTAAAGTCATCCTGTTAACCATTTCTTGATATCATTTTTCTTTCTATTGACTTGTTTAAAAATCATGAGCTGCAGTGTGTACAAAGTGATGTGACTGATCAATTGGATGAGTTCAACACACTAACTAATGACTTAGCACAGTTGACTAAAAAAATAATGAAAATTAAATTTTATCATCTTACAGATAAAATGGGTGATTCAGCTTAGTATTATCATATTTTGTTTCATGTGAAAATTATTTTGAACAAGTTGGCTGAATTATCAGGTACACTGTTGGCAAAATCACACCAGTGCCTGCACGTGATGTTCGTTCATCTGATTTTGGAGAACGAGCTAGGATAAGGATGTACTTCCCTAAGGAGGGTTCACAGTTGACTCCTCCACATTCTTCTATAGACTTCTACTGGAAGGATTATTGCCCCATGGTCTTCAGGTATTCATTTAACTGTGTGCAAACCATGCTTAACCAGGTTATATTGTGAGCACCATAAGTCCGCTCCAGTTAACCATATATAGCTTCCCTTTCTGCATCTTATTTGGTTTTATTATTTCTCTGCATAGTTACACAAGAATATATTTCCAGGAATTTGAGAGAGATGTTCAAACTGGATGCTGCAGAGTACATGATGTCTATCTGTGGTGATTGTGGTCTAAGGGACATATCTTCCCCTGGAAAAAGTGGCAGCATCTTCTTTCTTTCTCAAGATGACAGATTTGTGATAAAGACACTGAAAAAATCAGAGCTAAAGGTTTGCGGTCAATTTATGTGTTGAGTTCATCAATTGTTGTATGAACTTCACTTTTTAATAGTTCTGCAGTTGGAGATATCATCATATTAGATAGCACATAGACTGCAGATTGATACAATAGAGTGTGACAAATTTGAGGGACAAACTACATGAAATCTAATGCCAAGTGGCTAACTAGGACCCCAATTGAATGGGGATTTTCAGGAGAAATGCATTTATTTTATGATTTAACAAACATGCAAAGGGAGAAATAATTGATTGCATAAGTTCCTACTTAGGTGGGCCGCTATTTTCTTGAAAGATGCACTAATCTGTTGACAATTTTTAAGGCAAGGTTCATGAAGTCCAACATCAGAAGTTCCTTTTATGTTAAAGATAGAGAAGTAGATGATACATTTATGTTATTATCTCTATCGCAATCAATAATGAATTGATTTGCGCATTTAAATGTCCATGATAGTGTACTTTTGGTTCTCTTCTTGTAGGTTTTGCTCAATATGCTTCCCAAATACTATTACCATGTAGGGCATCATGAGAATACTCTTATTACAAAATTTTTTGGGGTACATCGAATAAAACTAAGGGGTGGGAAAAAGGTACACCAAATATCTTTCTCTAGCTCTTTTTTCTTCCTTGTTTGTTAAATGGCAAAGCTATAGAAATTTCCTTATTTTCTCAATTAGGTGCGTTTTGTGGTCATGGGGAATATGTTCTGCACAGAATTGCATATCCACCGTCGTTATGATCTGAAGGGGTCTTCTCATGGAAGATTTACGGAAAAGGATAAAATTAGCAGCCATACAACATTAAAAGATCTTGATCTAAAATACGAATTTCATATGGATAAAAAATTGCGAGAATCTCTGTTCAAGTAAGTTCCTACTTTTTGAGAGGTACCTCTGTTGAAGTGAAATGATAAGCAACACATTTTTCTTGAATAATTAAGGAGTACTTGTAAAAAATTTCAAGCTCATATAATGGCCATGAAGCCCAAAAGTTAGCTTATAAAGTGAGGGATGCCAAAGCTCATATAAAGGTTATCTAGGTCTTGTTATCTCTAGGTGATATGGGACTCCAACAAGTAGTATCTATTCATATATAGTAAGTTATGATAGATTTACTTTCATATGGATACCTGGCTGTGGCATGTGGTAGCATTGAGTTGTGATTGTGACTAGTAGTGTCAGTGTGTATGAACTATGAACTGAACTATTTATCAGTGGCAACTGCATTCAACCTCTCATTGACTTGGGATTATTAACTTACCTTCTATTTATGACTGGATTTCATTTTTCTGGTGCAGACAAATTTCTCTAGACTGCACTTTCTTGGAGTCTCAGCACATAATTGATTATAGCCTTCTGCTAGGATTACATTTCAGAGCTCCAGAGAATCTAAGGGCCTTAGCGGAATATCCTGGATCTTTACAGCAACAGGATAGCTTATCTTCTGGAGAAGGTAATTATTAAATTTTTCTACAGATAGGACAAATGTTTCATTTAATCTATATAGCCAACCATATCCAGGGGGAAAAAGTGTTTTGTTGGTCGCATATCTAGTGAACATATATAACCCCATCTAGTGGAAAAAAGTTTTGCTGGTCATATTTCTAATGAACCTATAACATCTTTTACATCTATAGTTTTTTGATATATTTTATAGCATGTAAATATCGCTCTTAAGAATTAGGTGAGCCTAAGCTCATTGGGCAGGATCCCTCGAGCCTTTATAAAGGCTATCTCAGTCATATCCTTTGACAGATCTGATGAAACATAAACTCATGATTTCTGTTTTGAGTTGTTTTACAAATTCGCTACAAAGTTCTTTTTCCTGCTTTTTCTTTTTGAAAAATTCTTTTGCCTTATATTGAGAGAATTTGGGCCTGCTTTACGTACACTAGATTCAGTCAAGGAAGGGGATGAGTTGATTCTTCCTAAAGGGTTGCTGTTGGTTGCCCATGAACCGGGCTCTGTGAACACTGCACCTGGACCCCACATTAGAGGAAATACGTTGAGGGCATACTCCATTGGGGACAAAGAAGTTGATCTTTTACTTCCTGGTACTGCAAGGTATCTTCTTTGAATTAGTTGTTCTTGTGCTCTACACTCTTTTGTTACTTTTCCCATTTCAGCATTCATTAACCCAGAAATTTACCAGTATTTTCTATAATTTCTTTGGTCATAGAAGCATATAAAAAATAATCAATTTTATAGTTCAGTTTATATTTATATCTTAACAAGAGAGATAATTGCAGTTTTGCAGTAATGGTGTGAATGCCACTAACTTTGTGCCATGTTGCACATACCACATGCCGATTAATTTGTAAATTGATGACAAGGACTAAGCATTAAAAGAATGACCAAAATTAACACAATTTTAGAGGGATTAAAAGAAAAATAACCTATATTTGTAGAGACTAAAAACTTATTTAAACCTTTATATATGCCGTATTCGTGTGTTATTTCAAAAAGTTGATGTGTGTCTCTATGTTTATGTCCATGTGAATGTCTATGCTTCACTGATACCATATCATTATAGTCAGAATGAAAGCTGAAAATATCCTTTTTTCCGTGAATTCTGTCTCGTCCTCTATATTCAATGTGATGTCAATTACTTTCTTATCAACTCTAAGTAAAAATGTTATTGTTTCTTGTGTTTATGTTTTGTAACTCTGCAACCTGGCTTGATTATCAGGTTGAGAGTGCAACTAGGAGTAAACATGCCAGCTCAAGCTACGCGCAAGGTTCAGAAGGATAAGGTGGAGGCATCAGAAATTGAGCTTTTTGAGGTCTATGATGTGGTGCTGTACATGGGAGTAATCGATATATTGCAGGAATACAATGCCAGAAAGAAAATTGAGCATAATATTAAGTCGCTGCAATTTGACCCCATGACCATATCAGTAGTAGAACCCAAGTTATATGCTGAGCGTTTCATCAATTTCTTGGATAAAAAAGTATTTCCGGAGACTCCCTGATATATATATTGCTTTTTTATTATATCCATGTTTGTAAATTCTTTTGATCTGCGAGTCATATCTTTGTAATTAATTGTACCAAGTCAAGAGCAGTTTATTTATTGGATAATCGTTGTTACTTTCTGCATGATATATTTGAATTCTTTTCGGGTTTTTTTTTTTTTTTTTTTTTTTTTTTTGGGGAACTGCAAAATCATATATGATTGAAATTCTGTGATATTTTATAACGAAAACAAGATATTAAGCCGCCTAAAATCCTAAAACTTTGAATAAGATATACCATTGAAATTCTGCAAATATAGCTGAATGTTTCATTATGAATTTCGGTGCAGCTCTAGTTTCCCACTTTTTTTAAACCAGCAATATTAAAGAATGAAAGCATTAAATACAACAATAAAGGTTAAAAGAAGTAAGAACCAGATGAACCTTTCCAATTTCCATGCAGTGGTTGAATTCATTGCATCCTCAATATACTCTTCGAAGCAATGTCCATTTCTGGTTGTGACATCCTCTTAAGCTCTTCTTCAAAGCATCGAAGCTCATCGATGGCACTTTCCATGACACATTCAAGGTAGTCCTCATGATCATTGTCTTGTTGCATGGCAGTTGTTACCTTTGCTTCTTTTTCTTCTTGCACTTCTTTATTCTCTTGCTCAATAAGTTCCACACCTGCCCATGCCCTGTATGATTCAATCTCAAATAGCCTCATGAGATCTTCACTTGTGGAGGGATCAGAGCTCCTTTCTTGTAATGCTTGGTTTGAGAGGAAGGTGAACTGGGAAATGAGGTCTTCCATTTTTCTTCCTATGGTGAGGTAAGTGTGAATTGAATAAGCAATTCTAAGATTGGTTTAGTGCTTGAATTCACAGGGTAAGGAATGCTATCTTATATCATATCATATATATCATTATAAAGTATGGGTATTTTTTACTTTTTATAATGTCGAGAATTCGCGAGAGGGTCACATGGTTCCAAATGCATATTGGACCAAGTCTTATGAGTAAAAGCTCTAATGGGACAGCAAAATTAGTAAGATAGAATGATTAAATCTAATTATTAGCTCACACTCTATTCAGTTTGATGTTGAAGAAAAGGGTTAGATAAAGGAGCAAATTGACATTGAAATCCAGCTTTTTTTTGTCACCTTTCTTGGGTTTATAGGTTCATAAATATTTTATACTTATCCTTAATAGAACATAGAATCAATTTAAATAAAACTTATACTAAATTTAAATTATATGGTTTTTTTTATATGATAGTCGATATACCTCATTATTTTATGTGATAGAATTGAGCCGTTGGAGCTCTTTTGTTAACTTGCTCTCATTTGGTAATTATCACCTTTATGCATGGTGCAGATTAAAAGTATTATTTTTTCCCCTTATCAAACTCATTAGCGAAATCTTTGTCACTGTCTAATAGAAAGTTTAGGGTGGGACCATAGGTTTGAAATTTTAATGTTGTTATGTTATTCTGAAATGCAAAGAATGTGGATGCGGACATTTTGAATGTTAAGTGTAAGAATGCTTCCAAAAACAAAATCACATGTGGGACACTCGAATACATGTGTAGATTATGACAGCCCTAACGTGCACTTTTTTTTTGTCAGGGATCCGGAGCAGACGACCCAAGACCAACCCGCAACCCGACCCGAATTTCAAACCTGCGATTCTATCTTCATTGCGACGGCTTCCCTTTGCAAACACGACTAGATGACCGGAAGAGTTCTGGCGAGGTGGACAGCAGCATCTTCGAACTCGAATCCCTTGAATCAATGGACACAGTGCCTTAGCAGATAACGTAAACCATTACGAAGTGTGACGGTTTATGTTAGAACATACGTAAAAAAAACTGTTACACTTTTATAGCGATTTTTGAACTAACTGAACAATAAAATAACTGCAGTGTTTCTTCACAAATGGCCAGCATAAGAAACGTGTGAGTTTATAGTGGTTTCTTCATATGAAAAATGCTATAAATATCAAGTAATAGTGTAGCAGTAGATAATCATTTTTCACAAATTCACAAATGGCTAATGAGAAGGGTTTTTTAATTTTAGTCTATTACTCTGAAAAAATTTAAAAATGTAACTGATAGTGTGTGTTTTTATTCGGTTATCAAATATCAAAACTAAAAACAAATATATTGCAAAAGAGAGTGCGTGGGATAAAGTGAGTGAAAAAGTTGTTTTACAATATTTTTATGTGTTAACTGGTGTGAAGTATGAAATATTTGTGATCGGCAGGTTTTGTTTCATTGTCGAAGTGATTTTTCGGAAGAGAGAGTTGGAAGATGGGGTTAAAAGTTCTGGAATAATGTGCCATTTGTGAAGAAACCGCTATAGGAGTGTCACGTTTCTGCAATGTGCCATTTGTGAAGAAATTGCTATAGAAGTGCCGCAATTTCTTCATTGTTCAATCTGTTCAAAAACTGCTATAGGAGTGTAGCGGTTTTTTTTCACGCGTCCCAACGTAAATCACTACATCTTGTAGCGGTTTACGTTCAATATGAGACCCACCATACTTTTTTGCGGTTTTCATTGAAATATAAAAGTTATATTTTCATCTATAATGTTCAAAAATTGCATTATGAACATTGCAGATGGGTTCATATGACAAAAATACCTAAATTTTAGATTTTTTTTGACGTTTTAATAAAATTTTTAAATTACCATGTCTTTTATCATCAACATTAATTTCACCATTATCTCATCTTTCAAATCTCAAATTTTCACATCTCTCCATTACCATTATCATTATCTTTGGACAAAATCTTGTACTATTTTTTTCAGAGAGTCTTTATCGTTCTCTTTTTTTCGAGACACTCCTCAAGAGAAGAAAATCCTTCGAATTTAAATACTTTTGTTTGACGAATTTAATTTTTATGGATATAATATTTTTTTTATAAATACTTTTATTAGTATTCATAAAATTTATGTGTACAAATAATTATTTTTTCTTCTTTTTATATATGTAATTCCATTTTATTTGGTAAAGCAAATAGAGCACATTAAAAACAGGATAATATACATACATAAACCAAACACATACTAATATTACGTAAAAGTTTCAAAATAAATAACGTTATATATATGTCTTCATTTGTATATCTATATAAATCGAATTTAATGAATTCGATTTAGGTCTTCTAGTACTAAATCGAATTAAAAAAATTCGAATTAGTAGCATTTCATATATCTCAAATTAGCTATTACAGTACTAGGTAGAATCTACTTAATATTAATGTGTTTGATTTATGTGTGTATATTTAGGGCTGTGAAACGGATTAGTCCAGCCCATTTAAGTTCGGCCCATTAAATTCGCGGGTTAAATGGGCTGACCCATTTAAGCCTACTTTATTTGTGGGCCATAATTTTTTAACCCGAACTATTTATGGTCAGCCCGACGAGTTAAACGGGTCAATCCGTTTATAATTTTATTTTTTAAAAAATATTTTGACAAAAAATACTACTTTTAGGTCAAAAATAATATTTTTTTTAGTTGATGGGTCAGATTTTCGAATCAGATCGAAAAAAATATCAGCTAAAAGTGCTATTTTAAAAAAAAATTAAATGGACCACCAGTTTAACTCGTGAGCTAATCCTTTTAACCCGTCTTTTTTTTGGATTAATTGGACTCAACCTGTTTAGCCCAAAATTTAAACAGATTTAATTTTAAAGATAAAATCTGCCTATTTAAATGGATAAACAGACTCACCCAATAAATTTAGCCCATTTTGATGGGCCATGTATATTGCCCTTAAAGACAGTTGACCGATAATAATTTTCACAACACACAAAAATATAAATAATAAATAAATAATAATTTACATTAATGAATTTAATGAGGGAGTGAGAGAGACAGAGAGAAGCAGGAGAAAGAAAACTGAAATTAAAGCACCTAGCTCACTGAAAGCCACCGTAATTAAGCAGGGATAGTGAGACACAGAGATCGGAGGAGTTTTGAGCTTAACCCTAATTTGTGACCCTCCTTAACACCAACATTGCATTGTTGTAGAGACTAGAGAGAGAAGGGGCTATGGGGAAGATGATGCTGTGCACGCTGGGCATCTCCCTCTGCTTGTTCTCCATCATACCTTCCGCCTTCGGAATCTGGCTCACCTTGCCGTCTTCTGGCACCAAATGCGTCTCCGAAGAAATCCAAACCAACGTCGTCGTTTTAACCGATTACGTCGTCATTCCCGATGGCTCTTCCCTTCAACCCTCCATCGGTGTCAAGGTACACACACATTTCTTTCGTGCGTCGCTCTTCAAATTCCAGATCAGATTTCTTTCGATTATGAGAAATCGAGGTGGGAGTGTATTGTGTTCCTATTCATGAATTTGCTAATTCAAAATTGTTGCTGTCGATTTGCCTTGGCCGATTGGTTGTTAGGGGGAAATTTTTATTTATTTGTAGAATTAGTTGTTGTTGATGAAGCATTATGCATGTCATATTATCCGTAATGTTATATAAAAGCGTAAATGTTGACTATGGCTATCATCACGTTTAGGTTTGTTATTACTAGTATCAGTTAATGACCTAATGTAAACTTCTCCAAATTTGTTGTTTTATCATGTATGCTTAGTTCTGCAGCTGGAGAGGCTCAAGCTTAATCATTATTTTAATCATACCCTCAAATCTGCCCCTTATTTGTGCATTCCTCCTGTTGAGTCCATTGAGAGTTATTGAATTATGGTGAAAATCATGCACTTATGCCAATAGATTAATTTCTGCCGTTGAGACTAAAATCGCTTATCTTGATGATAGAACATTTTTTTTTCTTTTGGGGTTTCCAATTGATGGAGTTTTGTGTCAATTGTCAAACCCTGAACATACTTCAAGTTCATAAAACTAGCAAACTGTTAGTGTTACAAGAGAAGTGGCATCATGATATAACTGTTATGTTGGTGCTTGGATGACTATCTTTTCACATCAGCTTGTTGAATAGTTTTATACTTGTCTCTTTGTTTTTAATAGTAATATGTTATGTTTAGGTGACATCACCATATGGAAACAATCTTTATTACAAGGAGAATACAACACATGGTAATTTTGCATTTACAACTCAAGAAACTGGGAACTACCTCGCATGTTTCTGGATTGATCCCCATTATCAGGGAGCTAAAGAGGTCAGTGTGAGTCTTGATTGGAAAACTGGAATTGCAGCCAAGGATTGGGAGTCGGTTGCCAGAAGAGAGAAGATTGAGGTACATATCCAAGTGACATCTATAACTTTTATCTACCTGTGAACACTGTCTACAACATGTATATGAGTTTCACAAGGCTGGCATTTATTCAAGGCATCATAAGGAATGAGTTTAAGCATGAGTTGAAAATGTTTTTTAGCTGCATCCTTGGTTTCTTAGTTTCATTGAATTGATTTTCACTATAACGGGAAATATTTTAGTAGTTATACGCAAATTGAAATTCATATATATATATATATATATATATATATATATATATATATATATATATATATATATATATATTCGTTTCTTTTGATTTCTCCTTTCTACTGATTGTTTTTCCCGTACATTGATACTGCATAGGGAGTTGAACTTGAGCTGAGAAAGCTAGAAGGAGCAGTAGAGGCCATCCATGAGAATTTGCTTTATTTGAAGGGCAGGTAACCTGATCATGTCAACATGACAACATCTCCTGCCCCCCCAAAAAATATTTTATTTTATTTTTCGCAAAATATCGAAAATTTTTGTTTTGATTTTCTTTCTTTCTTTTTCTCTTTTTTTTTTTCCCTTGAATTTTTAACTCAGGGAAGCAGAGATGAGGGCTGTGAGTGAAAGAACGAATGCCAGGGTGGCATGGTTTAGTATAATGTCCTTGGGCATCTGCATTGGAGTTTCGGGTTTGCAATTGTGGCATTTGAAGAGATTCTTCCAGAAGAAGAAGCTAATCTAAACTGTGCTAGTGTTAGCTTAATATCATTAGTGAAACAAAGAAAGGTATAATAATATATAAGCATTTTCATCAAGTATACTCACAAATTGTAGCTGGAAAGATTTTGATAACATATGTAGCGTTTCCAGATCTTCTTATACACAAGTTCCTTTTTTATTTTCAAAAGTAATGCTTTATGCTATATGAATATAATATAATTATACTGGATTATGTTACATGATATGGTTTATGAGAACTGTTAGACAGAAGGGAAATAACACAGCACAAACCCTTCGGGGTCAGAGTGAGAACATGACAACAATTGCAGACGTCACTCTTTTTGAACATCATTACTATGATGCTAACCTTGTAGATGGATTCAATTTGCCTATAGCAATAGCAGTAAAAGTGAAACCTGTTAATGGCACTGGAAATTGCTTTGAGGCAGAGTTAGCTGGCATTAGAGGCAGAGCTGTATTGATTAACAAAAATACTACAGGGCCACCAAAAATCAGTTACCAAATATTTTTGTCTATATACATATGTTGTTTTATACGTTTTTAATGTATATTTTGTATTACGGCATGTATTTTATACAATTAGTTAATTTGGTAATTGATTTTTAGTGTACTCGTAGTATATTTGATTTACGGTTGTTTTGAGCATTCTAACGTTTTCCGCCCATAACTATCCAGTAATCTTGTAATGCTAAAACAAATGTTGATTTGGCCACCGTGGAAAATAATAATGCTAATGAAATAATTGTAAGTTATGTTATTCCGGTCCATAAGGAGTTCTTAAAATGAGGTACTTTTTTCTCACACAACGCAAATGTATGAGACTATTTTATGCTTTCCATTAATTAGTATCAAACAAACAAAAGGCTTATGATTCGCCTGAATGAGGATGTTTTGCACTCCATAAAAGGCGTCATGATTATGTAAGCCATAAAATATGATTAATTATTCTATTTAAAAGATGAATTTGTATGTCAAGACTCCATAAAATTGATTGTTAGAAGAATAAATGTCCAAGTTTGAAGCGGTGTTGAACACTTGAACAGTGATCAGTTGACAAAGTAATAACTACAAATTGAGTGGGAAACATGGCCAGCACATTTTGCATCCTCCTTTTGAAGCAAGTCAAAAAGGACAATGAAATCACAAGCTCAACCACATATATAATTGCCATAGTACCACTACCACCACCATTACTACTCCTGCTGCTGCTGCTACTACTATAGTACTATGTATATGGTATCTGTGACCAATTGAGGCAAGATTATAAGTTGCACAGTGTGTTGAACAGAAGGACAGTTGATTTCTGTCATAAAAATTACATACTTCTGTTAGACAGGTTATTTTTGAACACTTAATATATATAATATTTAGATTGAGTCTCCTATGACTACTATTATGGTGGTTGGTGATTATACAACTTATTTGGCAATATTTAATACTGTTTTTAAAATTAAAATTATATTTTTACTACTTGATATAATTTTATTTTTAAATTAAAGTGTTTCAAATAATAAAAACGTGACTTTATTTTTAGTAATATTTTTTAAATGTTATTAAATTTTTGTAGCCATCATACCCACCACAACAATAACCATATACCTAATATTTATTACTTGTATATTGTGTAAATAGTAAATACTCATGTTTACCGTTTACCTTTTTTTATGAAATTAAACTTTTAATTTTTCACCATTAAATTAAATAATAAACTCTGTGTCCATAGAAATAATTAACATAAACCCATTAATTATTATATAGTATATAGCTAATGCTCATTTTTTGGAGATTTGAAAAAAATTCGGTGTACAAAATTTTCTTTTTAAAATACCTTTCATTTTATATAATTTATAAAAATAAAATTATTAACTCATGAGTCATGACTTTTTAATTTTAGTATAAAATACTTAATACTGAATTTGTTATCATTGTTATTCAAAGTTAATTTATAAAAAAGTGCACACTAGAATATAATAAAGCAAGAGGCACTCACTACTAGTGAGTTGTGTGGAAACATGAAAAGGAAGAGTAGTAATAACTAATAAGTAAAGATGGTGCAACAACAACAAGAAGAAGCCCTATTGCATGCACGCTTAGGCTTATATAATATTAGCATATATAGCACATTGAATAATTACCACTCCCTTCTTTCTTTCTAGTTTCTACAAAACAAGAGCCACTCTTTGTGTCAAAACCCATCATTGGATTTTTGTGTGGGGAGGGGGATCCAAATACTTGTTATAGTTATGCCTTCAACACTTCTACCTTTACCATTATTATTCATCACAAATAAACCCTATCATCTCCAATCTTCTTCTTCTAAAGACTTTGGTGCCCTCTAGGGTTTGTCAGAGGCATTGTTCCATAGCCATTTTGGCATTCTGTCCACCTCCGATCCGATCCGATTCGATTCATTAATTTGTAGGAGGTGGCCAGTAGGCCAAACGGGTTCTGTGAATATGTATTTGACAAACCCCATCTTAGAGGGCAAGCTTTAAGGCCTTCATCTTTCTTATTTCTTCTCTTTGAATAAGTCTTAGTGTTTTCTTCTCTATCATCTAACATATATACATGAGTTTTCATGTAGCATTTTTTGCAGAAAATACTACTTGATTTGAAGCTTGAAGATCAGGGAATATATGGTGATTACTCCAAGGTATGCATTTTTTGGTTTGTCACTGTGTTTTTCGGTTCGAAAAGTCAAAGATTAATTCATTATAAATCTGAGTTTCATTTAAAGATTTATCGTTGTTAATTCGAACCCCAATCCATCCGCTTAGTATGTTGTTTCTATTTTCTACTATAGAACGATCTTAATTAGGACAAGGTAATTGAAAGTCAATAATTCTTATTAACTTCGACACGTAACTTGTTGATTATATATTATTGGTCTGATAAATTAAAAGTCAACCAGGCACCACACATGAAACTGATGACTGGCATTATCATAGAGGTTTCTTTTGTAATTTTGTGTGTGTGTTTGTCTTGCATTGGATGGGTTTGCAAAGTATGATAGCGAAGTCACACCTTTTTACATGTTTAAACTCCTATTAAAAGCATGATAGATGATGGAGGATCCACATGTTTAAATTCAATTGGCCCATTGCTACATTAGCAGCATTGGATTCCTAGAAGCATTAGAGTACAATTTAGACCTAATTAGCAATGTTGTATTTGAGGCCAAACCAATTCCAATTATAATCATCATGATTCATGACCCATGAGTGGTAGTTGTGTTTATTAGTTTCATGCCCTAACAAAAACTCATCATCATGCCAACACCCACTAGCACCAATTCTATGCAAATATAGGAGGGGAATCTCTTAGTGCTCTTTCATTTCCAGCTGACACATTTCTATCTATATATACATCATTATTTATCTCATCGATGCATAATTCTTAGTTTCTTACAGGCTTTCAAAGCATACAAATGATGAACAGTAGTAATTAATTCATTTGTCAGAATATATAGCTTAATTAGCTAAAAATAATAATATAATATAATATAATATAATAATTCAATTCAATTAATTAATTAAGCTAGCTAGCTAGCTAGTAGTTGTTCCTATGAAATGATTTCTCATATTACCTCTAATTTATTTTTTATGGGACAAAGTTTAACTTTGATAATTTTGCTAGTAGATTATTGATATCTATGATGTGTGTCATCATCAAGCCTGAAAGAAATTAATGACTGAGTTTGCTTATGTTCAAGTGTAGCTAGCTAGAATGATTATGTATGTTCATTGCCAATTACTTGTCCTAAATTTTGTTGGTCAACAATATCAACTTTTGTTTTGTATATTTTTTATTTTTGGTATTGAAACGGGGGCTAAAGTCCACTTTTCCCGGCCCTGAAGAGTGAAGTGTTTTCCCTTGGGCCAACTAACAGTAAGGTGTTGACTGTTGAAGGTCCAAAAATCTGCATCCGCTACTGTGTACTATGTAGTAGTGACTGATGCATCAGATTCATTATCAATACATAACAGTAATAATACCATTATTCCACCGTCTTTCTCCGCTCCCATATCTTTTTTGAATTAACGATTTAGGAAGATGTTGAAAGAAATTTTAGAGTAGTCCTCAGATTGGCTGTTTGCACCGGAAATTTTTTTAAGATTTTAATTTTATCATAAAAGTTTTTGAAATTGAGCAGACTACACCATGTTAGTTCTCATTTTATTTTTGTCGAATTATTTGTCATACCGTGAGTATCTGACACATATTCCTTTGTTCTTGACTAGACAAAACGATGTTGTTTTAGTTTTGATGTTAAATATTTGATGAAAAGACGTCATCTAACTTTTAATGTATCAAAATACATTTTATGAACCACAAAAAATATATAACGATTAAGGTTAAATGATGTCGTTTCATCAAATATTTAGCGTCAAAACTAAAGTGACGTCGTCTCGTTTAGTCCCGTATGAAAGAAATGTGTTAGATTACTCATAGTGTAAGGAGTCTCAAGGATGTTTTTGGCACGATTAGAATTTGGAGAGCTTTTTTTAAATAAGTAGTCAATTTCAAGAATCACTTTAAAACTTAACTTAAAAGATGTTAATTGCAATGATATTACTAGAGAGCATAATTTTTATAGTAGTCAAATTAATTAATGAAGTGGGTAAAATATAGAACAATAATGATGCATGCCAAAGCAATTATGAATCTAAGACAACAAGGGTCACCTCGTAGTTGTAGTCCTCTTAATTTAACATGACATAAGTATATAGTTTGGATTTAGTTTATCATGTGTTGAGTTTAGAAAACAATAATTATATTTTTTGTAATAACAAACATATATTTAATTGGGTTGAAAGTTTAAAATTTTATTTGATGTGAGTATTAATTGTACAGGCTTATATGATAGTTGAAATTGATAAAATGAGTTAAACTATTTTGGATTAATTGAACATTGAATGGAGTCACAAGTTGCTATCTTTTTTTAATCCAACAAAAACATATATTAAGATTCATTGATGCTGCATTATGTCCAAATCAATTCAGATAGTAGTAATTTTGAGAAATAGTTGCTGATCTTCAACCAAAGAAAATAAGAGTTTCATAAGCTATTGAAGCTAGAGTCTCACCATCTCAAGCCTAAGTTTTATTGTGCAGCCCAAACCAAGAGAACCAGCAGGCCAATAAGAAGAACAATTTGCAACCAAGGCTGCTGATAGGGACCAAGTTCATAACCTAATTCACTTGCTTCATGAAGAGAAAAAGAAAAACAATGTAATGCAGGTGGAGTTTTGTGGTTTCGCGTAAGGCTCAGAGAAAAAAAAAAGAATGGTTCACTTTTTCTATCTATCGTCAAAGAAGAAAAGGGAAAAGAAAATCTTGGAGGTTATGTCAAATCAAAATGGAGTCAAAATCAATATGCTCAAGCAAGCAAAATCAGAAGAAATAGGTAAAAGATTCCTATTAACATGCAAGTCAATTGCTTGTTGATTTCACCTTCCTTCTGCACAAGTATTTCGGGTAATAAGAAGACAGTAGAGACTATTTTGTTCTGCTGTAAATCAACGGTTGATATTAAAACTTGGAGCCAAAGCACTAGATTAAGGTTTGGATTTGGCAAACTCATTAAGGAATCCAAATCAATGAAGCTACTACTACTTATCTCTCTTCTGCATTGCTTAACTCTGATCTCAATCTCTGGTTTTATAGTCTGATTGATGAAAAGAAAGGGAAGACTTCAGCTGATTCAAGATCCAATGAGTTGACTTAGTTCAGCAAACCCTAACCTTGGAAACTGTACTCCATACAAAAAGGAAAAATCAATTTTAGTTTTGGGTAAGGAGAGTGGACCAAAATCTGAGTTTCATTGAGAACTTTTCTACTATTTTTGCTCAACGTTTTGGACAGTATTTTTAAATAAAAAGAATATTTTGCCAAGATGGAGAGCTACATATGAGAGAGATAAATCCGGTCAATCATATAGCTTCAAAGCTGTTCTACATCATGTCCTTCATGGTTTATCATTGAATATTTTATTTGTATGTTTTATCTTTCTTAGTTTCATTGTGAAAAAAGGCATATATGTGAGGTATTAAGAAAAAAACCATTGAAAGAAAAGACAAAGAGTGGTACTTAGAGAGAAAAACCAAGATTTATGTCATGTCTTTTTTTATTGTATTTCTATTTTGTATCTTGTATCTTAGATGTATCCCTTGCTAAGCTAGATGAGCACTTAGTGTGTTGTGAGTCTAGACAGTGAACCTAGTCAAGTCAAGTTTAGGTAGAAGTTTGGTTTGTCCCTGATAGGATTAGATTGAATCCTTGGAAATTGGTGTATGTAACACTTAAAAAGATAGTGAAAATTCCACTATTGTTGTGGTGGAGACTGGATGTAGACTGCATTGCATAAAGTAGCTGAATCAGGATACATGGCTATATCATTTTCTTCTTCCCTGCTCTAATTCAGTTTGCACTCGTTATGAGATAAAATAAAATTGTCTTTTGTATAAATAATCTGGCAGTCTGAACAAAAGCAAAGTTTTATTTTTTGGTTTGAAGATTAATTAATCAATTTAAAAGAAGGCCATAGATTCAACCCTTTTTCTCTAGGCCATCAGTAACCTTCCTCATGTATTCTAAAATTATATTTATTTTATGTTTCTCAAAAGTTGAGACAAAGATATAAAGACATGAACCTTAAAATAGATACACATATATATTGACATATTTTGCATAGAATAAAGGACATTTTAAGCCATTTTCTATGCAAAACAATTTTAAAAAAAATGGCTTAAAAATGTTAGTAGTACTATAAAAGTTTGTAATATTCTAGTATTTTAGGTAAATACGGGTTATAACTATATTTATTTTAATTTTTAAATTATTATTGACTATGTAGAGTATTTTTTTAATGTCCTAAGTCATTAGGACATTACAAACTTTTATAGTACTCTTAACATTTTTTAAGCCATTTTTTTAAATTATTTTGCATAGAATAAAGGGCATTTTAAGCCATTTTAAGCCATTTTCTATGCAAAATAATTTAAAAAAATAACTTAAAAAATGTTAGGAGTACTATAAAAATTTGTAATATTCTAGTATTTTAGGTAAATACTGGTTATAACTATATTTATTTTAATTTTTAAATTATTATTGACTATGTAGAGTATTTCTTTAATGTCTTAAGTCATTAGGATATTACAAACTTTTATAGTACTCCTAACATTTTTTAAGCTATTTTTTAAAATTATTTTGCATAGAATAAATGGCATTTTAAGCTATTTTAAGCCATTTTCTATACAAAATAATTTTAAAAAATGGCTTAAAAATGTTAAGAGTACTATAAAAGTTTGTAATATTCTAGTAATTTAGGTAAATAATGGTTATAACTATATTTATTTTAATTTTTAAATTATTGTTGACTATGTAGAGTATTTCTTTAATATTCTAAGTCATTAAGACATTACAAATTTTTATAGTACTCCTAACATCTTTTAAGCCATTTTTTAAAATTATTTTGTATAAAATAAAATATTTTTTTGTGGTATAATTTAAATAAATTTATTAAAAAATTTATAAAAAAATATTCAAGTGTAATTCGAATTAATCCACTTCGAACTAACGTTAAATGACGTGCATAGAAGTAGTTCGAATCAACTTGATTCGAATTACATGTTGCTGCCTAATTCGAATGAACTGAATTCGAATTATGTTAATTTGAGTGTCAGTGAGTAATTCGAATCTATGCGATTCGAATTACATGCAATCCAAGTTCGAAACAGGTATGTAAACGTGGTTTGGTTGATTGATAAATCAGATTTTGCTTTGGCTTATTTGTGTAAAATTATTCTCTCCTGGCTTATTTATGTTTTTTACCCTAAATTTTATGTTTTTGAAATAGTAATACAATCATTTTTTTTCTTTATAATTTGTTTCCAAGGGAAATTGAATTTTTAAATTTATTTTACAATAAAATTAAACGAATTGTAGCTAATCAAAATTAGTTTTCAGCTTTTTTTACTCAAATTTGTAAAATCTAAGATAATAAAAATTACTCTTTTTTAAGAGAATAATTAATAAAATCAAGCCATCCTAAATTTTTTTTATAAAAATTAAAAATATATGGGAATTAATTATCATAGAAGGATCACTAATAAGAATAGTAATTGTACTGGGGGAATAAATTTTTCATTTTTTAATAAATATGATAAAGTGTAATTTTCTATTATACAATTTTAAATAAAATAGAAAAAATATAAAAGAATATAATATATAATAAAAAATATACTTAATAATTAATAATATCAATAAAAAAAATAAAAAAGATTTACTTTTATTTTTCACTGCAATAATAATAAATATTACATATTAAATGGGTGAATAATTATGCATAGTATTATAAGCTCATAATTTTGTATTTTTCTTTGTAAAATAATCTAAATACGAACAAAAAAAAATACATAAAGTCCACTATCATGTTAAAATAATTAATCATCTTAAATTATTTGTGACTCAGTAAGAAGATGTTTAGTTGGGAGGATAGGGGTAATTGGCTTTGGTTTTGGCGTCAACATGTTCTAGAAAAGTACAAATTTTTGGCCTGGCTATGTCTTCGGGAGGCTCTTCCTACTGCTGCATTTCGTTTTAGGAGGGGCATTTCGCACACGGATAGCTGTCCACGATGTTTCTCAGGTCAGGAATCGGTTTTACATTGTATTCGGGATTGTCCAAAAGCCCAACTTGTTTGGCAAGCTTTAGGGATCTCCGATCAACCAGTGGATTTGATGAGTTGGTTCTTATATAATAGCAAACAGCGCCCTTTTAGATTCTTTTCTGGTCTCTGGTGGATTTGGTGTTCGAGAAATAACGAGATCTTTCATCCTCACGAGCATTGGACCACAGACAAGGTGATTGGTATGGCTTTGTCCTTAGAAAAGGAGCTCCGAAATATTTTTGAGTTGCAACGACTATCTATCCCCTCAACCATTAGTGGCTCTTGGATTCCCCCTCAGTGGGTACCTTTAAGATTAATTGTGATGCTAGCTATCCTGGCAGTGGTGCTCGAGTTAGTTTTGCTTGTGTTAGCAGAGATTGGAAGGGAAGGTGGCAACGAGGCTGTCTGGGAACAATCGAGAGTCGTAGCATTTTGCAAGGAGAGTTGTTTGCTATTTGGAGAGGCTTTCTTTTAGCATGGGACTCGGGACAAAGAGACATTATATGTGAGACAGACTGTGTGGAGGCATTTACTATTGTCAATAATTTACAAGATTGCTCTGGGTTTATTAATCCTTTGGTGTTAAAAATCCGAGATATCATGTCTTGGAAATGGCGTGCTGATCTTCGGTTGATCTTGAGAAATGCAAATACAGTAGCAGACATCATGACAAAGACCGCAATGAGGACTATTTCTCTCCAAGTGGAGCTTCCATTGCCTTGGAAGGAGTTTGAGAATAGTATTCAGCGGGACTGCCTTTCTTAAGCAGTTTCTTGTTTTTTTTTTTTTCTTAGTTTTTGTTTATTTTCTTTTAAGTCACCAAAAAATTAATCATCTTAAATATAATTAATCAGCCTAACTATTAAAATTCTCACGTGCAATAGAGAAAAAATCCTATAAAACTACATCTCACCTATAAAACGATAGACTTTATGTCTTTTTTTTCAGAGACACTTGTCAATCATTTACCATTTACTAAGACAACACAAATCTATAGGTATAAACAATTTCTTACCTTTATGTATATTTACTTTACCAAACGTAAAATATGTATGTATATATATATATACACACAAAAATATATTAAAAACTTAATTTTATATTTTTTCCGATAATTTTAAAAAACTTTAACTCATCCACATGTTAGCTAAATATATATAGTTTAATCTTAATACACACAACGATTAGATATTTGTATAAAATTATTTTAATATTAAATTTATAAACCCGTGCATCAAAACTAAATCTATAAAGTAAAAAAAAAAACCTAAATCTATAAAACGAATACAACGTGATCTCAACGATCCACCGTGTTGCAATAATCCTCCCAAAATGATTGTTAATTACACAATCCAATATAAAGAATTTAAAGCAATTTCGTTAACGGAAAAGCTCTGCATACAAGCCCTAATGGCTTGTATGCCTTACAAGTTCATTAAACAATAAGATCAAAATACGCGCTGTTTCAGGTACGTTGATTACACGCGCTATATAACATCGCACGTATATCTAATTACCAGATTTAAAATATTTCTTTCCCTTTTCGTTTTCGTTATTTTGAGATTTCGTTCTTCTTCTTCTCCCGCGTTTACCCTCCTTCTTCCCCATTGTTCTTTTCTTCTCCTTTTCTCACTAGCATCTTCTTCGTTTAGGTTACCTTTGTCTCTCTCTGCAACTCGAGCTTCGTTTTCTATTTTTGATTTGTTGTTTTTCGAAATCAAAGTTTGATCTTGTTTTGAAGATAATGGATCATTCAACCTCAGATTGTCATCTGAATGCAGGCGAAGTGGATTATGAGTCAGAATCTAACGAAGTCCCTGAGGTTTGATTTACATAGGATTAGTATGAAATTTCTTTCAGTAATTTGTATAGCATTGTGTAGTTGAAAAATTGCTGAACAGTGACTGTGAAAGTAACACGTTTACCTGAATCTGTCGATTCAATGTATTAGTTGTGATTAATTACCTGGAATTTGTAGCAGACGCTCGGGTGTAGATCAATTCTTGTTTGGGTGTATTTTAGCTAGAAGTGTGGGTGTATCTACACTTTACTGGTTTTTTGTTATTTTAATTTACTTGTTGTTGTTCAGCTGTATTATAACAGACATGATTAGGTGTGTTTTTAGAACTGTATTATATCTGCATGCTGTGTATTTACAGTTTATGGCTTTAAAAGTCATTCTGTAGTTGAGTTGTTGCGGTTAGGGTGTATCGTATTAGACATGATTGGGTGTATTTGAATCATATCTATGGGTGTATTTACAGTTCTGACATGGTGTATTTTGCAGCCTCTCTCAGTTGTTGATGACGAGCTTGTTCCAAAGGTCAGAATGACCTTTACCACCCTTGAAGATGCTGGAAAATTTTACAGGAACTACGCCAAGGCTGCAGGTTTCTCTACAAGAGTTCGGTGCACAAATAGGAAGGGAAACGAGATTAAGAACCAACTGATTACATGTAGCAGAGAGGGAAAATGGAAATCTAAAATATCTCCGACCGAGAAGACCAATCCGACAGCCGGTCTAAACTGTCCTGCAAGAATTTATATACACACATTGAAGGATGTCGGTGCTTGGATCATTTCAAAGGTTGTGCTGGATCATTCACACCCCTGCTGTCCAAGCAAAGCAGAGATGCTCAAACAGCACATGGAACTAAGCATGTCCATTCGTCGTACGATAGAGAATAACGAGGAGGCCGGTATCAGACCAAGCAAAACCTACCAATCATTTGTTGCGGCTGCCGGGGGTCACCGCGAGTTAAATTTTATCGAAAAGGACGTGAGGAATTACATTACCAGGGAAGTGCGGAATGTTTCCGAACAAGAAGATGCAAAGGAATTCGGGAAATATTTCTTAAGAATGAAAGAGAAGAATCCGAATTTCTTTTTTGAGCTCCAACTCGAAGAGGATCAATCGATTAAGCTGGCTTTTTGGGCCGATGCAAGAAGCAGAGCCGCCTTTGAGTATTTCGGAGACGTCATTTCATTCGACACCACCTACAATACAAACAGGTAACAAACTGTCCCTGTTTATGATGCCAAATTAATTTATTTTTACGAATCCGCAGTAGAGGTGTATATTGGCTGTTTCATTGGGTGTATGCGAAGCATTTGTTAGGGTGTAGCTAATGATTTTGCATTCTGGACCATGGTAATTTGTTTCAGGTATAATTTGGTCTGTGGTTCTTTTGTCGGGGTGAATCACCACGGTCAATCAACACTTCTCGGATGCTCTTTGATGAAGAACGAAGAAATTGAATCATTCAAATGGTTATTTCAAAGTTGGCTTCGTTGCATGGGAGGAAACGCTCCGAAAGGGTTTCTCACCGATCAGTGCGCATCCATGAAAAGGGCTTTAGAGGCCTGTATGCCAACAACAGTTCACCGCTGGTGCATTTGGCACATCATGAAGAAGATTCCAAGCAAATTAAACGGGTACAAGGGACATGCCGATATCGAACAAGAAATGAGCCAAGTTGTTTGGAACTCTCACAGCAAAGACTCATTCGATAGGAATTGGAACGATTTTCTGCTGAATTTTGGTCTTGGGGACAACAAGTGGCTTTCAGGTAATGTCTTTTTAAAATCTGCATCAGAGGTGTAAATTGCATGTTTTTTCGGGTGTATTTATAGACTGTCTTTGGGTGTATTATGCAGATCTGTACGAAGACCGTCACATATGGGTTCCTATCTATCTGGATCACCATTTCTGGGCAGGGATGAGAAGCACACAAAGGAGCGAGAGCATGCATTCATTTTTTAACAAGTATATCACCCGGAACAGCTCGCTTATTCAGTTCGTCAAACAATACGATAATTGCCTCGGAAGCAGGGAGCAAGCAGAGAGAGAATCAGATGCTGCAGATTTTCATACGGTCATACCGTGTGCAACCAAATCCTACATTGAAGCTCAGTTTCAAGATGCCTACACTCACGCAAAGTTTAGGGAAGTCCAAGCGCAATTCAGAGGAAAGGCGAATTGCATCACCAGACTAAAGAATTCCGCTCTAGGCTATTCAGTATACGAAGTCGGAGAACAAGTTTCCAGCTCAATATTCAACAAGTTCGTGGTTACTTACGACTCGTTTGCAGCCGAGGTAAAATGCCATTGCTTATTATTCGAGTCGAGAGGGATACTGTGCCGTCACGCACTAAGCGTGTTAAGCTTCGAACAAGTAAGCCAAGTGTCACCGAGATACATACTGGAACGATGGAGCAAGAAGGTAAAGAGGCGACACACACACATCAAGAGCAGCCACGACGAGCCACTAATGGAGCCAAGAAGCAAGAGGTTCGACCAATTGGTTTTTCGTTCGCAAAATATATGCGAATTTGCCTCCGAATCGGAGGAGCTGACTGCAATTCTGCACCGCGCGTACGATAACGTCATGGCCGAGATGGAAGCATTAAAAGCCAAAAGGAAGGGGACATCTTCTTTATCCCACGAAGACGCCAACTTGGAATCCGTTAACGAGCTTCAAAGCCCGCCAAGGATTCGAACAAGAGGACGTCCAAAAAACAGGCTAGGTTCAAAGCTGGAGAAACAGATCGCAAATGCCACAAAGAAGAAGAAGACGAAAGTTTTAAGCGAGGTAAAAGTAATGTTCTTTAAATTTGTGGCGATTGAGTTTATTTTTCTCGTTAATAGTTTAGGTAATGTGTGTATGTTATATTTCAGATAAACCTGTTTGATGCTGCATCAGCGGCGCATTCAAATTGCAGCCAATATCAAGGACACGTTATGAGTTATCAGTTCAGGGTACCAGGAGCAGGGGATAACTCGTTGGGTGTATAGTTTTACAGAATATGGGTGTAAAAGCACTGTTATTTTGGGTGTATTTTCGTTAATTCACAATTTAGATATAGACACATATATAGATATATATAAAACAAAAGCTGTAAAAATTCTCAGGTTATGGGTTTATATTTGATTTGATGTTTTTCTTCATATTTTAGTACATGTAATTCATACATTTTGAATACAGCGCAGACAGTTTGGGTGTATATTTTATACAACCTTGGGTGTATTATTAGACTTGCGTTGGGTGTAGCAGTTTATAATTTGTGTTTATATATGCCTTGATTTTTTCCTTCATATTTTACCACCTGTAATACAGCTTTTGAATACATCACAGACAGTTTACCAGCACAGATAGTTTAACTATGGGAAAAAATATACATGGAATAGAAGTTGTTGATAAATGGAAAATATTTACATCATTTGTTCAATTTACAAACTACCAAGCAGTTGGATTACCCAGTTTCTATATCAGCAGAATTAATCTGACAAAACGGACTTAATAATATAGAGGATGGCTTCGACAGCCTTATAGCACTACTCTCTCTAATTGCATGATCTCTCTGTGTATTCATCTCACTGAATAGTATCCGGGATGCGTACTCCACTCTATAGTGGTCCACCTCCTCCTACAATAAAAAAGTATATTCTGTTTAAACAACAATATTAATTCAGTAAAGTAATACAGAGTTATATGGTTTTAAAGACAGTTACCTGTGGCCAATTATCCCATTGATACTTCCCCTTTTTGATGTTTTCCGGCTCAATTATCTCCATCCACTTCATAACGTACACAGCGCAGTCATAGCTGAAAACGAAGAAAATAAATTACAAATCTCATTTACAAAAGTTTAATGTTCAGACTCACAAATTTATACCTTGTTTTTTGGCCTGATATTTTAACATATAGTGATTTAATTTCCTTCTCCCTCTCCCCTTTCTGAAGAGGTTCCCCGCCGGCATATGTTATCAATCTTGAAAATACGTATCCCTTAAATACGAAAACAAATCAGTAATACACCCGAATGAATGGACAAGATACATCCAACTGAATGGACAATATACACCCATCACAACTAACGAAATAGACCTATCTATTAAAGTAAAGAAGACAGAGGCAACTTACAGTGAATTTATTAATGGCCTTTCTCTCATCGGTGGGAGCTTTTTTGTGTAGCGGGTCAAGTATTTGACATTTCCGCTTTCTTGTATTTATCAGCCATAACCACCAATGCCCGGCGTAGCAGACAGGGGCAAAAATCTGAAGGATTGCCACACATGAACAGTGTGTTATTTTATTTTGCAAATAAGTAAATAAGCGTACTAACAAATTTAGCAAACGAAAACTTACATATGGGTGCGAAGTCAATTTTTTTCTATCTATGAAGGGAATGAAACTCGGGTAGGCTTCCACCCTGAATTCCTTTTCCGTTTTTGGTGATACGAATTCCCTGTTTGGGTGATCCGAAAGTGCCATGCACTGCAAGAATGGGAAACGAGAAATGAAATACTAAACTTACACCCAATGGAACGTGACAAATACACCCAAATCAATACAGAAAATACACCCGAAGTTCGTAGAAGTAATACTTACCACAATATCGGGGGGGAGACAGTATATTTGTTCTTGAAATCTCTTTTCATTTTTGTTGTTGAGGATGAGGCAGATGGCAGATACAATCTAGAAATATATGCCGAAATCAATTTTACATTAATAAGCATTGTAATTGACTTTGGTGTAAAAACATTAATCTTATTATAATATTACCTGAGATTCTATATCACTTTTTGTCTGGAGGGAAGCAAGGTGCATTCTCATCAAAATGTATTTTCCTTGGCCAATCAGAGTGCACATTTCCTCATACTCGTTAGTATTGCCATCTGCATCTTCCTTCAGTCTTGTCCCCCAGATGTAGCACTTTTGTTTCATATCATCCGTAATCTGATATAATCCCCGAGGAGTTTCAAACTTTGCAGAACTTTCTCCCCCAGTCTCCCTCTGAATTTGTGTACTTGTGTTTTTTCCCTTCGTCGCGCTGCTTGCTATTCTTTGGACCAAACTGTCCAATTGTTCTATCAAATTCGCAGCTTCTGGAGATTTTTCCCTTTCTGTCTCCTGCGTTGACGCCCCCTCCTGGCTTGAATCAGTCAATCCAAGGCTGAATGATGGCACCCCTGGATCTGTTTTAGGAACATAGGAAGCTGTCCGTGCCATCATCAACAGGGCAGCAGCATCTTCTGCGTCTGGATGACTGCGTCATCATGTATAAGAATAAGAATAAGAATAAGAATATACAGATGATAAGCAAAGATTGATTTTAGTCTGATGAACTTACACTTTAGTTGGAGCTGGGGGAACCGTGGGTGTGGTCTCTTGAAGTTGTTTGGGGGTTTCAGGAGTGCTGCACAGTTACAAAAAATTAATCACGGCGTAAAAGAAACTAATCAGGAACAATATACACCCAAACTGTTAGCTAATATACACCCAAACTCCAAACAAATATACACTCAATACTATTTCTTACGTTTCTGTAGTCCCTTCAATCTGTAGTATAGGGGTTGGTTCAAAATCTATGTCAGTGGTTGTTTGGGATGCCGGCACAAAAACCTGAATTGGGACTCTAAACAAGAAGAAAAATGAAAGGTTAACAACGCCTTTGAAAATAATAAGGTTATAAGGTTGAATATTATTGTAAAACTCACATTGCAAGCGCTTCGGACGGTGTCTGTTCCCTCACAACCATCATATTCGAATCAGACGGACTCAACCTAAAATACACCCAAAGAAATTCAAGAAATACACCCGAACAATTCAAAAAGAAGACAGGCTTTGTTTTTTTGAGAACTTACATACTTGCAGTTTTTGCTTTTTTTTCCTGCCTTTTTTTTCTTGAATAAAATAATAAAGGGCTTTTTTTTCTAAAAAAAAATATATACAGAATTAGAAGTAGAAGGGTAATAGAAGAACAAAAGTAACGGTTATTTGAAAGAGAAATTACATGCTCTGTGACGGCTGGTTTACACTACTCTGTTCTGTGTTTCCTTGAGAGGAAGGAGCATCAGTTCCCAAGTTCACAGCCGGTATTCTAAGACAGATTTGATCCAAGCAACACAACAAAATTAATATTCCAACTTATTAGACAACATACACCCAACTTGATCCACGCAATACACCCAAATGGTTCCACAAGACACACCCAAATCATGATAACAAGATTTTATTAAATAATAAATCTTCTTACGTTTCAGACGACACATAGCGACCTTCTGTCGATCGCAGGTCAGGTTGGTTCTCCCTGCGAAACAAGAAACAATTATTAGCATACAAAACACAACAAAATATGAAATAGACAGCCCATCAAGACATACCCCTCTGCAGCAAATTTATCAACGTTTTGCCCTAGCCATTCATCCAGTTCGTCACTTGATATTTCATATGTCTCACTACATTCATAAAAGAAGATGTTAACAAAAATAATTACGACGATAGACGGTAATATAGCTTACGAGGTACTGTACCCGTCAAAGTATTGGTCTTCTTTAGGAGGTGAATCCTCCACGAGAACTTTTTTCTTTTTTGGTTGTGTTCTGGGTGGAAAAAAAAGAGTACCAATCAGAAATAAAAAATTAATTTTATCACAGAATATTATGCAAAGAAGTGCTTACTTTTTTGGTGTTGTTTTTGTTTTTTTCTTCTTATTCTCCTTCTCTGCAGGTGATGATTCTTCACTCCTATAAGTTAATAACAAACACTTCAGTTAATACACGAAATCTTTATAATGAAGCCAAAAGAAAGGAGTAATAATTTCAGGACATTACTCATCACTTTGTTCAGATTCAGATTCTGAATCAGAATCTGGCTCCTCTTGCCTCTGCTTTCTTTTTCTGGAGTCCATTCTGGAAGGCAAACAGTGATTATTTAGAACATACTAAAAATACATCCAACGTGATCAACAAGATACACCCAACTCGAAAAAGAAATTACACCCAAGTATGGTACTTACTTTTTCCCCTTTTTGATGGGGTGTTTTCTTGCTGAATCCTCCGAGTCTTGTTGAGTCTCAGACTCAGAGGTAGAAGTGTCACTGTCAGTAGCTGTTTCTGTCTCCGAAGACGATGTTGGACTCGCCTTCCTTTTTTTTGTTTTTTTGATTTCTTGTTTTTTTTTCTTTTTTTTCTTTTTCTTTCATTTTTTCTCTTGCTCTTGTCTCTGCCATCTTCACAATCCCCTGAAACATGAGATATTTTAGCTAGCAGCATTCAGGTAAATAAAATACAAGCAACATATTATGTTTACTTACCAAAATTTCTTCTTTTTCTGCAGTCATTCTTTCCACCAACTTCTCCTTAGTCCAGTTGGCAATCCAAGGCTTTGGTGGTCTTTCAGCCCTCTTTTTGCCTTTGTTTTCAGAAAGATGAAAGTATATTATCATGAGGGCAAAGAGGCAGCCATCAATTGCCTTCTTCTTCTTATCCTGGTAGTCTGTGATGCCTTTGATCAAGAAGGTCAAAACATGCGCCCCCCAGTTTCTCTCCGATATGCCGTCCATCTTAAAAATTGGGGCGAGGTGCACGGGCGATATTTTGTTTATCGTCGTTGGCAAAAGGAACGCCATCTGTATGTAGAGGATGAATATCCTCTTGAACATCAGGCGTTCCTCTTCGCTGCCAACGCCGATTTCCATCATTTCATCGGTAAGACTTTTGAGGGTCTTACCCTGGAATCTTCTATAAATTATTTTGTCATCATCAGAAAGTTGCTTATAAAGTTGCTTATACTCAACTTTCTCAGGAAACAGATTTCCTACAAAAAAGAAAACAACAAAGTATCAAAATCGGTTCAAAAACACCCAAGTATCAACCTTAAATATACCCAAGCATGAACTTAATATACACCTATAATTTTGAGCTAGTTACCTGTTGCATTGATGCCAAGCGCATCACCTATTGTCTTTGGTGTTATTTGGAAAGAACCATATCCTGTCTTCAGTCTGTTCTCCCCAAGTTTGAAGTTGTTTGCCAGTTCCCTTAAGAGTTGGTGATCCACCCTTAGAGGTGGGACGTGCATCAACCCACCAAATCCGAGATCCCTGACAATTGCCTTCTTCTCCTCAGCCATGTTTCTGAACTTATCACTCAGGAGATGTGTGGCACACTTAAGATCCTTTGTTTGGTTTCTTGCTGCCATTTTGTCTGAAACAAAAAATACACACAAATATACACCCATTAGTAACAATAAGATACACCCATATGTAAGAGTCAGATACACCCATTGATAACAGTGAGATATACCCATTGAAATTATTCAGATACATTCATATATATCAGTCAGATATCAGTCAAATATGTTTCAATATCAAGCAACATTACAAGGTCTAATAACAGTAAGATACACCCATATGTAAGAATCCGATACACTCATTTTTAACAGGGAGATACACCCATAGATATTATTTAGATAAATCCATATATATCAGTCAGTTATCACTCAAACATGCTTCAATATCAAATTAATTGAGATATCAGTAAGATACACGCATATATGAGTCAGATACACCCATTGATAAGAGTAAGATACACCCATATGTAAGAATCAGATACACCCATTGATAACAGTGAGATAGATATTATTCAGATACATTCATATATATCAGTGAGATATCACTCAAACATGCATCAATATCAAGTCACATTACAAGTTCAAACAGTATACAACCCCCAATCTACGGAATAAAGCCCCAAAAATTAACAACAGTAGCAAGAGAACTTAGAACAAGAATGTAGAACGACGTAGAACTTAGAAGAATGACGTAGAACTTAGAACAGTGTGACAAAGAAGCAAGAATAATAGCACAGTAAACCCTAGAAGAAAGACGTAGAAGAAAACTAAAATATACAGTAATCTTGATGAACTTACGTTGAGTGTTGTTGCTTCGTTTTCTCTCCAGATTCTTCACGGAGAGTTTGATGTTGTTTTGATGGAGGTTTCGAACAACGATTTGTATATTTTGAACTTTGATTTTTGCTCGAAAATGGGAGCATTTCCTTGGTTTCGAAGCGTTTTGAGAAGTGGAAGAAGTGGAGGAAGTGGAAGAGTCTGCCATACGTAACCGTTTGTGTTGAGCGCGTGATTTTGACGCGCCATGTTATGCTTCCTTATGCGCGTGTCTTCGATTTGGGCTGGGCCAACTTGGATGCTTGGATACTTGTATGTGTAGCAGGCCCGTTTCGTTAAATATATAAGGTTGTTTCCTAGTATACAGCAAAGTTAAAGTTAACTGTGTTGGACAACGGAGAAAATTGACGAGTGACGTCGGTTCAAATTTGGTAAAATATACCTTTTATTCTTAAAATTTGTTAAAAAAATTAAAAATATTTTTAAATTTTATTTTATTTTAATTTGATATTAGATCTTTTTATTTATATCAATTATATTTCTAACAGCTATATTTTTTAAAAATTTAAGATTAATCCAATAATAATATTTGACAATTAAAAATTAATGACAAAATTTTATGTTTAACTTATTTGTGTTAAAAATTGTTATTATAAATTATTACTGAATTAATCTTAAATTTTTTAAAAAATTAAAATATATTTGGTGCAAATAAAAATATATATAAAATAAAATTAAAATAAAATAAAACATAAAAATATTTTTAAAATTTTTAACAAACTTTAAGAATAAAAAATATATTTTATTATTTAAATTATTTATTATAGTATTTAAAGCATTACTTTTTGTTTTAATTTTTTTTTCCTTTGAAAAACTACTAGGGGTGTAAGTTACCGAACCAAACCGAAATTTATTGCAAAACCGAACCGAAATTTACAACAACCGAATAAAAACCGAAAAAATTGGTTTTTTTGGTTTTTTTCCGATGTAAACCGATCGGTTCGGTTCGGTTTTCGGTTGACTCGACAGAAACCGAACCGAACCGAACCGAACCGCAAAAGTGGTTAGTAATACATTGAAATGAAAATTTTAGACTTAACAAATGTGTTTGTTTTATGTTTAGTTGTTGGAATGAGTTGAAATTGTGTTGAATTTGAATGTAATGTAATATTATTTTAATTTATTGATTGTTTTGAACATCATTTTACTAAGATTAATTTTCTATTAGTTAGGATTTAAAAACCGAAAAACCGACCGAACCAAACCACTTTTGGTTCGATTCGGTTGTTGCGCAAACAGCAAATCGATTGGTTGGTATTATGTAAAAACCGAACAGATCGGTTCGGTTAGTTTTTGATCCAAAACGAACCAAACCGAACCGATAACACCCCTAAAAACTACTAACTAGTAGTATAAATTTAAAAAGTTTTTATTAAAAATACAAAAAAATTTAAATTTTAATATAATTATTTGTATTTGTTAAATAAAAATTTAAATTTTTTTATTAATAATAAACTTATCATATATTCTTAGGATACATATTAACTAAACTTATTTAATAATTCATAATATAAAAAATTTTTAAATATACTGATACACTCATGTTTTTATAATTTTTAACTATTAATTTTAATTATAAAAAATATATATAATATATATAATTATGATTAACTATTAAAATTCACTTAAACACGGTATACTTAAAAGCTTTCCTATATAATATACAGCGTTGAAAGTATGGCAGACAAGAAAACGACGTAACAGTTCTTTTAAACGAATGTCAAAAAGAAAAAGGTGCAACTACCAACTTTAATTTGAAGGCATGATGATGATTACCGCATTAATTAATGAATGAAAAAGAATTAATAGTTGATCTTATTCCATTGTTTGGGGCGGGGAAGAACCAATTTATGTTATTTTCAACTAATAATGACCAACATTAAACTCCGGAATTTTGTTTTTCATCTACAAATTGCGGTGCAACGGATCAGACACTAGTGTTTTATTCATCATCCGGTGAATATGAAGCACGCAATTGTGTCTTTCTGCAGCTTCAAGATCAGCAATATAACTTTGGACAATTTTTATATGAAAAAGTCTAAGGATCAATAATTTTTGTATTTTTTGGCCAACACTTAACCATCAAAATAAAAGTGAGTGATTTTCTATTATTAGATGTAATCTCACATCATTAAAAATACTATTGATGGCCAATTGATGGTTACAAAATACCAAAATTACTGATCTTCTAGCATTTCTCTTTTTATATATATAGAGATAATAGATAAAAAATTAAAAGATTAATTTGACTTTTAATCTTAAGTCAAACAAATTTTATTATCGAGAATTTAATTAATATAATTAAAAATATAAAGACTCAATCCGCATTCTTTTTATTTTGTTGAAAAACAATGTGATCCTTTCTCTAAAAGAAAAGGACATTTTGACAATTTGACTCTCAGTATTATTATTTTGAGATAATACAATTTTTTTATTAAAAAAATTCGTCAAATGTTAATAAAAATTAATTAATTTTGTGATACTTTATTTTGTAATTTCTGAAAATTTAAAACCCTCGCAAACTATAGTTTTTGTTGGAAATAATGGTTTTAAACTCTATAGATCATAAATAAAATTGTCACAAAATGATCATTTTATTAATATTTCATTGAATTTTTAACAAAAAGTTCGTATTGTCTTAAAAGAATAATATTAAAGATGAAGCGTTTTTTTTTAATAAGAGATAACATCGTCTTTTGTAAAAATAAACCAGGACTAAATTCAGTAAATTCAATATTTACTCTTAAAAAATTGTAGCTATTTTTTTAGTATTTTTTTAATATAAAACTTGAATTGGGCCATTGGGGATCATTATGAAACCTATTAAACTACACTTCTATATTAGCCCATGACAACAATAAAGAAGTCTTGTGCCCCACAAATTCAACCCAACAGAATACACAAATTAAATTATAATTTAGTCTTTATCTTATCTTATAGTTATCTTTATCTTTATCTCTATCTTATCTTTATTTGCTTTTATCTTTCATAGGACAATGCTCTATATATATTTAGTTTTACCCTCATAGTTTACAACACACTTCAGTACAATTCAATCAATCAACAATCAATAAAAGTTCTTTTCTTTGCTTTTCCTATTCTTTCACAATTTTATCATGGTATCAGAGCCTTGGTATCCTCCTTAAAGAGGATACATAAGCTATCATCTTTCGGTGAGAAATCACCCTACATCTTTTTCAACCTCCTCTCACAATGAATAATCAATCTTCCAATTCAGTTCAAGATCCAACCAATCTTTGTTAAAGGCATCCAAGTGAAAATCCTACCCCAGTTTTGGTTACCCCGGTTCTTTATCAGCAATTCCGTCTGCGCCTCCTTTCTTCCGACAATTTCGTCTGCATTCTGTTTCAGCAGTCATATCTGCATTTGTTTCAGCAGTTTAATCTGCATATGTTTTAGCAGTTTCATCTGCACTCTTATTGCGCTCCACGCGCCCTCTTTTTTTTATCGCGCTCTATGCGCCATTTGAAGTTATTGCGTCATACGTACGCATTTTTTGAAGATCGCTGCTCAAGTACAGCATCTCCTTTTATATTTTTGCCGCCAGCAGCTCAAGCTCCGCTGTGCGCATTTTTTGAAGATCGCTGCTCAAGTACAGCATCTCCTTTTATATTTTTGCCGCCGGCAGCTCAAGCTCCATTGCGCGTATTTTTGAAGATTCGCTGCTCAAGTACAGCATCTCCTTTTATATTTTTGCCGTCGGCAGCTCAAGCTCCGCCGCACGCATCTTCCTCCGCGTCACTACGTCAGAGGCGTCTTCCTCAACAATTTCATTGGAACTTATCCAAGCTGTGGATTATTGACATCTTCCATCCACCAGCTTGCGGGGGCATATTAAACTACACTTCTATATTAGCCCATGACAACAATAAAGAAGTCTTGTGGCCCACAAATTCAGCCCAACAGAATACACAAATTAAATTATAATTTAGTCTTTATCTTATCTTATAGTTATCTTTATCTTTATCTCTATCTTATCTTTATTTGCTTTTATCTTTCATAGGACAATGCTCTATATATATTTAGTTTTACCCTCATAGTTTACAACACACTTTAGTACAATTCAATCAATCAACAATCAATAAAAGTTCTTTTCTTTGCTTTTCCTATTCTTTCACAATTTTATCACGTCAAGTCTAACCAACATAATTAACGTTTAACGTTTTTCATATTTTTTAACAATTTAATTAGTATTAATTAAATATAAAAAAGCTGGGTTATGTTTGTATGTATGACTATTCATTTTAAAACTGCTGCTGTATGTATATAGTAAGGAACAGATGATGATGTGGATGATGGTAAGTAAAGAAAGAAAAATATATAATAGCAACATTTATTATATTACTAGATCCATATATAGTATAGATCAGTGAACCATATTACATACGATTTGGAACCTACACCCTTTTATTTCTTACAACTTAACCGAGTTGCTACATAAGTGATGCAGTGTAAAATTAAAGGATAGAAGAAGGTGCAAAGATCAGAAAATATGATGGAATGAGGAGGATGGGAGGATTAGACAGCGTTGACGGCGATTTTCATGCCGGACTCGCAGTGGCCAGGAAAGTTACAGATGAAGTAGTTCTGTCCCCTAACAAGCCTGATCTGATCTTTCCCCGATCTGTACACTTTAGCTCCTGCCGGTGTCCTGCAGCTATCATACCCTCCTCTGTTCACTGCCACCACATTGTGTGCTCTTGGGTTGTAACTGAATACTACACAACCACGCAACAAAATTATTTGTCAAAGAGATCATAACTAACATTATTTTAAAGAGTAAAGTATCGTTTTTGTCCCAAACGTTTGGGTTAAATTCTATTTGTGTTCCTAATGTTTAAATTGTCCTATTTGTATCCCTAATGTTTATAAAAGTGATTCAATGTTATCCTGCCGTCAATTACACATCATGAACGCTTTAGTTTGAGTTTTAAAAATATTTTCTTGAAGTTAGAATACAAATGTCTGGGATAGAATCGATGATCCACTCCGAAAAATAACTCATCAAAAGTTGAAACTAATTCCTACAACATTTACATAATTCACTTTTTTAGGAACATAATTGAATCTAAACACAAATAGTGGGTATAATATTAAAATTGAACACATCCAAGTGAGATTTAATTGAGAATGAATACATCCAAGTGAAAATAATTGAAAAATATAATCTGATTTGTTAGTATAATTGATAGTAGGATAACATTAAATCATTTTTATAAACGTTAGGGATACAAATAAGACGATTTAAACGTTAGAGGCATAAATAAGACTTACCCCAAACGTTTGGGACAAAAATAATACTTTACTCTTAATTAAACAATATATATTTCAATAAATCTCTAAAAAATTTTGTATCAAACGATTTTGTTTTTGAAAAACTTTTATTACGTTAAGATTTTTTAATTTTATAGGTCTTTTTATTTTTATAAAATTAAAAAATTTTAATATAATAATTTTTTTTAAAAACAAAAACGTTTCACATAAAATTTATTAAGAATTTATTGGAGTATCCACTCTTAATTAAATATAGAGTTCTGCCAATGACTTATTTGTACAATGTGTAAAATGAACATCATCCATAATATTAAGAATAACTATCCGAGTAATAGAGATAATAAACATCTCATATCATAAAATCACTCATCCTAAAAGATTAAACTGAACTCTGATACATGTCATGATACTACTAATGGAGTAATAGTTATATCTCTAATACTCCCTAAACCTCCGTATATTCCATACTTTCCCTTAAATATGTTAAATTATCTGGTAATTCTTACCGAGAGTGTCGCCGGCTCTAAAGCGCTTCCCTCTGGGCCAGCCGACGGTATTGAAGGTCCAACCAGCTGCATCTCCAACGGTGTACGTGGCAGCATCAGCCATCTCGACCACCATCAAGCACAGTACAAGTGCCACCATTATTGCACTGCCTCTTCCCACTGCACCCATGTTATTAATTAATAACACCTAGGTAACTCGAAAACTTAGTTCTAGAGAATACTATAGATATAGATAGATATATCACAAACGTTTCAGTGTGCATTTTGGAATGAACAATCATGTAAGGTTTTATAAGTGAGGATTTAGGACTCTGTCTTTAGCTTGGTGGGTAGGTGGTTGGATAGAGGATGGTAAATACCATTGCAGGCCCCCCTAAATCCGTTCATTTTTTATTGTTATTAATTAATATCAGAATTTGTCTTTGAAAAGGTGATTGTTTAATTTATTTTTAAATATATATTTTGTGTATTTTTATTATATATTTTAAATAATAATTAATTTAGTGACTAATTTTTAATATAAAAAAATTTTTAAGTGTAGCAAACTATACTGATGTTCAGTAATTTTTAACCATTAATCTCAATTATAAAAAATATATATAATTAAAATTAACAGTTAAAATTTACTGAAATTCCAACTTACCGATATATTTGAAAACTTTCCTTTAATATATATATATATATATATGTAACATGATTATATATATAATTATTTATATGTTTTCAATGAACTAAATAATAATTTTTTTTTTTTTAAGAGAAAAATGATTTTAGAATGAGCTAGATACATTAGATACATGAAATCTAGAAACGGTGGTTGAAACTTGAAATAACATTATTTCTTCTGTGATTCTGTCTCCCTTTCTACAGTTAGACATTGACCAAGAGACACATGGTGATGTAGGCAGATAACAGAGTCAATGCTGATGCATGCTTCGGATCAACATCAACATTACATTACATTACAAAAAAACTGTGTTGTGTGGTGCTTAATTTTTCAACTATATGATATAAAAATAAAAGGTGAAATCCACTTCTATCTCTTTTGATTATGTGTTAGACACCGTATAATTTCCCTTAAAAATATTAAAAGAAGAGCAATAAACATAGATTGCAGGCCCTCATTAAGGGGCAGAAAATCTGGAATTCTTGTAACAAACACATTCAGTATGCAACACTTCTTTTATTTGGTATTATACACATTCAGTATTCAATATTATTTTGTATGTGTTGGCAATTCCCTGAGCTATTGTGAGCTTGACATCCCATTTTACTTCCATTGCAAACAACTTTCGCATCATATCAAAGTAAGTGTTTAAGATTCTTTATACTGACAAAAAAAAACTACCAAGTCTTCGTTGATAGTGGTCAAAGTTACTAAACCATACTATTAGTGTGTATATAACTATATAGTATATTATATAGTAGTGGATTAATGATTTGGTTTGTTCAGTACACAACTTTAATTAGTGGCATGTCATGAAATTTTGAGTAATGCCTAACCCATTAATTTCCCGACATACAAATATAAATACCAATTATTAAAAACTGTGTGCCAACCACCCACCAGGCCTCTCTTGAGGCCCATCCCTTTAATCCCCCCCCCCCCCTTTTCCTCAAAAAAGAGAAAAACTTTTTAACATTAAATTTAAAATTTAAATTGATTTCTCTTAAATAAATAGTAGTAGTATTACTATTGAATTTTCTTTGCTTGGAGAAGTCCTACATATACATTGAATAAGGATCACCATCACCAATATGCATAGATTATAGTCCACAATCTCGGCTGAATTTAAGTATGGATATCTACCAAGTTTGGATATTTCACGAAATTAATATCATATGTTGTAGATGTTGAAGACAACGAATACACATTCACTAGTACTGAAGCACAAATCAAGTTAACAATTCAATATATTTAGGATTTAATTAATATATCTCATAAGAATATATGTTATTAAGATTATTTTAATATAACTTTTTTAAATTTTTATTTTGATAAATGAATAAAAAACAAATACATTTAAAACCTAAATTTTATATGTTTTGTATGAAAAAAATCTTTAGCAACCTTAAAAGCACGTTTTTTAAATAAATAAAAAAATATTTTATTTACCAAAATATACAATTTGTAGTATTTTTACAAAAATTTATCATATCTCTTATCTCGTTTACAGTATAAACGAAATAAGAATACACGTATCTCATTTACAGTGAACGAGATATGTGCATTCTTATTTCGTTTATACTGTAAACGAGATATGTTACAACAAATTTTCGGTAGCTATAAAAAGATGTGCAACCCTTTGTATTCTCCACAAACATTTTACTTCTTCTTCTCTTTCATTTTTCTTCCAAAAAATAAGCCAAAATGTCTAGTAGTAGTGGATATGTGGTTGTAAGTGTGTATTCCAATTACCATATGAGAAACAATGACATTGTGGTGGTATTTGAGTGTGATAATTCCATTTTTTGTATACTCGGCGAGTAAGTTCTTTGTCCAAGATAAAGAGTCTGATATTGAGTAGTGTTGGTGGTAGCGGGAGAAAAGAGATCGGAAGGGTGGGATATAGGTTGCTAGCACGGACGAAAAATTGAGTTTTTCGGTTTCATCTGTTTTGACTCCATGGCGGAACAAGTGATGATAGAGCTTTTTGCGGAGGTCGGTGATGTTGGTGGTAGTGGATCTGGCCACTCGAATTCTGTGCAGGATGACCCATCTCTCGCACCGCCACCACTACACGTTGCTAGTCTAGTGGAAGAAATGGACGTGGATGGCGAGGACTCCGACGAGGAGTATGTTGCGGATAGCAACGATAGTGGTTCTTTTAAAGATGATGAGGAGGAGGAGTTTGTACCGGAGACGTCGGTCAAGGCATCAATTCAGTATCTTCTGCCTGTTCCACACACAATTCTAACCTTATCAGCTGTACCTAGTCATTATCATACATTGGATCTAGATGTGATGCACGAGAAAACTCCATTTTTCAACACGGGTAAAGACAATTACAACTTAGACGGTGGTGTGGAGTTTCGAGTTGGCCACATATTCAAGAGCAAAGATGCAGTAATGTAGAGTGTGAAGAATTACATCATTCACATAAGTATTGAGTACTGAATTGTAGAGTCGGACTGATTAAAGTACCATGTGCATTACCGGCAATATGCAGCAGGATGCCCTTGGAATCTCCGTGTTACACCTCCGTTAGAATCTCCTTGTAGCACCCACCGTGTCTCAAGATCATTGACAGTTGGACAACAGCCTCATCTGCAATGTCATCCTGTCATTGATACAGTCCAACCCATCCGTCAGCATTCCTGTTTTACAAAGTGCAATTAGGCAAAACTATCATTTTAAAACCTCATACAAAATTATATAAATAAACATTTACTTAACAAATTAATTTCACTAATACCTAAAATCATTCCCCCTATTAGTTATCTCTTATTAACAATACATTCATCCACCTAACATATATTGTATACTAGTTCTATAAAAGTACCCTAAGTATGGCTACACATATATGTTTTAACATAAACATAAAAATAACAACACTAACCTCGAAGTTGGCTGCTCCAGCGATGTGTCATCTCGCATTCAGTCGGTTGATGTCCGCATCATGTGCATCTGCTCGCGCCATAATCTACGAGTAATTCGACAATATGATTAGAAAATAGTATAAGTTAAAAGTTGAAGAAACGGGACAAATATCTATCCAAATGGCGCTGTAAATGAATTCTATATATATGTCGCCTCCTCTTTTATCTCGTTTACACTATAAACGAATAAGGCCGTTACACACCACATGTACAAATGTGATATGATTACTTACACACTACGTGTATAAACGTGATCTGACTACTTCGTTTTGTACACTTTGAACGAGATATATACTTTTTTTTTTCTTTTACATTATAAATGAAATAAACGATATGATAAATTTTCGTAAATATGTTACAAATTATATATTTTAATAAATATAATATTTTTTATTTATTAAAAAACCCCTAAAAGCACCCATATATTTGTTTACTAATGTAAAAAAGTCAACAATATTTATTGTGATAATTATTAAATGCCCACTTTGACCAAAAATCTAAATATTTAATGCGATCTATTTAATGTTACCATATTTTCAAACTAAAAAGTAATGACATGCATGTCTTTTCAAACGATTATATTTTAACTAGAGTAAACATACATCTAGATTGATTCTAAAGGGAAAGAAAAAGTAGATATTTTATTTTTGAATAAATTTGTTTTATTTTTTAAATTTCGGAGAATTACTTTTATCACATAAATTAGATTCTTTGTCATTTAAAAAAAATATTTTATAATAATATTTTAGGACACATGTTAATATTACAAAACAAAAAAAAAATTCATTGAAATATAAAAAATTAAATTTTTAATGTATTTATTTTATATTTATTAAATAAAAATATTTAAAATTTTCTACTAGTGGTAACTGATAAACTTATCATGTGTCCTAAGATACATATTAACTATACCCTAATATTTTTAACCTAATTATATTATATATAACAAAATTTATTAGAGTCTTATTTGTCTAATATATATATTAAATTTTTTTTATTAAAAACTATAAAAGGACTAATAATCTATTTAGCGAGACTAATTTTTAAAATAATAAAAAATGAACTATCTAATATAAAATTTACTCTTTTAATTAACATTCTAATTTAAAACAAAAAATTGATTTGTTTTTAATATTTCAGGATAATAACATGACAATTGGTACATTTAAAGTTACCCGTCATATTTAGGTCTAGTTTGAGTAAATAACTTAATTAAATTATTTTTAAAAAAATAACTTAAATAATAAATGCTTATATTAAAAGTAGTTTATAAATAAGTTATTTTGTGTTTGGTTTTTTAGTTCTAAAAGTACTTATTTTAAGAGAAAAGTGATAAAAAAAAATTTTTATTATGAGAGAAGTCATTTTTTTTAACTTCTCCTTAAGCACCAAACTAACTTTTTAAAAAGTTACAATTTTATTTTAAAAATTGTACCGACATTAATACTACATATTTTCATAAATTAAAAGTTAAAAAAAAATCACTTATGAACCTATCCAAACGGGTCGTTAATCAAATGTCACTATAAAATAGAAATTAATAATGAATAAATAGTTCGAGATGAGCTTTGCTTTTTTATTTAGGGAGAGTATAGTGAAACCAAACAAAGGCAGTACATGCTCATAGTCCAAACAAACGCTAAAGTAAAAATCCAAAATTGACATATCATTCTTAATGGGTCAGACCCGACTTGGTCAGCCCAAAACTATAAAGAAGTGCCCCTAAAGGCAAGTGGATCGACTAACTTAGCCAAGTAAGAGCTCGGGTCTCACGGTCCGAATCCGGTAAAAAATAAATGTATTAAAAATTTAAATTTTTTATATTTTTAATTTTTTTTTTTTTGTAATCTTAATATGTGTCCTGACATGATAGATAAACTGTAAACAATGTTCACTTTTTCACTAAAAAACCTTGATGCTTATTTCCTAAGCATTTTCACTCAACCCTCCTTAAGGACATTCAAAAACTCAAGGCCAATACAACCAAACCTCCCCTTGAAAGAAGAAGATAACAGCAATGAAGAAGTTTCAGAATGAGATTTATAATTTTTGGAGGTTTCATGAGGAACCAGTAGATGATGAACCACAAAAAGAGATCTTGTTGCATCATAATTTGATGATGAACAAATTCATACATTGCAATGCATTTTTTTTTTTAAATATTATTCGTACACCAAAATCAACCACTAAAATCAGCCACCAATATATTTGCGTATAATTATGTACATAGTTTAATTTTAATATATATTTGTATTTTAATATCTATTTTATAGGTAAATTTGATAATTGATTTTGGTATTTTTTTTGTTTAAGATTTTTTTTGGTTTAAATTTTCTTTTTTTTGTCTAAGATAGTGGTTATTATTATGAGAAGGGCACGGTATCGGGGAAGCCCTGAAAGAAGGATAGAGGCTTATGGGCCTAGCTCAGACCAGTAAGCCCATTTAAGTCAAACGTGACCTGGCTACATCAATCTCAAATTCCACAAAAAAAATAAAAAAAAAACATCTATCCTATTCCCACCAAGGAAAAAAAAACAGAGTAAGAAAATCTCATTATTTATTTAGATGAAAACTCAGGCGCAGTCAACTTCACGTGGACTCTCAATTATCAACTTCACGTGAAGTCGATTGCACCCGAGTTTCCACCATTTATTTATTTATGGCTCTTTGTCAATTCGCTCATATTTTTTAAATGAATAATTGAATTTTGTTCGTTACTCCACCATTTATTCTATTGTATTGAGAGAACTTTTCAGAATTTAAATATCCAACTCTGAGTAAAACTTGCCTAAAAGGCTAAAACTCAATTCACTTTTACTAAAGTGAGACTCTTTAGATTTTGAAAAGAGTATGTTCTATATGAAAACTCGTGTGTTTAAGTAAATTTCATGATTGTTAACGTGCTATATAACCACTTTTTAATGAGTGTGCTTGCAAATCCTTGTATATTAAATTTTTGCTCATACATAATTTTATATAAATAAAACAAACATAGCAATATTAACCAATGTTTTTATAATCCACAGTCAAAACTCACATGCAATTTGTATTCATGTGAAGTTGTTAATTAATAATCGTTAAATAATAATTTAGTCAAATATATCAAATCATCTAATACTTCTTAACTAACAACTTCATATAAAAACATCTGAATCTCTACGTAATCCAGAGTTAGAAAATGTGAAACAAAATTTCTTACCAAACTATGTTTTCCTCTATACCTATGGTGTGCCAAATTATATATGTATCGAAGTGGAATGGTCAACTAACTTTTCTAGAACTGAACTTCACTGTTCCAAGTACTCAAGTCCTTGACCATGTGATCTAAAACACTATTTTTAGGGTTCAATAACTTATGACTTTTGACAAGTATGTGTATATGCAACTCATTCTCCACTAATAGAGGAATCTAGTACTTGTCTCTTTCAACATTTCATTATTGAAGGAATAAAATTTGGGGGGAAACAAATATTAATTAAAAAAATGTTTGGTATGTAGTGCAGTCATAACTTCCTTTCACCAGTGCTTTAATTTGTTTGAACTTTGAAATGAGTTTGACAAAAGCTTAGTTGAGATTAAACTTAAAATAGCTTGCATCCCAAACTAAATTAGAAAAAATGCATATGGTGTGTTACCGTGTTAGTTAATTATCAATTTGTCTCTCTTAAATTTGTTGAGCGGTACCAAATGTTATAAATAATAAACATTCATGCATACATTAAAAACCAACCATTAAATTCATTATTTATATAAAACATATATTAAAAAATAAATTAAAAAAATACATGCGGAGCAAAAGACAAAAAAACAACAAAAAACAAAAGGTTAAATTACACAGTTAGTCCCTACACTTTCAGTGAAATTGCAAATTGATCCCTATAGTTTAAAAGTTTGTAATTGGGTCCCTGAAATAAATTAAAATTTGTAATTGGGTCCCTACCGTTCAAACACCGTTTGATTTAACAGAATATTCCTCAGTATATTCGCTATTTTAAGCATGTGAGTTGTACGTGTTTAACAGTAAGGACTAATTTGCAATTTTAGTAAAAGTATAGGGACCAACACTATAATTTAACTATTTAAAAATGACAAAAAAAATCCCTAACCCATCCCACCCCTTCTCAACCTTCTCACTGTCACTTCTCCACTTTCCAAAACAGAGGAAAAATCCCTAACCCATTCCACCCCCTCCCCAGCGTCATGAATTGAAGGAACAACAACAATTCTTTACGCTCATGTCTCCTCTTCCTCTTCATCTTCAACTCCATTTCTCTCTTCCTTTACTTCCTCACATACTCTTCCAATTCTTTACGCTCCAATGCCAACCTTCACAATCAAGTTCCTCTCTTAAGATCACAGCAACAACAACAATCGCACCATCACTCTTGAAAGCCATGGCTAATTCTCCCTTCTTACCTGCTCCTGTGAAGGCTACTTTGGGAACGGCTTCGGTAGGGACTCATTGGCGGTGAACACACGGCAAATAACGTTGCTGTGGGGAGCGGCGCCACGGTGGTAGGGGAACTCCTCCCAGTCGAAGGCTTCTACGACATTGTTGAAGTCAGAGGGGTTTTGGATCGGGAAACCTAACTCCATCGTAAACCTCATTTTGTTGAAATCTGAATCTCCAAGAAGAAGGAGAAGTAGAAGGAGGAGAGTGTTGTAGATGCGTTGGCAAAGTGTGCATGGTTGATGTTGTTTGCTTCCTTTCCAGGGAAGACAACCTCTTGTCTCCCTCTCAAGCTCTCAAAGCTTCTCTTTCTGTTATTCTTACTCAACCTTTCTCTCTGCTTCTGCTTGAAATGTTAGACCTCATATTTTTCTTCAATTTTCTGAATCTGAAATTTTAACTCATAGTAGATAAAGTGAATTTAGATTTTAATTACTGAGACTTGTTTACTGGAAGCAATTAATCTGATTCTCCAAGGAGCACAGATTATAGCAGCAACAAAAAAGAGTGGGGTGGGGGGAAGGAAACGCGTTTTGGGGGTTGGGGGGAGGGGGAGCCGAAAGGAAACGTGAAGGGGAAGGGGAGGGAGAGGGAAAAGGGGAAAGGAAGAGGGGGAAGGGGGAGGGGGAGGGGGACAGCGCCGGCTAAGCTTGGAGGAGGACCCCGCCGGCGCTACTTCTTCCTCTGTGACTGTCTCTGCTGCTTGAGCCTCTGCTTCTTCTTCTGTTACTGCCTCTGCTTCTATTTTTGTGACTGTTCCAGTTTCTGATTTTGATTTATTTTTTGATTTTATTGTTGTTGTGTGTTGATTTGGTTGTTGAGTTGAATTTCTGATTGTTTGATTTGTTGAAATGTTATCTTTCTGGGATTGTTGTTGTTGAAGCCCTATTGTTGTTGTTAAAAAAGAATAACAGAAAAATTCTGAAGAGAGGAGGAAGAAAAAAAAAGAGAAAAAGAGGAAGAAGAGGACAATATGGTAAATGTGCATTTTTTTTACGGTAAACGTTATTGAGGACCTAATTACAAATTTTAATTTACTTCAGGGATCCAATTACAAACTTTTAAATTATAGGGACCAATTTGCAATTTCACTAAAAGTGTAGGGACTAACTGTGTAATTTAACCAAAACAAAAATAACTAAAGAGCAATTAACCCATTATTGTCTCTGACATTACCATTAACAACCTAATAAGTTAATATTACACCACTAGTTTTTTATAGCTCAAAAAAATCTAAGAATAACAATATATATATTTATACATAAATATATAATTACTAATTTAATGAATAATAATTGATTTTGGCGTATAAATCATATGTTTTCAATAAGAAAAGGAGGAAAGTTAATAATATAAGTCTAATAATTTACATTGATACATTCACAGTTCAAAAGATTTTAAGATTCATAAAAATTAAATATATGTTAAAGAAATTTAATTGAATTTATTCCTATTATTGTTAACATTTTGTAAATGTGAGTTATTGAATTATGTAAGAATTTTATTTCAAAGTTCAAATGTTTGGTGGAAGACTAGAAGCTATGCAAATAATAAATACACATCAAAATTTCAAGGTCTGCCTAATTTCACAATCAAGGCAATTAAGTAACCTTCTTTCCTTTAATGATTCCTCTCGATAATGGTAATTGACCCATTTCACCATGATATATAAAATGGGCACTCTTCTAGGTACCAAGGAAAAAGAAACTGCCACCTTTCTTTTTACTCATATATATTGCCACCCTCTTTTTGTGAACATATACACTAATGCTTTTAAGGAAGAACAAATCATAATGTATCCAAATTAAAGAATTCCATATGTGTGAATATTATTTTATATTTGGTTATGGTATGAATCTAGAAAGTGTTGGGTGTTGATGTGCTTCACAATGATTGATAATGAGGCAATTCTTGTTTGACTTTGGAGACTTTAGGCATACTTAATTTAAGGAGAGGATTGAGAAAATGTAGGCTTTAAAATAGGGAGCATAAATTGTAACCGACAATATGAAACGAGAGAGCAAGGAGGGGGGCCATGCACACAAATATTCCCATTTCTTTTTTTATTTTTTTTTAAACTATTTCTGTGCTGTGTCGCTACTATAAGTATTTTTATCATTTTATGTATTCTTTTTTTTTTCTTTTCTAGTAAAGACAATTTTGTTGACTATATCTATATACTTAAAATAATTAATGATACTAAAAAATGTAAGCAAGTTTGCGTTATTTTTCCTGTAATAATTAAACAACTGGGTCAGCTAATAGGGCCATGTGTTTTGCGTCGGTTTCGGAAAAGGTATACCTAGGTATCACAGTTTCAGTTTTCAGAAAAAAATAAAATAAAAAAACATTAAAACAAAACATTTAACTATTTATTTATTTAAGATGAGAATGCTAATATTTTTGCTAACGTGATATTTAATATTTTAACTAGTGTCATTGTTCGGGATTGTTGTAAATAAAATTGTACTCCATGTGTGTTTGTTCTTCTTGCATTTGTGATAAGATTAATTAATTTCTGAGGAAGCATTCTTATAATATAATATTGTTTATCATATATGTATCGAATGAAAAATAGACTCATGAGATAACTCAAATAAATTAAATTAATTAAACATGCAAAAGTAGTTCGTGGTCATAAAACGATATACGAAAATGAGAGCGCCAAAGAAGCCCGACTCGGATTCATTTCATTTGGCACCACAGTCACTCACATTAATTAACAATGAGAATTAAAAAAAAATAGAAAAAAAATGAGAATAGAAAAAGAGTGATCATGCAAACATCATGATATAATAAGATTAAGATCAAATAGTATATATTTCCAACAATAATTGTAAGAATATTCCCTCTTGTAAAAAGGCAAACCACATGATCGTAGCCTCATATATAATGTTGGACATGCGTATGCCTTTTAGAATATAATAAAATAAATTAATCTGTTATATGTACACTATAAATCACTCAATATAAAATATATATTAAACATATATAAAATAAATATATATAAATATTAAAAATATGTACTGATTAATTTTTTTTTTGTGTATATAAAGTATTCCTGTAAAGCAAGCCCTGATCTTTCAAAGTATTAGCATTGATTAATTTATAATAACAAGCAGCATAGTTTTCATGCCACCCACCTACAAGCCAGTGTTCGTGTTTAAAATTCTAGAAATTTGCTTTTTAAATTGTATTTACACCCATTGTCAAACATGCATTTTTTACTTTTGATATTAGAGATAAGATAATGTGTTTAACTAGGATGCGAAAAATATAAATTGGATTATCAGAGTTGTCACTTAAAATATAAATATGACTTTTAGATTTGTGTATTTTAATTTTTAAAAATTTTTAATACACATTTAAATTTGTGTATCTCGTTCAAATCGAAATTCAAAACATCAAATTTTTTGTTCCTTAACAAATTTGACCCTCAGAATTTTATAAAAATTTCAAGAAGTCAAATCAAAACTTCCAATTTACTTTCATGAATCATATTAAAAGAAAACACACTTACCATTCTATAACACTGCATAAGAGGTAAAAGGCCTCTCTTACTTAAAAAATAGCCTCAAACATGTCTTAATTTATTTTTAAAAAAGATAAAGTATTAAATTAGTCATTTACGTTTGGACGTAATTCTGTTTTAGTTCTTAAGGTTTAAAGTGTTTTATTTAAATTAAAGAAAAAGTTTCATTTAGTTTCAATGTAGTTCCACTGTGAGGTCAAAAGGTAAATAATTAACGAAATGTCCTACATGAAAGTAGTACAAAAACAAAATCGATAATATGGAGAACAAGTACAAGTTTCAGAGGCACAAAATCAACCATGTATGCATCAATACATTTATTTATCATTTTTCTTATCATTTAAATAAAATATTTTCTCTAGAACTAAGGAGAATGATAAATAAATATATTGATGCATCCACGGTTAATTTTGTATTTTTGAAACAAGTGTGTTTACTGTCATATAAGATATTTTGTTAATTATTTAATTTTGACTTTAGGGTGAGACTATATTAAAGCTAAATGAAACTATTTTAGATTTAAATAGAACACTTTAAATCTTAAGAACCAAAACAGAATTACGCCCAAAGATAGGAGACCAATTTAAAAATTTAGATCTTCTAAATTTTAAATTTTATTTTAGAAGGTAAAGTATGATCTATCATCATTTATTTAATATGTGGGACCAAGAAAAAATATGAGAGAAAAAATATTCAATAGTTAGAGATATCATTTTATCCTCTAAAGTGAAAATTTAAAATTTAGAGGATTCAAATTTTTAATTTAATACTTTATCTTTTAAAAAAAATTATGAAATTAGAGATTTTTTTTTTACACAAAAAAGATTGCAGAAAAGGGATTGAAGGGAGGAAAAGTTGGGTCCAAAAGTGGACTAAGTTTGTGAGAGAGGGAGAGAGAGAGAGGGAGAGAGAGGGAGGGGAAGGGGGGGGGGGTGTTGAGGGGCATGCAAAATTGCAAATTGTGAGAAGAAAATAGCAAGTGCATTGCACACGTGATTGGATGCTTCTCTATTTCAAGTTTGGTGTTTGACTCTATGGTACTTACAAATTTAGTATTTGATTGTGGGAGTTATTTAGATAAAGACGTCAAAAACGTCTTTTTTTAAAGATATTTTTTAAAATTAAAATTTAATACATATAATTAATTAAATTATATTATTTTTATTAAAATTAGATTGGACAAATCAGTTTAACAAAAAAATTAATAAATTAAATTTTTAAATTGATATAAATTAATATTTTTTTTATAAAAAATTACTACAATATTCCTATTATAAAACACAACTAAAATATTCCTATCATATATATATATATATTTGAAAACTTTAAATTCTAACCCTATAACAATAGAGAAGAAAAAGACTAGAATTTAGAATTCTGAAAATTAATATATATAATAAGAGTATTTTAGTTATTTTATATAATAGGAGTATTGTAGTTATTTTTTATAAAAAATAATATTAATTTAGACGAATTCAAAATTTGATTTACTATTTTTCGATCAAATTAATTTGTCTGACCTAATTTTGACAAAAATAACATAATTTAAGTGATTATACGTGTTAAATTTTAATTATTAAAAAATATATTAAAAAAAAGATGTTTTCTACGTCTTTATAGAGCATCTTCTTTGATTGTTAAAAAAAAAGTTAAATAATTAATATTTAATTTAAAAGTATAAAATTTAATAAATTTTAAATAAATTATAAAAAAATAAACAAAAATTAAATACTAAGTAATAAATACCATAGAATTAGTTTTCAAGTTTTCGTGCTACTTTTTTTTCATTTGCTCCCACTTAATACCATAGATCCTTTTTATTACTACGATACCTCTCCATCATCCTTCTTAATAGGTATATCGCTTTAGTGGTAGATCTGCCTGGCATAAATCCAAATTGGTTCTCTGTTACTTGTGTCTCGTTTCTCGTGCTACTTTTTTTTCATTTGCTCCCACTTACAAAATAGATACAACTACAAAGGGCAAGGTGGCTTATCAACCTAGGAATTATTTTCGGCCGCCATTATGATTTACAAGTAGTTAGGTTGCTTTCCCATTTTGAAGTAAGATTTGGTGTTATGGACATTGCTTACAACATTAAACATAAAAGTTTTCCACCTCTATTTTAAAAACTTATGTCTTTTAGTAAAATTATTTAGTTATGATACTATAGGGATATTTGTTAGTAAAATTTTTTAAAATATTATATATTTTTATTTTTACTAATTTATTAATAAGTACTAGTGTATTTACTATTTCAATGTTTATTAATGATATAATTAAAGAAAAAAAAGGGGTGTTCCTTAGCAATTAGCAAATGGATGTCCGGCAGGAACAGGGCAATGGCTTCACAAAATGGAGTCGGTCGACACAGAGCCATTGCAATACTCCCTCGCTTCTCTCTCCTCCCTTCGTTTTCTCTCTCTCTCTCTCTCAACCCCAACATTTTTGGGACCCTCCTTTCACCTTCCATTTTCTATCTTTCTCTTTCTCACACCTTTTCTACCTTCTTCTTCTCTTAATTTTTTCTGAGATATTATTATCGCTAACTTTGAAAGCTCCCGTTTCCATCTTCCTATTGCTTTTGCCTTCTTAATGTAAACTGTTGCTGCTACTCCAACTATCTCTGGCTACTTCTTTTTCGTTTTCTCATTAATCATGCTTCGCCAAAAGACAAAGGATTTTGTTTCTTGTTTTTCAAATTTTGATTTATTCACAGTTTCCTTTCTTTTTAATTTTAGTTGTACTGAAAACATGTGATTGTGTGCTTTTGTTTGTTTTCGTCATGTCTTGGATCTTGCAACTCAAACATTTTGTAACCATTTTACTTACCTTCTTTCTTGTTTTCTCCCAATTAAAGCTCTGGCAGAAGATTGATTTGCATGTGCCTTATCTCCATTGCTGTGAATTATGCAGAACTTGCCTTCTCTCTGTTTTTCAATCAATCGTTTCAGTGATTTCTTCCTCTGCTGCTTTATTTGGATCTTCAATTTATTGCTGGGAATTGCAGCCACGAGAAGCTTTTAATCATCTCATGTTTTATGTTGTTTCTTTTGCTTTCAATGTTGACCTTTATTCGTTTTCTTTGTGTCTTTGTCTTCCATCTGTTTGTTAATTTGCTTGGGTGACTTTTCATTTTCAACTTCTTTTCGGGTTGTTTTCATTGTACGTTGACAATGAAATTTTTTCCTTACATGGCCTTTTTTTTTAATGCAGCGTGTCTCTGAAGATCTATCAAGGAAGTGAAGCTTGATTTAATCATTCATATCAAGTGAAAAGACCTTATTCTCTGCAATAAATAATAAGGATTTTGCAAATGCTAAATTTTGTCCGGTCCAGAAGTCAGCCAAGGGCAGGAGCTAGACCTTTACCAATGGGAGGTAAGATTATGTCCTCCAAATTTGAGCATGAATGGTGTTAACTTTCCTTTTTTCTTGAAAGATGCTTCATGCTTGGTCACTCAAATCATTAATCAATTTGAAAATTGGAGCGAAGGCTTTGCCTTTTTCAACACCTTAATCTAGGATAGAATGAATGCTGGTATATGACTGCACAGTCATAAGGTGTTTGCAGATTCATTAGTTCTAAAGTTCTGTAGTTTATTTCATGCCATTGGATTTGTTTAGCTTATCATAGATGTATCCTTTTCAATTTAATTTCTCCTGTTTATGTTTTTCTGTCTTTTAGGCTTGGATTATGCTGATCCAAAAAGGAAAGGCAATTTTCTTGGAAAAGTTTTTCTTGCTGCTGGATTAACAGCATTATGCATTATCATGATCAAGCAATCTCCATCTTTGAGTTCCACTAGTCCGGTAATCGCTAGTCATCTTACACATGTTTTCTTTGAGAGCTTTTTATGTCTTTGCTTCTTTCCCTTTTTTTTGTCCCCTCCACACCAGAGATGTACATATTCATTATAGTTTCATAGCGGTTTGATTATTACCCTTTGAAAGATATCTTAAAAGTGGTAGATTGTTGATAGAGATGAATTGATGAATGATATGAACTATTTTAATTTTTTATCCATAAAGAGTGAAGCTTGGTTATGTTTAGTTACCATTCACAACTTTTGTCAGCCAGATAGTTGAAAGAAGGAGAAAAGGGGATGGTTTGTAAGGGAAAAATTAGAAAGACGATATATATTTTTCAGTTATAGTTTTCTTCTTTCTTTGAACTATCCTGATATAAGAGTTTGCCTTCTCTAAAGCTAATTTTCTTTATTTATTTAAGCTAATTTATCATTTTCGTTTCTGTTTTCCCCCTTTTCCAGTTTGCCATTCGCGAACCTGGGGTAACTCATGTTTTAGTAACAGGCGGTGCAGGCTACATTGGTTCACATGCTACGCTTCGGCTTCTGAAGGAAAATTATCGTGTCACTATAGTAGTATGTCTATTAATAAAAATGAAATATTTCTCTGACAAAATCAAATGCACTTATCAGTGTGGTTGCGACAGGCATAACATTGTTTTTTCCTTTTTGGCAGGACAATCTGTCACGAGGAAATATGGGTGCCGTCAGAGTTCTTCAAAATTTATTTCCAGAACCAGGAAGGCTTCAATTTATATATGCTGACTTGGGAGATCGGACATCTGTATCCTTACCCACTTTCCTCATCACTAGAAATATTTTGTTGTCGTATTTTTAACTTTGATTGAAACCTATGTGGAGAATACCCAAGAAAGATTTTCTACTTAACTGGTTACCAGGTTAATAAAATATTTTTGGAGAATAAGTTTGATGCTGTGATGCACTTTGCTGCTGTTGCATATGTTGGGGAAAGCACTGCGGATCCTCTCAAGTAAGTACTTCTGGAGTTTATTCAAGCACTTCAATCTCAGTTGAATGTTTGCGTTCTGCTTGTAATTTGCTCCTCCTTCCAAGTTGCACAAGTAACATGTCTATTTAGATACCGATTGACTTGTTTAGTGGCATATTAAATATGGTATGAGATTTATCATTGTGCCGGCCTTGTAAATGTGTTCCTGATAACATAGTCACTATAACAACATTTTTATTTAAAGCTGTTTTGCTGTTGATGTTGGTTCTAATTTAGATTTAATTCTTGAGTTGTATCAAATTTGAGCAGTATCAAATTGTAATACTTGCGATAATGCTAATTGATGGTTATGATTCATCTACTTCAGTTTTATTGAATATATATTTAATCGTTTCTTTTTTTCATATCGTCAGGTACTATCACAACATTACATCAAATACATTGTTGGTATTAGAAGCTATGGCTAAACATGATGTGAAGACATTGATATATTCTAGTACATGTGCAACGTATGGTGAACCTGAAAAGATGCCCATTACGGAAGAAACACAGCAGGTGATTAAATTATGAGATTATATTTGCACCACTCTTTGATACACCACTAAGTGTATACCTTTCTTTTATGGTATAAAAGACATTTTTCATTTCTCTCATTTCTAATCAATCACTTTAATACCAAAAGTGCAAGGTATATAGAGAGGAGTGCATATAACATTCCTCTAAACTATGGAGGTTGCTTGAGAATATTTTACGTTTCTCATTGTATCTGTATTGGCTTTAACGCTTTTGTGATAAAATTAATGTTCTAATGTCAGGTCCCAATCAATCCGTATGGGAAAGCCAAAAAGATGGCCGAAGATATCATCCTTGATTTTTCTAAAACTTCAGACATGGCAGTAATGATTCTGAGGTTTGTATTCTACATAAATCCTCCCGGCTCTTTCCTTTTAAATAACTTGCTCATACTTTATTCAGCGTGGTCTTCCTTGCTTAGGCTAGCTAGAAGTGATTTTGAAATGTATGGATGCCTTGAAAAGTGGGTTGCGAACAAATGCGCAATGGTTGGGTTATGGGTCCATGTAACTAATGCAGAATTTTTTTATCTTTGGCTTTCTGCTTTTTTCTTATTTTCACGCCCTAGATTTTAGGTTTATCTATGTGTGTTTGGGAAGATTGTAGGGAGCTTGTGGACCTTTCTAATTAGCATGTATCAAACAGAAAACAATTAAAAATAATACTTTTTGGATTTATTGGCATAACAAAACTGACTACTGTATGTTATTTGGACTATTGGTAACAGTTTGAGGTGTCTCTAAGTGAAATATAGGCCGTCACTGGATACTTAGGAATTATGTATGCTGATCATTAATAATATGTTTTCATATGGGAAACCGCCAGATACTTTAATGTGATTGGATCAGACCCTGAGGGAAGACTAGGTGAAGCTCCAAGACCTGAACTACGAGAGCAAGGCCGAATTTCAGGTGCCTGCTTTGATGCAGCTCGTGGTATTATACCTGGCTTAAAGGTATATCTCGCTTAAATTTCTGAGTTCACATATAAAAGGAAAACATCTTATTCTTTAGTCTCATAAACTTGTAATTGTTGAATGCATATAGTACTTGAAAGTTTTCTCATTGCATGTTTTGCCACCCTGCAGGTTAGAGGCACGGACTATAAGACAGCCGATGGAACTTGTGTGCGAGATTACATTGACGTAACTGACCTTGTCGATGCTCATGTCAAGGCTCTTCAAAAGGCAGAATCTGGTAAAGTTGGGATCTTCAATGTTGGCACTGGAAAGGGTATGTTAACAATTCAGAATACAATGCCTCAATTTGCTTGGTATATTTTTTAGTTGCCTCAAATGTTCGTTCCCCTGTGGTGGTTATGTTTATCAGGTAGATCAGTGAAGGAGTTTGTGGACGCGTGTAAGAAGGCTACAGGGGTGGACATTAAAGTCGAATACCTCCCTCGTCGCCCTGGTGATTACGCTGAGGTATACAGCGATCCGACAAAGATTAGAAATGAGTTGAATTGGACTGCTCAACACGCGGATCTTCTAGAGAGTTTGAAGGTTGCATGGAGATGGCAGAAATCTCATCATAACGGTTATGGTGTTTCAAATGCAGTGGTTTGAATCATTTAGAGATCTAACATAGCAGAAAACTAGAGAAGAAACCCCAGCAGCCTCATATGTCAGCTGCACTTACTAGTTACTATTGCTATCTTAGAAGAGGGGTTATCGTTACTACATACTTATTATTATTATTACTAATTTTTTTCTTCTTTCTTTCTTTCACTCTACAGTGATTTGGTATTCAGTAGGTGGTTGTTAGGGAATTATTAGTCCATTCGTTATATGTATTAACCACATAATATGATTCAATAATATAAATGCCCAGCCAATGGTATAGTTTTTTTTTCACTCTCTTAGCTTTTGATTCTTACCTTCTCAGTTGTATAATAACAATAATAAATTAATAATACATTGCTGCTAGTAAATTATATGATTGTTCATTAGGTGACATTACTAGTTTGAACTTACAAATAAATTTTTTTTTCTTTTAAAAAATAAAACGACAAGAGTGAAAGGTGGTCCTGGTCCGGTATCTAGAACCTAGATGTACCTACTATTATTGCAGATTGTCGCTTTTGGGACCCATGAATTTGTGGTCCAGTATCATGTTGGCAATTATTGGTTGACTTTAATCATAATCAATTCCATATGTTGCCACAAAAGTCCTTATAGGAGCACAATTAATCGAAGCATTGATTGACACAACCATTATTATGCTTTATAGTTTGTATTCTTGGATTTATGAGATTTATGGGGATGTACTGTGAGTTAAATGGTACAAATATTACGGCAGTCACAAATTTAGGACATGATAATATTCACATGTTCATACAATGTACACTGAAGGTGATGGATTAATTATAGACCCCATAGATTTTATAATTGGTAGAGACTTACATGCACGAAGTTGATGGTTGAGAATTGTTAGATGATTTAACATGTTTGTTTAAATTATCATCTAATAATTTTTAATTATCAACTTCATATGAAGACAACTATACGTGAATTTTCATCTTAACAAGTTTTATCTTATTCTTACCTTTTAACCAAACTAGGCCTTAGAGGTGGCGAATTCGGATGGGAATTCCATTCGCCGG